>NC_090199.1:23272000-23962500 GCF_033026475.1 Channa argus | reverse complement strand
ACCGCAAAACTCACAACGTGATTCGTGGCTCATATCTGAACCATGAAACCACCACTCGTTCAATTGTGGTTCAATGGCAATTTGTATTTAAACAGTCCTCACTCATCATGCTGTTCACATTTTGACATAAGACCAAGATGACATCTAAGAATTGACAAGTTATCCAACTCTGTTGTTAGCTTTTGTTTCAATAAATAGTTTGAGAAAATACCATTGCATGCTTTTACTTAAATGTTCTACTTTCACAAAACTTTTTACATTTTCCATAAATTCCCCCTGAAAGACGAAAATCCCTAACTTTTTGTGAGTAATGTATATCTTGCGGGGGTTGGAGTTGTCATAAGGACAGAGGCAGGGTACACTCTGGACAGCTCTTTTTTTTCTTTTAAACAGAGATACTATCCATATTTTGTCACCTGCATGATTGTCTATCAAACGACAAACATTTAGGATGTGACTCCTTTGTCTTCTCTAAAATATTCCATGATTAATAGGACCTTGAGTCCTTGTCATTTGTCTTTTGGCTTCCTAATATGCCTGTCATTTTTTCACCTTCTCCACTTCATGGATATTCTGTCGCACAGTGCAGCTGAATTTCAATAGCCATCTTACAGAGCTGTGACCTGGGATGTCTGGTGAATAGTGTGATGCAGAGAAAGGTTAGAAAACAAGGGATTTCTGGTTATTGGGAGTTGAATTGTGACATCCAAAATGTGTACAATGTGTAAACCAAGTTTCTGTGACAAGCACACACAGAAAGAGGTGAGTAGTGTATAAAATAATAACTCAAACCCTAGGGCAACATACATAATCTGACCAGTAGTGTTAGGAAAATGCTGACTATATACAGAAAGACTAGTGATCCAATGAGGAGCAGCAATAGAGGTGAAGTGATTGGAAATATATGTAAAGAGTGGGGAGACGGATTGAGAGGGTTGGTGGACAGGTGAGGCATGACTGGCACCGAAGAGCAAACACATGCACATGGAGAGAAATAAGCAGGGAGAGGAAGGGTGTGGACATGATGCTGATGTTGGCATTACACTAAGTCTTCAAGCTGCCATTCTTTGCCAAAATTAAGCCAATCTTAGTCATTTAAAGGATACGGGCTCTCTGCGAGTTTAGACCACCTAAAGACCAGAAGCTCAAAATGGGTAATAACTGCTCCTGAGGTGCTTTTAAACAAGGTGTCCTTTAAGTTGAGCTGCAAGGTGAATTTAAAAAAGGCGTCCATTAAAGTGAGCTGATTTGGAAATGACTTACTATGACAAAAAGATATGATTATTCTCAGCTCGAGTTTGCCATAAGTGAGAGACTCTGAAGACAAATTGAGGTCTATAGTAAAACAACTAAAATATAATTAAAATTAAGTTTTGAACTACGTTGATGTCAAACCGCAAGACATCAGAAACACCATCCCTACAGCGAAGCCTATCATAGAAATGCTTCTCTGTAGACCCTGGAAGGTTTGAAGGTTGCTGCAGGAAGGTTTGAAGGTAGAGAAACTGAATGCAGCACAAAAAAAAGAAAAACAACAACAACAACAGGGAAATCCTTGATGGAAAACCTGACAAAAAATAGCCTCCAAGAGAGCTGCTACTTGGGAGAATTTCTTTCCCCAGCTAGACAGTAATCCCAAGCATACAGCCAAAGCTACACAGAAATGGTTGAAAAACAGCCATGTTCTGGAGGAGTTGGGTCAGATCCCAGACCTAAATCTAATTGTGCATTTCTTGACTTGAAAAGGACTGTTCATGAACCATACCTGTGCAACTTGACAGAGTGTTAGCAGTAATAAAGAAAGAAGGAAAAAGTGCCTAGTTGTGCAAGCTGGTTGAGATCTTTGCTACTTCCTGCTCCAAACCAGTCACCTCTTCTACTCTTTGATTTTCCTCATTCATCAATTCTTCAAAGTTCTCCTTCCATCTACCCATCACACTCCTGGCACCTGTCAATACATTTCCATCCTTATCTTTAATCACACTAACTTGCTGCACATCCTTCCCATCTCTATCTCTCTGCCTCACCCACCTCTCCCTCCCTCCTCCAACCTAGCATACAAGTCCTTATATGCTCTTTGTTTGGCCTTTGCCACCTCTACCTTCACCTTACGCTGCATCTTCCTGTACTCCTGTCTACTTTCTTTAGTCCTCTGTGTCCCACTTCTAACCTCTAACCTCTTTCTCTGTATACACTCCTGAACTTCCTCCTAACGCCACCAAGTCTCCTTGTCCACTTTCTTCTTTCCAGATGACACCCTGAGTACCCTCCTACCTGTCTCCCTGATCACATTAGCTGTAGTGGTCCAGTCATCTGGAAGCACTTCCTGACCACCCAGAGTCTGTCTCAGCTCCTCCCTGAAAACTACACGAAATTCTTCCTTTTTCAACTTCCACCACCTTCGTCCTCTGCTGTGCCTTTGTCCTCTTCATCTTCCTCACCACCAGAGTCATTTTACACACCACCATCCTGTGTTATCTGGCTACACTCTCCCCTACCAATGCTTTACAGTCACTGATCTCTTTCTGATTACAATGTCTACACATGATGTCGTCCACCTGAGTGCTTCTACCTCTGCTCTTATATGTCACCCTATGTTCCTGCCTCTTCTGGAAGAAAGCGTTCACTACAGCCATTTACATCCTCTTTGCAAAGTCTACCACCATCTGACCTTCTGCGTTCCTGTCCTGAAGACCAAACCTGCCCATCACAGTATCATCACCTCTGTTCCCTTCAACTACATGCCCATTGAAATCTGCACCAATGATCACTCTCTCACCTCTGGCGATGCTCTGCATCACTTCATCTAACTCACTCCAGAATTTCTCCTTCTCTTCTAACTGACATCCTACCTGTGGGACATAACCACTAACAACATTGAACCTTCACACCTTCAATTTCCAGCTTCAGACTCATGAATCTGTCAAATACTCGTTTTACCACTAGAACATTCCTCACAAACTCCTCTTTCAGGATAACTCCTGAAACTCCTTTCAGGATACTCAATTTCTCCTCCTATCTGACCCATGGTAAAACAACTTGAACCCTGCTTCTAAGCTTCTAGCCTTGCTACCTTTCCACCTGGTCTCCTGGACACACAGTATGTCCACCTTCCTTCTCTGCATCATGTCAATCAACTCTCTATCTTTCCCTGTCATAGTCCCAACATTTAAAGTCCCTACTGTCAGTCCTTCACTCTTGGCTTTTCTCTTCTCTCTCTGCCTACGAACAGACTTGGAACCTAACTAGAATTGCAACTGGCACAAGAAGACACCTTGTGGTTGCATTACCTGTCCATATAGGCTCAGTGCTTTAATTGAAACCAAATCTTCACTTACTGTATTTAATTCATTTATATTACCTTGAAAGGATCTTTGGCACAAAAAAGCCTGTTGATTCAATGTTGCTAGGAATAAAAATATGAATTGAAAAAGAACACGCAGCAGAATACCATTCATGAGCAGCAATCCAACAGCACAGAAAATTATTTTCAGTTATTTTCAAACTTCAAGGACTCTTCATCCTGTAGATTAGATTAGGATTTTTACCATAGCACAAAAAACAAACAAAACTGAATAAAAGTCAGTAATGTAAGCTTTTCTTTGGTGTTTAAAATCCAAGGTTGGTGTATTGTTCTCTACATTGGTGATTTTGGATGTGTATGTTTCTTTTCTTTTCTTTTTTTTAAACATCCACTGACTCCACTGGAAACAGGTTATCTCTAACTATTAGCCTTGCTACATATTGGGGTCCTTCACAAACACAGTTTCAGCAACAAAACTGAAATTACATTTCAGTCAAACATATCAGTCAGAGAGTGGTCTATATTTTGTAAATTGTGGTAGATGTGTATAGTGTAACTGATCATAGCGGAGGTCATAGGACTGAATGCTCAATTTGGCCAGCCATCATTTATACTTTATTTAAATGGCAAGTTATTTTGTTTTGCTACGCTCTATAATGTTTGGAGTGAATGGGCTTTCAACATTGGAAAGGTCACAAACCAACAAGGACATCTGCTTCGTGCAGCAAATAGTCGAATAAGTAGTGGACAGGAAGTATGCAAAATTTAAACTCTAGTCTCAAGCTCTCTTTTTTCATCTGTCACACTACAAACATTTTGTGCGTACAGCCATCACCTCCTTCCATGGTGGCAAACATTTAGGCCTGTGGCTATGTTTGGATGACCTATTTTACAGCACTCATTAAACAAGCACTCTTCACCTAAAGGCTTGAAATCTTTCCCCTTAGAACATACATACGTACAATATACAACTACCTTATTAAGAAATGCTAAGGAAAATCACTTATATGATGTGTATAAAGTGTGTATGAAGTATTTTAATACTGCTGTCATGATGTACAGTACTGCTTCATAGATATGTTTATGCATGAAGAATATGAAGAGATACCCATTTGTGTTAGTGCCTTTTTCTTCTTGCAGCAGTTGCAGAAACAAGGGAATGTAATTTATGAGCATTTATTTCCATCAGTTACCACACCAACTTTTCTTTTCCCTCAGGGTTGTCAGTGATTAACAGCCTGAAAGATTTCAGTCATATTACTGTAATTTAAAAAACAGGCCAAATGTCAAATGGAGCAGCATTAAACTGGCTGGCCCAGACTCAGTTGGCAGACAGGCTATTTGTCAAAGTCTCTCTGCTGGACTTAGAAGTTTAACTACAAAGCTAATCGAGGTGCACACACAGGCAGCTGACAATATATAGATGTGTAGTGTGTACATTTACACACACCTGCAGGGATTCCTCTGCTTTTGTGCCCCACCCTGTCTTCCTCCCAATTTCCTTCCTCACTCTGTATCACACAGCTCAGAGTTAGTGGCGTGAAGATGAACAGTGAATCATCAATGTTCACAGAAAGATGTTTACAACACCAGAGATTTTAGTCAAAATCTTTAGTCAAAAGACTCAGATGCCTAAGAATTTTGTGACTGATATCGTATGTGATCACTGAAATTTGACATTGATTACTATTAAAACTTGGTATTTTGTCATTTTTGTTGTAACAATTTTTCAAAGACTTCAAAGGTATATCATCCTAATGAATAAATTGTAATATCTATGCTTTTTTTTTTTTTTTTTTTTAATTTTAAATGTTGCTTAAGACATTTTCATTTGTGAACTTACACTTGGTGTTGGACTGCATTATAGTGAGAGTTGCTTCTTGTCATTAAGTGTATTGAATTTCACAACAGTATTGTTGTTGTTTTTTCAAGGCACACACGGTACCTTAATTCAATAAAGCTGCCCTGTGGTGCAGCTTTGTGCAGCTTTGTGCAGCTGTACTTTAGCGCAGCGTGCTTAGAGCTACAGTAAATCCTGACAGCAGTATCCTAATGTGTATAGTGTTTACTGTGGGTTTTGCTGACTTACCTAACTTTATTTAATCAATTAATGTTCCACTGAGATTCCAAATTCCATTTGTTAATAGAGGCCTGGCCAAGACATCGATGACACAACATAGTGCCAAATGCACATCACACATAGACAGGTCACCTGTCCATCACAGGGCCACACATAGAGACAGATTAGTCTTAACTGACAATCTTTGGACTGTGGGAGTTCCCAGGCATGGGGAGAACAGTGGATTTGAACCTTTGACCTCGTCTTTGTGAAACAACAGTGATAACTACTTTATCAATGCGCTGCCTTAAATCGTTTGAACATAATTTTTAGGAGACAGAATTGCTTTTAGAGTTATAGTCTGTTTAAGACAAATGTAACTTTCTCTGTTGAAACACAATCCCCAAAGTCCATTCAGAGGAATGTTGCATAAAGGTTTAACAGAACTTTTGTCCTGTATGGCACTGGATCCCATTATAGCACCAGCCCCCACTGTTGACTTTCCAACAAATGAGAGCATTTGCACTAAGTAAAAGTCTGTGTGAATGAGGCCGTGTAGGTCTTATAGGTTATTAGATTGCATGAAATGCAAGGACACCACCAAGAACAGGTTTTGCCAGTGACATTTGGACAGACCAAGTATTAGTTCTATGTATGTCCTGAAGTAACAGAATAAAGTGTAGATTGTTGGGGAATTTCTCACTTGATTAGGTTTTAAGCTTATTTTGGCATATTTTGGTCGCTATTTTTTGCTCTCAGTAGTTGCAGCAACTCCTAACAATACTTAGTAATACATTCAAAATAATGTAATTGATTCTTTTTAATAACTGGCCAGCCCAGTCAAAGTGGTCTATAACTGCCATGAAAGGAGAAAGGTTATTTCTTAATCAATCTCTCATCTGAGCACCCTATGACCACCTTTTGTTGATTTGCAGAGAGTAATTGCATCAGTCATAAAGCTGTCTCTAAGCTTTAGCCATGGCAGTCCTGGCTAATAATATCTAAGATGTAATTTAAACCTGGACCAGTACAGTCGTAGATAGGCTATATTACAGTCCGGATGTTTGTTGGATATCAAAAACAATTGCATGTACAGTACGTGTACCTATCCTTTGTTTTCCTGTCTGAAACTAGTATAGTGAATATCCTCAGTCTGTAAAGATCATCAGAGATCTGTTCTCCAGAATGTCTCTCTCTCTCTTGCCCACCCCTCTCTCACTCTTTCTTTGTTAATCAAAGACACTTAAAGGTCAACAGCATAACTAGTTCAGCATTTTTCAGATGTGTGTTTTGGGTTTCTTTCTTAGAGTGAGATAAGAAGAGCAGTAGTCTCAAATCTGTGCATTGAGCCTGTGCATTGGGAGCAGTTGTGTGTATTTGGACAATGACACAAAGAAACGCAGTGCCTGACGATGTCTATGGGTTCCAGATGATTTACAACCAAGTATGAAAGGTCTAGTTTAGTTGCATAGGAACTTTGATTCCTAATAATTCCTAATAGCAATTTTTAGAAGATGCTTGTTACTGTAAGTCACGTGTCTCGTGTAAGTGTGTTTCAATTGCACTTAGCCACATTTTGTTTTGATCTACTCACATTTTTACCTAAGCTAAGTGTGAAACCCTCTTTCCAATATTTAGTTTTAGTTTTTTAAGGCTTTTTATGTGCAAATTAATTAAAAAATAAAAAAAACACAAAAAGTTGGCAAAACGAAAGCTGTATGTTGAAATTAGCAATACATTAATCCACAGCAATGCTTCACCTCCTTAATTACTGAAACACATTACACTGTCTTATAGTCATGACACTAGAGTTCACCCTCTAAGCTGCAGTGCTGCCACTCAAGCTGTTCTTCTGCAGCGGTGCGGCAGAGAGTCGTGGCCTCCTGGGAGCTGAGACAGAACTGCATGTGAGACTGCATGTTTAAACTTACTTGCTCATTTGTCTGCGTCTAACTGTTTGGTCTGTGTGAAGCAGGAAATACATAAGTACTCCCGAATGCATACAAAAACATAAAACACTGCAGATTGGGTTTCAGTAATGTCTCCTTGAGTTTGAGCATGCATGCAGTATCTCCACAAAGGACCTCTATGTTTCTGTCTAGATTTTTAACCGATTTGTACAAACTCTCACTCCTGACTACCTGTGTCAGATTACTACAGTTGTTTTGTGAAGCCTTTGAGATTAATCAACCAACACCTGTCAAGCTCACTTAGGTTTAGAACTTTACTGTTCCCTGCGTTGGGCTAATAAATGAAGTGAGGAAGGATGGTGCTGTCGGTCCAGCATCATTTTGAAGAGGATTATTACTGATGTTCTCATTTCAATTCAGTGCACAGGACAATGGACTGGCAGAGGGGTGAGAAAAGACACAATCACAAATGTACATCTTTGGAACATTGTTGCCTTTACTAAGCTCAAGTTTAGGTATATCTGCAACATATCATAGTTCATTCAAATGATTTACATTTTAATTTGTGTCACTCGAGTGTAAATATCTTCTTCTCATTGATTGGTTTAAATTTACCATAATTAATAATGACTGCATGCCCTGTAACACTTTTGAATATTTATCTTTTCCTGCCTTGCACACAAACTCCCCTTCTCACCCCTTTTCTGCTCTCTTTTTCTGTTGACACGAACACAGTCAAATCATGTCTAGACTGGATGTCAGAAAATGACAGCTAACTACAAAGCATTTTGTTGTTCACCGCCAAACTAACATGTTTTTCTTTTCACTTTTGTTTTGACACCAAGGCCTTTTGTGGTAAAAAGTTTTGTCGTTTTTGTGTCTTCAGAAACTTCAGTAATACAGTAAAAGGTAATGAAACAGATAAAAGTCAGATTTTTTTTTAAATCTTTATCTTTATGCCTGTCCACATGCTCCTCCAGTTAACCTGGAGCTTTAATCTTCACTTCATACAGGTGCAGTTTTCTCCACCATCTGCTCTCTCTGTGTGACACAAACACATGCATCCATGCACACACTACAGCCAGATCACGGGTGTTGAATGATTCATTATTTCCTGCTGCATCATGAGACAAACCTGTGAGAAAGTCAACAGTAAAGAGCCCCTATACTTGTTTTACAGAATGTTTGCTGAAAACCATCTTTGAACCATCTTTTCTAACAGGAGCTTCCTGACATCTAAACTGTTGCAAAATGAAATCCTTCTCTGTGTGAGTACGGAAAGTTGAAAGACAACTCTGCAGAGGCTGCGGAAACATGATTACTAGATTATGAATTAATGGTCACTGAGATAGAGATTTAATGCCTGCAAAAGCCTTTATTTACCATGAATCCTCTGCTAATATATCCCTCTTTTTTCCCTCATTTTATTTCTCACCACTTTCTAGGTAGCATATTGGTAGGTGATAGTTGTCATGGTTACATCACACATGGGCATAGCATTCTGCTTTCTTTTATGGCCTTGCTTTCACCATTCACTGCAATATGTGGGTTAACAAATAGCAAGAGAGAGTGTGAGCTGGTAATTGGAAGAACACACAAGGGTTAATTAAGTGAGAGAATTTTTAGCAATTAAACCTGCAGAAAAGTTTGGGCAGGTGTTAATTTTAAGTGCACATCATAAAGCACTAAGGTTTTTGTCAAACATGAGATGAACAGTAAAAGCGTAAGGCAGAGTTTGACAAGTGACTGTCAGGCAGCGATGTGTGAGCATTCGGCTTGATTTATGAACAACCCAGTTAATTGAAAGTTTGAGAGCGACAGAGAGATACATGCATGTGCTCGAGCAGGCTTCTTCATTTATTAGCACCTCATTTATCCTCTTAACATGATGCATGTGTGATTAGTATATCTCTGTAAAAATTAGTTATAATTATACTTTCTAGGGACTGCCAGAGCATGGCTGTTACTTCTACATTCAGAAACCACAATTATAGGCTTTGACTCATAATTTTGTCTAATTTTTGAGTTCCAAAGCCTGGTTCTCCGCCTGTGATTCCCACTGTGAAACACTTAAAGCACCAGATGGGGAAATAATGAACATTTATAGGAGAAAAAAGCTGATAGAAGTTTATCAAAGCAGTCACCACTGACTGGGATTTGAATAATGTGGACCATGACATTAACAGGAAGAAAAGACAGGTTACATTTCAGAGGTCTTTTACTAAGGTAGATAGTCATCTTGAAAACTCAACTTGTGATCACACTTTGTCTTATAACGATAAAACCAAAAGATTTCAAGCTATTACCTCAGGAGAGAATTAATAGAATCGCAGTTCCCATGGTGGGATAGTTACCAAGACGATTGAGCATCACTTTATATAGTCATCCTGAGAATTAGCTGCTGCTAGAATAATCTATAATCTTTGTATGGTGAAGAAAGGAGCAGAAAGGATGAAAAGGTTGCATGAACACAGAAATGAAAGTAAAAAGGGGACTGACAGTGACAGAAATAACAGAAACAGTGGAGTAATGGTAAGAAAATGGCACGGATTCAAAGGGGGATTGTGAAGAGGGTGGAGGGGACACGGGAGGAAAAAATGTATAAGTTAAGGCAGAGAAAATGATGTAAAAATGGAGAAAATAGACACAAAAATGTCTAAAGGTTTTGGTGGTGTTAGAGGAACGAGTACACTGCTTACTTAGCCCTCTGCCGTGCGACTGTCTGACCCCAAATTCTTTTATACATCTGAGATCAAAGCACCAAAAAGCTTGTGAAAAACCCAGGGGAAGGGATTATATACAACCACAGAAATTCTAGTGCTTTCTAAGTGGATGAGGACTGAAGCTGGTCAGAACCATTATGATTATTATTAACATATACACAGTTATGTGAGAAGCACTTACATATAATTTGGTTATTAAGTCAGCAACCCAAACATTGTTAAAAACTTTGGAAGAGGTTTTGAGAGTAACATCCATTGGTTTTGCACTTTTACAGTAATCCACCAACCGGGATGCTTTTTCACAACATTTCATGTTGTACGTGTATGTCTACATACCGAGGGAATTTGGTACAAGTGGTTTACATAAGGCAAAGAATGAAGATTTAAACACAAAGACGACAAAAAAAAATGATAGCAACATATATATATATATATATATATATATATATATATATATATATATATATATATATATATATATATATATATATATATATATATATATATGTGTGTGTGTGTGTGTGTATATGTATATGTATATGTGTGTATATATGTATATGTATATGTATATATGTGTATATATGTATATGTATATATATATATATATGTATATATGTGTATATATGTATGTATATATATGTATATATATATATATGTATATATATATGTATATGTATATATGTATATATATAAACAATGACTCGAGTGTGTGTTTCAGTTTGTGTGTGTGAGAAGATGAAGGACAGGTAATGCAGGGAAAGTTTCACATTTGCCTAGATTTGCTGTTGTGGATCAATACCTGTCAGTGTCCTCCTCCTAACTGTGCCAAAGGATGGGTAATGGGCCAGACGTGTGTGTGTGTTGGAAGTTTATGTCCAAGCTGTTACTGTTCAACCTTGTCTTAGCTAGCTAAGTGCCATTCTTCCTACTAACAAGAAGAACATTTCTTTAGTGGGAACAAGTTTGAGTGAGGTCCTTGTCCATTTTTTTCAGAGCAGCATTTCACAGTTGGACCTGTGAAAAGACTTGTAGGAATGTGGTTATCCACAAGGAATTTATTTGTCTTAGAGAGAGTAGTTTTGCAGAACCATTTTTGTATTAAGTTTTGAGTCTTGAGATACAATTTCTTCCTCCAAAGTCTCCTGTCTTGCTCCTGTCTTCACCTACGTGTCAAAGAAATATGGCTGATAATACAATCGCAAAGTCAATATTTGATATGGTGCTTGTTAAGGCCAATACATGATTAACACTGAAGCCCAAGTGCCTTTCAGGCTCAGGTCAGGCAAGCTGTTCATCCCAGTTTGAATAGAGCCAATTCATCTTAGTACTTTGAATTGCTCTTTGTCTGATCCTTCACCTGGGACTTCTTTGCCTTGGGAGACCCTACCATGAGCTTTTTTCCCTGACAGCACAGCTCCAAGGACCATGGGGACAGTCAAACCCCTTCATCATGTTAAGGTTTCAATTCATGGAAGGGGATGTGCTTTGTGTTTACAAAGCAAACCATTTCCAAGAATTTTCTTTCACCCCTTTATTAAATTTAAGGTAAAATTTCATCACTTGTCCAGATAAATGACAAAAATGATGTTTTTCTTTATTAAATTATGACCAGAAGAACTATGGAGTCATTCCTAACAGTAGCAATCTTACTTCAGGTCTGTACTCATGAATATTGATGAAAATGCTTACATAGAAAATACAAATTACATCACAGACCGCTGAATCCCCAAATTGAAATATATGCACTCACTTCTAACTTAATCTTATATATGAATACATTTTATGCTCTGCCCCAAGTGCCATTTAGTTTTGACTTTGGGAACTTGCCTGGGATAAGTATTAACTTATCAAACTGTTTTCTTCCAGGTAATGATCTTTTATTTCCACAGTATTTTTATCAATTAAGAAGTAAAATTACAAGTAAAATCAAGTTGTTGTTTTTTTTTAAAGTTTTACTTCACCTGAAAGCTATACAGTTGCATCCTGAAAATATGACGAATATTTAACAATACATGCTGTGGAACATTATCATCAATATCAATAGTTACAAACTATTTATATTTCCCCTTATATTTAATTTGTGAACCCAAACACAATAATAATATTTTTACTTCATAAGTGCATTGATAGTGATGATGATTGATTACATATCAAAACATCAAATGCTTTCAGCTTGTTCCTTCAGGGATCACCACAGTGGAACATGTTCTTGCACCTTGATTTTGGCATGTTTTTTTTTTTACACCTGATGCCCTTCCTGCCACAACCCAGCCATTTAATCCGGGCTCTGGAACGGCACCAGGGGGGCCACGCCTGGTGGAATGGGTTTCGAACCCGCGGCCTTCTGCATCCCAACCCAAAGCTCCGCCAGGCCCCGCCGTATATGTACATTCACTGATCACTCATGAGTTCGACAACATTAATAATTTGCTGTTGGTTTCATACTACATAGATCTTCATGCTAATATAACTAACAACCACCACTGCTTTTTATTTTTATGTTTTTTTTATTTTTTTACAGATCAATGGCAGTGTAATACTACTAAATACTTTAAATAAGCATACTTGTACGTACAAGCATGTTACTCTGACGTTGGCATAATACATCTCTTCTTTTTCCTCATATTCTGTGATATGCCGTCATAAAATTTCAGGCGGATTCTGTCTAGTACAGTACCTTATTATTACTGTTTACCTCTCCAACAATCAAAGACCAGACCCTGGACTGTGCCCACCTTCTCCTGTTGGCCCTCACATCACATCCCCTTTTTTAGGGACTGTTTGTGTATGAGATTCATTATGAGTTAGTTTCAGCCTGTGGTGTAGTTTATCTAGTGCTCATTAGTTTCTTAAACTATCTGCCTGTTTTGTTCCCCTAGTCTGCCTCATGTTCAATCCTCTTAGCTTACTAGGTCACCCGTACTCTATCTTTCTGCCTGCCTTTATCTTTAGTCTTTGCTTAGTCCGTTATTGTATGTTAGCCTCCTAGTCCACTTCACTCAGGTGTATGCTCAGTCTCTAGTTCATTCTGCCCAGTTCACGTTTGGATTTTTTCATTTCTGTTTCTGTTGAAAATCTCAATAAATTCTTTCTTCACTCTCCTTTTGTTTTCCTTACTACTAGGCCCATACATATAAAATGGAATTGTGACACCAACACATCTTACTACATTTTTTTTGTCCTTTATTTCTAATTTCTTATATTGCTGCCATTGTAATACTAATGCTAATGTTGTTTTCTTTAACCATGCATCTGCTTAAAATCTAATGTAGTTGCTCATATGATGAGAATGTCAGAAATCTTGAATGTCAGAAAATGCTCACTAAATATCAGCTCCGCAGAGAGCCTGAAATGTCTTAGACCTGGTCCTGTCTGCACTAACTCATACTTGCTGTCTCCAGCTGAGTCACTCTGTTTTGAACTGCATGTCTTGGTGAACATTTGGTAAATTCTACAAAGAACTTTGTGGCTCTTTTTCTGAAGGAAAAGCAAAGGCTTATTTTTGTATTGAACAAGTCTTAAAACAAATTGAAGATATTTACTTATCAATGTGTCACATCATTTTAAATACTGCATCAGACTGAAACAGGTGTAGAGTAACTTCCGAATTTCTATATTAATGTCAACATTTAATTGAGGCTTGATATCATCATATCATATTAAGGTTTAAGGCACAGTGGCCCTGGATGGCAGGGTACACCTTGGACATGTCTGTCTCAGGGCTGACACATGTACTGATCATGGTCATGATTCTCTACTGGACATTGCGCCATGGGCTAACTAACACTTCCAGAAATCAGTGTCTGTGAACACCGTTCACTGTACAATCCACAAATGTTAAGTTAAAGCTGTCATATGCAATGAAGAAGCCATGGAAGGCCTTGCATATTTCAGCAAGACAATGACTAACTACGTGTTCCATCCATCACAACAGCATGGCTTCACATGAGAAGAGTCTGGGTGCTGAACTGTCCTGCCTGCAGTCCAGACCTTTCACTAATGAAAAAAACATTTGGCGCAAAATAAAACTAAAAATATGGCAGTAAAGGCCCAGGACTGTTGATCAGCTAGAATCCTATTACAAAAGAATGGGACAATTTTAGGTTCAGCTCATCTTCCCTCATAAAAAGACAGATGTGACCTACTTCCAAAGATGTCCAGATGCTTTGGAGATAATCATGTCAACTGCTGGCTCCTGACAAATAACATATTAACATAGCCTGTTTACTTCAGATGTTAGTTTAGATTTCATGTCTGCCACTATGCCACTAGAAATGTCAGGTTGTAATGTTTTCATTAATTTTAGTGTACTTTAACTTAACCTTCTAAAAAAATTGCCAGAAACATCTTGGCATATATTCAGTACCTTTAGCTGTTTTAAAGCTTAACAAAAGCTATCCTAAAAGATATTACATTTGATAACCGGTGACTATACATTTGTTTCTCTTAGTCTGTGTGCTACCATCTTAGCTTCAGATTATTATTAATTATCATATATTATATATCCTATTTTGCTTGGTTCGGTTTACTGGGATGGTAGAAATTTGTCATGTGTTGCTCTGTCAGTCTTATTATCTCTTTAATTGTGACCAGCAAAGTGATTAAAAATAGAAATTACCTCTATAACTCCACTAGTACAATACATTAAAGGACACATTTATGTTTAATATTGCAAATGGTCCCTTACAAATAAAATTATTAAATTAGGGAGCATATACATGCAATCAAATAAGGTGTAAAAAGTGTTGAACTTTTTACACAAAGAAATTAGAAAGGATTGCATGCGGACTCATTTCAAACTTGAACTTCACTTTAGTTCAAATCTATGTATATTGTGTTAGAAGGAATTATAAAACACAATTAAAAATATTGACATTCAAAGTGGATTTTCTAAGATGGATTTACTTTCTTTGTGATTTGCTGGCTAATAATATCTTGCAGAAAAGGCTGTTGCCTACAATTAAATTTCTTTGCCACTTTAATGTTATCCAATTGATCCCTGGAAGAAGAAGATATTCATCCGCACACAGAAACACATTTAATTGTTTTAATGATTACCTGTATTTATGCGTGCAGTTTTTGCCTAGCTGCACTTTAAATATCCTCCTAAGATGTGCAGAAAACAAAAACATCTAATAGTTTAGACGTAATGTTTTATTTTCAGTGTTTTTGTATATTGTGTGTATATGCAATCTTAACTATAAAACATTTTCTCTTAAATCTAATTTCATGTCAAAAAAATAAATTATATACATTTTTATGTATGTTTCAATGTTTAGTAAATTTTGTTATCCCTTTTAAAACAACAAGTGAGTCTGGAGACCGAAAAGTAATTTAGAGAACATAGTTAAAAGTTTAGTGTATTTCAGACAGTACTTGAAGCAAAGGCCTGTCTTAATTTTGCAAAGTGCCTCATGTCCTGCTAAATGAGACAGCGTGGACATTGTTAACTCTGTGAAGATGTGGTTCTATAATGAAGCATAAATGAGATACAGATTATTTAGACAAAGAGGAGTGAAAGGAAAAATTACCAATAGGCAGAGAAAGAAAGAAGCAAGTGAGGTGATACACACAGAAGTAAATAGGGAGAGGGGGATGGGGAGGGTGTTCAATGAAGAGGTGCTTTGTGAAGCTGTATTGCTTAAACTGCAAAATGGGTAAATAAATTGATCCCTGCTTGTAGCCATTAAAGGATGCCCTCGCTGATTTTCAACTTGCTTCATTTGGTTCTAGTTTGGATAGTACATGTACATAAATGCCATTAAACTTCCCTTTGATTTCCCTACATCAAAATGTGTCTCCACTTTAGCTGAGAAATGCCTCCAGATGACATCACTTTCACAAACCTTCAGTTCAGATTATGTACTCTTGTTGCTCTTATTATGCAGATGGTAATCCTTGTCAACCTCCTTTTCCAGAGCTCCCCCAGATGACATCATCTGAATTCCCAATGTTGAAAAACCTCTCTTTGATGTCATATGAACGACATTTTTAACTAGAAGCAGAGAAATATTTTAATATAGGGAAATCAGAGGGAAGTTTAAAAGCATTATTGTACAGTACATTTACACCCTAAACTAAAGCCTTAGAGAGCAAGTTGAAAGTTGGTAAAGTTGCCCTTTAAAGGTTTTCAAAGACCATGAATGTAAAATATAGTTCTTGATTTTTCAACAGACTAGACTAGGGACACTCGTGGAAGAGAACCAGAATGTTTAATACATGTAGTAATATTTCAGGCAACAAAAGCAGCATTCATTGGGGTATGTGAATTTCAGTGCAAATAGCTTTGCTGACCATAATGTAATTTTGTTGACCCATACTGTGTCCTCCTTAGTTTTCTCCTTATTAATAAGGGGTCTTAATAAAATCAGCCTACATCTGCCAAAGGCAAAAGAGTTATGCTGTCGTTATCCTCTTTTTTTCAGCAACAACCAATCATTTTTGTCTTTTTTTTCAGTCCATTATAAATCGCATCCATACAATGACAAAACAGAAAGTTTCATGTCCTTGAAGCTTAGCATGATGAATGGACTTGTAGCACATCAAACACTCACAGGAGCTTATGTTCAGCAACAAATCTGAAATGAATATAGTTTTCAATAAAAGTACATGCAGGTACAGCTTTTGTGCCTAACCCTAACCAAATCTTAGCTACTGTCTTGCAGAGAATGATCAGAATGTTGTTTAAACAGTTATCGCGGAATCTTATATGTTGCATCAAACTTCAAGGTAAACATTGGCCTTTTGGGATTTGTCTTGTCTGTACCTGAGGTTATAGCCACATTTTGAGCATATTTTGCCCTTCCATTTGCTAAGCATATATTTGCATGTTTAAGTGATTGTCCACTGAGATTTTAAGTGCTCTGGCCATACACTTTATCTCTGGCTTGTCATCTGTTTGTGTACCAGTGCCAGCTGGTCACTGATAGTCTTTAAGAGCCGGAGCAGTTGTTTTAGTGGACCTTTAATTGGAAAATGACTCTCACTGCAGCGCCTACAGAGTCAATATTGGTGGTGAGTTTCTGTTCTGCTGTGATTTTATGCAGAAAGTAATCTTGCAGACTCACCCATCAGCTGTGCCGAGAAAACGCACTCATCTCACTGACCACAGCATTGCAGATGATTCATATTTTATATATTTTATATATTGTATGTCATCCATTGTATGTTCTCAGTTATGTCCTGATCAGTTCTGTTGCAGCACTGGTAACAAAACATGATAGGATAGAGACAATGAACTTACAGGCTGGCTGTGCACGTTTGCAATACTGTTTAAAAGGTGGTGACTGTGGTGGTGTTTTAAAGGTTAGTGGCCTGGTGTGTATTGCCTCAAGCTCAGTTTCTTGTATTTATACTTTAGTGTGCACCCTATTCTTAATGGTGATTTTCCTTAGCTCCCTTAGCCTTTCTTAATATCCCTATACATTATGCATCAGTGCCATTATCCTTTGTAGAAATAAGATCTTTCAGAATGAGCTATTTATATGGATAATTGTAGGTTATGGCTGCTTTACATTTTGTTTTAGAGGGACCTTGAGTAAACATATGTGGAGTGTTTGTGTTTATATTCTCCACTGGGAGCCAGCCTGGTGTAACTTTATTTTCAAAACTGGGTATGAAGAACAGCAGATACATGTACGTGCATATATAAATCGAAACAAAAAAAAAAAAAATTGGAGACAACTCCAACAATCATTTATTAATATCCATCCATCCGTCCATCCAATTTCACTATCAGGAAAAGTTGTGAAAACACCTGGTAGCTGGTACTTTCTCGATATCTCCTCCATTGAGCTTCAAAGAGAGCTGAGGCGATGCCAAATGGTGACATGAAAATGTCTGTTTGTTAACTGGGTTTGAAATGCACAGGAATAGGTTGTTTATCGAACATCCTCCTGAGTTTCTCAGATACGACATATGGAAGGACACTGTTGTTTTCATCCTCCCATGTGAACTTGATTTTTATGTCCAATGCTTCAATGTGTTTTGTGAAAGTTTGAAAGAAAGTCGTAACTGATCCAGTGACATGACACACTGTCAGACTGCCGGCAGGTCAGAGAGAAGTGTCACTATCAGATGTCCACAGTTGTTTAGTCATGTACACCAAACCACCACAAAGTATTTCCAAAACTCTCTTAATTGATTTTTTTATATAGCCATTTTTAAGATTTTATTGCTCCAATATACATCCTCCAATTTTTCTGTTTTTCTCATTTATGAGGACTTTAGCACAGTTTCCTCTGGCCTTGGTATGAAGACCTGCTGGTACTCCTGGTCCAAAGGCCAGTAGAGTAAACTAGAGTTTAGCTGGTACTATGAAGTAGAAATTCAACAAACAATCATTCACACTCACATTTACAACTGCACGCAATTTATAGTAGGGCTGCCCCCTAAAAGTCGACAATCCAATTGAATCATCTGTCTGACAGCCCATCATTAGGGTGAGATTCTTCAAGTCGAGCAGTTTTGTTTTTGTTTTTTTTGTGTGTGCATACATCTATAATAACAGTTTAAATCAGATAAATGCACAGGGATAACAATCCCTCAAATAAGGAATTATAAATAAAGTGAATCATAAATCCATGCATCCATTATCTGCTCTAGACCACTTATCCTATTAAGGATTGCATAACAGGAGTGCTGGAGCTGATCCCAGATTTCACTGGGAGAACAGCAGGGTACATGCTTGACAGGTCGCCAGTCTATCTCATGTCTGACACAGAGACACACTGAGACAGACAACCACCACCTACAGGCAATTTATAGTCACCAGTTAACCTAACTCCATGTGTTTGGGCTGTTGGAGGAAACTGAGGTGCTTGGAGAAAACCCACAGCGTGGGGAGATGCAGACTCCACACAGAAAGGCAACAGCCAGCAGATGGATTACACCAGGGACCTGGGGTGGCAGTGCTAGCCACTCCACCCCTTTGTTGCCCAAAATCATAAATAGATTCTACAGTATATTCTCCGTCAATGAAAGCTGGCACGGTTAGCAAATTAAGTAGGTTTCAATTCCTATCTTGCATCAAATGCAGTTGTCTTTTGTTGGTTTTATAGATAATTGTATTTAACTGTTAATGTGGTTGAAATCATCAATTGTCTGGTTAGCAGATAGACTATATGAAGAAAATTGAATAAACAGTGTAATGTTCACAATAAACAAATCTGATTAAATTGGTGGAATTCTGCGTCGGAGAAAGCTCTAACTTGGAGTTGCCACTTAAAACTAACCAGAATCCAGAGTACCAGCAGAACATGAAAACACCACACATAAAAGCTACAACCCTAACCCTTCATGTTACTAAATGCACTACTAAAAACCTGAATAACAGCCCAAACCATAATAACCCATCTTATGATAAGCACATAAGTGTTAAGTGTTTGTAAGTGTACTTATAGAGAGGTAGATATTACCACCAACATGCCCGGTTCATTCTTTTTGGCACCTTTCATTCTCCTTGAGTTTTGAATATCACTAATAAGCTACAGTATGTCATTTAATAGCTCAGACCCTGCAGATTTACATGGTATAAATTATTTCAAGACAGTAAAATCACAGCAAAGACCTGTTTGTATTATTAATGATGACACATCCAAACAAGCCAATCCTGTGCTTTGTTCCTGTGCTCATTTTAGGAAATGAAATTCCACGAGATGTGGTATGCGAGAATTCCCAAATGGGGAGTTACATCAGGTGTGGAGAGCTCAAAATGCACAGAACACAGTGATTTGAATGAATGTCAGCCTTGTTTTTTTTCACAAAATAAGTTTTATGGGTGATTTATCAAGTTTTGTGGAATAGTTTTGTGGCATTTGTATTTTACTATTCTAAACACTAAAAATATGACTTGGTTAATAAATGCTGATTTTGGATCCTCAAATTGACCATCTTGGTAATTCATCTTTGTTCTTATCTCTGACACCATGATTTGATTTCAGGGTTAAGAACAATGACTCCATACAGGTCATTTATATGCATCACATCACAAGCATGGGGCATTTGTTTTAATGGCTTAGACTGTTATGGGTGTGGTGTGTTTGAAGAGCAGTTTGAGTTTTAAAAGAATTGTTTGTGTGTGTGTGTTTGTGTGTGAGTGTGTGTGTGTGGGAGTGTGCATGTGTGCGTGGGTGTGTCTACATCTGTCTAAGCAGGTTAATTGTTTTGTAATTAGCCTAGATAACAGGGATTCACTTCAGCGGATTTTAATTAGTGGTTTCTCATTTCCTCTTTCTCTGTTCTTTTCATCATCCAACATGTGCACACATAGTAATTTTTGCCAAAAACATGCAAAGATCTATTAGATCAGCTCTATTATATGGCTTAAATCACGTATGTCTATTTGTAAACACATGTTTTTGTTTGTGTGTTGTGTGGTGGGTTTTTACAAATATTATTTCATGCATGTGCTTGTTGTGAATTCATGAGTGTAATTTTATGAGGACAAATTCATTAAACTCTAAGAAACAATGAGATCGGGCTGAACGACAGGCCTTGGATTTAATTAACCCCTGTGTAAGCCAAACCAGTGTCCAGTGAAGCAGAGTGATACAGACCTAATGGAACTAATGACTGTTTTTGTGAAGTTACTTGAAGCAGAAACATCACTTTTGTTGTTATTTTGAAACCAGGGGAGAAATATGGACAGATCTGGAGAAAAAGACACACAGAAATTAGAGCAATAAAACCTGTGGTAATATTAAAAATGAGTCCTTGTTGCTGTGGGGTTTGTAGTTTAGCCATACACAGTATGTCTTTGTTGCATACAATATTATATGCCGTAACTTGCATTAAATATTTTGGTTTGACTGAGAAGTATTATCTTTGGCAACGTCCAAACACTGTACAACAGCATAAAAGCCTTATCAAATTTGTGAAATATGGTGGTGGCAGTATCATGAATTGGGTCTGCTTTGCTGCCTCAGGATGGTTTGCCTCATTGAAAAAGCAGTTCATTAGTGAACTGAAGCTCACCAGATCAGGGTCTACCAAAGAATGGTCAAAGACCTGAAACAGACAGTTCATACACAGAAACTAACCAACATACCAAAGTTAGGTCGGTTCTGTATGGAGAAATCTAAAATCTAAAAAGGCCCCAAGGTTCAGGATTAATAAACAACAATATTTAGGACTGAATAGTTGTAGCTTTAAGACCTGAGAGAAAATATTATCACATACGTATTAGGTTATATTTATGTAGAAATATAGAAACTTTCAAGCACTGCTGTACTTCTCACTTCTCATGTCAGAAGTCAATATGTGGACATGGATAAAGTTTCTCTTTTTAACTAGAACAGAGATCATTTTGGCATGAAACACTTCAGTGTTGTCCACTGTGACAATGAAACCCAAGTTTAAAGAGTTGTTGACAAGTTGGTTGTTGTCAGCAGCAGGGCAGGCGGAGGCTAATAAGTCAAGAGACATTCTAACTCTGGACCAGCAGTGCTATTGATCTCATCGCCTATAGAGCTGAAGAGGAGAGAAGGACACTTAGCTCTGCTGAACAAGACAGGCAATTGGTTGATTTGACCTTGCTGAGATGCAGGGGAGAAAAAGGAGACAGAGCCAGACAGAAAGAGACTGAGAGAGAGAGAGAGATGGAAGATTGACATATACTGTGCCTTGCACATGTATTGAAGTTTTCCTCATTTTGTCATGTTACAACCACAAATATAAATGTATTTTTTTGGGATTTTTTTTGTCATAGACCAACACAAAGTGGTACATTATTGTGAAGTGAAAGCACAAATGCACACAACACTTTTCATTGTTACATTATTTTTACAAAATTTTGAAAACCATTTATCATTTTCCTTTCACTTCAAATTATGTGCCACTTTGTTTTGGTCTATCACCTAAAATCCCAATAAAATATATTTATGTTTGTGGTTGTAATGTGACAAAAAGTGGAAAAGTTCAATGAGTATTAATACTTTTGCAAGGCACTGTATACTGACAGCACAGTAGGGAGAGGGAGAGGAATAGTTGCACAAAATACTACTGCAATGCATGTTTCTTTTTATTAACTCACCTTAAGCTTAATGGAATCATTCAATAGATGTAGAAAATGTTACCTCTTCATCTTCTGCATGAAGACAAATTAAAAAAAATCAATACTCTGCCTATGAAGTGAAACACAGTGCTCATATTTAATATTATTATTTACAATCTTATCCCTGAATTCTGTTCAACAGTAATTGTGAAATTGAAATCAAAAAGGTCTAAATATGTGTGTTTTAAGATTAATGAATGTTTAGTGAAATAAGGTTATCGAAGGAAAAATGAACCGTTGCCAATCCTGTCTTTGGACATTTTTGACACGAAAAACACAAACTGTAAATCAAATCTTCTTCTTTTCCTTTCGGCTGCTCCCTTTCAGGGGTCGCCACAGCGAATCATGTGCCTCCATCTAACTCTATCCTCTGCATCCTCTTCACTCACACCAACTAACTTCATGTCCTCCCTCACTACATCCATAAATCTCCTCTTTGGTCTTCCTCTAGACCTCCTGCCTGGCAGCTCCAACCTCAGCATCCTTCTACCGATATATTCACAGTTTCTCCTCTGAACATGTCCAAACCACCTCAATCTGGCCTCTCTGACTTTATCTCCAAAACATCTAACATGAACTGTCCCTCTGATGTACTCATTCCTGATCCTGTCCATCCTCGTCACTCCCAAAGAGAACCTCAACATCTTAAGCTCTGCTACCTCCAGCTCTGCCTCCTGTCTTTTCTTCAGTGCCACTGTCTCTAAGCCGAACAACATTGCTGGTCTCACCACCGTCTTGAACACCTTTCCTTTCATTCTCGCTGATACTCTTTTATCACACAACACACCTGACACTTTTCTCCACCCGTTCCCACCTGCCTGCACTCGCCTCTTCACCTCTTTTCCACACTCACCGTTGCTCTGAACCGTTCACCCTAAGTACTTAAAGTCCTGCACCTTCTTCACCTCTGCTCCCTGTAACCTCACCATTCCACCTGGGTCCCTCTCATTGACACACATGTATTCTGCCTTGCTGCGGCTAAGCTTCATTCCTCTGTTTTCCAGAGCAGACCTCCACCTCTCTAGATTTTCCTCCACCTGCTCCCTGCTCTCACTACAAATAACAATGTCATCTGCAAACATCATAGTCCAGGGAGATTCTTGTCTAACCTCATCTGTCAGTCTGTCCATCACCAGAGCAAACAAGAAGGGGCTCAAAGCCGATCCTTGATGCAGACCCACCTCTACCTTGAACTCCTCTGTCACACCTACAGCACACCTCACCACTGTCTTACAGCTCTCATACATGTCCTGCACCACTCTAACATACTTCTCTGCCACTCCAGACGTCCTCATACAATACCACAGCTCCTCTCTCGGCACCCTGTCATACGCTTTTTCTAAATCTACGAAGACACAATGCAACTCCCTCTGACCCTCTCTGTACTTCTCCATCAGGATCCTCAAAGCAAATACTGACTCTGTTATTCTCTTTCTAGGCATGAAACCATATTGCTGCTCACAAATGTTCACCTCTGCCCTTAGCCGAGCTTCCACTACTCTTTCCCACAACTTCATTGTGTGACTCATCAGCTTTATTCCTCTGTAGTTGCCACAGCTCTGCACATCTCCCTTGTTCTTAAAAATTGGTACCAGTACACTTTTCCTCCAGTCCTCTGGCATCCTCTCACTCTCCAAGATCTTGTTAAACAAACTAGTCAAAAACTCTACTGCCACCTCTCCTAGACACTTCCATACCTCCACAGGTATGTCATCAGGACCAACTGCCTTTCCGCTCTTCATACTCTTCAATGTCCTCCTCACTTCACTCTTACTAATCTTTTCTACTTCCTGCTCCACACCAGTCACCTCTTCTACTCTTCGTTCCCTTTCATTTTCCTCGTTCATCAACTCTTCAAAGTACTCCTTCCATCTTCCCATCACACTCCTGGCACCTGTCAATACATTTCCATCCTTATCTTTAATCACCCTAACCTGCTGCACATCCTTTCCATCTCTATCTCTTTGTCTGGCCAACCTGTACAAATCCACCTCTCCCTCTTTAGTGTCCAACCTAGCATACAAGTCCTCATATGCTCTTTGTTTGGCCTTTGCCACCTCTATCTTCACCTTACGCTGTATCTCCCTGTACTCCTGTCTACTCTCTTCAGTCCTCTGTGTCCCACTTCTTCTTAGCTAACCTCTTTCTCTGTATACACTCCTGAACTTCCTCGTTCCACCACCAAGTCTCCTTGTCCGCTTTCCTCTTTCCAGATGACACACCGAGTACCCTCCTACCTGTCTCCCTGATCAAATTAGCTGTAGTAGTCCAGTCATCTGGAAGCACCTCCAAACCACCCAGAGTCTGTCTCAGCTCCTCCCTGAAAACTAAACGACATTCTTCCTTTTTCAACTTCCACCACTTCGTCCTCTGCTCTGCCTTAGTCCTCCTTATCTTCCTCACCACCAGCATCATTTTACACACCACCATCCTGTGTTGTCTGGCTACACTCTCCCCTACCAATGCTTTACAGTCACTGATCTCTTTCAGATTACAACGTCTACACAAGATGTAGTCTACCTGAGTGCTTCTCCCTCCGCTCTTGTACGTCACCCTATGTTCCTGCCTCTTCTGGAAGAAAGTGTTTACTACAGCCATTTCCATCCTCTTTGCAAAGTCAACCACCATCTGACCTTCTGCGTTCCTGTCCTGAACACCAAACCTACCCATAACAGTCTCATCACCTCTGTTCCCTTCACCTACATGCCCATTGAAATCTGCACCAATGACAACTCTCTCACCTCTGGGGATGCTCTGCATCCCTTCATCTAACTCACTCCAGAATTTCTCCTTCTCTTCTAACTCACATCCTACCTGTGGGGCATAACCACTCACAACATTGAACATCACCCCTTCAACTTCCAGCTTCAGACTCATCAACCTGTCTTGATACTCTTTTCACCTCTAGAACATTCCTCACAAAATCCTCTTTCAATATAACTCCTACTCCATTTCTCTTCTTATCTGACCCATGGTAAAACAACTTAAACCCTGCTCCTAAGCTTCTAGCCTTGCTACCTTTCCACCTGGTCTCCAGGACACACAGTATGTCCACCTTCCTTCTCTGCATCATGTCGATCAACTCCCTAGCCTTCCCTGTCATAGTACCAACATTCAAAGTCCCTACTGTCAGTCCTACATTCTTAGCTTTCCTCTTCTCTCTCTGCCTACGAACACACCTTCCTCCTCTTCTTCTTCGTCTTCGACCAACAGTAGTCCAATTTCCACCGGTACCCTGTAGGTCAACAGCACCGCTGGCGGTCGTTGTTAACCCGGGCCCCGACCGATCCGGTATGGAAGTCTTTGTCACGATTCGCATGTTTGATTTGGCATGTGTTTTACGTCGGATGCCCTTCCTGCCACAACCCTCTGCATTTATCCAGACTTGGGACTGGCACAAGAAGACACTGGCTTGTGCCCCCTTGCGGTTGCATTACAAACTGTAAATCAAATGCAAATCAAAAAACACAAACAAATACAAAAAGGCAAACAAAAAGAAAATGCGCCGCAAATCAGAAATGCAGCAAATGGACTCTCCTAAACTGCAAGTGCTCCATGTCACTAGGGACAGTGATGAGTTTGTGCCCACCAAGACAGGAAGTTACAAAGTCACAGACTAGAATAAGCCACTGCCTCTGTATGACCTGCATAAAAATGCATACTGCTTGGTTTTGTTAGGAGTTTTGGGTAGATTGATTTAAGGATGTCCTTCATTTGGTGCGTGTAAGACAAAGTTTCAAGCGTTAAAAACTGAAGTGCCAGTGTTGTGATGAAATAGAGTCAGCTCTGTCTGGGTGACATTTGCACATCTTTGTATTTCATGATGCCATATTTTATCATACAAAATGACTTATACCACAAAGCCAGTAGTACATTTACGCACAGCTTGCTGGCTGGGTCATCGCAGATCTCGCTCTGGCCTAATCTTCATGCCTCACTAAGCACAAACTTATCACTGCCCCCAGCGATGCAGAGTACTTCTGTGTTGTAGTGAGTTTCATTTTTGCTTTTGTATTTGTTATGGTTTCTGATTTGCAGGGCGAAAAGTTTCCTTTTAGTTTCCACTTTTATATTTGTACTGCTTTGTCCCTAGGGGCCACTATACACTCCTGATCTTAAAAATAGCTGTTATAAAAATGATACTATTTACTTGGATATTAAGTCTTTATGTTATTGTGTATGTTTCGTATGTTGTGGGTCTAATAAAAAAATCTGAATAAATTATTGAAATAATTTTACAGACCATAAATATGGCTTTTTTACTCTTCATTGGCAGATGCAAACTTTTAGTGTTTGTTTTTGCAGTATATCCAGGTATGTGTTGCACTCACTATGTTTGGGGAAAAGGTTATTTCCTTTTTCCAATCCTGATTTCTGGTCTGTTTCTAGGAAGACCATCATTCCACTAAGTGCAAATAGATCCACGCTCATTACGGGATCTGCGTTCATAGCTTACAGTGTATCAAACATGATGTTAAAGGAAGCAGAAAAGAAGGAAGCAATTGACGCTGTCTAATGTCTTGTAATCACCGTGAGGAGAAACCTGGACAAGAGCGAATCTAGATTTTTATGATTGTCTCTACACACAGAGAAATCCAGAGAGACTGTCTTTACACTGACATCAAAAAGAAACCGGGGGAAAAGCATTTAAAATAGTTCTATATATTACAGAGAAAGATTTATGTAGCTTGGCAGTCTGTACTAAATATGCTGAATGAAAATAGCTTCTCTGCTTCCAAACAGTGTTACTCTTCACTCTTTTGTTTTTTGGATTCCTGCCAGTATCACATCATATGTTATTGGTCATCCTTGAATTTCAAACAAGGTGGATCCTTCTCAGCCACAAGAGTATACATTAAAAACAAGTCAAAGAAATTTCCTTGGGGAAACACTTTATCTGTCTTCCTTTAGTTGCAAACCCCTTTTCAGTCTTTTATCTCCTATAAGCTTCGAGTTCCCCTATCAGCATTAGTGTTTCTTTGCTTTTTTTTACTTCTCTGTACTTTGCTTCTTTGCGACATTTAATATCCTTTTCCATAGCCTTTCGTTATCACAGCTCCCATGTGTTTGTTGCAGAGACCGTTCGTTTAAATGATTTAATTTGACAGGCCTTCTCCAGGTGGAGGAAACATTGTTGTAGGTGAGGAGGAACTACATAGAAATAAGCCCTTTGGCTCATTGTCTGTATAAAACTGTGGCTGACAAGAAAACATTGATTTATTGAATAAGACCTTCTAATGGATATACCATAAGTGGCTTTAGGCTTTGTGATTCAGTACCGTTGGATATTTAATCAATGTTTGAGTCTTCTATTTAAGTCTCCATATTTGAGACACTGAGGCAAGATGTACTGTGCATCCATAACTGAGGTGTGGGCTGTACATGTGGTAGATGTAACCCTAATATGCTCGTAGGACAAACACCATTATTATTTCATTATCCTTTGTGTTTCTCCTCATGGGCAACAAAGGCTTTTCATGCTGCAGGATTAGACATCACACTGCACTGGTAGGCATGCAGATACAGCCCCATGTGGGGCAACTTGAGGCTCAGCAGATGCAGGTTTTTCATTCATCATTCATCAAAAAACTGTACAATGCGAGATCATGTGGAACTCTGTTTATGTTGTCAATTTCATATTCCAATTCAAGACTGCCGTGTGTAATCCTTAGAGAGAAGTAAAACGAAGGAGGAGGTGAAAGAACAAAAGCTTTGTAATTCACGTTTTCTCACACGCCCCAGTTCTGCATGCCAGCTCTGCACTTACATGCACGGTTTTACACACACTTCTGCTTCACATTCCCTCTCTTGTTTCCTCTATCTCTTTCCCAAACATACACACACACAGACACGCCAATGCAGGTTATTATATCCAAGTTTCTGCATTGCTGTGTGCATTGTCCTCTTGACAGTGAGATAATCTTTGGGACACATTTTCTCTATGCCACTAGTAAGAAAATGGACTTTGTTATGCAAAAGTGACTGAAGGTTTTCCATTGAGTAACACAAGTGTTCATTACACCTCTCAATAGAAGAAAATCGATTGACTTTCCGCTTACCTTGGTGATTACATTCTCCTGTCTGTGCACTAACATCTGATATGATGTCTGGATTTATGTTTTTATTCATATTTACATTTTTCTCTGCTGACTTCCTCACTTCCAATCCATGAGTGATGAATATATTGAAACTGCTTGAATATATCCACATTTTCAGGACAGTAATCAATCATGTTTATTAGAGCTGCCACTTCCTCTTTTCATCTTTTGAACCCAATAATCTTTTCTCCATTAGTTATTTGTTGAACTCAGGATTAGTGCTAACACCTATTGATTGATAACCTCAGCTCCTTACCCCCCCCAAACACACACACACACATTACTATCAATAAAATAGATCATTTGTGAGCCAACCTATAGTAACATATTCATGGGAAATCAATTATGGCTGTGTTAGCTACCTTAGGATGAGCATTTCCTTTCCTTCAGTGATAATATGACCTGACGTATGACTGTGAAGATAACTAAAGACATTTCCAAAATATTAAGGATTGACAGCATCATCTATTCAATAAGGGTTAAATAATGTCCATTTGATCAATTTTTGCCTGCTGAATGTTCTATTGGTACATAATTCATTTCCAGAATAATTTAGTACATCATGTAAAGATCTTTTGAAATCGATAAATAGGACAAAGACAACATATCAAATACGTAAACTAACAACTTAACTAACTTGTGTATGCTCATTTTTATTTTGATGCCAGCAAAATGTTTCAAAAATATTGGGACATGCTCATGTTTATCACTGTTGGTTTACCTCCTTTATATTTAGGAAATGAAAAGGCCAACTGCTTTGAGTTGGAAAGCAAAAAATGTCATATTCTTGCCTTATTTCAGCTGCTCAATGCCTCCTTTTGCATATTTTTAGGTTTTCACTAGGTGACAAGTTTGGACTGCAGACATCTCGGTTTAAAACCTGGACTCTTAAACTATGGAGCTGAAATATGTTGTTCTAATACATGAAGAATGTGGTTTGGCTATGTGTTGGTTCCTTGATAAAGACATAATCTTAATGACAGCATTAGTGGCTTGAAAATTTATATTTCATTTAGCATTAATGATGCCTTCACACAGGTGCAAGTTACCACGCTGTGTTCAGTAATGCATCTACCCAGTGATACAGATGCTGGCATTTAGGCTGCTCTGATCACAAGTCAGATGGTCCATCTCCCCTTTAGCATGGAGAACACACTATTCATAAAGGCCAAAAAAAAAAAAAACTAATTTAAAGTATTCCACTCATCAAACCGCTGAACAATTTTCTTCTTTACTTCACTTTTTAATGGGCTTGGGCTCAGAAAAGGTGGCAGCATTTCTGGAACCTTATATACAATGGCTTCTTTTTGGTGGATGCAGAGACAAACTGTATTCACTGTGTTCCTGAGCCCATGCAGTAATTTGTACTACAGATCACAGACATGTTTTTTTGGCCTTGGCCTTCCTTCACTTGTCTGGATTTTTTGAATGTTTTAAAATAATATAATTTACCGTAGATGATGAAATCACCAAATTCTTTGAAATTTCTGCATTGAGAAATGTTATTCTCAAGTGATGAGCAATCTGTTTTCACAGAGTGATGAACCTTAGCTATGCCCTTACCTCTGAATAACTTAGCTTTAATTGGACACCCTTTTTATACCAATCATAATATGCTGCATATGAACATAACAAGTTGTATGATGTTTACATGTAGTTTAACATCACTTTTTTGTTGTTGTTGTTATAGTTGTCTCTGTCTCAATGGGGTAATAAATAAGGTTGTACATTTATTTTCTGGGAAGAATGGCAAAAAAAAACTGTTGCATATATAAACATGCATATTTTTTTCATCTTTTATTGTATTTATTCAAATTGTTGTAAATGAATCACAAAACAAAAAAAAATGAACAAAGAAATTGTTTTAAAGCACATTTAAGCACAGAATAATCATCAAATCAATGTTGCATTCTAAACTTTACTTTAATCAGAAATTCTCACTGCAGCAATAACTACCTGACACATCCGTGGGTTTCTACTCAGCAGCTTTTTGCAGATATCCAGGTGGGATTTCCTCGCAGGTCTTCTGTAGCACTTGCCAAAGCTCTGCTGTGATAGTTGATCAGTGTTTCCAAACTCTTCTGTCCAGCCTCTCCCACACCCCCCTAATGGGGTTCCAATCTGGTGATTGAGCTGGCCAAGCAATCACTGAGAGTATTCCAGCAGCTTTTTCTGCAAATAATTCGTAGACAACCAGGAAGAATGATTGGGATCATTGTCTTGCTGAAAAATAAAGTTATTCCCAATAAATAGTTTCCCAGAAAGAATGGTATGCCTCTACACTACAGAGTGGTATCCATGCTGATTGAGGATGCCTTGCACATAATTCACATCGCCCACTCTCCGATTGCCAAAGGATCCCCAGATCATCACACTCCCACCTCCATGCTTCACTGATTTTGTTAAGCATCTATCTTCTTTACATAAGCTCTGGGTCTGACACATGCCCACCATGACCCACTGTTTGCGCATCTTGGCCCACTGCAACCTTTTTTTCTGATTTGCCAACCCTAATCCAAACTTAGTAGTTTTTTTTTTGCCAACTCTGCCCCTGAGTCTTCTACTCAAAGTGTCTGTGCACACTGGTTTCTCTCCTTTTTTATTTAACAATGCAGCCAATTCAGGATCCATCTGTTTTACTAGGAGGACACTCGTAAGTACTGTACTTGTCTTCTTGAGCAGATTTGCATTTGGGCCTTCCACTGCATCTTCTCTCCATATTGGATCCAGTACCATAAGTGTGTAGCTATTTACAAACCTTTTCTTGCCACATTAGGTGGATTTGACAACTAATGATTAGCTTCAAACACTGTACTTAAGTAATGTAAAGAAAGTACCAGCATTACCCAATTTGAGAAATACTTCTAGTAGAGCCCACTTAAAATTTATGCTCTGTTAATCCTACCTGAGTTAGTAGGCAAAATGTGGAGAAAGAGAAGTGAATGAACCTTACAGCACATAAAAAGTATATATTTTTTTAAATGACAAATTGAATTTAAAAAAATTCTCACAATACACATTTAACATACTTTTGTGTGTTTTTGTATTGAAGACAGTGTCAGTGCTTGCGGATGTGCAGTTATGTGAATGAAAGTAAATTGCAGCAGTGCACAGTGTGCGTAGCCACTCCAAGATTGTTCGTCGAGACATTGTCTTTATACAGCTGTTTACCCAGAAGTCAGAATCATTAGGGAGATTAATAGGCTAATAAATAAATTCAGATTGTTTCACTTAATGATATATTTCTAGGTTGCAAACATAAAACATAGAGGGATTAATTCGCCAAAGTGTGCTAATGAAAAAGACATGAAATTCTATAAAAGACAGGAAATCTATGAATAACAAACAGCTACAGACATCATAGTCATCAAATCACATGGGAATTCCAGTGTGAGGACACATCTTTGTGTTTTGTGTACATTTTTCATTCTAACCTGCTGGGAAATCTCTTGATAAGCGCGTGACTTACTCTGATATGCTAATTCGTGATTACAGTAGCAAAAGCTTGAGTATCAAGATGCAGAAAATTGGGCACACATTGCAGTTTCTCCCCCCTGGAAGCTCCACGGTGGGATAATGTGATATTTCATGCTGAAATCATAATGGCTCTGTCCCATCTCCAACTTTGTCACACCTACTTTGCTGACTCCTCTCGCTCAGTGAACTTGGCTCTGCATGGTTCATTTAAGTGGAAAGGGCAAGTGGAATGAGGCGAATGTTATTCATTCTACTTTTTGCATAAAATTCATGATTCACTTCATTATTTTATGCTTGCAGCCTGTTTTGCATTTATAATGCAGTATTTTAAATGTATAATGTAGCATCCCTGCAGAATATCATTATGTCATCCTTCTGAGCAGTACACTGCTGTATGGCACAATATGTTAGGCTGGGTGGGGGCACAAGTGACAGGAGTCAGTCCCATTATGCTCTAGATATAAGGACACATAGAACAGTTCATCTTTAACTCAAGACATCACTGTAATTTGTTGTGTTGCAGTGCATATCATATTTCAATATTTTATGGGGAGTATGTCCACAACACATGTTAAAATATGGTATATTTCAAGCAAGAATGTAAAGAGAGACATGTTACTATTATTATTTCTATTATAATAGATAGCTGCTTTCATTCACACGCACATGTTGGTGTGATCAGCCCAGTATGACATTGGACAATATTTATTTCATTTATATAAACATTTAAAAATGCTATTTATGTGTGGCGGAAACAGTTTGATTTACTAGTGTATGTTACGAATGCTGAACACATAAAAATGTACAGATTAAGTGAAGACATAATCCATGCATTTTTTTTAGCCATTTATCGGTGTGACACGTTTTAGTTGAAAATTCAAACTGAAAACACTGAACTGCAATCTTGTGCATCGGTAATTTTCAACCACTGTCTTGGTAGTTTTTTGAATGATTTTTTTTTTTAAGATAACTGGTTCCTGTATAATTAAAACTTCATTAAACACGTGAAACATTCTCTCCAGAGACGAACCAATCAAAAGTGTGTGAGGGGAATAAATAGATAAAGGGATAGGGATAAAGGGAAACACTGGAATGATTGGACTGCAATGCGTGTGTTGACTACAATGATTGTACAGGATGGTAACACAGTCCGTCTGCTGGTAAGCAGACTGAGTGCTAATAAAATAGCCCCTTTTTGAAGTTGAGCAAAAAGTTTAAAACCCTTAGGTATTATGAAATGTTAATAAACATAGCTTTATTTTGAGGCTAATGACCTAGCCTATACCAGTGATTCATAATTTATTTCTAAATGCCTTGTTCTTGTGATGCAACCTTGAAACTAAGGAAAATTTGTGTTTCTGTGTGTTTATTCCTTCGTGTAGAGCTGAGCTAAGTGAAAACCAACAGAAGACATTACAGTACAAACCACACAGAATTAAGGGATTTATTTTGATTTGTCTCACAGTAGACACATGATCATCTTTTCCATTTTTCATTTTCTGCATGATTTTGCTTTACAGACAGAGATGTTATTGTTGAGAGGAAGTACGTTGAGATGAATGGATGGAGCAGAATAGATAACAGCACCAGGGTATGAACTCCTGACCCTGAGGGTGTAGAACTGGTAGATGGAGGCAGCTATACTGGACACCAGAGCTTCAGAAGCACATTTATAAATGCAATACTCCAGTGATAAACAGACTCAAAATCATGCCACAATAGACCTCATGTCTTCGGACAAAGATTATATACACAGCTTTTATCTAAAAACACCTTTGTTCTTGAGAGAGATAGCATATTATACCACAAAGAGTCTTGGTCCACATTGAAATACCTGACAAATATGGGATGGATTGGCATGACATTTTGAGCAGACGTTCGTGTTCTCTGGTGATTCCGTGACTTTTCCCCCAGTGAATGGGCTTGACTAAACATTAAGATATTGAATGGATGAAATTTGTGTGCAGACCTTTATGTTCACCAGATAATGAAGGCTACTAATTTTTCTACTCGGGCACCAGGAGGTCTAACTTTAGTTATTCAATGATACATATTTTAACATTCCCTGAATGGAATAGCAAACCCTACAACTGTTGGGTGTATTGCCATGGAGTTTCGGAACGAAATATCCATGTCTTCCACTGATAAGTTGTAATGACGTTGGTGATCTCTGACATTTTCACCAACAATAGTGCCACCATCTGGTCAAAATTGAATTGTGTCCTCTGCTTTGAGTTATGACTAAATAAATGCAAAACTAATTCCCATCGCTCCTCCATGTATTTTGAGTTTGTGTATGTGGTAGTAACAGGTTGTGTTACAAAGCCACTAGCATGGCTGTAGCCATTCTAGGCTGAAATAAATATGCAAGGTCAAACGGAAATCAGGCATTTGGAACAGTAAATAAGTAAGTGCCCATTATTCACTTCCTCTATCTGCCTTCCCAATCTTTTATAATGTACCACTGTTAGTGTTCACTACACATTCAGTTTGTTTTTAGTGCTGTTCAGCCCAGAAATTAGTTTAAGTGAATTTCATTTAAATCGTAACATAAACAAATTTAAAGAAGGCCCTGAGAGCTTTCGCGTGTCTAGCCAATACAATACGATGTCCATTAAAGTTTTCCTTTACTCGTGGGTAACATAGACAACTTGTTGGTGCTATTGCTGCAGCTTGTGAATGCTTTAACAACTGGGAGACAAGTAAGAGCTGACATCTGCCAGTGCTGTTAGAAAGTAGAAGGCGCAAGTCCCCTGTGCAAGTACCCTAGTCAACTCCACTGTTAAAATGTAATCCACAGAGATGATGTCTCTTACTCCTTGAATTAAACACGTAATTGAACCAACAAGCTCTGAGCCATGCTAAAGAAAATGATATTAAGAGCGGCGCTTTGAGAAGGTATGTCTGATAAAAAGCAATCACCTGTGTATGTACAGAAAACTGCGTGTATCATGCAAGTGGAGCAGAGGCTGCTGCGGAATGGACGGCTGCAGTCAGACTAAGGAGATGGGAGAGATTGATACTGTAGGCTTGAGAGAAAGAGGGTGTAAGACAGTACGTGAGGAATGTGAGACTCATGGCAGATGGTGTGCGAGGGATGGAGTCCTCGGTGTTTCCATCCTTGCTGAGAGGACAAAGGGGCTATGGAGAACCTAGAGGAAGTAAAAAAGGTGCAAGGATTGATTAAAGAATTGATTTGCCCTCGCAACGAAGTGCCTTGTGCTATGCGCCTACCTTCTGACGTGCCGCCTCAGTGCTGAAACGTAATCCTGGGCATTCTGTTTTATTAATTAGTATACTTTTGTATTCAGACGCTGTTCGTCATGTTCTATTTGCCTGCTGGCAACCACACCTCGAGTGTTGTTCTACGGGAAAAACGCTGACGGAAAGCATGAAAAATGACATGGTGTTCACACACCCATTGCCTAAGGGTATGAACATGGCATTGAATGAAATCCATACTAGAACCCTTTGTCCTTCACTGACACAACTGTTTTTGTTAGACAGCGGTGACAGAGAGGTACTGATAGTCTTTCTAGTTTACTGTTCTATCTCTGTTCCACATCTGTGTTAAAAATCATTGTAACTGTTTGTGTGTTTTCTAGTGTTATCTAAGAGAAACGGCTTAGGTTTTGGACTTTCTTTCTTTCTTAGATGAAGAAAATCAATACTACCTTCATGCCAGTGTTTTAAGTATGGAGCTGGAGCCAGAAGATGACAAGACTGGTTTAGTATAAAAAGGGAGCAGGCCAGATCGTAGTTATATGCTAAGCTAAGTTAATCACCCTATTTATGCACAGACCTGATAGTGGTGTCATTTCAAAAAGTCACAGATTTTTTTTCAACACACGCTTGATGATATGGGGCTGTATCACAACACTGACAAGTTACCTTTTTATACTGTCACGTCAAACTTGTTAGCATATGGCTGCTTATTTACACAACCAGCAGATACAAAAATAACATTCATTTGCAATTCTGCTTCATGTGGTTACCAACATTTTTTCTTAAGGAACCTTGTCTAAGTGATTAATTGTTTTGGTATTTCACTTTTTGTTTAATGCATGTAGGCTTCTTTTTAAGTCACTGTTTTCATATATATTAAGGCTTGACCGTTGTCCTTTTAACTCTTCGGTGCCAGTACGTTTTGAATGAAGATTTAGGCTGTTCTATCAACATAGCTTGTGTTCCAGTTCCTCCCCTTTTTCTGTGAGAGTGGTTGTCATGTGTTCCCCAAAATGTTTTCTTGAACCTGTAAAATTAGAAGGCCTTGCAGGTCCCTGGTAAATGTTGTCAAGCCTTAGTGGAAGTCGGGACCCAAATGTTGGGAACCATGTTCTAGATGCATTATATACCTACAGTATTTCCATTACCCGCTGGAACAATAGGCTGAAACATGCTATTGAACTCCTTAGAGTGAGTGAAAACAGCAAATTGTCTAGTTTTGTCACTACAAGCAACACGATTCTACATGAAGTTACATATAATAATGTTGTTCACTCACTGTATGTACTGAATATGTTTTTGGAATTCTTTGAAAAGAGTGTTTCTTCTAATAATTCATTTCAAGAAAAGGGAAAAGAGGCTTCACTAGAAAGTGGGATTAAAGCAGAGAGAAAACAATTTACTCAAGGAAAATTGGAGTGACATTGTCAATCAGCTTTTTCAAGGATTCAGGTTCTCAAGTTCTCTCAACAAAGCACATTCCTTTGAACCCCCCACCCACCCAGAAACCAAAGTCTGCTTAAGTGAAAGCTGATCTCGTTCACATTTCACATAGCCTTAAAAACACAACATGAGTATTTACCACAAAAGACAGTACAAACATCCAACTCTTCACAGTGCGGTGTCTTGATTTCCCACCCCTGAACACTCATGTGCTGTAGATCTACTGAAATATAGTTCAGATGTGTGTGAGTGTGGCAAAGAAGAAAGAGGATCTGGGAGGTCAGGCTAAGTTGAAGACAACATCATTGCCTATCAGAGGAAGGCAACATAGTAATGTGAACTTTAAAGATTCATAGAATGATGCTTTTGAAGTTCAGTTCATGAATATTTTTCCTTTTTAGCACTTGTTTGTTGGATTTCTCTTGTCTGATCTCAGCAACTCAAGTGTATATGATGAACGGTGCTTGCGTATAATGCCGTACTTTTAAATAAGTAATGAAATTAAAATAGAATACATGCTCACGATGAAGAAATCATATTTAGTTCTCCTTTTGCCTTTCTCTCATGAAAAACTGAGTTAAAAGGAAGTGGGGGCTTGGACAGTGCAGAGTGCGTCTCCATCTGTGCATTTTTCAGGATCATTTAATGGATTTTGGTTCAGATGTGCAACAGAGGGGCAAACCACCAGCAGCATGATGATGTGACCTGCTGATACAACCAGCCATAAGCAGTCTAACAAGGGAGGGGCAGCGATGATGGAGTCCATTTTGCTTGGTCGTGAAAGCGATGCTAGTCTGGTTTTAGGCGATAAATAATAAGAATGAGGCAGGCAAAGACCTTGTCTGGATCTGCAGAAATTGTCTGGTCTCCGTGTTAAACTCTTACCCACATCTGAACTCTGTGGACTACAGGATCTGTGCAGTCACATACAATATATACTCAAACACTGTATCAGTAAAAGTGGATGCAACTGACCCCTCTTCATGGATGGAACCGAGCTCTTGCTCAAACGCTTCTAGTGATTGAACCCAGAAACCATTTTCATTTCAAAAGGATTTTCTGTATTCTAACAAGAAGATCAATTATATAGATTTAATTTAACTCAACCAACCAACCATTAGACATTAGGAAAACACTCCTAGAAAGTGCAGGCATACAATAAAATGCATCAATAATTTTTTCAACAAATTTCATATTTGCTGATGTATAATGAGCCATGGTGCATGAAGAGTAATAATACTTTTAGTACTTAAAGTCTCTTATTCAGCTAATACTTTTGTAAGAACTTTATGTTGCTGGAGTATGTTTACACCATGGTATTGAAATTATTATTATGATCTGATAAGATACACCACTGATTATCAAGAAAACAAACTGCAGGGAAGGAAGATAACCACTCGATCAAAGCCATACTGTTTTGAATTAATGATAAATTAAGGGTCTAACTGGTTTAACATGGTGTTTAGGCCCACAAAGCTCAAGTATACGTTCATAAAAGCCATCTTCAATGTTCTGCGTGTTCCCTTGAATTGAATTAAAACTTCATCTCTAAATTGTTCACATGCAGGCTTGCATACACTCCTAGCAGTTATGAGTGAATCCTACTAATATAGTGTCCATACGTCCATAAGCTGCATTTTTATGACATAATTTATGCTGTTTATAGGTTATTTAACTGCAGTGCTTGAACCTCAAATGCAGGTTACCAGTGAGGCTTCCCTAAAATGACTGCACTTAAAAAAGATAATTAGTCATAAGTTATGAGTAACTCCAGTGACTGCATCAGTGCAAAAAATAACCAGCAGTGGCACAATATTCATATTAACAGTATCCAGTCTGTAAATGACACTTGAATTCAACTCTTTATTTGATCTTTTGAATGTGCGCAAAGTAGAGAAGTAAACACTTGTTCTTTTAGAAAAGGACAGAGGTTGGTGTAACATGAAAATATTTTAGCGCGTTGTTCATTTTACAAACAATACATCATCTACAGATATATGTGTGATTATGAACCACCACACAATAATACTGGACTGTTTTAAATTATTTACACAAGAAAACAAGCATTAGCCCTTCTGGCTATAAATGCTTTAAAGATAAAAATATTGACTGTACTTTTTCATGTGTATATATTAACAATGTGTTTGTGTGTGCAAGCAGCAGCTGACATTAAACAGAGTGTTAAGATGTTTGGTGTTTTACTGTGGCCAAGTGTTTTTGTTGCTGGAAGTGACAGAAAAGACACATGACAGAAAATAGGATGGGGAGAATAGAGAGACACTTGACCAGAGAGAATCAGGCCATTTGAGAAAGCAGGCTTATACACATGCACACACGCACACACGCACGCACGCACAGACAATCACTAAACTAGTAGTTGGGATAAGATGTTGTAAACTCTCTTCATCACAACACAGTTATGCATTGTTATACACTTTGTCTTCTCTTTCTCTTGCACAAACACACACACACACGCAGTGAAACTCTCAGTGGGTGCCCATCTGCCTCAGCAGTACTTCTGTATTCCATCTATTTTCTCTGAGGGGACAGGAAGGTGCAAACACATGCCTGGGAGAGAAAATTGCCTGTGACGCCACCCTACTGTACTGTGCATGCCATCATATTCAGATCGAGTCCAACTTCAGCACGTCCTGATTTAAAGTTTCCACTGCAGCACTCATTTTTAGCCACACGCAGATCACAGAAGCATATATATAAAACTGTATTTCTAGAGAATGTTTTTTTTTTTTTTAACAGTTTTGCTACTGAAACAGTAAGCAAAGAGCCCCTTCGTCCCATTGACAGTCATGTTGAGAATGTGACATGATAGAAAGGTAGAGAACATTTGAGTAACAGACAGAAAGAGAAGACAGGTGCCACTATCTGGTGTCACAAACAACAGTTGTGAGGAGATTGTCAAGGCCTTCGCGTTATTTTCATTGAATGAGGTCACATTGTAAATGAAGTTTCTCTGTAAACCTTTTTTCTCTTGCAAAGTTCATCCCAGTGCAGCCACTGTGGTGTGCATGCATCACTAACTGAGGCAGTTTATTGTATTTAAATGACAGGGCAAGAATTGAGGGGGGGGTTGCAATAAGCTGAAGCCCACATCAGAGTCTAAAAGCCACATGGTCTTGGATGAGATCCTCTCCTGTGAATCCTAATATAGTGCTTATTCTCTCGTATTTTAAACCCCTTTTCTCCCCCTTGGTTCAATCCGTTGATCCGTCAAACATCTCTTCACTTCAAGTGCAATCCCTGAACGTGAAGGTGTGAGAGCGCCCCAGGCCAGCACTTTATCCTACAGCTCCAATTTTTGTCTGCAGGGTAAAACTTTTAGAAAGCCATCCAATGGAGGACCCACCCCAAGCCCCTTAGAAAGAGCGTTTCCAAGACTTACATAGGATCTTCTGGAAGGCTCTCCGGAAGTCCTGGTTGAAGATGGTGTAGATGACCGGGTTTAGTGAACTGTTACAATAGCCAATCCAGAAAAAGAACTTGAACAGTGTCTCTGGGATCTCGCATGGCTTCCGGCAGATTCCATGCAGGCTGTAGGAGAAGAAGAAAGGGAACCAGCACACAACAAATACACCCATGACAACGGCAAGGACGAAGGTGAAGCGTTTCTCCCGAGCAGCAGAGGCTTTCTTCCGGTTGACAGTCCCCCGGCGTTTGCGACGAGAAGAAAACAGGTCTATAGACCTGGAGCTGGCACGCGACTTCCTGCTGGAGTATTTAGAGGCGGAGCTGCTCTTCCGGCTGGACTTTCTGTCTTTCCTGTCATCGTGGTGATGTTTGGAGGAGCTGGAGCTTTTTTTAAGTTTCTCATCTGATGAGCTGCTCTCGTCAAAGTCCTCGTCATGGTCTGTCTGTGGATGTTTCGCGTCATTTGGCAGAGGAGATGGAACTGGCTGCTCCTGGCAGTGCCCATTCTCACGGTCCTGGTCTTTCATGCTTCCTCCTCTGTTGGACTTTAATGACCCACCTTTGCCTGGCTCAGCTTTGTCCATCCCATTCTCCAGTGGTGAGTCCCTCTTCTTCTCTGACATTGTTCTGGTCCTGGTCTTTGCCACCTGGTAGATCCGTATATAGACCAGTATCATTATGACGCAGGGGGCGAAGAATGATCCAATGCTGGAGTAGAGGATGTACCAGGTCTCATCGTTCAGGATGCACTGGGGACTGGCCTCACTGCCTCTCCTGTCCATTGATATAAGTGGTGGAAAGGAGATGACTGCTGAGATCAACCACACCACCACAATCATCCCCTTGACTCTTTTGGGTGTTCTCTTCAAGTTATACTCTACTGCCTGTGTCACTGACCAGTACCTGTCCAAACTAATAGCGCACAGGTGAACAATAGAAGAAGTGCAGAATAAAACGTCCAGAGCCAAGTAGATGTCACACCAGATTTTACCAAAAAACCAGTAGCCCATAAGTTCATTTGCCAGAGAAAATGGCATGACCAGGGTGGCCACCAGTATGTCTGCGCTGGCCAGGGAGACAAGAAAAAGGTTCTGGGGTGGTTTTAGAGCCCTGCTCGTTAAAACGGCGATGACAACCAAGACGTTCCCAATTATTGTAAATAAAATGAGAAAGCTGACAAGTCCGGCCAGAGTCCAGACAGCGAGCTGGCTGTACTGGTTCGGAGAGGTGAAATTAGAAGAGATGTTTTCTGCCTCTACTCCGTCCTCCAGACTGGAAATATTTAGGAAATCCATTTCAAGTATTTTTGCAGTAAGGTGTGACTTTTAAAAATGTAAAATGTGTGGAAATAATAAACAATTTACCAATTAGGACAGCGCGCATTTCCCCACAGGATTTAAATGGCATTTTTCTTCTCTCCTCATCCTCCGCATTTTAAATGCAAGTCCCTTTTGAGGAAAAAATAAAAAGAGAGAGACAGAAGTCGCAAAATGCGAAGTCTTAAGTCCAAAAGCGTGCAGGAATAATGTCCATGCTCCCTCCTCACCGCGTCTTCTCCCATCCCGAACTGCGCCCGCATCTCTCCACCTCCGCCTCCCCGCCGTGTCCGGAGAGAGGTTTCTAACAACCACGTGTTTTTTTTCCCATTAGAGAAAAAAAAAACGAAGCAGGGACCCGCTCCGCCCCGGAGAAGAGATAGGAACGATTATTGAAGAGGAGGAGATAAAAACGGCAAAATAAGAAAGAAAAATATTTATCATAGATTAAATAAGATCATCGTGGGCTGCGGCTGTTTAATGTGTGTCTCTGCATTGTCATTGCAAATTGGCTGGCCGTCAAAAACCTCAGCGTATGTGACTTCTGAAGGTCTGTTACAGAATTAAGAGCGTGCTCCTGTCCATTTTAATAGATGGAATGAACAGAGGCTGTCTGCTGGAGGTCACATTGCTGTCAGAGCCCGGTGACTGACAGCGGGGGAGTCCACAGAGCCACCAAGGAAAGCTCTGCCTCTGTCCTTCTGTGCGCACACTGGAGGTCAGTGTTGTTACAGCCAGCCCCGGGGAACACACACACACCATAATTATCCACATTATTACACAACCATCAAGTGAATAGATGTACCACATATGTTCTGATATGCATTTGCCCCATTAAGAGAACTAGAACCTGTAGTGTGACCTTGCAGTGGAAACTTTATTCAGCCCCCTCCTCCTCTCCCCTGGCATTATTAGTTTGTATGTTAGTATTGTGGTAATTGTGCCAATAAGAAGATTACAGGATTATACAGTGCTTTGTTATGTCAAGCACTCCACTTTTCATGATATCAAAGGTGCTAATCTGTGTGGAAAACAGTGTTGATGCATACAGAATATGATGGGGCTGGTATATGACATATTAATGAGCATTCATATTAAAGTCATGTGTTTGTCCCTGGAGTGGGCTTTGTCGCTGCCAATAGACGGCTGACTGTGACTTTCAGGTTATCTTGTCTGGACTTATTTATTCATGTGTTTTCATTTCCCATGAGGACACACACGTGCACACACATTTGCCACACAAACGATAACAGCTCCTTGCTCTTTCTCCCTCTGTCTCTTCCAGCACTATCAGCCTTTCTATCTTGAGATTTTTTGAAAGGACAGTGCAGTAGCGCACTGCCCTTGGTTGCTTGGATTGAATTATTTTTAATCCAAGCTCTCATCAGTAAAGTCAATCAAAAAAAAAAAAAAAAAAAAGCCAGTGTGAAAAGTTTTTGGTCTGCCTTTTTGCTCTCTGCTTCCTTTAACTCCATCGTTCTGGGTGGTGCTCCCTCCAGGAGAAAGCGTGTCTCCCTTTTGGCATTTAGCCTGGTATTAAGTTCCTGGACCGATGTGTTTATTGACCATGTCCCCAGAGAAGCACCTGTCATTAATCACAGAGCGCTCAGCTTTACAGAATTAAAGAGCAGCTGCAGCCGCCAGAGGTGCTGAAATTCAAATTGATCCTCATCAAGGGCTTTAAATGGGATGAGGTAGACTTGGGGGTCATGGTCCATCTACCTGCATGGAAATCAAAGTCACGATGGTGGACTGTGTCTAACTCTTCCTTCCACCTATTTCTAAAACACCGTGCTCCTGGTTCTGCTTGTTTAAATTGAACTAAGGCTAGAGTGATGCTGTAGGTCCGTGTAGATGCTCTCTAAGCTGATTTTCAAGAGACAGACAAGCCTTATTACGGTCATTAAGTTGTGTCCCAGGGCCACAGCTCTGTCTATATAATTGGGGCACCAGTGAGCAATCTCCACTATTACCAAGCCTTTTTCTTGTTTCTAACATTGTTCTCTGTTCCCAGGGAATAAGTTAGCTATCCTCCTTCTACCCAGAAGCCAGCTTTTTGTGCCAAGGAAACTGTATGGATTACGTTTATCTCTTTAAATCAACTCTTTGTTCTTTCTTGCACTTTAAGGTTAGTGACATGCTAAGTTATCCTCTAATGTGCCATTTCATTCTATAGTATCCCAGTTCAATCACTAGCTCTGCAAAAAGCTTGACCCTTGTTTGCTCTGTGTAACAGAGTGGTTACTGGTTTGCTGTCCTCTGCACTTTTATTTATAAGTCCTACACTGTAGCATATGTGGACCTGAAAATGGAAGAGGTGCCCAGAGCTTTCTGTTAAAGGAAGTAGAGAGAAGCAATATGAGTCTAATAGGATACATCTAATAGAGCTTCGAAAACCTAATAACACCTGATGTGTTCTCACAAGGTAACATGACCTGCCTTTTGTGGCCCATTGAAATCCAATAAAGTCACCACTTGGGTCATTGTGCTTTATCAAACAATCATCTCCTTATAATTGCTAGAAGACATAATGCCGCAGGCACCGAACTCCATTGATGAACATATATCAACTAACTTCTGCACATCAATGTAAATTTTAAACATAACACATAAGAGCTTTCTTGACTGTGATTTAACCTTGAAGAGGAGAACATGTGGGTTGCATTACAAATGTGCTAATTGCCCTCTATGTGAACTTTCAGTAAATCCTCTTTAGATGTGCACATCGTCATCCATAGACTGTGGGGACTGCTGAATTGTTTAAGTGCTGACCATGTGAATGTTAGACCTGCAATCTGAAGTCTCTTTATGTTCCACAAACCTATATTTGTGAAGGCTTATAAGAATAACTTTTTCTGTATTGAATATTTCTTATTTTCGTATCAGTAAATCGGTAATTAATAGTAGTCCAATTGTATCTTTGCTTGAATTGTTATGTTATGGAATAACTATTATTATTACGATACTTTAGCATATAAATGTAATAACTTTGGAATAAGTTGGAGTCACATTAAATATGACTCCAACATAATTTTCTGTAACCCATCTTTTATTTTTCAAAAGGTTTTTCTTTTCATATTTAATCCACATTTTTGTTGTCGCTTTATCAGTAGTAGGCAATAAACAATCTTTTATTTGTTTGTTTTGCTCTGTCAAATACTAAATGAATCTGCACAAGGCTGCTGAAAGCAAAGATGAATTTTGAGATTCTCTTTAGTATGTTTGGATGATATTCAAAAAAAAGGCACACTGTGAATAGAAAATATAAGACAAATTATAGGCTGCAGCTGTATGAAAAATAAAGGCTTGTTTCCTTTCAGCATGTTTTGGCATTTCAGAAATTGAGCACTTGTCCATGTGAAGGAGGTACAGACATTTTACACAGATTGGACATGAATGTCTTTCTATTTAATTGATTGCATGAAATCAGTGGTGAACAGTGCTTTATAGAGCAGTGCCTGAAGAGAAGAAAAATGTGGGCAGCAGGTAGCATGTATGGTGAAAATACCATTGGTTCTTTCAGCTCCTCCGGTGTTCAGGGGTACGGATTCTTGTATAGAAAGTCAGTGCTTCGATTTTAAAAAGGGCACAGTGGCAGGGGCATTTGCTCCCTGTTGCCCCTGTGCATTCCTGCAGAGAAGCAAGTCTATGGCTCTGTTGTGAAAGGCATGTGTGCTGACTTGGAGACATTTTGATTTTCTTCCTGTTATGCACGGCAACAAGACTTTTTACCTTAGCAGCAAACATATTTTAACTATAGTATGTTATCAACAGATGGATATATTTATCCTGGCTCAATCAGTGCTGACAGTTGGTAGAAAAATTTCTGTCTTGTGTAAAGATTTTACTCTTTAGTCATAAGATCTAGTCACTGTAGCTTTTTCTGTTCAACATGTTTGATATTTACCATGGATATACTGTAGGTGACAATGGTGCCACAACCCAAGAAAACCTGAAGTCATGACGCCTTTAACTTTGAGGTTGGGATTGCCCCTGTCATCCAGGGTCTTGCTGCTTTTTTTCATCTTTTGTTCTTTTCAGTGCAAATTGATTTGCTTGTAAGAAGTGAAAGCTGCTGGTCACTGCTGTGTTTGTTTCAGAACAGTGTCACAGCTGTGACAGCTGGCCAAACTGTAATTGTGAACTGTCCAATCTCTGAAAGTCTGAGTTTGTCTTCAGCTGTCCCCAGCTTTTAGATTAAAACATTTTTTACATGTGATCGTTCATTGTCAAGTTCACCTTCAGCTCATTGTTATTTGAGGGTTTCTGGGCTGAAGAAGAGGACTTTACACTTAGAAACAGTCTTAGTCAATGCCTCTCGCTTGTATAGATTATGTTATTTGTGTTATTCAATCTATTTCAGGGAAGGCACTGCAGCTTTTAAAAAAAAGAGTGTGGCTGTAAACACAAATCAAAAAGCTTTTCTAAAACCGATGCCCCAGAATGGCATTATAAAGTCATTTCACTCTCAAAAAACTTTTGGACATCTGCTGTAGCACAACAGACTGTTACAAGGCACAGACACAACTTTTTTGATTATGCAATTGTCCCGAGAAAGATTGACTGTCCAATTATAAATGCCACGTTGCTCGAGATGAGTGGCTGAGCAATGTCTGGCCTGACAAAGTCATTACAGTCCATCTCGGTGACAGTTGGGCCAAAGTGGCAGATCTGCAGGCAACTTGAGCGTTAGGCACAGCAGGAATGTGTTGAAACGTGACACCCCAGACATAGACCAACACCAGTCGACTAGGTGTTGCATCATGATCTGCACACCAGATTGAGTAGCTGTCGGTGAAAAATGACCATCTGTGATGTGTCACTCGGAGAGAGGTCAAAGATTGGACTAGAGAGGACAGATGAATTCATGTGGAAATTAAACATGGAGCCACACTGTATCGCACCATCTGCAGATAAAGGCACCCAAGCGTTTTGCATTACAATACTGTTTCTATCCTAACCCTGGTCGATAGATCATTTCACAGCCTCCAGTATCCACAAGGCATTTTTCAAGTGCTCTGGGTTTCTCCAAGGTGCCCAGCACTCCAGTATAGTCCCACTATTGATGCTTGTGCTGGCCAAGAGCTCAACCTGTATCAGCTCATTGAGGAAATGGCAAAGTTTGGGAACTGGAGTAGTAGAGGCAAGACAGAGAAAGAGAGTTAAAGGAATACTGGAAAAAAGCAACCAGGACCTAATAGAGGCAGAAACACTGAAGAGAAAAATAAAACCAGCCAACAGGCAATATCAGAGAAAGAGAGAGAGAGAGGCACATGTGGAGAGTAAAACTAGGGGAAAAAGTGTTGACTGGCAGAAATCCATCCGTCAGGCTAGAGAGTTTGTTGGGGGCTATTCTCAGCACTTTTTCAGTTCAGTTTACTTTGGATTCAGTCGAACATGTGCAGCCCCTAAGTGTCTGTTTGTGAACTGCTGCATGGGGACTTCATTTCCCTGTAATAAAGTAGATTTTTAATTTGTAATAAGCTAAGAATAGATTGTCAGAAGTTACTTGATAGGGCCATCAGAGAACTAATAACATGAAGTTGGAATACATTGTAGGTTATTGGATTGGGGTGAGATACATGAATATGGAAAGGTCCTTTTAATGAGCACTATTCTACACTATGTCCAACATCAGTCAGCATAATACTATGCATCATAATGGTCACAGCCGACAAATCGAGTATCTTTTCCTTTATATGTTCAAATCAAATTAAATGTTGTATTTATAGAACATAGCTAATTTCCCAAAATTACAAATTTACCTCAGTGGGTTTAACTGTCTGTACAACACCACCATCCACGTTCTTTAGACTTTAGACTGTCTTTATCGTTTATTAACTTTTTTCTAAGAAGTCATGTTTCCTTTATCAGATTGCCAAGATAGACAGTTTTGATTATGAAACTAATTACGAGATTTCAACAGAGAAGAAGACAGACACAAATAATAGCAACAGTAAATTAAAACTAATCGCTCAATGTTGAATTTGTAAGCCAAGCATGAGCCCATAGTTGTCAAATACATCCAAAATTAAACCAAAATCCATCTGTTAATTTATGTAGCAGGAAAAAGTTTGAAAATCTGTAAATTAATATTTCTTGCTGGAATAAAATGTGTTTGTCATAGGTGTCATACTACCATATACAACTTAGGGCATTTTCACACCTACTTTGTTTAGGCTGGTTCAATCAAACTCTTGGTCTTTTCCCATGGTGTAGTTAGTTCACAGCGATTGCAGTGACCAAAGCTTATTCCCAGACGAGTCGCACTCTGGAACATTTTGTTTCTGATGAAAACGGGATCTAATGTCAATCCAACCCCAAACCAGCATATTTTACAAAACAGCTTGTCTTACTAAGTGCATTTAGCATCTGCTGCAAAGTTTGGTTTCATAGCAATTTTTTACTCATAGGAATTTTAGCAGGTACAGAACAGGATAGACTTTCTCTGTTTACTTTGGTATTCTTGCCCCAGATCCATTTAACCAGTGAGTAAAGGCAAATAAACCTCAGTACAGGTTGGATAACAACCTAGCGTTAGCATGGGATAAAATGAATCCCACTCCACCCAGGCCTCCCTTTCCCTGCACTGCTACACTCTTCTTCATTCCAAAATACTCTGCCCAGTGCTTTAGGTAGCTGTTATGAAATTATAATAAATGAGAATGCTGCATCATTTACTATCAAGCAGAAATAAGTGAAATTCTCTGTTAGAGAGGAAGCCTAAATCAAAGACATCAAGTAGTGATTATCTGTGCATTGCTGCTAGTGTTGTTCAGGGAGTCTGGTTCACAGGAGGCAGTGCCTTTACAAATGTACTCAAGATTTTTATTTATACAGTTTTGTGCTTAGAGGCAGGCATTTTCTTACACAACTGTTAATATTTTGTACTGACAAACTAGGAGAATTTCATGTGAATCCCAGCTTTAAAAGTGCTGCTACTCAGTGCCAACAGTGAGTCATGTAACACTGTCAATAGGAAAAACAAATGGCAGTTTTACAGTCATAACCAGAAGTGCTCAAAATATAACCACCTACTTTGCAGTTCTATTACTGCTTAGACACAGAAGCCCCTGACTCATGTCACTCCCAACACTCCAAGCAGAGGTTTTCTGCTTGTTGGTGGTGAGGATGGTAAATGTTGGCATCAGCGTCAGGAGCTTGAAGTGTATTTGCATCTGAACAAGAGGATTTGAGGACAGAGAGATATCTGCAGGAAATGTTTGAATCAGTCTACTGGAGTTACTTTAGAGTTAAAAGTAACTCCAGGAGTGTGGGAAATGTTATCGCTTCTGAGGAAATAATCTGGGCTAGGGGTGGTGCCTGGGAAGAGCATGTAAGGGGCAGGACATAACCCATAATGTACACTGCAGAAATTACAATGTGTTGTTTACAACACATTGGAGATCATATATGAAAGGCTGTTATGCTGTTCCCTGAATTTACCTCACAATGTCAACGTTGTCGTCTCTTCAGTTGGCCATTGTAGTTATTGTCTTCACAAGAATGAGTGTTCTTTACCATTGGATCTTCGTATTTATCCACTTTAAGTGCAATTGCAAAACAGACTTCATCAAAACGCTCACTTGCTTTTAAAGGATTCTCCAGATATTTACCTGCACTGTTCACACATGCCCTCATTTGGATATTATCAGACGTTTGTGTTCTTACATACAGCCCCTCTGGATAATACACTAGGATTCCAGTGCATGTCTTTAAGGAGCTTTGGTTTCAGTCCTCTTGATGCCATTGTTAGGAAAAACAAAACTTTATATCTGTAAAACTGCCACTATGGGGTTTGCCTTTGCACGAAGAACATTAAGAACAAACCTTAAACATTTTCATAGGACATGGTTGGACAAGGTGCTGTGCCTCATTTCAAGAACACGGGTACTTTATGGTTCCATTTAGAGGAAAATAACACTGCGTTCAAAAATGTGCAATGTTCAGACTTCACAAGTGATGGCTCAAAGTTCAGTTTACACAGATTAAAATGTTCACAGTTTTAAAATGTACAAATGTAAATTACTTCATGTTCATTTCACACTCTGGAAAACCACAGGTCAAGAGTCACCTTTTTACCACCTTGAACAACTGGCAAAACAAAAACAGAAACATTACTCTAATAATGTATTAATAAGTATTTGCTTCTTACACTACACACATTAGATTCCAACCTGCATCATTGCTTTCATGGGCTTTTTTACTTCTCACTCATTAGCTTTTAAAGTGAAGCATGAAGTCGTCATCTTATTAGTTCAAGTGTCACCACACACAATCTCTATTGGTATCTCCAGCAGTTTGTCTTTCACTGTGAAACACCAAACATATTTTTATTTGATTTCAACCAGGAAAATTACTTGTGACACATTGTGACACTGTTTTGTTTCTGTTTCTATCATATCGAACAAGCTGGACATTGTTGGCCTGTCTTTCACTTTTCTGGCCTGCATCTGTATTGTTTCTTCATCCTCAACATTTAATGTTTTCAGCTAAGACTGTTAAGAGTCTTCACAGTATCTTTCAAGCTGTGAACATTTTACCATTTTAAAGTGTGTGTATGTGTGTACTTTAGCTGGATATGGTTGTGTGTGGTTCTCTACTAACCTTTTCCTCATGCTGGAAGTTGAATCTTCTTTGACTTTGGATAATGCTCCCTATCTGAAGACTCTCTGCTTTTAAGCCCTTTCAATTCTTCGCTGTGGACAGGAGGTGACAGTGGCAGCTGATTAGAATAAAGACGTTGCTTTTGTGGTGTCAGTGTTTTTTTCCGGCTCGAGTGATGACATCTTAGCTTCACTGCTGATCATGCTTACTGCCCTCGACTCTGAAAAATAGTTGGTGTGTAGTCAAAAATTATACCACAGAGTGGGAGAAACAAGTGTTATATAGTCTGCGGTAAATCCAATTCATGTTGGTTTCATCTTTTGGGAGGCTATCTTCTCCTGTCATCCTCAACAGTATGCTTTCACCCGTTTGTTACCAGATTATGGCCAAATAACATTATTTCCTAATTGAGTTAAGATCTTTTGACAAAGTTAGGGTCAGGGTAAAGGGCTAGGGAATGCATTATGTCAATGAAGCCCTTACAAGAAAAGGAAAATAAATGAGTGTGTGTCTGTCTGTCTAGTCTGAGTTGAATAGATTTCATTATGCTGAGCACAGCATGATGGGCAGAGAATTAGGAGGGACAGACAGACTAGGCAGGGCTGATTTGACTCAACTTGAATGATTTCAGTGACACAGGACTACATGAGAATTTAATCCATTTCAAATTAATTTGTTACAGCCTGGTATATTTGATCTCCAGTTCCTTGTGGTTACATATAATGTAGTGTTACATATAGCTAGCAGTTTATTTTCATCATGTTTGCAACTTGAGATCATATCATGCTCTTTGTCTTTATTTTGTGTGTGCAACGTATGTATGATGAACGCCTGCTGATCTGCATGCTAATCATTCATGAGCCCATTCATTCATCTGTCATAGTTTAACCTGTTCAGGGTCATGGAGAGCTGGAGCCTATCCCAGCTGCCATTGGGTGAGAGGACAGGTGGACGGTATATCTCAGAGTCATACACAGACAGAAAGCCATTCACACCTACAGGCAACTTAGAGTCACCAATTAACCTAACATGCATGTCTTTGGACTGTGGGAGGAAACCGGAGTACCTGGACGAAACCTACTCGTGCACCCAGACAAGTTGCATACTTCACACAGAAAGATTTAAACCGGGAACCTTTTAGCTGGTAGGCAGCAATAGTAACCACTATTCTGTCCACTGCCCTTTGCGTATCAGATACCTCTCAATATCTATAGAACCATTAACAGAAAATGCATTGTGCTTTTATTTAAAGGAAAAGTTCATCCTGGACTATAACTTATTATAACTAGATAGCTATTTTTACTCTGCAGTTGAGTCTTTTATACTGTAGATTGTGGTGCTGGTTCACTAAGTGTTACTTGTCTTGGTAATTCCCATAGGGGGGCCTTTCCTCCCAGAAAGCATAACTACAACAACTTGTCCCAGTACCTAAAACCATACAAAAAGTTACTGACTATATGGTTTCTAATGAGCTGCTTGCACAACTACTCTGTGGGCTCATTTTTTACACACAGTCTCAATAAGACCCGGTCAGTGGCTTTACCCTGGAAAAATAAAACGAAATTGCCAGTTTTCATAATAATTAAGAGAGAATGAATTAACTGACACTGGGTATGTTTGCAGCAAACTTTGTATTGTACTTGGATACTGTACTATTACCAGCAACATACACAATCCTTTCTTTTATAAGCATGATACTCTCTATCCACATTACAAGTTTGTTCATGGGTAAATCCATTAGACCTGTAAGGCAAGATCAGGGTTTTTTGGCTTTTTCAGCCAGCAGTCATGCAAAAACACTATGTCAGACTTGATCTTAACCTCAAGGTGATCCCTCCACACATGATAATAAATGAACGCTCACAAACACTTCGTACAGCTGACTTGAACAGAGCTAAACAGCAGACAGAGCCTACCACTGCTGATCCTGGAGATGAGGGTGAAATGGCTAAATCAATTACAGTTGCACATAATGAAATGAAGATTATACAGAACATGCACATCTATACTCAGACTCTGCACACTCCTATCCATTCACACACAAAAAAAGAGAGGTCATATTTCTACAAGCATTTATTCCTTGAACGCGAAAAACAAACTTTCTCCATAGTGTCGTGATCATTCTGCCTCACAACCGAAACAAACAGCTCAAGCAAACAGGAATTTATGTTTATTTACTATTGATTGATTTTTTTTAATAGATGGTATAATGAAGTGTTCCATTTAAAAGATTCATTTGAAATATCAGTATTTGGAATGATATTCTATACTTTTGATTTAATGACAACATACATTCAGTGACTCCACAAACCCAATGACCCACGTTATCCAGGCCTGACATGACGATGTCCCAAAGAGCTTCCTGTGAATACTTGGCTTTCACAGGGGGCTTGACATCAGCTGACTGTGGAGGAAAATACATGAAAGTCAGCATTCCTTGGTCTGGTTTGGTCTTTGAGATGTGTTTCAGGTCATTATCCTGCTGCAGTTGCAATACTTCTCCTCAAACATGCACAGCACGATTTAAAGAACTGCGTAATACTTCTACTTGGTCAGGGTGTAGTTGATCTGGTGCAAGCGTCTAAGTCTAGATTTGGCAAAACTCCACTCTCTCCTGTTCACCTCCTTACACTAACCCTTATGTTGCTGTCATACAGTAAATGTCAAACTTAAATTCAACTGTAAATAGGCCTTTTTCCCAAGTGATCCATGATGAAATGCATTCATGTTTTAGCCCAGTCAAAGCATTTAGCCTTGTTTCCTTTCCTGAGAATTATTTAGAAACTGCTAATTGTCTTCTGAGACCATTAGTGGAGAGCTTTCGTTGCTGAGTTTAGCCATGTTTTGACACTGAGAAAGCCTACTTAGTTCTGATTTAACTTAGTCAGCAATGTTCAGCTGGAAACCTGAGGCACAATCATGTTTATAACAGTGTGACTGTGAAGATTCTCAGTCCTCCAGGTTTGGTTATCTGAAGATTGAATCAACTGGTTGACCAGTGATATGATGATCAAATCCATCTAAGTGTAACCTGAACAACAGATTTAAATGGAAGTAAAAAGGGATTAAAATAGTCATTACTACAAATTTGCTTAAACTTCATTTCCAACATTGCAGATTTTGTATGTGTGAGTGTGTGTACACACACACAGTGTATCAGTGTGTGTTTTATGTTTTTTGTTTGTAGTGTTTTTCTCTCCTCATAAGAAAATTGCAAATCTATTTTTTTATGCATTTAAATGTGTGTTGGGTGGGTGTTTAGCTCAAGTTTTTTTTTTTTTTTTTTTTTGTCCTTTCGGCTTATCCTATGATTTCAGTGTTGCCACAGCGGATCATTGTCCACATGTTAATTTGGCACAGTTTTTATGCCGGATGCCCTTCCTGACGCAACCCTCCCCAATTTCTACCGGGCTTGGACCAGCACTGCACAGCTGGGGAGGGGAATGGGCTGTTAGGGGTGTGGTGTTTATTTGACATTATTGTGTGATATCACCAGACTACAATCTTGAGCAAATGAGGCTGACTGTCAGCAACTGGAATTAATGGGGCACCATTTTATATTGTATAATCCAGTAACACATTCATGGTTTTCATCCATGGTTGTTTGCTTGCTGTCTTCTTTTTCCGTGATTTTGTTTGTTTTTTTGTTGCCTATTTGTGAAGTGAGTCACTTGTGTTTTTGCTCACATGTATATTATAAGTCCTAGTTTGATAAACTTTGATGTTTTCTTTTGTTTTTGACTTTTTTAGTTACATCTTAAATAGGGTTTATCTTTTACTTGAACCTCTAAAGTCTAATTGGGCTCTATAGGTACAAGGGCCATGTCCTAAATGTCAGAAAGAACTGAAGTGTCTTCATCTTTTCCTCACAGCTGTTCCCTTTCAGGAGTCGCCACAGTGAATCATGTGCCTCCCTTTAACCCTCTTCATCCTCTTCTCACACTCTCCATTGCTCTGAACCATTGACCCTAAGTACTTAAAGTCCTGCACCTTCTTCACCTCAGCTCCCTGTAACCTCACCGTTCCACCTGGGTCTCTCTCATTCACACACATGTATTCTGTCTTGCTGCGGCTAAGCTTCATTCCTCTGTTTTCCAGAGCAGACCTCCACCTCTCTAGATTTTCCTCCACCTGCTTCCTGCTCTCACTACAAATAACAATGTCATGTACAAACATCATAGTCCATGGAGATTCCTGTCTAACCTCATCTGTCAGCCTGTCCATCACCAGAGCAAACAAGAAGGGGCTCAGAGCTGATCCTTGATGCAGACCCACCTCCACCTTGAACTCCCCTGTCACACCTACAGCACACCTCACCACGGTCTTACAGCTCTCATACATGTCCTGCACCACTCTAACATACTTCTCTGCCACTCCAGACGTCCTCATACAATACCACAGCTCCTCTCTCTGCACCCTGTCATACGCTTTCTCTAAATCTACAAAGACACAATGCAACTCCCTATGACCTTCTCTATACTTCTCTGTTTGGCCTTTGCCACCTCTACCTTCACCTTACGCTGCATCTCCCTGTACTCCTGTCTACTGTCTTCAGTCCTCTCAGTGTCCCACTTCTTCTTAGCTAACCTCTTTCTCTGTATACACTGCTGAACTTCCTCGTTCCACCAACAAGTGTCCTTGTTTACTTTCCTATTTCCAGATGACACCCTGAGTACCCTCCTACCTGTCTCCATGATCACATTAGCTGTAGTGGTCCAGTCATCTGGAAGCACCTCCAAACCACCCAGAGTCTGTCTCAGCTCCTCCCTTAAAACTACACAACATTCCTTCTTTTTCAACTTCCACCACCTTCGTTCTCTGCTGCGCCTTTGTCCTCTTCATCTTCCTCACCACAAGCGTCATTTTACACACCATGAATCTTGAATCCCAAACCTGCCCATCACATTCTCATCACCTCTGTTCCCTTCACATATATGTCCTTTGAAATCTGCACCAATCACCACTCTCTCACCTCTGGGGATGCTCTGCATCACTTCATCTAACTCACTCCAGAATTTCTCCTTCTCTTCTAACTCACATCCTACCTGTGGGACATAACCACTAACAACATTGAATATCACTCCTTGAATTTCCATATTCAGACTCATTAACCTGTCTGATACTCCTTTCACCTCTAGAACATTCCTCACAAACTCCTCTTTCAGGATAACTGAATACAATAATAAATGTTCCATCTTCTCCATATAAACCTTGTGAGTTCTCTGAACTCCCTCCACTGTGAATGTCCAATTTTTCGTGGTTCCCTCTAAACACCCTTTCATTATTTTCTTTCACTTTCATTGCATCTTTTTGTTTCTGTCATTCATTCACAGACACACACTGATGTCCACTATACATTATGTCACCCACACACACTCCAGACCAGACTGTATGAGGAGAGGTCATTGTTATGCTTTTCATGTTTGGGTGTATACTTGTTTGTGGTCGATTTTGTCCCCAGTAATCTGAATCTAAAATCCTTATTCTCTGCTCACTCAGGCCTCATATCACCAACACACTGGCCTACACATGACTTTTTGTGTGCTTATATAAATTTGGGTATGTCTGTCTGAGTCTGCCTTTGTCTGCATTGGGCTGGTTGTCCGGTAAACAGGTAGAAAACAGCTCAGCTTTATGTTCTTCACACATCAAAATGACTTATTGCTCTCGCTGGTGCCATAGTGATAAAACTGATAGACTGGCGCTCACAGTCAAAGAGGAAGGAAAAATATATACATTTACAGAAGCAGCCAAATGCTCAGAAAATTTTATTCAGCCTCTGCTCGCTTCTATATTTTATTCTTAATGTCCTTTTATTTTACGTATTTACTTAAATAGATTGTGAAAGTTTTCATACACACCTATGTAAAGAGAAGTAAGCAAATTCAAATATATTGAAGCCTAATGTACACTGAGTTTGTCATTAACAAATGCAAAAGTGTGTGTATGTGTGTCTCCCAGCTGATGAATTTATGCGATTTTACATTTGACTAGTCATTTAGCAGTTTTCCTTGTTATCTTTTTTACACATAAGTGCCAGCAGTGATGTGGCATTGTAAGCACTGATATTGTGCTTGTGTGTGTGTGTGTGTGTGTGTGTGTGTGTGTCAGCAATGAGTTAATCCTCTGTGTCCTGCTTGTGAGAATAGAGGTCATGGGAGAAGTGGTTCCACAGCAGGTAGGCTGGAAAATCATTTATTTCCCTTTCTGAATGTGTTAAAGCTGTTATTATTGGTCTTTAGCTATAGGGAAAACAGGTTGCTTATGGCAACAGACAAACAGCCAGAATCTTACACCCCTGGTTTTCAAGTGGGGGTCTTGCCATCAAAACATTTTGGAACCTAATCTCATTCCATGCAGTTTGCTGCATATTTATAAAGGTTCTGCGCATGGGTTGGGGTGATCTGACCCTAAATATGTCACACTATGCGATTACGCTTGATTTACTGCAAATTAGGGGCTAATGCCATGCACAGTCACATGCAATACTGTATGTGCCCATGCGTGGTTTACTGGTTGGTAACCCTTGGTCTCACACTGTTCTTTAGACAAGAGCTGAATATGATCACGTTTTGGAGAGGAAGGACAAGACATAGGATTTAACAGATTTTATTTAGTAATTTTTGAAACGTGTGTTCTCACTGGCTGCAGACCTGTGCAGTGAAAGACAATTGTGCCATAAAATCTTCTTTTATTGTGCCTGTAATTGAGTTGTTGTTTTTTTTGACACTTTGACAGTGGTGTGTAATTCAGTGATATGATTGGTTAGCTCTGGAATGGAATAAACCAATAACTTGAGTTTACTAAAGTGTGTCACTGTTTTATGTTAAGTATATATAGCACACTTTGATTGATTAAGTAGACAGAAATACTGCAAAAATCTTTCACATTAGCAATCTTGTCAAGCTGTATTTAAATATTTTCTCTAAATGCCCATATTCTCTCAATGCTATTGCAAACATGTATAATGAGCAGGTATAATGTTTACCAAGTGACTTATTTTATGATAGAATTGCTGAGATTTACTAATTAGCACTAATTAGCACTAAGTACAGCTAATGTTGATGGCAATAGTATTTCTTCTGCAGGTATTTGGTCATAGGGTTAGACTGAAGATTTGAGACAATATATATTTAACCTGATGTTGGTGCTAGAAAAGGGTGCAGCAGAGGTATCACAAGTCATCATAAGAGTGACATCTATACCAGAACCGAAATGTATGACATTTCACTCAGTAGGTGTAGAGAAATTACGTCAAAGCCAAATACATGAGCCTTGTAGTGGCACTATAAGGAAGCGTAGGGGGATCACCAAAGTCGGTCCCACTCATTGATAGTTTAAATGACTTTCAGCAGACCCTGGGGGAGCTTGTCTGCACTGTCTGTGTCCAGCTGGGTTAACATACAGGTTCAGGAAGCAATAATAATGGCCACAGTTAGAGCAGGACAGTTAGGATGCAGTAGAGAGAAAACAAGAAGTGTGTACACCCATCCTTTAACACGACATAACGATTTGTTGCATCTACTGAGTCCATTGTGGATGGGGGAAAAAATGATTCTATATTCTCCCCGAATCACAGCCGTATGTCTGTGTTGCAGCAAGAAAGAAGTCTGTGCTCTTTTTATGTCCTTAAACTCTCTTCCCTTATTAAATCTGTTTGTTTATAACTAAACTTCTTATGTGCTAACCTATTTTATGTACTACAACAGCATTATTAAACATTATTAGACTGCCAATTACCATGTGTGCTAGGAATGTTTTGGTGACACTGGCACCAAGCAAACAAATGTGCTCATTAAAATCTGTCGTCTTACAATATTTTAGCATACGTATTTAACCTTAATTGACATCACCACAGAGTATACATTATATTCCCCTGAGAGCCTGCTTGGAATTGAATCTGTTTTAGCTGGCTACACTGATGACTCTGTTGTTGTACATGAAGTACTGTCAGTGTGTGCCTCTCATTCCTAGCTCCCATGGAGAAGCTCTGAGAGTGACATGGAACATTAACACCTCCATTGCAGTGTTGTTTCCGCACATCCCTCGGCAGTGTGAAACCAGATGGATGGCGTCACTGGGTGAATTGTTGCTGTTTTTTGCTCCTAAACAGTAGATGCTTTCCAACCTCCAGGTGTGGAGCACAATGAGTAAAATAACAATAAATGTGCTACTCCTCTCTGAACAATTTCTGTGAAGGAAAAAAAAATGGGTGCGCGTGTGTTTACATGCAGTTGTGGGTTTATTACTCCGTAATGTTTGTGTGACAATTAATGTAAATCATTGTGTGAAATAGAAAAGATCATTAATTGACACTTGGGAGTTATCGGTTAGCTGAGTGGTTGCTTCTGTCGTTTGCTACAATACCACTGCTCTTTTAACAATTCCTCTTTCAAACATAGAGACTCGTGTTACCCCATGCAGTACATCTTCCTAGAACCTGCTATTAAACATCACATTTGAAATATGTTGAAACGGGCAGAAGGGTATCTATGACATTTGTCAAACTGCCTTTGCACCTTGGGAATTACTGTCAGATTTATGCTACTGCTTATTGTAACATATTGTATAACTGATACAAGAACAGGAATTGCTCACAGTAAACCTCAGTAAGCGTTTTTCAGGTAAAAAAAGATCATTCCTATGACAATTACTAACTTTCTCTCCACAGGAGCCCTTACACATGATGTGACATACGTCTTGCGACAAACCAGTGAATTGAAGTAAAAACACAACATTGTGCCAACAGCTAACTTTAACATAATCTAACCCTAATGTCTTTGTGCTCCACCCTAACCAAACTGCACAGTTTTAATTTAGCATTTGTGACTAGAGATAAATACTGTCAAAACTAGCCCTAATGTCTTTGCCTGATGCCATGAGGGGTGCAATTTTAAAAGTTACCTGCATCCCTTCATGGTGGCACTACTGTAAGAAACAGTTCTGTGGGTCGTAAAGGGGGTTGGCAAATGACCTATAAGGGCTTTAAGGTGTAGGATTTGTTGGTTAATAGCATATTTCATTTTGTAACAAATCCTTAGATCTGATAATTGAGAACTGTGTGATCTGTGAATATGCTCAACAGCCAATTTGGCTGCAACCACTGAGTATACTTGCATGTACATGCTTCGCAATGATGCATATTTTAGTCTTTAGATTTATTGATGCATTTTTGAAAAACCTACAGTACTTTAGTAAGATTTCCAAATAACTTGGTGTAAAAAGCCCCGCCCTCTTGGGGCTCTTATGAAGCAGATGGTCTGCCTCTCTGGTTGCTTGATACGATACCCCAGCAGTAACTGTGGGCAGTGTAATAATAACAACACATCTCTGCTACCTCAATTTGATTGGGAAAATGTGTGTGGGAGGGAGCTGAGGTGTCGTAAATTTACACTGGGTTGGGAGTTTTGTGCCAATACAGACCACATGTTGAAAAATGAGGTGAAGTAATTATTGAGTCACTTGTATTGATCAACAGCCTTATCAAAGCCACTGAATTGTATAACCTGAGATGTCAAGTATACTTGGCATAATCCTCTATAACAGTAGCCAACATGCATAATTTCTGCCTTTTTATCAGTGTTGGAAGTTAATCTGACCAATATTCCTTTGTGTTTTCAGCTGTCTGAAAACACAATCTGCTTTGATTACATTCACTGCAACTATTTTGCACTGTCCATACAGACAGATGAATATGCAGTCACAAGAAAAAGTAATGGCAATGTTGGCAATTTCCTGGTTTTCTATATAAATTACTCATGAAATGTGATCTTCTGTAAACATACAAATTGATGGTGGAAAAAGTTATGGCAACAGTGTCTTAATAACTGGGTGAAACATATTTGACCTGTAATAACCTCAAGCAAACACTTCCTAAAGCTGTGGAATAGACCTGCAACATGTTCAAGAGGAATCTTTGGCCATTATTTCTTGCAGAACTGCTTCATCTCAGTATATTCTTAGGAAATTTAGTGTGAACAGTTCTCTTGAGGTCATTTCATGGCATCTCTGTTCTGGGCTCTAACTGGGCCACTTCAAAATATAGATTTTGTGTTTCCGAAGCCATTCTTTAATTGATTTACTTTGATATTAAGGGGCATTGTCCTGCTGGATGACCCAGCTTCTTCTTAGCTTCAGCTTGCAGACAGTCACCCTGACATTATCCTGTAGAACACCTTAAAAAACTTGGGAACTAATTTTTCACTCCACAACAGCAAGTGGTCCAGAAGCAGCAAAGCAGCCCTAAATCGTCCCTTCATTGTTTTTCATTTTCAGGATGATGATTCCATGTTGGAAGGTTCTTTATTACACGTTAGTGTGTTTTACACCATAGGGATGTGTGTTTTTCCCTGGTATTTCCTAATACCTGACTCCCACTGACGGATCGTGACATCAGAGTCCCTTACTTTTTCCAACATCAAATTGTCAGATTAATGGCTGCATTCAATAAGTACATTGATATGATAAATGTGTTTTATGAGGTTAGAAATATTGTTTGTGACTTTGATGATAATCAGATCACATTTCATAACCAATTTATGCAGACAACCAGGAAATTGCATCTTCATTTCTTTTTCTTCTGAATGTATAAATGCACGTTTAGGTCCAACAATGTTCTAGAGTTACACATGCTGCTCCATAGAAACACATGAATTAATTTGAGTCTATGGTGAAGGGAAGTGGAATAAATTTAGTACGTGAGCTGCTCATTGTGGCGAGAAAGTGAACATGAAAAATATCATGCCTAGTTACTTTCCTGGTGAATCCACTGACAGGAAGGTAAGATACAAGAAGTTAGGTAGAGATGTGGACTCACATACTTGTACTTCACATGTTCCTTAACACACACCCACATTTTTGAAGGATGACAGCAGTGGCCAAAGGCAGCTTTTGCAAATGTGTGTGTGATCAGTAGTTAAAGGTCATTTTAAATATATACGCAGCTTGCAATCAGTTTTACACGTGCGTACAGATGTGTGTATAGTGAGGTCAGTTATGTATAAATCATCTCTCACTGTATTTTTAGTATCAGCATTGTAAGAAAAAGACAGTAACAGTGTAATAATGACTAATGTTCTGCAGAGTTTGAACTACTGAGCTATAGAGTCATTGTTTTCCTTATTCTTTGCTGTTTGACGTAATTTTTTTCTCTATCACTGCATTTGTTTGTAACAAACCTTGGTGGAGAAATTCATGATTCTCTGACTTTTCATTTGTTTTTTGGCAAATTGCGAACAATCATATGCTGTTAGCAAGTTATGGTTGGTTTGTTTCATCTTCCCACTGGTTGAGCCTGTTCCACTACAACAGAAGCATGTCGTTTCCACAGATGTCTTCTAATTTCTCTCACCGGCTTATTATAGCTGCCTTCACACATAGAGAAACAAAATAGACAGTCTCTTTTCTCTCATAAATCGGCAGCTTTGTATACGTTGTGCTGCTGATATAGAGTTCTTTTCTGACAGCGCAGCCATACTAGGCATGAAGAAAAGGTCTGTTCATACAGTATTTTGTTTTCAGAGTATGAAATCACCTTGTCAGCTTGTCAGGGGCGACTGTGGCGCAGGAAGGTAGAGCGGTTATCCACCAATCTCACAATTGTTGGTTCAATCCCCGGTCGAAGTGTCCTTGAGCAAGACACTGAACCCCAACTTAGTTGCTCCCAGTGAGTGTTGGCCAGCTCCATCGGTGTGTGTGTGTGATTGTGAGTGTGAATGGGTGAATAAGAAGCAGTGTAAAGCGCTTTGAGTGCCAATAGGTAGAAAAGCGGTATATAAGTGCAGACTATTATTTACTTTTTGTTAACCAATATCCCTCTTTTCCCATTTGTCTCCCAACATTGACTCTAATAGGAAATACATTTTCAGTTAATACAAAAAGGGTTTAGTGTGAAAAAGGCCATAATATCGGAAGATAGTCACTTGATTTGTGCAACTCAGATGTAGTCAGAACATAGATTTTCCTTTCAATCAAGACAATTGATAATTGACAACGGACATTTCTTTCCCCACATAAAGATTGATAGCTCTTTATAGCTATTGTAGAGCAGAAGAAAAATAGCAAACATTTCATTTATCACCTCTGAGGTTTGTCTTTTTTGCACTAATACCCCTGTTTGGGGTACCGATAATTTACCATGACCTCTGAAGTTAGAAAACAAATTTTGGGCATCATCAGTTAAATATCTTACAACTGTTCTTCTATCACACATCAAGTGGAATCCTTAGAAACATATTTACTTTTTTCCTCATTTCCTTATTGAGTGTTACTATGAGTGTGCAAACATGTGGTTGCACACTCATTTGATGGACTTGGGTGCATGCTTTTCTTGATGTGTTAACAGTAAATAGCAGCTCCATACTAGCAGAGCAGTGAATACCTTATTCACTGTGGGCCTGTTTTCATGTTGTTTGTCTCAGCAGGAAATCCAATATTGCCAGTGCCTAGGGCTGTGGGGCTTCTAATGTAGTTACTATTGTCTTTTCTCTAACATCCACCCACATATTTCTATCTCTCCATCTCATTCTGTCTTAGTTCATTCTTGTCTTCCAAACCTCTCTCTCCTTTTTACACGATTAAACACCCATAGCTGCAGACACCGTTTTTATTTACTTTCCCACCTTTTTTTCTGGCTATCATCCTGCATCTTTCCAAATTCTATTCTACTTTGTATATTAGGTCCAAAAACTTTTAGAAAAATCTGCTGTTCTAAATATTTGTAAGCATTGCTAGTGACTTCCCCATTGCACTATTGACATATCTGCTTCCATTCACTCTAACTTTAGGCTGCAGCACAGGGTGAGCAAAGTGAAGGACAAAGAAAGTGAGATGAAATGAAATTAAGAAAAAATGGGGAAAGAGGTTGTTGTTTGAGTACTGAGGGAGATGAAACATGGGAGAAGTGAGAGAGTCAAAGTGCTTGATGCGCCACAGTCAGAGCCACATACTCCCATTGCTGCCCCTGTCAATCACAAAATCATCCATCAATCATTGCTACACTTAATGCAAGCAAATGCCAAGCCAGTGTCTCACAACACACGCACATGCATCATCATCCCTGTCCACTGTGACACACACATGCACGCACAGCCATAAATCACGGGTTAACCATGCTCTAGCAGAAACACTGGATCAGGATAAGCTGCTTCCTTGCTCAGTCTGCATCCTGCGTTGTTAATTTATGGCCTGAGCTCACCACAGTAGCTCAAACACTTACACACACAGATATTTATTTCAGCAGCTTGCAGCATTACAACATCTGTCCCTGTGGTCCCACTGTATGGACCACCGGAGCGAGTGATAACTCAGGATGAGAAAAGACAGGACTAAATACAAGGAAAGGAGAGGAGGAAGCAGAGAAGAACAGAGTTGGTTACCTCCTTTATCCAGCAAGCGTTACCAATGGACATAGATCACCAGAGCATATGATAGGATGGAAAGTGAGGGAGAAAGAGGTGGGGGCATTGACTGAAATAGGGAGTGTGAGCAGAGAGTGAAAGATGATCTCTATAAGATCTTATACAGGAAGATAAACACCAGAGCAAGTGAATTAGCTCAGATGCTGGGAATGGCAAGAAAGGCTGGAGATTGCACAGAGACAGAAGAATTATCCTTCTCCTAGTATTAGTCTGTGGTACTTAGAGGGAAATAGAGCAGTGGAAAAAGGACTGTAGAATAGAGTAATAAAGAAAGTGGTCCTCCTGAGTTGTGGTTGTAAAAAAAGAAGCAGCAAATCAAGTTATACAGAGAAATAAACAGAAAATTTAGGCAGAGAAGACTAAGAGGTATATAGAATGAGGATGGAAGAGGAATTGACTGAAATTCTTATCCCAAGCTTCTATCACCGAAATGGAGATAAAATAATGAAGTGAAAGAAAGTGAAGATAGGCAAGTGAAGTTACAGGGTAAAAGTATCTGCGTGTGTGTGTGTGTGTGTTCTCCAGGGAACTTTCCCACAGTCTTGCCTGTAATTGTGGTACAAGCACAGCCTCAGGCACTGTCCATGGTCCTGAATCAGAGGTAGCGCAATGCAATAGATGTGGAAATGTATCTGTTTTCACTTTTAGACTTTTTTGTGTATTATAAGTTTTTCAATATCAAAATGTCCTTGTGTGCGATAGATGAAAATTATGTGAATCACACACTATGACCTTTACAGATACTCCACCAAACTGCCATGGGAAGTGTCATCACAACATTTATAGCACATCTATCTTTCCTGAATGAGGGACACATACAGCTTTAACTAAGATTTGTGAATAGCACAGTGAACTGTGTTCACAGACAGTTATTTCTGGAAGTGTTTCTGAGCCCATGCAGTGATGTCCAGTAGAGAATCATGACTGTTTTTAATGCAGTGCCACCTGAGGGCCCAAAGATCACATGCATCCAGTTTTTGACCTTGTCCCTTGCACACAGAGATTCCTTCTCATTCTATGACTCTTTCGATAATGTTATATACTGTTGATACTGTGGGATCTATAAGGGCTTTGCAATTTTATGTTAAGAAAAATGTTTCAATTTTTTAAACGTTTTTCACAGATTGGTGAACCTCTGCCCATCTTTACATTTGAGAAGCCCTGCCTCTCTCAAATTATCCTTTTATACCCAGTTACTATTTTATAGCCAGTTAGTTTTCAAATGATCCTCCATTTGTTTTTGCTTTGTGGGAATTAAAACTGATTTCAAACCCATGGCCTTTTGCATCCCAGGTCCCCCAAAACAAAAATATGAATAGAAGATTGATGATGATGGTGTTGGAGGGATTAATACAAGAAGTTCAATCCAGTCTTCTGCTACAAGTTACAGATAAACCGGAAAGATTTCTGAGAGCCTGATATGTGGGTATGTGTGCGTGTCTGTGTGCTTCTATCAATTTCATTTTTATCTGATGTTAAATCTGCAACAAACAAATAGACACACATAACTTCAGTAGAGTATTGCTTTTTCTTTCCACACGAATCGGTTGTTTTTATGAAGGTAAAAAGATCAGTCTACTATTAATATTAGTGCTCTGTGTGGGAGGAGGAAAGAAAAGTTGTTGAGATAAAATAATCTGTGACACATGCTCTTGCATAAAAAAATCATAATAAAAATAATCAGTAATTAAATATTACTAGTAATAGTACTTAATAGCAGCGTACCTCCTAATGAATTGTTCAAGAAGGATTGTTTAAAATACTACCTAAGATATTTGTGTCAACAGCACTCTGAACCCTTAATCTAAAGCCACCAGGTGAGGGGTGAACTATGAGAGTCGGGTTCCAATGAATGATATCTTCATATTTCCAATTAGTGTGTTAATATGCAGACAAAAACAAAAAACAAAAGCAGAGGTTTAGTAACTAAAGGAGTTTGTAGTGAAGTCCAGTGAGTGAAGGGCCCATCCACAACAACTTACTCCTGAATTAACTTTTTCAAATGTTTTATTAAGGTAATAAAATCATGTCCTTAATTTTATTTTTGGAGTCGTAGTTTGACTTTTAAGGCTACACGCAATAAGCGGTAAAACCCAATGAAGAGATGAGGAGTACACATTTTGATCTCTTTCTTTTAATAAGTGGGATGTGCCAGTGTGAAATCTCTTCAACAGCTGTGTTACCTCTCTGGTTTTTCTCTAGGGTTTATCCACCTGTTGTGTATGAAACATGCAAAAGCTTTACTGCCTTCATCTACCTCGTTATTATACTATATCAAGACACATGTACAGTATTTATAATATTTTCAGTTATTGTTGGAGATAAAATAATTTTCACCTTCTCATTGTGAAAAGAGATGCTGCTGAAGTGCACTTTTTACATTAACAGCAACTTGAATGATGAAAAAGAGCACAAACTAGTATACCCTAAGTGTAAAAGTGAGTATAGAAAAAGCAGAAAGGGAATGAATTAGAAAAAATCTGAAGGCTAAAAAAAAGTCTCAAACACGTCTGTGTTGAAAGCTTGAGTCGTGTTTTTTCAAACCCTCTACAATACTGATTTTTCCTTGGCCTCCTTACTATTTATTATAAAAAGTAGTTTATTAATCTGCACCATACAGTTTGTGCTTGGAGCAACTTGTGTTCAATGCTGGATAAGGTAAACTCTAACATGAACCAGTTTGGTTATTTTTCTGCATGCAATCACAAGTCTTTTTTCATTTTTATTATCACCTCAACCAAGTGGCTAAGAGTCTATAGTGTATTATACCAAGGCATACCACCTACACATCTCCTTACACAAATAAAGATAGATTATAATAACAGCCTTGGTCCCCACTGCAGAAGTGTAGCATTATTTTGATTGGTATTTATACTCATCTTTGTTACGAGATAGAAAAATGTCTGCAAAATTTAGTTAAGATAAATAATGGCCTCATTCCCTCACTGACGCCAGCGCAGGTTTGAAAATTAAAAGACATTAAATTGTTTTCTTAAGCACTTTTGTCATATGAGAACATAAGAACATTTAAATTGCTCAAGTTTTCATTAAATTGTAATTACAGTGGAAAGCTTTAATGCAACAGCCCTGTCAAACCAACCCATCCTCCCTTTTTGAAGATATTACTGAAGCAAGCGAGTTTCAGTAACTGAAATTTTCAGCAGCTTGTATGATCAAAGCCATAATACAGAGAGATAGTAGCTAAAGTGTCCTTAAGGGGATATTTTCTTAATTAAACTTTAAATGATGTGTAAGAACTTAAAGAAACAAAGTAACAATATTTGGATATCAAGACAACAGACAGGGGCAAAACTACACACATAAAGAGTTTTACTTGCTGTAACTATTCCCTCTGCTTTGCAAAGGCTTTGCAAACACTTTGCAAACTGTTTTGCTTTGTTGGGCACAAAGACATCAGGGTTAAGTTATGGTTAAGGTTACATACTAAGTAAATTGTTAAGTGTTAAAGTGTTTTGGGGTTTTCTTAAAGGGTTTTGCTTCAGTTCACTGATTCGTCACATAATTTACATAATTTTACTTATTAGTTTAAAGCAACAGTTGTTTCACACTAGATTAGGAATGTTAACGAGTAATCATGGATCAGTTAACGGTTATGGATAATTTACTGTATTGAAATCTGTACAAAAGACGAGGCCGTGTGGAGTTACATTAGTAACCGTTAGTAACTGACTAATAATGAACTGTATGCTCATGTACCCAGTGGTCTTATTGTTTAATTATACAGTGACTGCCAGCTGCACAGATTGTTTAAAAAAACAAACAAACAAACAAAAAGAACCTCAGCAGGGCTTTCTATGTTCATAGTAGGATATATGGACGAACACTGCAGCAGAAAGTTTAGTTGCCTGAGGGTCACGCTAAAGCGAAACTTCAAGAGAACCAGCTGCTTGTTAATACTGGCCAGGAGCTGAGATTCAGATAATGAAGAGCACCACTAAATCTCCTGTGATAACATTCAGCACAAGCTGCGTCCTAATTAAACAAGCTTCAACAAAATCAGCAGAGAAGTGATGAACTGTAGCTACATTTTCCCACTGACCTCTGCCCCAGCTGAGCAGGTGTTTCTAACAGCTGGACATTAGCCACAGTGAAGAGAACACAGTTCAGTTGCATCATGTTGTTAAGGTAAAATATGTTTATTTATGTTATGTTTTATAAAAATAGGCTGTAGTGGGGACAAGTGGGTATTTATCTGTATCTGTGTCATAGTAGAAGTTATTTACCACCCTGGAATGGTTTAGTTTTGTTCTCTAAAAAAAGTCTGCAAGCTGTGTAGCACTTCTTCCTAAAGAGCATCGTAGTAAAAAGCTCTGCATTTTATAAATTCTTAATAGTTCACTGATTATTAATGTTGTTTTGTAGTGGTTAAGGAAATTATTTAAAATTTGCATCCTTACACTGGACTTGATCTTTACTCTCCTGTGGCAAAGTCTTCTGCTTTTTTTGACCCATCCACTCACCCATGGATGGTTACAGCAAGCAAAAGCCATTTTCGATGTTTATATCATTAATTAAATGTTGTTTTAAGACAGATTAGAAAAATTGTGAGCCTGCCTTTTTTAGCTAAATTCATAAAACAATACAATTGTATTCATTTTTTTATTAATTGAATTTCAGAAATGTATTTTCAACGACATGAGAGTTGTTGTATGAGTATGCAGAAAGAAATAAGCAGAAGTGAACTGTCTCTACTTAGTGAAATTGTTACTTTGAATAAAAGATTCTGAAGCTGAATCATTTTCTGAACAATAAATCAAGGTTAGACACCAAGACAACTATAGCTTGAACATACGTCCAGCGTTCTGTAAATAGCTGGGTTCTTACTTGCTAATTGCTCTTCACTATGTTCACTAATTGCTAATTACTATCTTTGTGCCTTTGCTCTCTGCAGTTTATGCTTGGATTCAGATCTCTTCACAGAAAACAGCTGCCTGCTGCACATAAGTGAGCAACAGGAATTAAATGAAACACTTAGATTTAAGGTCACAAAAATAAAATGCTCCAGAAGAGCTGAGGGTGTGTGCTTATGTGTTCATATGCCCTTGTGTGCATAACACTGCCTGGCCAAAAAAAGTCACTACCTGGATTTAACAGAGCAAATGGGTAACAGCCTTCCATTAGATAATTAATGCAGTGATTAATATGTCCCAGTAGTTATTCAACCCTAACTGATGCACTAAGTACCCAAATTCCTGAATATACTGAATGACCAGGTTATTCTAGCAATTTCTATCTATCAGAGCTTTACTTCACTGATGCTTGGGCATATTTTGACATGACAATGCCAGAATTCATCAGGCTCAAATTGTGAAAGACTGGTTCAGGCAGAATTAGACATCATGTTAACAGATTGATTGGCAACCACAGAGTCTAAACTTTACCTGAGGTGAGAATGAGAATGAGTAGTGCTGGAGAAGAAACCACAGTGGTTCAGCCATTATCATTACAAGTTCTTGATGAAAATGAGTGTGACTCTAGATGGAAATGAATGTTTCATTGCATAAGCTTAATGAAACAATGCCATGGCGAATGTGTGCCGAAACCAAAGCTACAGGCTAGACAAAATTTTAGTGTATGTGCTTTTTGTCCGGGCAGTGTACTGTACAAGTATAACTGTCAGGTAATGTAGCCTTAACCCAATATTATGTTAATTTTGCAAGGACTGTATTAACTCATTGACACCTCTGACACAGTAACTAAATAATGTAAAAACCACAATAAGTTTCCTTTCACAGTTTAGCAAGAACATTTTAATCACCTTTTCCTTACTCAAAATGTATCAATATAGCTAATCACAGACACAGAAACCAGCTTAAAGTACATTAAATTGTAAATAAAAATGTAATAGTGATTCTCTGACAGCTTTCTGACGGACATTTGAAACGGACTAAGAAAGAATGCAAACACTATACATTCTTCAAGGTTAGCAGTCACTCAAGGTGAATCAGCTGGAGATTTCCCCTAATGAGCAGAATCTACTGTATGATGTGAGCTCCTCAGCAACAAAAGGTATATGTGTGTGTGTGTGTGTGTGTATATATATATATATATATATATATATATATATATATATATATATATATATATATATATATATATATATATATATATATATATATATATATATATATATATATATATATATATATATATATATATACACAAAAGGTAAATATATATATAAAAAAATATAAAAATATAAAAAAAATATATATAAAAAAGTTATGTAAATACGTATGTGTGTGTGTGTGTGTGTGTATATATATATATATATATATATATATATATATATATATATATATATATATATATATACACACACACACACACATACGTATTTACATAACTTTTTTTTTTTTTTTACAGTATATATCAGATATTATCAAATAGAGGTTATGTGGTTTCTCATCACAGTCCCTGCATCTGCGTACTATATATTCCTCAGCTGTGTATAAGAAGAGGTGGTTCTAATGTTTTGGCCACCTCATTCATTTTAAATAGGCCTTCTGACCTTTTTGACTGTTTCAGCATAAAAACTGAGAAATGATAGCCTTGTAAAATTAGAATTCATGGCAGAGCCACTGTATTGGGTTGCATTCATTTGCACAGGTGGTCATGCTGGAATGTTATGTGTGATGGGTGTATGTAAGTGAGTGAGAGCGACTGAATAGCATATATGCCTTTGTGATGATATGCTTTATAATCACAGGATCTGTGTATTATGTGTCCATGAAATAGAGCTTTACGGGACCTCTGTTCTGTGAAATCCATTATTGACTAGTGCTTATCCACAAATCTGTCTTTATCCCCCTGTTTACAGCTTATCTTCTTCACATTTCTTTAGTCTATTTCCTCTTGGCATTTTTCCAACAACACATTTCTATCTCATTTTTCTCCCTCCACCCAAACAACCCACCTCCCTCCCTACTTTTGGAGATGCTGTGCTCAAATATTGGTGAGTTAATCACAAATTTTGGCACAACTACAATCCACTGTTGGCACTGTGTGTGTGTGTATGTGTAAATGCAGTACCTTGGTTTCTTTTGGAGCTTGCAATCAAAATAACTTCAAAATGGTACAACAATATGTTTAAAGAGTTTCAAGGGCATGTGTTGCCAGCAGCTCCTGTTCTGTTCTCCCTCCATCATAGTTCTTCATCTGGGGCAGTCTACATGAATAATTTTTTTAGCAAACATTTAACAAAAACAGGTTATTACAATGCTGGTTTTAAACCTTGGTGATTTATGCTGGGTCACATCTTGCGTTCCTTCCTTTCTTTTCTCCCTCTTTTTTGACATTTGTCTACATTACAGCCATTCTACCCGCATACCTCTACGCCTCATCTTTCTGATTAAATACCACCCTTGGTTCAAGATCTTTTTGGACTCCTATTCTTGTATAGTTGGCACTGCAGCTGCAAAGGGTGAAAGTCTAATGGTAATGTTTAAATGGTAAAAGTTAAATAAATACAAACTCATGAGAACTGATTCACAGGACAGCTGACATCTCATGTGTTTCTGAAGGACAAAAGTCCCATTTACACTTGACACGACAAGTGTCTCAGTGCATCTGTATAAAATCCTGATGAGGATTAAGATGCTTTTACATATAGATGTGCTTGTGCTGATACTATTGCAAATGTTATTGGATTTCGTGGGCTACATATAAATTTATAGGGGACAGACAGTGTAGCAAATGTTTCATTGAATGCATATTAACATGTTATACTTTTACATTGGAATCTAAGAGAGACTGGTTAACATTTTACTACAATGCATCTTAAACCTCCTTTAGAGGCGGCTTCAAATATTTGTGAATTAAGACCGTGCTCCTACGATTCATTTACTCTTTACCTTTTTAAAATCGGATCGCTAGATAAGAATGCTGCACTCATGATTGCATGTGATATCTCATACATTTTCACATGTTAATGCTGAGTGTAAACTGAGACCAGTTGATTTAGGTCTGATACCAACTAAGAGAGGAACGCTGTGCATTAAACCTCTATATCACCTAAGACTCCATTATACAATCAACATATCAATCTGAAGCACTGGAGAGGGATGTTACAGCTGGGGACACGATCAAATCTCACTAGTCATTGTTAAAAGCCATCTGCTCAGGAAATGAGGAGAACATGCCCTTAAAACATACTATCATCTCAAACAGAGCTGTGGAGGATCAAAGACCTGCTGCTGGTAGCTGTGAAGAAACAAATGAAATTCCCTAAGCAAGTTGCAATCAGGAATATTTCTCTTGCCTTAATCCATCAAGAAAAGTTGTTGTTCAGGTGCTGAAAGGCCCCTGGGAGAAAGGGAACCTGGCCAAAGGGGCCTGTAAATATGGAATGAAACCTATATTTTCAAGCTTTGATGTCTGCTGTCTGTCACTCATGTTGTTAGTGAGAGATGAAGGAGAAGAGAAGGAGAAAGGATCTCAGCAGCATCAATGTGCAGTAGAAAGCTTCAAAATGGCTTTGTAAAATAGCTTTGGCTCAAGAGAAAAGCACAATGGAGAACTGAGGTAGCCATCTGAATCCAAACTATGTCACCTGAAGGAGATTGCATGATGGTGAAAGGCTGAATCCAGAAACTTTGATGTTTCAATACAGAAACATCAAAATAAAATGCAGTCACCCATGCCTTTGCCTATGGTTTCCTGCTTTTCTATTCACATATTTTTCTTCACCTAGTCGCTTCATTTCGCTGCTCTCATCCTTGTGTACTCCCGCTGAGGCCAAAGTTTGAGGTGGAAATCGACAATCCCTGCTCAGCCTTGCTCTGATTAGCAAATGAAATCAGCTAATGATTTACCTTGCTAAGGAGGACAGAGAGGGAAAAAGAACAGAAATACATGAAAGAGCAGCAGAAATCAAAGATGAGGAAGAGCACAGAGCAGAGAAGAGTGAGGTTAAACAGGAAACAAGATAGCCTGCTCAGTCGTACAACACAGTTCCCAGGAGGCTCATTCAGAACTCCTGAAACATTAAGGCTTTTCAGTCATGTCTGCCTTGTTCTAAATAATTTACTGTGCTTCCATCAAGGGTTTTCTTTTACATAATTACTCTATATTCATTACAAAAGCTTCAAAGAATGATGTGCTTTAATGTATGTGTGTGAGAGGAACAGCAGGACACTTTTATGAGCATAGGCATTAATATAGAGCACCGTTTGGGTATGTGGATATATGTATTGCCCTGTTTAAACATTTACAAATGAAAGACAAACCACTTATGGCAGCAGAAATTGAAATAGATGCTGGTTATTGGAGAGGTAGTATTAGGAAGAAGATGGCTAGCGTGTCCTCGTATAATGACACACAACAAAAGTATTACAGTGGTTAAGGCTGTTGGGTGCTAAGAAAGAAGCATATGGAGAGAGGAGAAGAACTTGAATGAACCACCAAAAAAATGTAGTGAGCAGTGATATAGAAGAGCAGGGGATACAAATTGAAAGGCAACACTGACACAGATGAAAAGAAATTACACCAGAGAGTGAGACACAGAGTGTGTTGCGGATAATGGGGAAAGAAAGATTGTCTTGGTGACATATTAATGTAATCAAGCAAAGCCACAAGGGACAGGGGAGAATCATTTAACAGGGCTGTTTCGTTCACCTAAACACATGCTGGTGCTTCCTCTCTGTGTCTCTCATATATTCTGATGCGCACAGAAGGCAAATGGTGTGAGAGACACTTTTTAAATGTGCACTGGAGTCAGTGGCTGTTTGTGTGAATGAATGTAGGCAAACAGTTTTTATCTCTTTGTGTGGATGTGGGCTTGCATCTGTATTTGCAAATCTGTATGTGAGTGTGTGTGTGTGTGTTTCCTTCCCAGAAGTGGACTGCCTGCAGCACGTTGGCCACCTGGTCCTCTGTGATAGCTCTAACCCAATAAAAAGCTGAGAGAGACTGACTGGCAGGGCAAACCCTGCAGAATAACACAGTCTGAAAAGAAACCCTTGTGTTTTTGTGTGTGTTTATTCCCCTGTCTGTTCCTTGTTCGGTCTTCACAGCATGTGAACACTAAATATACAATAGGTATGGGACAGACTGCACTAATTTGTTTCTCACTATGTGTCAGATGAAAACTTTCATTTGAATACACAGTACATCCAGACCATGGCACCTCAATGAGCAGTCACTGCTTTTCGACATGAATATATTGTGCTGACATGAGACAAGAACAAGGGACGTAGCAGCAACACTTGTCATACTTGTCTTTTATCTTAACACCAATGACAGCACAAGACAGAATGACAGCTCATACATTTTAACAGATAGATGACATGCATGCTAAAAAGCTTTCTGTCCATAATAAGAGAATTGATGTGGCCTACAAAAACAGGAATCTGTAACATAGAATAGGAGTTAAAGGGATGGTTTAACAGTTTTGAAGGTTTGAATCTTTGAAGAAGACAAAATGAGACAAACTGTGACATCCACTGGCTGTCCAAAACTGATACACTTAATTGTTTTTAAACCTGAAGGATACATATTAAACACTCTAGTAGGGTTTCTTGGTGTTGTCCATGTTTGTGCAAAGGAGAAGTAGCAGTGTGTAAAACAGTGGAACAAATAATCCATTCTTCCTGAAATGTGTTAAATTAAAAGCTTTGTTGGTGTGCTTAGCTACATGCTTTTAGTTTGCTATAGAAAAAAAAAAAGAAGCTGAATCCATCCTAATTCAAAAAGAAAAAGAAAATGTGGATAAAATATAAAATGCCTGAAAAATACTTTAGAAGTATAAAAGATACACATATCTAAAAGCACCAAGCGTAAATGAAAATAATAAATTAAACTGTTCTCAAGTGGTTTACCTAGAGTTTGGATTTTATTCCAATAAAACATCTTTAGAAAAAGCTGATATTTGCAGTGGGAAGACTGAGAGAACTGGAGTGCAACATAAGGATTGGGCCAAACAACGAGTTGGAAAGTGTAGAAGTCTCATCAAGTGCTCATTAAAGGGGCTGAATACCTAAAATGAAAGTGCTGCAAAATAGGTTCCCGGTTTAGTTATGCTATTTTACACTGAAAGTAAAATGATTGAACATGCTTGTTCTTTTAAATATGGAAAATTGTATTATAGTGAGAATTGTCTATTTCTTTTCTAAGTGGTGGTGGGATACCAACAGCTGCCATGTCTGTGTAAATAGAGTGTGATTTCTGGCTCGGTTACAAAAGATACCAGTGTTAAATTCAAATGTACATGCTTTAATCAACTCAATCAAATAGTGTACTACTAATATCATACTGAGGTCCTATCTGAAAACAGTGCCACGCATCTACACACACACACACACACACACACACAGTACCACCATTTCTCCTTAGTAAATGAATCCTGAGTCTCTGTGTAGAGGGGAAAGAGGGCAGTCTGAAATTGTATTACCTGTTTCACTTTAAGTGCATATGTGTGCACGTGTGTTAGAGAGAGAGAAATGTAATAGATAGAAAATAGATTTGTCTCCATGAACAAGGCGATTGAGAGATAGGTGGGTTGGCCTCTGGTTTCTGTCTCCTACTAATAAACTGAACTCCACTCTGTCTCTCTTAGCGTCTTTACAACCGAGCCCCACACCCATACACAGGCACACTCTCCAGTCTTTCTCACACACATGCTGTGTGCAGATCTATGTATCGATTCAGTAAGTTAAAAACAAAATGCGAGCTACATAGCCTCCTTAAAACCTATTTAATCTCAATTCCTAGTTGAATGCCAGTCAGATAATGAGCGAATTGAACTGCTCTCAATGGATGTGAGTAAAAAACTCCAGGCAAAATTCAATACACATAGAAAGCAGCACTGCTTTTGGCCACTGTCCTTGTTCAATAAGCAGTATGTTTCCTGGGCTATAGTATGTAGTTGGTTGCATTCTTCTCTGTATAAGAAGTGTAATAGTCATCAGCAACAGACTACTTTTCAGTACCATGGAGAGCACGACTCTGCTTTGGCTTTGTTGAGTCACACATTGTTTGTGTATGGGAGATTTGAAAGCTTATGGTCTTTAATAATGAGGGATTAGTTCAGTCCATGTTACAGCATTTTCTTGCTTCATAGAGCCCTTTACAGTATCTGGATCTTTGTAATATTCTTATTTTAGAAGCTAGGTTACTTTTGGTGCTATTGTCTGCTGAATACATCCCACTTTTTCACAGTTGGTAGCATTAGATTGATCCAAAAGAACTGGCTGATGTTTGGTTGGTTGGCTTTAGCTGATAAATAATAAATGTTCTGGCATAATGTAGCCCACTGGTTCAATGTGATTTTATTCTCACATTTAAAATTGCCCAGAAGTATAGTTTCCATATTTGTCTGTTAGTCCTGATACATAAACACATCATAAATCCCACCTTTGTGTAAACTGTTTGTAACTGAGCAGCAGTGGCGCTTCATTTTATTTTCTAGTCACATACTCAAGCCATCAGAAATAGTTGGAAAGATCTTCATGTTCCTAAAGCCCTAGGCCTGTGTCTCCACTAATCCTGGAACAGAGTGTTGGCATACAAATCACTAGGGCTAAACTAATTTCCAGTCCCTAGTATTAGGGGGAATTCTGTGATCTTATATAGATCTTGTTGACTCAGTAAACAGAAAACACGTTGTTGCATCAGAAAGACAATATTAATTCATGTGAATACAGTAAGAAAGCTGTAATTAGCAGACCCCATGACAGATTTAACAATACTCAGATGCCAAAATAACTGACTGTTACATTTTCTTATAACCATGATGCATGGACAAAGGCAGACATCCATGTGTGCATAAGGCTCAGGGATTTCTTCCCTGTGTTTATTATTATAAGATTTCCCTTTTAGCTTTTAACACTAGTTGTATGTTACTGTACTGTACTGTGTGGGGAACACTAGCTACAACTGCTACAGTTACATACTGTGCAGTGTAACTGCAGCTAAAGCAGTAGATGAGTATTGTCCTCTGCTTCATTAGTGCTTTCCACTGTCCCGTTTAATAAATTACATCAATACAGTCTACAGTCCTTCAATTACAGACTATTGATTAGCTGAGATGACTGCTAAAACAATGTACGACTGCATGTGTGTGAATGTGTGATAATGAAATCTACAAATGGAAAAGCACTGGTTTATCAGCTTTAGCACTGCAAAAACAGATAAAATTTTTATGCAGTTGAAAGAGACAGCTAAATGCTCTGCACTTATATAGCGCTTTTCTACCTAATGGTACACAAAGCGCTTTACACTGATTTTTCTAAATCACACACAGATGGGGGAGCTGCTATGCAGCTGGCCAAGACAGTAGCAAGTAAGGTGGGGTTCAGTGTCTTGCCACAAGTGACCTGATGAGCCGAGCATTGAACCAACAACTTTGAGATTGTTGAAAAACCACTATACCTCCTGCGCCACAGTAGCCCCACAAGAAATTTTCCATGTGTAATATGTCAGAGTTTGGGTACAAAACCTCTTTGACACATAAAAAAATGGAATCACTCTGCTCTAAAGTCTGTTAAAGGAATATCTTGCAGTGGCCTTTCAGGTGGCAGTATAAATCTCTCATGGTGAGACACTCTACCACAAAGAGTAAGAGGCAAAATGTCTTTGTATTTTGAGTGAGCAGACTCTTTAAGGTCACAGCTAATCACAATAACATTAAAAGACAATAATGTCAGTCGGTTCGAGGCAGAAAACTCCACTGACTGACTGTAATAACTTTCACTCAGGCAGAGTTTTAAATGAGTTACAAATGATTTCCACTTATGGTTGCAGGTTGGACCCTGCTCTTATTCGTTTTGATCAGAGATGCAAACAAACAAATCTCCTTGTCAGTACAAAAGGGAGGAAAGCTGTTGGGGTTAGATGCCAGGATAGCATTCATTTATATGGTCTTCTGTGGGAAAGCTGCTAGAAATGTGGTTTTATGACACGTTTATTAGAAAATCCATGCACTGTACCATGAGCCCACACAAGAATTAAAATCAATGGGAATATGTTCTGTTCATTTATCTTAGAGAGAGGAACGAGGCAAAGCTGTCCAATGTTGCCACTTCTCTTTGTACAACTTATTGGAGCTTTAAGTCAAACAGCAACACAATGCTATTAAAGATATTGAAGTCAGTGAGGTAGAACAGAAACTGCCTTTGTTTGCAGATGATGTCTGAGACAAAACTCGCATTAATTTTTAGAATTGATGGCCCCACTGGAGGAGCACGGGGCTCCATTAGGGTGTAAAATAAAGATTCATAGACTTTAATCCATTTTAAATTTCATTTTCAAATAAAAGTTGATGTCCTGTGAGAGGACTAATGTTAATTGGGATTCAGAGACAATGCAGTTGGACAATGATGTATTTAACAGAACATATGTTTTAACGGAATTATACTCACAATTCTGTGTTCATCGTATTATAGGTCATTATAAAATATATTTTCTGTTGCCATTTCAATATTACAAGATGCAGTTATAGCACGTTGGTGTGCAGGTGGTTCCCTACTTGTGTACATATGAAGACACAGACACAAATGACAGTCTGTGTGTTTGCTGTACGAGTGTGCTCAGTCCCTGAGTTTAGCTGTCTAATGGCCTGTGGGGAGAAGCTGTCTCCGAGTCTGCTGGATCTGGCTCGGATGCTTCTATATCATTTTCCTGATGGTAGTAATGTAAACAGTCTGTGGCTAGGTTGGTTGGGGACCTTGATGATTTTTCCGGCTTTCTTGATGCTCCTCTGGGTGTAGAAGCCCTGCATGGATAGCAATTCGGCACTAATGATGTGTTGTGGAGCTTTGATGAATCTGTAGTCTGGCTTGGAATTGCTCCCATACCAGGCCACGATGCATATAAACTAATAAATTATATTGTATGGTGCACAATGGAAGGAAATGTTAATAAAACAACCAGTGGATATTCAGCACATGCAATGACAGTAGACAGGGTTTGCACTCATTTATGATGCCTGTTTGCATCTGATGATGTGTGAGTCTGCAGCCACCCATATGAGCTTTAATAAAACACAACAAGCTAGATGAATGCAATTTTTATGTCTTAAGACTGGAAAAACACTGGTTAAAGTTCATATATATTTGAAACATTGTTCTTGGGCCAAATATCTTTTACGTGAGACAAAAAGAGGACATAAAACTGCCATGGGCATTATTGGCAGCAACAAGAAAAGCACTAACTAGAAAATTGGCTTGACATACTACATAAAACCTGTTTGTATAGGTAAATTATGTCGAATGTGGCTGTAATTATCCGATATTGATGTATAGTTGTCAGTAATATCAGAGGTAGAGGAGTTATCAGTAAATTACATGTTAATAATAACTGTTTTGCTCAATAACAGGATTTGGCTTCTTTTTCAGTTATTTTAAACTTGTACTGGCAAACATTAAACTCCACAGGCATCAATAGCTGACAAAACAACATATTCTAACGAAGTTCCCAAAAAGCAAAACCTTAAAACAACCCTTTTTTTTCATATTTTTGTTTTGCTTATTTTTGGTAACATGGCAGGTGGTCAAATTTAAGCTAATCAAACATAATTTTTTATTTATTTAATATTTTGTGAGCACCATATGGCATTCATTTCTGATTTGAATATACTGTATTGACATAGGAAATATTCATACTGAACTGATTGCCAGGCTTTTAAGCATCTGCTTGTTTCAGACTGTTTGAATTCAGAAAGACAGTAGAAACAAAGGGGAGGAAAACTTTCTGCAAGTTTTTCTCTGCAAGAAGCTAAAGGTCCTTGTGAAGCATAAAAAGTAAGATTCTGCTGCAACTGTGCCCCTTCCCTCCAACCTTAGTTCACACCTCTTCATTTCCCCGATCTCCACAACTCCTCTGCCATTTTCCTGCAACCCCTTCTCTGTCTCTGAACTATTCACTTTATTTGTACTCTTCCCCTTCTTTCTGTTGCAGATTTTTTCTTCACATGGACTATCTCTGATTACAAAACAATTTCTTTTGTCCCCATAATCGCCCACTGTTTCCATTACATCTCTCCCTGTCCTCTGCTGAGCCTGATTATATCTGGCCTGTTGCCAGATCAAAGACATATTTCAGCACAATCACTCCGGATGTGTCTGTGGATGGAGAATAATCTCTTCTATTATAAAAAAAAAAAACAATTAGGCAAATTCACGAACGGCAATTTTTTTGTTCTGAGGAATAACCTCTACGAAATGGTATTGGTTTATTGATCTCTTATCCTTAAAACGCTTATGATTAATAACATTTGTATGTGCTTGACTTTGTTATATCCGTTTTTGTTTCTACAAACATTTCACACACAGAACAGTACAGGAAAATTAATTTGTACCACAGCTTTAATTGTTTTATCTTACGATTTCACATAGCAAGCATCTGATTTACTAAAGCTATGAAAGGCTTAAAAAACACAGCTCAGCTCTAAAATGATCAAAATAAAGAGAAAGTGAGGGAAAATATAAAAGAATTATTCACTTGGCCACCCAAGCTGCGTCTCAGATAATAAACTGAATAACATGCAAACATTTAAAGAAACGGCACAACAGGACAAAAATCAGTCCCAGAGTATGCACACACTGCTTCTTTTTAGGAACCTAATTGAAATAGCCAGATGGTTTCAATATTTTCTTTGACTTTCTGCCCTGCCAAGTCATGGGGGCTGTTTATCATTCAGAGTGTGAGCTTGGTTGAATCATTCTTAGTCTCCTTTTCCTCCTCCACACTGACCTCTGACCAGCCTAAAGCATACTGTCTCCTCCTCGAGACAAAGACTGTTATGTTATCCTACTGTGACAGACACACCTGTGTGTTTGTTAGAGTGGGTGACAGACACAGTTAATGTGTTCATGTTAGTGCAGGAGGGTGTCACTAGCACCCTTGTCATTAAAATAATCCACTGAAAAACAACAGTAACTGAAGACAAAAGATTAAGTTGAATAAGGTGTTAAAAAGGTTGTGCAACTGTGAGTTTCATGGTTTAAAGCAAAGTCTAGTGATTGTATCATAGACTGTATTTTAAATTTACAAAATCATATTACAATTGAATAAACAGGTTAATTTGAAGACTAGAGTTTAAGGTGATCCATGTATGCTCTCTGATGATACAGTGGATATTATATTTTTCCACATGCTCCCCATGATCCCCAGGCTCATGATTGAGATTGTTTTAGGAAGCCAGTCAGTAGTGTTGATTTTTATGTCATTTTAAGGACACTGTCTTAACAAGCTTAATTATTACGTTAGTATTGAGAGTTAATAATTCATATTTTTAGAGATCATCTTTGTGATTGTCTGCTGTTATTACGATTGTTTTAAGGTTTGTTTGGCATGTAGACAATTTTATAGCTGCAGCACATTTAAAAATGAGCTAAATTGTATTCTAATGAGTTTGACATTTCATTCCCCATAAGCACAGACATTTCTACATAATTATTATTATTATAGAGAAATTGTCCTTTGTGAATTCCATGAATGATTCAAAGCACCCAGGAAACAAAGACGAGTACTGGAAATAAACCACTGTTATAATCCAATAAATATTTGATTCTGACCAGCATCTGGTGCCAACTGTCTCATGCCCTTCACTTGACAGGGTCTAGACAGGGTTGGAATTTATATACAGTAAACATCCAACATAGGAAAGACATGTACTGCATGTAATGTGTGTATCATGTCAGTTTTCCAGGTCCTCATTACTCGTGAGATTTACAATTCAGATTTATAACTTGGATACACAAATGTAGATATGACTCCTCCGTCTAGAGACATATGTAATATGAAGGCTTTTTGGATGCCTATTGACATACAAGGCAATAACAGTCTGTATCTCTAGGAGTAATATAATCAAATAGGCATAAATATGCATCCAAAATAAGTCATGTTTGTACTGTACAATGCTTAATTTAACACTTTATTCCTCTGAGTACTCCAGTGTCCTCCCACAGTCCAAATGCATACATGTGAGGTTATCTGCTGACTCTAAATTGCCCGTAGGTATGAATGTCTCTCTGTGTATATCTCCCCTGTGTTGGCCCTGATAGAGACTGGTGACCTGTCCAGGGTACACAGGGCCTCTTGCCCAGTGACAACTGGGATGTGTGCGTGTTTAAGAAAATTGTATATTTATTTCAACAGCTTTTGACTGAGATGCTCATTATACCAAGGGGTTAAATATCTTCAGTTTGACATACTCAACCATGATGGTGGCTGAGTATGTCAGTAGGACATGTCCCCAAGAGGAGTGGAACTATAGTGACCCTGTGCTTCATGGACAACCGCTCTCACCTTTGAACTAGTGACCTAACACCTGGGCTGATAATATTCCATTACACCAAGCTAAATATGTTAACTTTAAAAACACAACTTATAGTCAGCTTAGCCATTGTTAGTGATTTAATTTGCAGAAATACATACAAGTACATTACCACCCTCACCAGAGTTCTTGGACAGTTCTGTGAGCAAATCTTTTTTAATGAGACACAAGGAAGACAGAGGTGCTAATAAATAGTAGATCAATGGAGCTTTCATACTGTACTTTTTGATGCGTAGAGCAACATCTTAGATTTTGGGGTAGGGATTGGGGAGGTTCCTTCAACAATCAAAGTCTGAAATCTGATTTCACGGTAATTCCAGTTGAAATTTCTGACTGGTAACTAAAATTCTGACCTCTCTTCAAAGTTTTCTAACATAGGAATTTTCTGTTTTATTACATCATTTTTCACACTGTTTCTGAATACTATCTGCACAAGCCTCAGTTGAAGGATCCATTGAGGTTTAGAAGAACCAGAGTCAGCACAGATGTCTTTCTGTGCTATTGTGAAGCCAGCAGATGGTGTATGGAGGAAGTAACTGTTTGAGTGTCAGGTTAAAGCAAAGTCATGCAATTACCATAGAAATTCAAGACAGCTTACAAGCCTGAGGCAGGTTCCAAAAACAGTGTAGGCTCAGAAAGTTCAGGTCTGACTAATGAAAGAACAAACCAGTTCTTGTGCCTGCACTAAAATCCACTGTAACCACCATAAATCAAAGCTGACATCAGCTGTGGTTCTTCATCAAAGAGCAAACGACAACACTTGTTCTGCCACTTTTCAAGTGTAAATACAAACCATGAGTAGAATTTTTATGCAAAAACTGAAAACATGACCACTACATGTTTAATTTGTATGAAAAATGTGTTTTTAAATTTCACTTTAACATTAAAACCATCAACAGTTAATAATTTATTTTTCTGATTCATTTGAATTTTTTATTATTTTACTGTAACTTTTTTTATACGTTGCATTTTTGTTACTTCTGATGGTGAAAGAACATTTGTACAAGTTGAATGTGCAGCATTATTATGTTTGGTTTAGAGTTAAGTTCCCGGCGCCTCTGGTCACATGTTGAGGTGTCTTTGAGCAAGACACTGAACCCTAACTTAGTTGCTCTCTGTGAGTGTTGGCCAGCTGCATAGCAGCTCCCTGCAATGTGTGTGTGTGTGTGTGATTGTGAGCTTTGAGAACCAATAGGTAACAAAGCGCTATATAAGTGCAGATCATTTACAATTTATCGTGTTCAGGGTCATGGGGGCCTGGAGTCTATCCCAGCTATCACTGGGCAAGAGGAACACCCTGGACAGGTCACCAGTCTATGTCAGGGCCACAACAGAGAGACAAACATTCACACTACAGCCAATTTAGAGTACCATTAAATATCATGTTGATGAAAAAAACATTGTTTTACTCGTTTTGCCATTTCAAAATAAAAAGATTCAGGAACCACACTGTATTTATATCGTCATAAAACTCCAGGAAACTAAGGAAAAGTGAATTATACAAAATATGCAGAGATACCAAAAGGAATGTCAAATCAGATTGTAAGAGAGGAAAATAAACACACTCCCTAAATATACTCATATACATTTAGCAATAACATTGGTAATAAAGTTTAATGAAATATTTATTATTTAAGAGGTCATATTCTAACAAATACTAAAAATAATACCTATGATTGTTCTTCTATTGCTTTAAACTAGAAAAACTGAGGCATATCTAAGCAAAAAAAATCATGGGAGTAAGGAATATACATAGACAGTATACTGTACTTACGTTGCTGGGTGTTAAAGGTCGAAGGTGCTGGAGTCTAGTTCCAGCTGGCAAGAGTAGAATTATCTGACACTGAAGTAACTGATCAATGTAACCTTCTTATTGCAAGCTGCACACAAGAACAATAGTTGGCTCTTAGTGGAAGTGCTTCAGACTTCCTCACTTTATACCCACAACCTTTAAATCAAGCCCCTTCTTGGTGTGGTGCCAATTGAATGAGACAGACTGTGGAAGGGATGGGGTATCGTGATTTAATTGCACTTACATCACAAAATAATGATCTTCCTCTGTGTGTATTCCTGTGTGTGTGTCGTGTGAACAACAAATTATATTGACTCAGAATTATATCACCACTAGCTGTGAAGAATTTGAATTATATTTATCTAGTAATTTACAAGCAGTGATAGGGTACAAGAGGGGACTGCTTGGAGTTACAGTGAGGCTGGCGGTTGAGAATGACACTCACATTTTAGTGGTGAATAACGTGTGTGTGTGTGTGTGTTTGAGTCTGGTTTTTTGTATTAGTGGACTCAGTGAACAGTTGCTCAGCGTGACACAAACTCATATTCAAGTAATGATCTTGGAACTGGGAGAGGTGCAGTACATGTGTCTTGCTCAAGAGATTTGCTGTCAAGAGAGCTTAAACTGGATGGTTCCTTTGTACATCACCAAACTATAGCTAAATTATGCATGTAGGTTATATCTATGTGTAATTGGCTGTGTAATGTCCAACAGAGCCTATTGATTTTTGGAATTCTCTATGTGCCTGGGATGCCTGCAGGAGTGAGTGGTCGTCACGTTATCGATCAAGCTAATTCAAACACAATCTTTTTTATTGGTAATGTTCAGAGAATAGAGATAATGTAGAGATAATGTTTTTGATAAAATGTGTGGAAGTCCGTCCCTTAAATAAAGGTTCAGATTCTGTCTCAAATACCATACTACAATAGTACAAAGCTGGGATTTGGAAGAGAACAGACCAAAATCCCCTTCATAGGGGGCAGTAGCAATTTATCATGACTCGCCAACCGCACGCATGCACGGGCACACACACACACACACACACCTACACACACACACACACACACACACACACACACACACTGAAACCCTTTTGATTTCACTCTTCATTAGTTCACTCTGCTGATAGCACTGCAGTTGAGACTGTGCCTTTGTGAACTCAGATAAGCAATAGGCCAATAACTTAACAGAAACGACTTCTGGGTGATTTGTGATTGTGCTGACACAGTGGAAGCAGACAAAACTAAAACCACACTAAAGCATAATTACACTGAATCACCAAATCACTGGCTCTGGGAATAGTACTGTGTAATACTGTGAACCATAAAAATTTTGGACTATGGCTAAGCTCCTTTGATTACCTCTATGCCAACTTCCTAAACATGCATCAATTCTCAGTCCTCCTCTTTTCTGACAGTTCCTTCACTTCCCAGTCCGTGATGGATCTGTCCATTCTACAAAAAAACACCCTCTCCTCCACTGTGAGGAATCACCTGTCAGCAGGGTTTTTGGCTGTGTGTTTGTTTGTGTGTGTGCACGTGTGAATGCATGTCTATACTTGTGATGTACTCAGCACAAATGAGCTTGGGCTGGATTCAGAAGAAGCATTTGGTTGAAACTCCTCGCTAACACAGCAGAATTTTCCCACAGCGAGAACAGCTCACAGAGTTCACGCTGGTCAGAGTGGACAGATGCAGGCAGAGGAACAGAGAGAAACAGAGGCTACAGCAACAAGAACTGTATCAGTAGGAGTGTGAGCACCGTGTGAGTGGATTTAGATCAGTTAGCTGATTAATGATATATGAAAATGAACTGTTCCAATAACTAATATCATCTGCTCTTTTCTCCTCTTTTCCACATTTTCAGATTTCTGTATTTGTCAACTAAATATTTGGGGTTTTTTAAATGATCAGACCAAACAATCCATTTGTGGAAGTCACTAGGGGGTGTAGAAATTTGTGTCTGTATTTTTCTCAGCTATTACTAAACAGCATATGCAAAGCACCAAGAGCAAATAGAGCTTAACATCATCTGGTGTTTAGAAGCCGAAGAGTTGGTAGAAAGATTGATATTGTTTTGACAAACCTAAACTTTGTGGAGTCACACAACACTATCAGCTTTCTTTATTTCGCTCAGTGTATAGGTCGGTCAACTGAATTCCAATTTTCTATTTAGCAGTTTCAGGGCACAGCAAGGTTAGCGTGTCATTATTACTTCCACCAGCCAAGTTGGCTGTGGGCTTAGTGCCCTATTTTCCCTTCATTAGGTTTGTCCTTTAATCTTAAAGAGTCCATTAGACTTTTGCAAAACTTTGTGCAAAACACTGTTAAGGGAAATAAAAGAAATGATTCATTTTGTACATCAGATGGCCAAGGGGGAATCCGACAACAGCTTTCTACAGCAAGATATAAAACTTAAAACCAAATTGACATGCACTAAAAACTTGGTGTGAGTCTCAACTTGAATAAAGAGCCAACCCTCATTATTTAAATAGGAATGTCAGCAGACTTCCAAATGGTAAGGTGTTTGAATAAAATCAATCGAAGAAATAGCGGATATCAAACATGGTCACTGGAAGAAATATTAAAGAGGCCTTGTAATGCATTTTTGTATTTTACTTGTAACATAACTGTTGTGATAGTGGGTGATTATATATTGACCATGGCAACATTTCCAAAACATGAGCTGAATGTATTTAGGGGAAATTGCTTAAAAATCAAATCTTGTCTCTGTGTCTGTTCTGATTATGTTGCCACAAGATTTTCACGTTACTTTTTCCAGTTTTTTACTCTGCTTACTGGGCAGCATGACGTCACGCTACCCTGGACATGTCCTTATGTTTGAATGTTTACTCAGGTTTATTCACTAAGAACATGCTTTATAAACGTGACAAACTTAATACCCAATTAATCCAAAACATTAAAACTTTATGTTGTATGTCCAAGTGCTTTCATGGAAGGATGACATGCAGATAACAGGTTACGGTAATAATTGACTCATTAGCGTTTAAAGGAGCAGACAAACCTGCTCATTCTGAGGGGGGTGCTGCACACAGCCTCAGAAGTGTGTGTTTTGAGAAGATTTACAGTAAATTAAGTCCAAAGTTCCTGACACACATCAGCCTTTTGTTGTTCTTTACAATAATAATAAAACAACTAAAATGTGTTGTAGCTTGGCTCCACACTAGCCAAAGACACCTACTTCATGTCAGGGCATGCGTTCATTTCACATCCACCCTCTAGTCTGCAAAAAAGACATCCTAACAATACACTATACCTGCTTGACTGACTCACCAATCAATCAGACTGTGACTCAGGACTGAGGATTTCACCTCACAGTCAGATGAGTCTTGTTACAGGGAAGACGTACTGTGGAACAGCTTGTAACAAGGTGTTTTAACAACCACCTGACCTTAAATGTCAGCAAAATAAAGGAGCTTCTGACTTTTGCTGCTCAGCGGTGCAGTTTCTGTGACATTTTTTATTTTCACATTCTGGGCACAAAAAATAACTGAGAGTTTTCAATGTTATTCAAACATATTTTTCTTGGTTTATAAAGACACAGCAGTGTACACAAGGTATTCACAGGCTCATAATGTACCTGTCCAGTATATTACTGTCTTCCCATGTGAGCGCTGGGGCTCTACTGGGAAATGTGAAATCAGCATTTCTAATTTGTTCATCAATTTAGCAGCGCATCCCGTATTTAGCCTAATAATACAGTACCCATGAGCTTTGACCCAGAGTCTATGCAGTTTTTGAGTTTGTGGACAAGCCACATGCTTTATTTGCTGAAATATCTTACATTTACCCAGAATGCAACAATAAATTATCTGTTGCATGCTGAAGATGGTATTAGTTGGAGGTTTCTTGCTTAAATGCACCTTGAGAGTTGCAAGCATGTAAATAAAAACAAAAGAAAACAGATATTGTCCAGTGCAGGTGTCAATCTGCACATATGTAACATTGAAGGGAAATCATTTTTAGAACTGTTACGTCCAGAATCAGAGGCATCTGAAAGAGCTTTTCACACTATGTATACTTTATTAAAACCAACCTCACCAAAACAGAATAGTTGTTATTCAAATGTCTAAAATGCCCCTTTGTTTACATCTTAATTTCAAGGACTTCCTGATCTGCACTCTAGCCAGGAACACAGGTGGAATCAGATGTTATTAAGACAATAAAACTTTGCTGGGAGGAAGTCAAGATAATTGGATGGATCAACAAAGCATGCAACTCCAGAGACTCTGAGCGGTGGTGACAGTTGTTTGTTTCTCTCTCTGCACTGTATTGGTTTCTTGTAAACACCTGCACTTCATCTTGTCTTTTAGAGCACAGAACACAATGAATACTTCACCTCACTTCACAACAGCCCAAATCTGTAATGATGAAAAGATCCAGTTAAGAAATTAATCACTGCACTCTGTCAAGTAGAGGAAGTTAAAGTGGCATATTTGTCTGGGGATGACTGATCGTTTCAGATGAAAACGGATAGAGGAAAGAATTGTATCAGATAAGGACAAAGAACTTAGATCACCCCAGATGGAAAAGACAAATTCTTCTCATACTTAAAACCAATATCCTGACTTCACAATAATGCTCGCAATTTGTTGTACAGCACTATAAGGCAGCACACTTTCCCCCTTCACATGGTGTAATAGCATTTCTTTATGTTGACAGGCAAAGAGGTGTTGAGAATTTGGCACTTGTGTTTGGCTGACCCAACAGTTCTACCTGTCAATTTTGCTGGGTCCCTTGAACCAAGCTTTTAGCCCATGGCCTCCCTCTTCTGCCCGAGTAATTTCTCTTTATAACCACCCAGAGCTGTTTTACTGAAACTAGTTGTGTACTAGACGCCACCTGAGATCAGAGGGGTAGCAATTTGTGAAAGTGCCAGGTTTTTGCTGACTTTGAGAAGACTCTACAGTAAAGAAATGGTGCCATCGTGAACTGCTGACTAACACCAGCACAGACAGCATCTAAGTGTCTCCGTAGATAGACAGGTTGGGTGTTACTGTCCATTTAGTGGGTCACAGCCATTGACTGACTGTGATCGGGGAGGTGTTTTTAAGCCAATTTGCTGCTTTCTTTCTGATCTGAAAATGCATTGCAATCATGGGGCCAATCATAGAGCCCTCTGAGGAGGTTTTGGTAGTGTTTGCTCCCTATTTTGAAGGATACCGCAATGGAAAACTGTCTCTTGAAGAGTCAGTGAAACACTATGAGAGCATCCTAATGATAAGTGGAAAATGCAAACTCTACAGCTACAAAGAGCTCTGCCTGTAGTGTTATTGTGCAGTTATTGTCTCTTGTGCATTGGTTATGTAACTAGTTGGCATAATAAAGAATAAAGTCACTACCGTATGTTAAAATGCTGCATAACCATAATCAGGCTTTCAAAACCCTAAATGTACAACGTGCCTGTAAATAAAGGTCTGCAGCCCAAAGTGAGCAGGGACTTGTGGGGTTTGAACAAGGTGGTTCAAATAGGTGTTTATACTGACAGGACACATGACGAAGTTAATTTGTGTTTCAAGCAATCAATCAATGAAAAGCTGGTGAAAGGTGTATCAAACAATCAAAACTGACAATAATGCTGGACTGTATGGATTTTAGTTAACATGAAGTTGGATTATATTTCAATGCAGCCAAAATGTGCAGCTGCCTAATTAAGAGTTGTTAGGTGTTATAAAGGTGGTGCAGTGCGATTGTTCACGACACAGCTCCATGATCACAACTATACCATTATACCATGCACCCACACCGCTTGGGGACATGAGTGCATGCTGTTACCAAACAAACTAATTCAACATGTTGCTTTTAAACATGACATGTTGCAGCTGTTCATTGTAGTTCCACATATTCGTGCTGTTGTTTTTGTCAGGCTTTTTCTCCCCTTGCTTGAAAACCATCTGCATCCATAAGAGAGCCCGAGCAACCCAATTAAGTGGATAGATTTCCCATTTCCACCACAACTCAGCCAAACACAACAGCCAGATGGTGGTTAAAACATGCAGCTTAGTGTTTTAGGTTGTAAATCTTTACCCATATGGCACAAAATATTTTTCCTTTTTTTAATTTACTTAATGAGAGTTTTGTGCGTGTTGGAATAAACATTGGTCAAATCTTACTGGTGTTATTTAGGATGACCCGTCCAGAGGTCAGCTTTAAACCTTTTTTCCTTACACCAACATGTAGCATATATATATATATATAGATAGATAGATAGATAGATAGATATTCTAAAATGAAGACCTGAGATGGAGATCTCTCTCTATTGTTTAGTCTGGCATTCAAAAACTGTGTGAACATAATTGCAAAAGTCTTTTTCAGTAATGATGATCATTCACAACATCAACAGTGTCTACACTATAATTTTGATCAATTGAATGTTTTCAAATATTGATTGAAGATACAATATTCATTATTAAAACATTTTTATTAATGCCAGAGGGAAATTGACTGATAGAAATCTGCATTATTTTTAAATAAAGACATTTCTGAGTGAATTAAACCTTTTGAAGGGTAGTGTATTTTAATCCTTTTGGCTACTGCACAAATAAACCAAACTTAGCTTTATTTCTTGAGGTGTGGAGAGATGGGGTGGGCTGTTACAAAGACCACTGTACACTGCACAAATGAGTGAGTGAGTAAGTGAGTAGTTGAGTGAGATAACTATCAGCACCAAGAATATTCCAGAGAGAGAGGTGAAAAATCAATAATGAAAACAAAGACAGAGCTATAATGCAGCAAGTTCAACATTTAATGCTACACCAAGTGTTGTCCCATACAGATTTCTGCAGTGCCTCCAAAGTCAGATCACATTTGGCCATGCTGTGAAAAACTGGCAATTCTGCAGATTTAAATATTTTAGGCATCTGTGTGTATGTGTGTGACTCATGGACTTGGCCCACACTAAAGGAAAAATTTTTTTTTTCTGGCCACAATCTGCATGTGCACTCATATTTTTAGACTTTTGATTTCAACTCGATAGATTTCTTAGCCTTTACGCATCAAACTACAGATGATAAATGTATGTATGAAGTTACTTTAAAAGTTAAAATGTATATTTACAGTTCCTTTTCCTTATAGGTAGATTAGAAGGAGTGAACTGTTTTCCCAATTGTTGTGAGTTTTCAATGTGGGAATCTCCTTGTTTTAACTGTGTAGTAGTTTTAGCCTGCTCTCCTCTCAGTCCATCAGGATACAAAGAAACAGCCCAGTCTCCAGTCTATTGCAATTCTAATGGCTTTTTAATGACAACGTATAAACACAGGAAAACATTTGAAGAACTATGTTATTATCATTACTGATGTCTGAGAGTACGTCAGTACTTAACAGTCCAAACAAGAAAAACAAACGATAAGTTTTGTGTGCGTCACAGTTCAGTGGGTTCTTCTCCTCAACATAACTAAATTAGAAAACAGCACCGCAAACTACCAAGTCAACACCAAGGAGGCAGATGTGGCAGAGTTCCCCCTGTGTGCTTGACAAAAACAGCAATAACAAGCATCAGTGTAAGAAATAAGACAACTAAAACACAGACAAGTGGAAGAGTCGCCCACAGGGGAACATTAATGACTATATAAAACAAGAGGGACGGGGAGAGATGAGAAAACAGCTACCACAGGGACAAAATGGGATGGATGTGTGTGTGTGTGTGTGTGTGTGAGAGAGAGATGTTTTTGCATCAAATTGTGTGCTTTTGCTCATGTATGCTCACATAATGTCCAAAGCATTGTCCTTACAAATGCCTAAACAGTGACAGGCTGAACAACATAGAGTCAGAGTACATTTGCCCAAATATACATAGTTTGCCAGAGTAGATGACTTTTTATGTACTGATATATTTGTAGATGTAATGCAAGACAGGCTGAAAATGCAAATATATGTTGCCTTTAAGCCAGAAAGCACCTTATTGGTTGATTTTGTCATTTTTAATTCAAAGCATTTTAACTGTCACAAGTAAGTTATGGCTTTGTTCTGCCAGAAAAAAAAGGCAGTTATGTATTGTATAATGAGAACAGAATGAACAGTACCTATATTAATAAAATAGGCCTGTCAGTCACTTTGATTGACTACCCAGAATGAAATTTCCACAGCTGAAGGAGGCAACCATTATGAAGTTATTTCAATAAACAGAAAGAGAGAATTCAGAAGGAGCATAAATGAAATTTACTGATGTAGTGTGAACGATAAAAATCAGAGAGGTCATCATTTTTTATAAGGGGATGTCAGGCAGCGAGCAGTTCTGAAATATCATTCAATATAGTTTAGACTCTGCTGGTGGTGGTGATGAAGATGAAGAGGCAAAGACTGGATCTGATGAAAATTGTAGGAAATTGAGGTGGCGAATTGTTGAATCGACCCAACAGTGAACTGACATCTGACGGTAGCAGAGAGGGCAACAGATTTAAAGTTTGATAGCAATGAGATGACTGGCCCACAGAGACCGTGGCAGAATCTGATTGGTTAACGGAAAAAGTGAACATCCTCAGTCTGTAGACACTGTAGACACAGAGAGAAAGTGTCTACAGTGTCTTTATGTCTGAAACATCTCTCTATCTTCATAATTTACAAAGCAGTGTTTGCAAGTTGCCTTGAACTTGGCTAAAAGCACAGACAGATGATAGCAGGCTATAAGGTGAAGGATTTTCCAAAACCAAGGTACTGACACAAACATTTAACACCAAATGAATTACAGCCTTGCAGTCATCATTAATGTTATTCATTACACCAGCTGTTACTCAGCAAAATAGGGAAAAAGTGGGACATTTGCCTTTTTTCTGTTCAAAATGGCAATCTTTTCTATATTTGTGTGTGCAGATATCTATAGATACAGTATATATCCAATCTTGTGAAGCTTGAGAGAATCTGTCAGGAGGTACAGTATGGGATAAACTGCCCAAATCCAGGTGTGAGCTAACACTGTAGAGACCTACCCAGGGAGACCTGAGGCTGTTGTTGCTGCTGAAGTTGCATTATAATGGAAAATATTTAACTTTTTACAAAACATACATAAATCTATAACATAGTAATATATACAACAAATAAAGGGCTGTGGATGTACACACTGTACATACATACATACGTACAAACATACTGGAATTGTATGTTGAAAAACACCTTTCTCAATAAAAACTGCAACAATGCAACTCATACTCATTACTGATTATAAATAAAGAATTCAAATTTTATTTCTTGCGGGACATTAAACAGTTAACAGTTTTTCAGTCAAACGCGATGTGCCTTTCGCGTTGAAACCTCACAAAAATAAAGGTAAAGGTAAAGCCTCCTCTTTTGTCCTGGCTTATCCCCTTGTCAATTCTTTGTCTTTGAAACTTCTCCTCCACTAGTTATCTCCTTCCTAGTCCTCACTTGTTTGTTTCTGTCTACACCTAGTTTGCCTTTTCTACGCTAAAAGCCTCCTCTCCTCTGGTATGTACTGTGTTTGTTACAAAATACCAAATCTCACCCCAGAGAAGTTCATTAAGTACATTTACAAGGCTTTGATTTAACTCTTTTTTTAAAGGCAAGCTGAAGCATTTGCTAAAAGACACTCAGTTGTGTTTTGATTACTTTAGTATAATATGTGTCTTTTGCACTTTGTTATTTCATTGCGATCACTTTTTAAACTATGACCTGCCAAGAGCTGTTCAAGCTAACTCACACATCAAAAGTCTACATTTATGCATAATATTGGTCCATTACAAATACAAATTGAAATGAACTTAAAGCGCTCACATTCCTCTACACTGTCCTGTACACTACTCTTTTTCATGGTGGTTGAATCTTAAAACAGACAGTAAGCTTTCACTCAACATTCTGAATTCCTGTTATCACACAAGCTCACAAAATCATGACGATGTTGACACCTTGAGTGCTAATTGGCTATGAGTTGGAGGATCTGCACTGGAAATGTTAATTCCTACTGAGGTGAAAACCCTGCACTGTATGTCCTGAAGCCAGAATTTAGACAGGAATAATGCATTACCCAAGCAAAAGTTTTAACACGAGTACACACACACATACACACAGGCCTTTCTCCATGAACAGTATTCATGCTCTATTTGTGATTGGTTTTGTCGAACAAAACAAATGGTGTGTTCTGAGGATGAAGTACAAATTGGGCAGTGGATGTGTGAGTGTGTGTAAGGCAGATATATATGTGCACAGTATCTATGTGAGCAAGATGGCACTGACTAGTCACCATATGGTCTTACCAATAATTTTGACATGACATCCTTCTTAATACTTAATGTAATGAGGCCACAGACGTGAAACAGATGTGCTTCTTCAAGGATCATATTTGCACTTAGTTAAATTGACAGATGACGAGGTTACAGTACATGTGTTTTGTGTCATGATTTACATAATGTTTTATGGGTCACAATTTATTAATATTCGAAACCAAATTAAATCACAGTCAAATTAGTGATGAAATTATGCAGGTCGCCGTCTACAAATCCTAACAGATCATCGCCAATAAGCCTTGATTAATAATCGTTTTCCACTTTTACATGTCAAACATTTAAAGTGCACTTATCCAGAGCAACCAAATACACTGTTTTTTTCACTCTACATATTTGACATATTTGATTTACTTTCCCAGCAACTTACAAACTCCACTCCTATTTGGGGAACCTCATTTAAGTTTTGCATTGTTTTAATTTTATCTGGGGTTGACAGTTTTTTGCTGAGTCCTGGTGAATGGCAAACACGCACTAACTGCATGAATCTATTTCACACACGTGATAAATGGTCATGAGTGAGCCAAAGTAAACAGCTATTCCTCTTGCCCTCAAACTCACTTATATTTTTTATGGTATCTGTGTAATTTTACGCCTGAAATCACCCAGAAAATCTGAATTAGGCAGTGCATGTTTAAGTAATATTGTTATAGTTGTAACAAAGCAGCTATCTCATCTCATAGTAAATTTCTAATCAAATCTTTATAATAATCCACTTTAACATTAGTAATATTTCATTTTAGAAAGGAATCTACTGGATACTCTTTTTCTCAATTTGAACACTCCTGGCAAATGATGCAATTGCTTGCAATTTTAGTTTTTACGATGGGTTTTAATCACACCTACTGTTTTTGACTGCCAAATAAACTTCTGCCCTGCAGCAAAACAATCAAGTATTTGCTGCTTTGGTGATGTTTCTGTGCCTCTCTGTAACATTAACGTATTTACCACAAGGAATTTGAAAAATTAGCTTTCCCAAACCTTGCCATGAATATGCTAAAAACATTTTAATTTTAACTTTCATTTTCACATTTCTCTTTGCTTGGCTACTAATTCATCTAATGTGAAATTGATTTCTGTGTTTCAAGTTTATTTCACTACAGGGCTCAGCACTTAATACTTAAGAGCCACTGACTGTCTATTGAACATTATTGAATATTACTATGGTATAGCAAATCTCTCTAGCCAACCAGTCACCCTGCTGTCATTTACTGGTTTCCGTCCTCACTGATTGGCAGCAGGGCTTGAAAGAATGGCAGGGATGGGGTTTTGGTTGAGATCAGCAAAATCTGTGAAGCTGGAGAAAAATTACCCAAGGCATGGACAAGTCGTGCTTAATGCAAGTTTAAAACATGTGCAAAGACACATTAATACACACAGTTCAGGCCACCAACCTCTGAAGTTACTACCACCACTATCTGGTATAAAACATAACGACCGTAAAAGATTTCAGACCATTTATTTATGCATGCATTAACATTTAAAGAACTGTTAATGCATCAAAATCTCTTTTGTAACCCATGCTCCAATAGTGTAAACATTAAGGGAATGGTTTGATGGTAGATGAGAAATGTTCTGCTTTCTAAATATGAACCCAAGAGGCAGAATTAGTGCTGCAGCAGGATGAATCTGTTCAGCAGAGTAGCTCTGTTCACCAGTAAAAAAAATATCCATTTACCAGCAGTTTTTAAAGGGACTTTTACACACCACCATCTATTAGCCACTTATCCTGTTAAAGGTCAACACGTGCTGGAGCGAATCACATTTGTTTTCAGATAAACACCAGGGTCAACCTTCATAGACAACCATTCACACTAATAACTCACCAATTAACCTCACATGCATGTTATTGAACTGCGGGGGTAAATGCACACAGGAAACCTACACAAGCATGGGGAGAACATGCCTACCTACCAGTACATCAGTAGGTTCATTATCATTGATAAGTGTGGTACATAAAGCCTACGAGCCACAGTTAATATGACATGATCAAACTAGTGGTTAGTGATGTAATTTAATGCAACATAGGCATTCAGTGTTGAAAAGTAGGAGACTAAGGTAGTCAGTTCATTCATGGTACCTCTACTGCCTCACTCCAACTCAACCTTCAGTGAGGCATTTGAGGCCCCATGTACGAATGTATGAATGGAGTAATTCTACAAACCTCTTCAAAACAGACCATGTAGAGTTGTGTTTGAATTAATTTAAACGTGTTATCCATGAATGTTTTGCTTGTGCTTTTGTGGGGAAATTGACAGTCGGGTTGACAGTCGAGTAGGGTTGTTGCAAACAATCACTTTTTTTCTGCGCATCTTAATGGTCTGGTCACACGTGCACAACACATATCTTCACCTTAATGTTCAGCCCACATCAACGGGCACCTTAATATTGCAGTGAAGTGAATCTACAAGAAAAACATTTTGACAGTAAAGAAATGAATCCCTGCTGACTGTAATCTACTGTAAATGGCCCCAAGTCGTTTTTTACAGTCTGGGCTTAACAGTTTTTAGCGAGCCCTGGTGAATGGCCGACACTCACTAACTGAGTGAATCTCTATTTCTCAGCACAGTCACACACATTGACCTTTTCACTCAATCAAAGCTCTCCCTCCTCCATCCCCATCCCAGCTTCCTTCTTCTCTTCCTCTTCCTTTTTCAGACACATTCAGAGTTATACAGTAGTTCCTCTCCCAAAACTGCCACAATGAACCTGTTTTTAGGATGAATGTTTTCCCCCATGGATGTTTTCAAAAGCACAGGCTGCAAACCATTTCTCTTTTTTTCACTACTGTACAGAACATGAAGCTCATGGAGTACAGGGCTGCTGATAAAACTGCCAGGGGTAAAATAAAGATGAGGAATTCACAAAGGGACTACTTTAGTACATTGCTTTTCTCTGCCCAAGCATTTCCTCTGATGATAAAGTGATAAGTGAAAATAGGAGGGAAAGAAAAATAGTTTGTTCTGGCACTTTTGACTGTTTAACAGTATTAACAAAAAGTCACTTTCAACATAAATGCAGCCGGTTTAACAGTTAGGTTTGATTTTGTTTCTTATTCCAGTAATTTCACTCTTTGATATCCAGTATTAAGCCTTATGGTTTGACTCTGTTAAGATGTTTTCATGCATGTGATTACATCATTTGGTGTGGGAATACTGAGGCTGGAAATGTGACATCCTCAATACACAGTGGAGCTCTTTAATATGGTGCACTTGCAAATTTATTTTCCAGATTCACAGACACAGATACTCGCAAAGGATATTGCAGGACTGACGTGAAATAGCAAAGGATGAAAGGCAATAAAGGAGTATGACATGAATCCAGGGGGTCTCATGGGGGAAGTGCAGAGAGAGAGAGACAGAGAGGGAGAGACACAAATGAGCATACATAATGAATTACTGTTGAATTCAGCAGAGAGTTGACAAAACAAGGCAGGGTTGATTGGTGTAAATGAGTTGAGAATGAAAAGCGTTAAATTAATTTTGCATCATCTACAGCGAGGGGAATCGAAAGAGAAAGTTGGTAACAGCAAAAATTTGGTTAGAAGAGAGGAGATGCCACAATCAAAGTCTCCTGCTGCAGCCCTTGCTCCTTTTGTCTTTCGTGCTTGGTATTCAATTGGCTTCCAATTTTTCAGTTGTTTCCATTTTTACACTTCATGATCTCAGTGTTCATCCCTTGCACGCACAATGATGCACACATAAACAATACTGCTGTAGTGGATCAGCACAAACTTTCTGTGTACTCAACACAAGTTACGTTCAGTAGAGACCAGGAGAGCAGGAGAACAAAACTCACTCAGGCACAGTGATTAATATTAAAATGCACAAGGACGTGTGTGTCAGGAGTCATTTTCTATCTTATCATAGCTGTTATTTGTCAGTGCAATCTTCAGCTCACAAAACAAGCATTGATCCATTTTACATATTGGATTTAAGTGTGGAAAAAATGACCGGTAATTGATTTGACCCAGCAGATGGGAGATCAGGAAACTGTGGTCAGTGATGTCAGGTTTCTATAATCAATATTTTACATTAGCGTATGATTTATTGCCTGCATAGTATCACATTATGTGTGAAAACCGATCTAAACACTAAAGCTTTATTTTTTCAGCTTATGCAATGAGTGAAACAAGCAAATGTCTTAGAAGAAGATAAATCAAAAACAATAAAATGTGATGTGTACGAGCTACCATGTTCAAAAAACAGACCAAAAGAGAAGTGACAGCTCAGTAAGGGTGCATTTGTCCTGGCAAAAGGAGGACAGGTTCCTTACAATGTCTCAGAGAAGAAAGGCAACTGTCATCAACCCACCTGACATGACATCAGCCTCTAGCAAATAACAACTGAGCCTTACCAGACCACAGTGAATAAACTGAAAATTGTGAACTGGCTTGGAACAGAGGCAGAGGCCGTTGCATACAGTGCTTTCAGAAAACAACATTTGTTGTTGATGAAACTGAACTGAAATGCTCATTAGAAATGTGTTTGTGACCATGTGCGTTCCTGTGCACAACTCAGTCAGGTGACGCTTGGCAGGCACAGAGTTGGTTGCCATGTTCTACCTGTACCAACCAGAGAAGGAGAACAGCAGGTACAGATGGCCAGTGGGAGTACAAGGCACCATGCCGCACATACACACATCCAAACATGCAAACAAACCATAGGGCCAGTTTCAGACGCTAAGCTTGACGCAGTCATTTCTTTTTCATATTAATCCTCTAATATTACATTATGCAAAAGGATACATGGAGCTAGTGTTAATAAATATTTAAATCAGTGTGACAGTGGGCAGAAAACTCTCATTTTCTTGGTGTAAAACAGGAAATATGACTATTAATAAATAACAAAGACACACCTGATATGAACTGCTGAGATATAAAAATTATAACATGATACTGTGTCATTAACACTGCATGAATAAATCTTAGAAGAGAATCCTAATGATTTCAATACTTTAAAGCCACAGGTTGTTGATTCATCTCACTCAAGTCAAAGGAATTTTTTAAGAAATCATCATAGGGGTCGGCACCTTCAAACCACACACACTGTGCCAGTAAAACAAAGTGTAAAAGACAAGAGCTGTTTTGCACCCAGCTTTCTTGTATGGAAGGGTGTAAAAATTGATGAAGCGATGAAACCAATCATACTGTTACGAACAACCAAGGATGCTGACATCATCCCTCATGGGTTTCCCATCATCATCAATGCTGTTGAGTGACTAATTAAATGTTAAGGGGAGACTACAAGTAGCTAGTTAAATGGGGCAGCTGTGGCTCAGAAGGTGGAGTGGTCATTCACCATTTAAGTGGTCAGTGGTTCAATTCCCTGTTCTTAATGTCTGTCAAGCTACCAATCAAAATGTAACACCTCTCAAAAATATCTCAAATGTTTCACTGTATTTCTACATTTATTTGCAGTCAAAAACATTTCCTTATTGAGTTCCACCAACTCTGAGACTAAACCTTTAGTTCATTTGGTTAAAATGCATTTTAGCATATCAGAGGCAAAACAAGTCCACTGACCTGTGTATTGTAAAGACTCCCTACTTTAATTAGCATAATTATTCATTATTTCCAATTATTTCCTCCTGTGACCATTAAACTGTTTAATCAAAGCGTGACCCAGCACTGAATGACTTCCTCAGGGGTGACATAGTGTGAACTAATTTGACATTGTTGTTTTACAGTGTGAGCAGCCAGTTGATTCTGTTATATTATTTAGCCTAATGAGATCTCCTGCTGTCTGATCTCAAGATCAAGCAGCGTTAATCTGCTTTGCTTTGATCACTTACAATAAAATCTATGTAAGCACCAGGTATAGTCTTTATTAGGTGCAGCGATTACAAGACTGTTACATGGATATTCATTTACAGTTAGCACTTAGTTTTAAGGTGAAAGGCGGGGGAAAGAATTAAGCAATGCATAAAATACAGTAAATACAGTTTGTATGCATTCAAAGAAAGAGAAATGATCTAGAAATGGTAATATCAGTCATTTAAACGCTCCCTTGTTTACAGTTTCATACTCTGACCTTTGACAGTGTTTGCTCTCTAAATTACAGAGTAACAGATTGTCTCATATTTATCAGCACAGCCAACAAATGGCAGATTAAGGTTTCAGAGCCCGTCTGTGATTTACCCTGTTTTATTTTGTCCCTCACTCCTCTTTCTCTCCTTCTCTTTAACTCTGACTTTTTAAAACACTTTCACCTTGCATATGACAGTGCAGGATAAAATATGTTTCTTGATCAGTCAATATGAAAGAGATACAAAGCTCTTCTTTAAATGAGTCTCCATTAGCATCAAATGCCTCGGGCAAAAATCGCTAATGTTAAAACTGTGATATTATTACCTTTGGTAATAAGAGGCACTGGCCACCCAGGTGGTAGGTATAGAACATTCAGCACAAAGAGAACTGACCAAATTTGACGCTAAATCAAATCACTATCATTAAATAAATAAAAATAAATATTGATACGTACAAATATATATTAATGACTATTTGGAGTTTAAAAAATGGTAGACTACCCAAAATACATTACATATTTGGCATTTCTTACAATGAACTAACACATTCTAAACACATTCATCCATCAGCGGGGCTAGGGCATACCCCAACTGTTGTAGGGCGAGATGGACAGGTCACCAGTCTCTGTCAGGACGACAGAGATATATACACAGACAAACTACCATTCACATTCACATTTATACCTACGGGCACTTTAGTCACCAATTAATCTAACATGCATGTCTTTGGACGATGGGAGGAAACCAGAGGAAACCCACAAAAGCACGAGGACAACATACAAGCTCTACACAGAAAGGCCATTGCTGGCAGATAGATTCAAACCAGGAACCTAATCACTTCACTGCTCTGGACATTACATTTAATATAAACTACTGTATCCCAGCAGTTTGAATGTGTTTTTAAAACCTTAAAATAATTAATGTGCCACCCTATTTTGAGCATAATCCCCTGTCTAGCCACCCCTGTGAAAAACTAGACAAGTGCAAGGTCTCTTTTTTCAGTTTGGTTTTCTACAATATGAGTGTAGACGAGGAGAGAGAGTGTCCTGTAATTACAGTAAGACAGTCAACAACCGGCACAAAAGAAATTACATGATGCATCAGTGTCAGTTTCTCTATGGGAGACGGCTACAGTAAGAATGGACTTTAAGCAAAGACTGTCATAAACATCATAAAACTCACTGACATATACTTGGAGAATACCATTATGATCATGGCACTGCCATGTATTGTATGCAGTACATACTGTAATCCCTTCATGTGCGTATAAGATCTGCAAGCAAATTCTGTCCACTATCAGACAGAGACATGCACACAGTCCGATGCCCATTACGCTTTGTGCAGCATTGATTTGTTCACACACATTCAGTACACATACACACACAGCAGGTATATAATAGCAAAAGGGAGCCGGCTGTTCTCTGTGCTTCTGTGTGATTATGACCAAAGGTCTTTGAAAAGTTTCATAATTAAACATTCTCAAATAAATGCATGTATCGTTTTGTCATTAGTGTGAATAGTTTTGCTTGTATTTAGTCATAATGATCTTTCATGTCTTCCCCAGTTGGATCTCTGTATCCTCACATGGCAATCCATGCAATAGTTGGCGAAACATTTCACTTAAAACTAAATAAAAGCAGATGTAAGCAAAAAAAAAAATAAAGTCTTGACCCCCACAATGAGGGGATATGGTATGCTTTGGTCCCCTTGTGTCATTGGAAGGAAAGGTCACTGCAACATAACCCAAAGTTGTTGTGACTGATCATCTTTATCAAAATTATGAAACGTTTCTATTCTGATAGGAGTCCTCTCTTCAAGCATGACAATGCCCCCATTCATTGGGCATGAGGGGGATCACTGAATCGTGTGATGAGTATAAAAATGATGCAAACTATAAGCAATGGCCTTCCTGGTTACCAGATCTCAACCTAATTAAAACCTACAGGAGATTTTGAACAGACAGGTTGCACAACACTCTGCACCACCATCATCGAAACCCCAAATAGGAATGTTTTCTTGAAGAAAGGTTTTCCATCCCTCCAGAGACTTGTAGGATCCATACCAAGGCACAATTGTGGCTTAACACCTTACTAACACACTTTGTGTAGGTTATTCCTTTAATTTGTCTGTATGTTAACCTCAAAGACAAGAAGTTTACAGAACTCATTAGGATGTATCATCTGGAAACAGGCATATACATACTAACATGCCAACTGCCAATTCATCAAGTAGTTGTTTTCATATCACATTGGAAGAAGAAAATGCAGAAAGAAAATGTAGAGCATTGGGGTTCGGGGGCAGGCTGACACACATGCACAGACACACACACGTATGTGTGTAAACTAAATATAACTATATATATATATATATATATATATATAAAATATTAAGTTTGTTTTAATGTGTTTTGCCTTTTCTGTTCGGTGACTAAGATATTATTTGAGCTTAAAACCAAAATGACCCTGGTGGCAGCAAATTAAATCATAGGCAATCAAACAATTGGCATTGTCACATTTCCATTGACACTTACTATATAAGACAATTCTTTAAATTAATACGTAGATAAACAGAACTTTTGTTGTTTCATACTGTACTGTACCTCTTACAGTTATTGTCACTTAATTGCTGCCAAACATCCCAGCTGATTTGATGGGGCTGTATTACTCATAAATAACCGACTGAGCAGCTTTAAATGTTGAGTGTCTGCCAACTCCTGTAAATATTCATGTACATATAAATGTCTATTTGTGGCTCGATGTCAGAGGAATGTTTAGCTCCATGACGGGTGTTTGCAGACAAAGTTGTTTCCATATGCATTAAATAAACAAGGACGCAGACTGTTCAGACAGATTTACCAATCTCTCAGGTAGCATACAGCATTGTGTGCAATACATAGTATTTACAGTTTGTGCTTTTCGAAGTGTTCAGTGTGGGAGTAAACTGTGAATTCAGCCACCAGACAAAAGTAAAAGAAAACAGAACATGAAAAGAGGGATCTATAATCACATGTTATAGAGGAGAGGTAAAGACAACAATTAGGATATTTTCACCTCAGGGATTTTATTGTCTTCTGGTATTGTTGAACATATCACTTTGCCTATGAAATCAGGCAGAGCCGACTGTGCACATTTATGTAACTCATAGAAGGCTGTTCATAGCTTAAGGGTCAAAACACGGCTTCATTACAGAACATCGGTGACTGATCCACAGGGCCATGTTAGTTATACTCAGCACAAACACTCAAAGAGATCTGACAAGAAAGAACTCTGGTGACTTTAGTTGGAATATTGTCCACCACAGTAAATATGCAAATGACTACACGTCTTATCGTCTTATTTCCCTTTGCTCTTGCTGTTTGTCCATCTCCACCTCTGTCTCCTTGAAACATTACTTCCAGTGATGGGCCTGCTCCTCATGAATTAAAGATAACATTTTCTAGTCACTCCAATCTGCTCGCTCTGTGACACTTCCCCCAAACTTTTACTCTGTCACTCGTACCGGCACACATCCAATAAAAATGTAATTCTCTCTGCACCTTAGCATCTAAATGATAATTTTCTTTGCCACCATCAGCAGATGGGTATGAAAAAAAGCGCTGCTCAATCTCTGACATCTACATGAATTAAATTAGAAAATGAAATAGTGAGGTTTTTATTTTTTTATTTTTTTTTCTTAAGGCTGCATGCGTACAATCACAGTAGACCAAATGATACAGCTACTGTAGATGAATACTGTGAGCCTGGCTGCAAAATTGAATGGTTTTGAAAAAGGTTGGTCGATTTTCATCTACTCTGCTTCATGAAAATGGTTAGGGCTCATCTAAAAGGACAACCCTCACTTTATGTAAACTCTTTTATTTCAGCTTTACTTTTGTTATTTCTCTCCATGTGTCATCAAGGAAAAAAGCATTATTCTATTCATTTATATAAACTTTAACACATTCTTTATATGCTTTTTTTTTTATTTAAAAAATGTGTTACCATTAAATACTGCCCTTGACTCATAAAACCGTCACATACTGTCACTGTGTGGCATTTTTAGTATGTTCTCTGTGTGTTCTTTTGTGGGTTTTTTTTTTTTTCAATTCAAAGTCCAACCTGGATCCTACAGTCTTTGGTTGTCAAAAGCAAAACCTCACAGCTTCAATCCTTTATCTAGCGCACCAGAAACCAAAGCCTTTCCTTCTTTATTGCCCTCCTTCTGAATTCCAAAGGCAGGAGTAAGGCAAAGCTGCATTCCTTCACATGGATTACTTGATGCCTCTGCACACGAGAACCATAGTTGCTCACAATATCTGAGGCTTTTACTGTCAGACAAATGCATATACTTGTGTGCAGATGATGCCATGCTGGGATTAGATTTACAACAGTGATTCAGAGAGGGATGCTTTCCACAAGCTTGGTCATTTACAGTATTTGACAAAACACCTATTCAAATTCTAGAGATGAGGATGATTAAAATTTCTATTACTACGGTTCACACTGAATGAATGTTTTTTTTTTTTTTCATTTACTGAAGGCATCATTAGAAAAACATTTCAGACAAAGAAGAACTGAATTAGTCATATTATCATTATAATCATACTTGCAATGCCCTTTTTGGCTAATTTATATAGTTTTACAATAGTACCAAAGTAGATTATATATGCAAACATTTAGCAAACTCCAATTTAAAAGCGAAAGATATTATAAGGTAATTGTGCAGCTTGTTGCCTCTAGGTTATGAATAATTATGAATTATTCAAATATTCAAAAGAGTTACAGGTAAATCTCATAAGGCTGAATTTAATTGAAATTCATGTTGGAAAAATTAGCCTTTTCATTACCTTGTATTATCCTTGAGAGTTAAGTATGCAAAAATTTGTCCGTCCCTGAACTAACTAAAGAACATTTGTACTTACATTTTTAATATATAATAAGTTTCATGTCTACAGCAGTGTCAACACACATACTTTTACAAACCCCAGTGATGCAACAGTCAAAGTAGAAGTCCAAATGGAGAACACCGCACAGAAGCAGCAGTTTCAACAAAAATGAGGGGAATATTATTAAGTCATGACTGAGCCTTTTGCTTTGCATTTATTAACTGTGTAGTATTTCTACAACATTAACATTGAAATTGTCAACTTATTCCTTTAGTCTGTGTTTTCTTTAGATTTTTTGGGAGCTTATTGCCTTGTGCGAGTGCTTTAGCATATTAGTAACCTTATGTAGTTGCATATTAGTATCCCATCATCTTTTCAAGGTACATCTTCTGCTTAAATGAATAACTTCTGCCTCATATCGACTGCTCCCAGTTGAGGTTGGTAGTCCACAATCTTTGTGTGCAACCACATACTTCAGTGCCAGCAAAGTCATGGCAACAAACTTGAGTGCAATGCCATAAAGGGTGTGATGGCTTACTAGAAGCTGTTTCCACATACACAGACCCATTTATTTGCCAGTATGCATTCAAATTTTGATTTGGTTCTCCTATTTGACTTTGCACTGCCTCTCATCTACCAAACTTTCAGTGCACATTGCTAAGCAACTGGAGTCTACAACGCCTGACCGCGAGCGACTTTTTAATGTATATTTTTAACAGGATAACTTGTATCTGATTACATTTTAGAATTAAACTACCATTGTCATCTAGTTAACACAAAGAGACTCAGGAGAAGGTGCAAATACATGAATTGATGAGATGAAGGCAGAACAACAAGGAAAGAAAAGAGGCTAGAGAGGAGGGCACCAATAAATGTGGCTCAGTCTCATCTTCGACCTAAAATCTGTTGTCAAAACAATGTATCTGGAAAGCAACACCAAACTACAGCCTATAGCAAAGGAACTACAGTTTTCACAATAACTACGTGTGTCACCATATCAACAGGGTCTGAAACCTTTAAGGTTACTCCTGTAAAGTCTTTTCATGTTGGCTCACACAAACATAGTATTTACCAGTATTTTGTACTGTATTTCATTATATTACACCAGGCTTCCCAATAGCCACTAAACTACATTAACTATTTAATAGTGTGTAGTGAAATATGTGTAATTTAGAGTTAGTAACACACTAGTCAATTGAAACAAATTCCAGCTGCCTATACGTTTGTCTATGCTGGTTTTAGCTAAACACAAGCAGCATGGCCTGTGAGGTTACAAGATAAATCAGATTTTCACTGTTTGGTCTGTGGAGCCAGCCTCAGGGTTCAGCTGGCCTTTGAGAAATACATTTCTGTAGACGAAGATGCTCTTTTGTAGAAATGGTCACCCTGTGTTTGTCCGTTCCTGCTTCTTTTGTCATGTCAGCTTTGAACACAGTCCTGTAGCAGCAGTGGTCAAGACATTGTGCTCTGGTCATTGGCTATCTAAGCTTCTTGTTATGAGCAAAGTGCACACACACACAAACACACAGCCTTGTTTTTTTCATGCCTTTTAAACATTCACCAGCTGTTCACATTCCACAATAACACAGGAGGGTCTCAGTCAAATTACAGACTTATAATTTTCATTTTGACGCATTTCATTACAAATTGCTAAATGCTAGAATGAATGAATACATTGAAAAGCATTGACATAAACCTGGCTGGTAAATGGCAGTCTGACAGCTGTTTTATACTCTTTATTTCACAATCTGAACCCAAAGCAAATTTTTGATGACTCCTTTCTGCCTCTTCATGCTTTGACATTCAGTCTCATTGTCTCAGTCAAACTACTATATCATATTCTTATTATTATTTTGGGATCTTATTTACACCTTTACTTCCTCCAATCCCAGCTTTACTATAAATATCTGCTTCTGTTGATTTCAAAAAATAAATCAGTGCACCTGCATAAAATGAAGTATCATTTTAAATCTCAAATTATTGGTATTTTTCTCTCTCCCACTTTCAAAATGACAGATTTATGAAGGTCTTGCAGCACAGAACATGTTATTTGGCCACCCCCTTCATCTTTTTTCCTTCATCCTACCATCATCCATCTCATCCCAGCTGATCTGTATCATTCCTCTTCTTTCCTCTCTTCTCTGTACACAAGGCAATACCCCCAGGGAATAGTAAATCTGCAAGTGGAGGTTTTCTTTGGAAATTAACGTCTCTTATTGAATCAAATGAAGCATTGACTCAGGGAGGGAGGAAGGAAAAGGTCAGTAGACTGAGAACATTTAATGAATATTGAATCCACTTCTGTTTCTCGCTTGTTCACACGCACACACATACACGCAAACTTGTACTTATATCTGTGTGAGTGCATTCGTTGGCATGATGCAATCCCTAACGCAAACCTATTCTAACGCTAAAACCAATGTGTTATCCTAAAAAAGCTTATTGAAGTTCTGAGGACTGGCCAAAATGTCCTTACTTTCTCAAATACAAGTACACTCACACAGACACATACACAGAAAGTGAATGTTTCAATCGGATAGAATTCTTTCCATTTATGACAATAATATACGCAAAAATAAAAAAGCAATAATACAATCCAATATGTAGGATACAGTATGTAGTTGTACGATGTTTCCTCTGGGACTAAATGCTGGGAAAAGATGAGGTTAGGTTGACTATTTGCAACTATTCCATTATTACTACCAAGATCATAAATTGAATTGTTGCTGTTTTTCCTGCTTATAAAGACCAAAAAAGAGATACAACGAATAATGAAAACTCCTCCATTATTTATTCTTCTCCTCTCAAATTCCAAAAGCGGGTTTCTGCATTCAGTCATGTGCATTACTTAAAATAAAAAAGGTTAAAAGGAGCTGTATGACCTTGTCCATGAGATTTGTGGTTTATAAGGATACCTGAGGTTTTTAGAGTCAGAAAAAGGTAAAAGGCATCTGTGCAGGGGGCACCATGCTGACCGACCTGACTGCTTCAGTTCCTGCAAAATAAGTCAGTATCTAAGTGAAACTATCCCCCCAAAAAAATCAAGGTTTAAGAAAAGAACTTGTCATTTAGTGTTTCTTAAAAAACACCCAGTTAAAATTCAGAGAACATTTCATATTAAATCAAAATTTAATATTCATTTAGTGCGTGTGTCATTAGCCAAACATCTCACAGGTGCCTCGAGCACTGAGAAGCAAGATTAAGAAGAACTTCTTGAATTATTCATTCATCGTTATCATTATATTCCTACTTGACTTCGCCTTTTGGGCTAACTTATGTAGTTTTCCAACAAAAAATAGTTTAACACAAACAAACTCCAAAAACACTCCAACTCAGAAGCCTGACATATTATAGGGCTGTTACTGTATGTGACTTTTAGCCACATTGAGAAATAAGGATTTTTTCAAACATCAGGAAAATCACAAGAAAGCAGATATTTAAATCAAAATAACGTCTGTCTGTGCTCCATAATTATGGTTTCTAGAAGTAGAAAGAACAAGAAGGGAGAGGTCAGGTCATAAACACAGTAACACATTTTAACTATACCTTTTTCACGGGGAAAAAGAGTGTACGGGCAAATATTGAGACTGATACGAAACACGCATCCACAGGCATGATAATGTTACAGTGTAAGTAAATGTTTAAAGGTGATGCCGTGTCAGGAGTTTTCTCCACTGCCCCAAATGCACAAAGGTTTGTCCTGATTGACTTCTAATTTAAATGTTTCCCTGTAACGTCTGTTCATGTTAGCACATTTTTGGCTCAAATCAAAGAGATTTGAAAGTGTATACATTGTTTGTCAGTTTCTGGTATCATTACCTTCACTTCACAGGTTTTCTGCTCCGTTGTTTTTCGAATGATGAAACAAAATAATACAAAGCATTTGAAAGCTTCAGATCTGTTCTTCAGAACTGTTCCCTGATGAGTCATCTCTGAACGATCAATGGACACGTCATTTTCTATATATACATTAACTTTACATATTTTTCTGAGATACAACAAAGAACATAACATGGCCCAACACATTCTTTAACATTTATATGAAATTACTATGATATTTGTAAATCCCAACAATCTATCTGTGTACAATACATGCATTAAATGAAGGAGACACAACTCGAAGCAGCCTATACTTTGACATTTAAATAGCACAGTGGGGCATAAGGCCAGATTAACCTTGTAGATCTTAGCCATCTAAATCATTTCATCCATTCATTGTTTGAAATATTTGGCTTAATTACTTTGGCTTAAAACTTTCTGATGACCTTTACTAAATGATTTTGTCTTCAACCTTAAGTTTCTTTTACTTAACCTTGAATGTACTACAGTAAACATATGAACATATATTATATGTTAAATGTTTTATTGTGCAAGTGCATAACTTCCTTTCATTTCTTTACTTATATATGATTAGTTTTGTATTTTAGTTTTATTGACACACTCAGCTTTTTCCCTCTAAGTCAACATCTTACGGTAGCCACGCTAAAATGGATACATTGTAAATATCAATCAGCTAGTTGCTTGTATCGATTACAAGCAATATAGTCCTTTGTGCTAGTTAACAAATATAGACATGTCAGTATAAGTGAGGCTGCTGGTGTGTGAATCCAATGATTCTCTTCAACTTCAGTGAGGCTTACTCTAAGGCAGAGGGACACTTTACTGACAGCCACGCACATGATATTACACATGCTATTAGGAGCACATCAATCATAATAGTTTCCAATTAAAAATGAATTGCATTTCCCTATGAGTGAGTTTAAAATAGAAATGTTACAGCTGAAAGAATAACAGGGAGTCTGGGTTACCATTTCTAAAGAACAGAAATATGTCCGGTGGTTGTTTACGAGTCCCAACGCGCCATAATTCACTTGTCATTTGTAATTACTTGATCATTCTATTAATAAAAGCGTAATAGTCTGTAATCACTTGTGTCAAACAAACTTAAATAGCTTATGTGTACTTTATTATAGGTACTAATTTATGTTGTCGTCATCATATCACTTGCTTTTTTATATAAAAAAAAAAACAACAACTCAATTTCACATTTCACGCTGACATTTGAAGCTGGAAACTGCATCAAAGATGACAGAATTCAAAAGTCCCCACTGCTGACAGACTGAGAAATGCTAGAAACTCATTATTTTGTGATGTTACAAAGGAGGACAAGCAAGCTGCACACTGTGGGCTCTACAAGCATAAACTGGTGTTCTTTTACTTTTCAGTCGTGCTCTAAACTTGGCATAAACATTTAAATCGATTGATGTACCTCACACATTCAAGCAGAAAGTGACAGATAAAAGAGTAACAAATATATGAAACAAAAGATACAATTACAAACCAATATTGTGACCCAGAATATAGTGTCAAAGGTGCACAGGTTCTGTCTGATACTTCATCAAATCAGCAGCAGCTGCCTCCCAGGAGGATTGCAGCTCATTTGAGCTGCAGAGATGAAGCAGGGACAGTTGGTCCAACCACATTTTGAATATATATCCTGCTCAGAGCATGAGTCCGGTCCAGTAATCGGACATCTGGTACATTTAGACAGATGTGTCAGAACAAAAACGAGCTGCAGCAAATGTCAAACCTTTTGTACCTTTTTCAAAGGTCCCGGTTCAAATAGAGGATTCAGAAAAAAGAGGCTGTGGAGAGACATATCTGGATTTACAGTGTCTTACATATCTGCCAAATGTGCCACTTTTAAGTGGAACTGATTGTACATACAATGCTCACTGAAATCTACCAGATGTGTAACAGACTTTAACCTGGATGTTTCACAGACAAATTCAGCCTTATACAGTACCTGTCATTTGCATTTATTACAAATTAGACTCACCAACATTATTTGTTTATATGTATCTAATGTCCATTCCTCTTGAATTTTTTATCTGCTTTCAGGTCCTAAACCTAAAAATCCCAAACAACCCAATATGTTTATTCTTACAAAACGTTAAAAGAACATTAAGCTCCTGTGCAAACTCTGAAGTCAGGGGGAAAATAAATTCACTTCTTTCCTTTTACCAGCTGCACATTTGTATACGTGCAGTCATTAAATAGGCATTAAACAGCACTGTCGAAAGTACTATGAAAGCTTTTGAAAGAATTTTGAAATGCTGAAACTTTTATTAGTGAGGAGTTAATTTGAGCTTAGCTAGACTCTAAGGTAATGACATGTCTGCTCCTCTTGTTTCCTGCAGTTAAATTAGGACAATTAATAGGATGATCGAAGGCAGTTTATTGCAATCACTTGGTCTTAATGACTGGGTTCACTCATGATCAGTGATTGAATATATCTTTTATTTCATTATGACCTTCCCAACACCCACGGGACAAGACAACACCTGCTTCCTCAATCTGTTTTTTTGGTTTGTTTTTTTTCTGGTTCCTCTTTTTCCTTTTTCATTTCGTGTATTCTTTCCCTCAGTCTTCTGTATCTGTGTTCCCGTAGCCCACCTCATTCAGTTCTTCTCTTTCCACCTAATTGAAGCCAAAGGGAGACTAAATCCTGCCATCATCAAACACAGATTATGTAACAGTCACAGTGGTGCTGTGGGCTGTTTGCTGTGGCGCAGCCTCCCTCTGGCCTAATGTCTCTATCTCTCCTTCTTGACTTCCCACTCCAGAGACTCACTGGTGGAGAGATATTTGTTCAGACTCACACACCCAATCACAACTAAACTAACACCTAACACTCACTTTTTCTTTCATCCGTTCATGACAATTTCAACCCATCAGTTTTTACCTACAAATATATGTCAAGTAATTCAGAAACATGCATGGGTGTCTTTCATAAGAATACAGAGAAGCACAATCCTGAAAGGTGTTTTTTAAATGCATGCTAATACATAGTTGTGCTCTAACAGAGATAATTAAAAAATTTCCTGAAGCATAAATTCAACTTATTTATTTTTTCAAAATGCCACTGTTTTTAGAAAGAAAGGTTTTTATTTATGGGAAAGAAAACATCAGCAAATCATTTGTTAGATCCTTCTACATGTAATATTTGATATATTCATATATTCGTTAGGTACATATCTCACTGAAACATTAAGTGTGCTGCAGCTACAGGGAGGCTGTGGGGGTGCCAGAAGCTGAGACAGCTGTGATGGGATCCTGGAACAAAAGTCGAGCTGTTTCCTGGTGTTGACCTTTTATGCCAGCCAGCTGTTTTTAGCTAGGTACATTTATTACGTGCAGCTCCATCAGGGGCATATCACATCTCTGGACATTTCTGCTCGTTAAAGCTAAAATCGGAAATGTGGAGGTGCTGTAAACAGAAATATACTCTAACAACGAATGACAGGAAGAAGTGAGTTATAAAGTAGGGGCTATACCTTTACTGTAAGCACCGAAGCCAGATTTGGACATATTTCAGTAACTTTGAATTAATTTTAAAACTTGTACGGCTCTGCAAAATGTTCAAAGTTGTGTAGAGAAATGCTTGTATTCAACAGTAGTGCAGGAAGTACTCTAACTGCTTATTTAAGCAAAGGAGCAAAGCTCTTTAAGCAAAGTCATGCAAATGTTCCCTTAGGTAAAAGTGATTTTCAGAATGAATTTACGTAAAGTAAAAATCGTTTGCTTGTTAGGCAGAAGTAAGAGAATTATCTTGATGCATAAATTTCTGTAATGTCCTGGATGGGCCCGTTCACCACTCAGTGCCGCGATAAACTCCAGTTTTTTTGTAAAGCTCAGTGGAAGTATCAATCCAGGATGCAGCCCGTCCTCTTGACAGTGTGTTCGTGAATTTAAAGGACAATTTTAAGGACAATCTGAACAATTTCATGTTGCTCAGGAAAGTGGCTTTACACTACAAAAGTGCATAATACACTCAAAATGACACAATAAATAACACTTAATCCAAATGTAGTTGTAAAGCTATAGGTGAAATGTCCCCTAAATTATAGCTGCCAGCCCCTACAATATCTGTTTATCTCTTAATAATGGAATTACACAAGCAGACTAATATCTTGTTAAGTCACCTTTTCCCATAGTCAGTAACAATTTCTTTGAAAGGAAAGCAGCACCTAAAACTTCAAATACACCAAACATTGAAATTATTGGATTTTGTAATATTACAATTAAAATATAATTTTACATTTTACATTTTACACCGACCTCTACTTGGCTCTACCTACAGACTGCTGATATTGAACAGTGTAATTTTAAATCTGATCATTTTGTGATGAATTTTTATTGTTCTATTGTATTTTTGTTTGCTGACTAGTAACATGATTATTCGAAACTACTCTGAAAAATTATGTGGTTCGGGTCTTTTGTTCAGTGGCTGCGAATTGCTGCATGGCACTCACCCACATGTCCATTATTCATTCTCTCCCCACTTCAATTCAATTTAGTTTCAGCTGAATGAGATTTTGACATTAAAGTTCTAAAATAATATTATAAACGAGCGAGAGAATATAATGTAACTCAGTCTGACTGTATGTTTATATCCCTTTTCCCCACTTTTCCCCAGTTTATTAAAGTTTAAATGAATTCAGAGCAGGTATTGTTGTGTATTGGTATGAATGCTGTATTAACAATTTTGTGAAGGCAACCAGTCCAGCAGCTCAATACTGAAAAGGCTGCTCTCATTCCATCTTCTGTAAATCTTATTAGGGGGTAGAATGGGCATGTAATGAACAGTGTAACATGTCAATTCTTACAGCTTTGTGTGTGTGTTTGTGTGTGTGTGTGTGCATGTGTTTATTTGTATGGATTTTCAAGTATTGTTCCTTATATAAGTGTGTCATATGTCTCATATATTTTTAAAGGTTGCAATATGACTGTGTCTTCGCTGTGTTTCCTGATCTACCCACAAACATGCAATAAAAGTTAAATAATAAATCAATAGTCTGGTAGGATTGCAACCAAGAATGGAAAACAGCATTCTTTCATGTATGACATTTGTTTTCCAATATCATATTTCTGTTAGTAAATATTTATTTAATCGTGAAATGTGAGATCAACATCTTTCAGCAAGAGACACAATAACACTTTATTCCCTCAAACAATAATCAAATTCAGTCAATGACCAGTTTGCTTTAGGGGCTTGTGCACCACAAGAACATCCTCACCCAAAAAACACGAGAAAAATGAATGGAAGAGGGCTCAGGAAGAGCAACAGAGGAGTGATTTGTCCTCCAGGATGGACAGATGGGAAATAGTTGTTGTGTCAACTAAACATTCAAATTATTTAATTGGGAAACCCACTACTTATTATTATTTTATTTTTTTTAGTTAGGCAAAGCTAAAATAAAATTACACTATGGGTAGAGTAACCAGGGTTTATCCACTCCATACTGAATTAAAAACAAAATAACTGACTACAGCTAAAGTACAATTTACCACAGTAAAAATATTGTGCCCCCCCTCCATTTTTAGGTTTCCAGTATAACGGGCAGGATGATAACCGTCACGTAAAAGCGTGGAGGAATTCTATTTGCTCAGAATTTTGCAGCATTTGTTGCCTGGTAACTACACAGAGCTGCATTTCCGGATTTGTAGTTCTCAACAATTCGTCTCCGCTTTACTCACGACAGAGGGGCCGTGTCAGAAAACTACATTGTCCGGAATGCTTAAAAACGTGCCCGCCCATTTGGAGCACATGACTCTGTTAGTAAGCCACAGTAACAGCAATAGCTCCATTGTTTTCTGGTTAAACTGGTGGCTAACTAGTAGTTTTTTCAGCCCATTGTCTGTCGTTTGGTGTGTTTAAAAGTTGAAATGAAGTTGCAGTGTTTAGTCGTTGCTATGTGTCTCGGTGTGGGTGTAATGGCGGGGAAGTACTCTCTTGAAATGAACGAGCCCAAGCCGAGTGGCAGTGATGGACATACGGTGGAGTTCAGGATAGCTAAGCTGAACCAGGTGTGGGAGAAAGCGAAAAGGGTATGTAGATAACTACATCAGTAGTTAAGAAGCTCAAGGTGAAGACCGGCTCCAAGCTAAGCAGCTGTAGCAACTGTTTATTGGTTGTGCACCTACACTGACAGACATTTGGAATATTTGGAGAACATTGAAGTCCAACCAAACACAATGAAAACGTGCTAGTTAGTGGTTGATTACTGTGTACTAGTACAGTGATGTTACTGTAATAACCCCGAAACAAGTACATAGTCTAACGTTACAGGTTTCAAGCTGATAAGTAAAACCACATAGTAAAATATTCACAAACTCTGGTTTGTAAATGTATCTTTTATTTGATCATTAGATTGGGTAAGGGGGCTTACAAAATAGCTTGTTGTGAATACGTATATGAAAACATGGGACTAGTACAGGCACAATTCTTTCAGAATAAGGTCTGATGGCCTTCGACTTTGCCACCCAGTCCCTCCAGTTGACCTCAGTGGTCCCCAGCATAAGACTGTAATTACAGCCCAGTTGCTAAATTTGAGAAGGAAAAGTGAGATGCAGTGTAAACCAGCAAAAAGTTAATGCACCTTCTAGTTTTCGCATTAGTCCAAGTTGATCAGGAAGATGAGTCATGGCAGCTGGACTTCCTTCTAGTTTCAACACAGTTCTATTTGTTTCATCACTGTATCACTGTCCGATTGTTTCTGTCTCTAAGCCTGCCCCTTCCCTATTTGTAACCAACATTATGTTTTTCTTTGGTTTGACAGATGCAGTTACCCCCGGTGCGGCTTTCTGAGCTGCACAGTGATCTCAGAATCCAGGAAAAAGATGAGTTGCAATGGAAAAAGATGAAAGTTGAGGGGCTGGATGAAAATGGGGAGAAAGAAGCTCAGCTCAGACGAAACTTCAATGGTAAGACAGACTCTGGTCTCACTGTTTTTTGTCCTAAAACCATTTCACTATACACGTTCTTTTCTTTTTTTTAATAAGATTGTGTTATGCACATTGTACACATAGGCCTGAGTCTGGGCTAAATACCTTTCTGAGAGAAAATGGTATAAGACTGTGTAGAATCTGTCAAGTGTGAAACTTCATTAGTGCTGCCCTTTAAAGCTAGTAGTTTAAAGATGAAATGAGCAAAAAGGTTAAGGCAGGTTTAATTTAGTACATGACCTTCCACCAAAATAACTAGTAAATGACATACCCGACATAATGCCATGTTCAGGGTTGCAGGGGGCTGATACCTACCCCACCTGTCACTGGGCAAGAGGCAGGGTACACCTTGGACAGACTGCCAGTCTATTTTAGGGCCAACACAGAGATACATACACAGAACAACTGTTCACATGCACATTCACACCTACAGGCAATTTAGATTCACCTATTAACCTAACGTGCATGTCTTTGGGAGGAAACCAGAGTCCACGGAGGAAATGCATTCAAGCACGGGGGAACATGTAAACTCACGGCAGGTGCTAACCACTCCACCAATGTGATGCCTAAACCATGTAAATGAAATACTTGATCAATAAATACGAGATATAAACACAAGAACATTTCCAAGTTACTAAATGTCTTTTGAAATATATTTAAATCCATCACTAAGAAATAAAAGGAATATTGCATATACTTAAATAAAAAATATGTCTAGATTAACCCATTCTCATGAACTGAATTACCAGTCAAAGTTTTATGGGAGCATGACAAAAAGAAATCCCAACTAGAGTTTGTGGGAGACTCTGAATGTATGTGCAAGAAAGTTCTTTGGTTTGATAAGAGGGAAGTTGAAGCTCCCTCACTAGTCAGTCAATTTTTGACGACACCCTGCTCTATGCAGATTTGTGTCATATTTCTTTCACTTCTTAATGTGGGGTTTACCTATACTTCAAAAGATATTTGGTGACTTAGACATTTTCTTGTATTTATCTATGTAGTATTTCATGTATGTGTTCTTGCTCTGGGGCAGCATGGTGGCAACATCATACTCCAAGTGATATTTGATGAAGTTTTCTTGTATCCATCCCCATTTCACAGGATTGGTTGGCATGTTGGAGTCTTTAAGTTCGGTAGCATTTTTATTTATTGTAATTTGAGAACTATGACTACCTCAAGGAGAGAGAAGGCCCTAGTTTAAGTTAACATTGCCCGGACGGGCAATATTTTTATAGGCACTGTAAAACGTATACATTTACCGTTTAATTCTTTGCATGTTATTGATTCTGTAGAAAGAATCCTGTTGGCAGATATTTTCCGAACACTATAAGAATGATTTGCAAATCAGGTGAAATAATTGTGTTAGGGAGTTAGTTGACATGAAAGTGAGGGACAATTAATAATTGTGACACAACTACCATTCCTCTGGTTTGGTCTGAAATTGTAGAACAGGGCAGACATACTTTAATATCTACCCTGGAGCTAGTGTTTGAGTATAGGAATGATATTCACCTCAACACCTGCAATGACCCAGCCAAACATGTGAGCTTAGCGTTCTGCCACTAGCAGCTGCTGTACACTTTATCTCTATGGCAGCTCACACATCCTAAAATCCTCCACTCCTTCTGCTGTCCTCAGTGGTAGAGTGACCTTCCAGCTTCAGGCAAAGCAGCAGAGTCAGTTTCTGCTTGTTTTTAGGCTAAACATTAATATTTAACGAGGGCTACACATTACCCTCTCCCCACCCAGTTGTGTTCGTATTGAGCCATTAATAGAGCTAAAAAATAATTCCTTTCTTTCTGATCCTGATGATCCTGAATTGGAATGTAAGCTGGTTTTGGCACTCATGGCATAGATCACCTGGGTCAAGAATTCAGTTGCAACTATAAAATGTAAACGATACAGGACTAGCAATACCACAGAGACTATCGTGACACTCATGAGTATCTGTAGTTAATAAGTGACACTGATTGGTTATTACAATTTTGAGATGGTGCTGAATCAGCAGCTGCATGCAGGGTTTACTGGAGCAGAATGATGAGGGCAGATCATCTTCAGAGCTAAGTCCAACTTTGTGTTGTTTTTGTAGATCTGTTAAATATTGTTACTGCACTATGATCATAGATTGTGTTGGTGGGTTTTTATTGCACATAACTGCGGAATGTCGACCGTTATCTCTACTGGAAAACAAACGTTTGTGTACTGCAAGTTTTAGATACATTCACAATGGTTTTATTAATCTTTTGTGATCTTTCTTTGCCTTGTCTGTGCAGGCATCCTGCCGAGATTGGGTTGAGTAAGGTTTTCTGTGACTGAGTGGGAGAGTAAATGACATTTCCTCTCACTCTGATCTTAAAAAAACATTTCAGGTTAGGAGCAGCATGACACAAAGCACATCCTTATCACCTCCAGTGTGCTAGTTACGTCAAGAAAAATAAAAAGATAGTTTGTTTTGATAAGCTCTTGTCAGCTTCACCCTCTCAATACTCATTTGTTGGTCAGCTCAGTTTTACTTTCAGCATACGGGATCCTGCTCCCTTTGCTGTTCTCATCTGGTGACTTTGAAATTATTGTGTTGCTATCAAGGGTTGTATTCCTCTGGGAAACTACATTTCTCTTAGTTGTTTTAGTTTCTCCTGGGTATCAAAGAGCCTCCTCTTAAAGAGTTGTTACTTCATATAGGCTTATGGCATTATGATATATTTCAGAATCCATTGAAAAAGTGTGTTATGTTACTGTGCACAGTGATCCTGGCCAAGTATGGGATGGATGGTAAAAGGGACACACGACCACTGGAGAGCAACTACCTAAAGGACCACGACGCCAAAGAGGGAGACATATTTGATGATCCCAGGTTGGATAAACTCTGGAACAAGGTGTGTTGTTGAATTTGTGTGGAGAAAAAAAAAAGGAGAGAGAGAAAAAAATTTAAATATATATTTGTTAATAGCCCTTTGCTTTCATCCATCTTTTTTTTAAGTTTCGCTTTGGTAATTTCTGGAGACATCAACTGTGCTAAAAGAAAAAAATGAATTATTACTCGGTTTCAAATTAAAAGATCAGATGCAACAAACCTGTTCGTAATATTAGTTATAATTCAGAGAAAAGCTTCCCATCCAACAGTCATTGAATGCAGCTTTTACAATGAACACAGTGCTTAAAATAAACTGTACTGTTTACAATGTTGTGACAGAAAATATGCAGCATGTTAACTCCTTTCTGTCTCTGATGGCTCTTTTCCCCACTAGGCAAAGAGCTCGGGGAAGTTCTCCAATGAGGAGTTACTGAGTCTGAAGAGGGAGTTTCAGCACCACAAAGACAAGATCCACGAGTACAACATCCTGATGGATACCATTGGCAGGACCGAGGGTGAGCTGCAGGAAATCGCTCCTCTTGCTGTAATGCAGAGCTCGGATGTTATAGCACCTCTGTTTTGTTTCAGTGGTGTTGTCGGGGGCCATGTTTATGAGCCTTTAGGAGTTTGTTCCCCTCTCTGTTGATGTGTCCTTGTTTGGAATCTCATGGCTGCAGTGAGCACTTGTCTTTTCTCTCTAGCTTTCTTTTTACGCATTTTACAACTATACCTTTTTGGATACTGTGCAGGTATATCTATGGTTCAGATCCTAGGTTTCCTAAGAAAATATCACAAAATACATATTTAACTAAAACTTTGAGAATTTTGCTAAGGAATAAAGACCAGATTTATACAGTATTTTCTAGTTGTCCGGGATGTTTCCACAGCAAGGGAAAAAAAACCCATAGTTCAGTCATCCAAAAGTACATGTCTGAAATGCTGTCGGTCTGTCTGTTCAGTCTTATGGTCATGTAACGTGGGTGGCAGGTACCAGGCTGCAAATGTTGCCACCCACCGCCCTGTGCTCTATCAGTGCTTGTCACATCGCATCAAGCTGTGTGTTTTAAGTTGAGCTGACAGGCCGCGCTGTGTTTCAGAAAGACACGGGGAGGACAGGCACATCTCTTTTGGACGTGACTGACACTGTGCAGCTGTTTTGTGCCAGAACTTTTCCTGTAAGCGTTCCCCAGCACTACGTTTCTGCCAAAACAAGCCAGGGGTATTTTTCTGCTTGTCTGATTCATTTAAATATTGAGCCAGTCACATGTTGCCTTGAGCGGAGTCTCTGTGCACCTCCACATCATCACCTCCATCCAATGCTTGTCTAAGTTCCCCAGTGTTCATTTCGTTTCAGTGCCTTTGCCTTTTTTCTATAGATCCAAATGTCAACCTTTATCATTGAGTCAGTGTATTGTTGTCCACTTGGCCTTTGTTTGCTTTTTACCTCCTCAACCTGTCTCTAGCAGGAGATGGGCTGGAACCTCATAACCACCTTGACAACTTTACCAATAAGATTAGGCTCACAGGATAAGTTTCAGACATAAATGTGACATACCAAGAAACAGCCAGCCCTATGAAATGTCGTAAAATGTTAAGAGGTTATTTTATGGCTACTACTAAAGTCTCTTTATTAAATGCTGCATTTCTTTGGGTCTTTTATTGCTCTAATGTATTTGTTTCTTATTCCTTTCTTTCTATTCCTTTACTTTTTCTTCTTTATGGTTTCTTGTCTCTCCCTTTCCTTCCGCTCTCCTCTCTCACTCCCATCACCACCTCTTCTCAATTTTTCTGTCCTTTTGTTCAACAGAAATACACAAGAATGTGATCTCTCCCCTGGAGGGTGACACCAAAGACCACGTTCTGCACCAGAAGCACACAGAACTGAAGCAGAAGATGAGAGACCTCAACCAGGGCTTTGAGCGTCTCCGTAAGCTCAGCCATGAGGGCTTCACCGAAGACAGTGGTGAGGGAGAGAAGTCTTTTTCTACCTCTCAGGCTCAGTTTGTACTTGCACATCAGCTTATCGCTGGAATTTGCACTCATTATAACAAACTCACATCGTAGCAGCACTTTAACGTCAAATGTTTTGTGCTTTTATCTTAAATCATAAATATCTCTAAAATGAAAAGCATTATAAAATTTAACAGGTTATTTAAAGCAGCCGCATCAATTTTGTAACATACAGTATATCAGCTTGTCCTTGTGTTATTTAACTCAGAGGAAACATTGATTACATTTCCCTTATTACTTTTCTTTATAGTTTAAAGGCTCGATCTCTGATATTGAGGTGCTTTTCATCAAGTGCACACTGCAGAGGTTGTGCAAGGTCTCAGTTGTGGAGGTTTCAGTGGGAGTCTGCTGCAGAGTTTAGACGAAGCCAAAGGCTCCTTCTGCAGGTTCATCCTTTATTTTTTTTTCTCACCATCCCGCTCCAGGTTTTTTCTCACTCAGCCTGTTGTTTCTCCACACTCACCGCCTCCTCTAGCATTAAACAAATCATAAGCCCCTTTTTCCCCATCCCTGTTATTCATGGAGTCTTGTAGTTTTAAGGAGTGAAAGCACCTCAAGCTGAGATGTGAGTGCAGGGATTTTTCTTCTTTTACATCGTGTGTGTACCCTATGACTAAGCAACTAGGGTATCATGTTGTTGTGGTTAGAGCTTATACAACATCTGTTGAGCCTCGAAACTGTCTACTTGGACTGTTTCTCTATTTATCTTTCTCTCTGTTCTTCCATTTGCAGAGTTTCGGGAGCCTCGCGTGATTGAACTGTGGGAGGCTGCCAAGAGGACCAACCTCAGCAAAGATGAGCTCGACTCTCTCAAGGTAGTCAATGCATCTTGTGAAAGTTTTTTGCTTTCACTGACTGGTTTCTAGATAGCTTTTTTGTTTTAACAGAGAACTATAGTCCAACTCACAGAAACTTTTTAATCAAGTGCTCCTTTGGTAACAGCACTATTAACTTTTGTAGTGTCCTTGGTAGCTAAGCACTACTTGTAGATAGTGTGCCATAAAGGATCTTATTATGGTCACATTTTATGCATTACACACTGGAAATGCCCAAGTATTCCAATCTCCTATCTCTCATTGTGCTCCCTTCACCCTTTGTCCCAAGGCAAATTAATGCAGTGAATAACTCAATATAAATTTTATAAAAAAATTTTATATAGAGAGATCAGATGCCTCACAGAAAAACATTCCTCTAGAATTTTATGTATTTCATTACCTCTCTAGTCACTGTCTGCCATGCTTATAAGCTCCCCTGAGCAACTGTGCATTTAATTCACGGGAGCTGAACTGAACCCCTCTGTGTTGTCTGTCCTCATTTTTATGTTAATTTAGGAGGAGCTGCATCACTTTGAGACCAAGGTGGAGAAGCACAGCCATTACCAGGAGCAGCTGGATCTGTCGCACCAGAAGCTGCAACACGTGGAGGCTTTAGGAGACAAAGAACACATCAAGAGGAACCAGGAAAAGTACATCACACTTGCTGAAAAGACCAGGGAGATGGGCTACAAGGTAAGAAGAGTGTAAAAGGTCCTCTTTATCACAAACTTACTAATAATGCTAAGACTTAATAGTTGACTTGATTTTGAAACTAATGTTGCAAAATCACAAGAGAAATATACTGCTAAGAAGAGCAACTTTGAATCAAACATCCTACAAAGAGAAATGTTTTATGAAGAGCAATTATACATTTTAGCTGAGTACACTTGGTGAGTCTAATTAGAGCTTGTCTTGGGAAGTTGTACAATAAACATGACATCTTCCTGTCAACTTTGTCCTTCTGCATAATCTAAACTACAGATCACCTAATATCTATTTGCAATTAGGTCACTTGTCATTGTGTTTTTGTCCTAAATACAAATAAGCTATGCTAAAAAGGAAACACAGGGTTGACTTGGAATGTTGATTTTGTCTTGATTTCAGATGAAGAAACATTTTCAGGACTTGTCCAATAAGATCTCTCGACAAGGACTGCAGCACAATGAGCTCTGAGAGGCTTTATCAAAGTCACATCATTGAAGGCTGAATGAACCCCCCACCCCCCACACACACTCACAATGTGCACCCATTCCCACACATTTTTCTACTTTTCTAGTGTCATGTCTTGATTTTGCAAATTGGTAAATAAATTAATAGTGGGTGGTAGGTACATAAAATGCATATGCTACATTTGTGTGGATCACATGTATTTGTGATAGCCTAAACTTCTGGTACCCTGTAGTACATGTGGTACATTTTGTACAGCTTATAACAGCCAGGAGGGGAAGAAATGTCTGTCTGTAATTGTGGCATTACTCCAGCAGAGCCTAACTTTGTGGAGGTGGTTGTTGAGGGATGGACTGCAGCAGTTGAGTTACTCTTAACAACATGATGTAGTTTAGCAGCTGAGCAGTATTGGTTCAGGTCCCTGAGAACAGCCAACCAAATGAATGAGTACTTCAACCTGTAGGAGTATTGGCGCGTTTACGGCCTGACAGTTGTCCACACCCATCTGTCATTAGCTGTGAAAAGAATCAATGGTCCATCCTTTAGGCTGTAGTACCTCAAACCTTGGTCTACTGCAAAATTATTTTATGTGACATAAAATGAAGAATGTTTGCAGATTTGAGTAAGAAGCACTAAAACAACAATCTTTAATATTTGATTTAATTCAATCACAGTTGCCAACAACATATTAGTAATATTTTAAAAATACAGTTCCATATAGATTCATATTTTCTTGCCATAAATAAAAGCTACTATTTATACATTACATCCTGTGGAGAAAGGCAGGCCCTCTAGTGACATTAATAAGTATAACCTTTCTGACTGGTGCTTCTGTTTTATTTTTCCCCGCACTGTTGCCTCCTCGGAGACATTGATGGGAAACTCACCATAAGAATAAGTTAGCTTTAAATATTAGACTATTTATTGTGGCGATATCAAGATGAGAAACTGGAACACACACAGCATTTTTCCATTTATCAGTTCCTGTCCTCTCACAGACCAGAAGCAAAGACATTGATTACTGTAATGAATAATGTTGCTGGTTGGCTGATTATTCAGTCATGTCCTGCCTGGGCCACATGGGCCTGGATTAATGTAATTTGCACCTGACATATAGCTCTAAGCTGCTTATTTTAATCAAATCCTTTTAAGATGTGATATGGAATGATAGCCAAGTAAGCAGTCGATTGTAAGGTGTCAATGCAATGAGGCCTTGATCTCATTGTTGGATCGTATTCTGCTCCACACCTGAGACAAATGATACAAATCCAATCAACAGCTGTTGGTTAACTCTTGGTAAAAAAGGTAACACAAACAAGCACAGTCAAAGTCCAGGTAGAACTAAAGAGAAATAACAGTGAAGTCGCTATTTCTTATGTATAACTACAATAGTAAATAATACATCTTAATCCATTCCTTAATCGTTTAGGCCAAATTAATGTTTAATGGTTGACCTTAAAGAGACTCAAAAAGGGACATTTTAGAAAATGTTCAGCGTTTGCCTCAACATAATAGGTGCCATTCAGACTAAAGTGACATTTCCAGAGTAAAAAGGCGGCTGCATAACAGATTTCCTAGACATTTACTGTTTTACTCTTACTGGAATGGACTGTTTGGAGGAATAAATGTACACTAGCACAAGTCTGTGTGTGTTGAAAGTACACTGACCAACTGCGGTTGAGTATTTTTGCTTCTTCGCAATTGAAGGAATCAGCAGTGAAAACTGTTAAGTGTCATCAAGTTGGGCGTTGCAGAGTCAGTCTGGTGGCCCTCGCCGCCCGCTCTCCAGCTGAGTCAGTCTGTCCTCCCTGCCCTGAACGTGCTCCACCCCCAGTCTCTGAGCTGTTTCCATGGCAGCACTACTGAGGTGGGCGTACCTGATGGAGCCCTCTTCTGGTTAGGAAATCAGTGCAAAAGGGGAGATGAAACATTTGTTTACGTAGTCTAACATGTTCTTTAACTTAATGTCACAAACAAGAAAAACGTGTGGTGTTATATTGACTTAGTACCTCAAACTTTGTATTTTCCAAAGGACAACATTTCTCCAACCAATGGTATTGTTATGAACTAAACCATCAATTTCATCTGTGATTTGAAAAACCTATACAATTACTGATGTAATTTCATACCTTAGGGGTTTAATACTTTTGAACAGCTGCAAATACTCAGCTGCTGTATTAAATTGCTTATTTACGATGTAAAATTGTATGATTATGCTATAAAAATTAGGCTTTAACAGCATTAAAGTAGAATTGTTTTTCACTAATAAATTGCCTTTCCCCATGTATTACGTGTACTGATCTGTGGGTACTTGGTATTAGTAATTAGTTGCTGCAAAGGACAGAATTTTCTTTTCCTTACACTTTAAAAAAAAAAAACTAAATCACAAATAGAAGCAGAACGATTAGCAGCACTCACTAGATATTCTCAACATACATGTACATTTGTGTATTTTATAGGTAAAAATGATGGTGGTTCTAGTACTTTTTGGGAGGCATGAGAGCGCCATACATTTGTAAAAGCATACAAATCATCTACCCTATCAGATGATGTTTAAATCAATTAGGTAGATATTAGAGCCCTTCACATTCCAACTGGCACACTGTGTAAAATGCAGTACAAAGAGCACCATTTTTATTTAATTTTTTTAATTGGCTCATTTTGGATTTAATGCCAATTCCAACAGTTGCCATTCTAGTTTTACATTTGTGCCATGTTTTTTGGAAATGGGGTTGTCTAACAATACAGTAGGCCTGTGAGTGTTAAGAGACGTGGAACGTTGACATAAAGTCATCACCCCAGAGGACAGAATAGGGAGCAGCTGGAGGAACAGGCAAATAGAAATCTAAAATGGCCGTTTAGGGCTTAGTGTTCTTACTGAGTCTGCAGAGCTGCAGATGGTTACCTGTGACAGCACTGTGCACGCTGGAGGCTGGAGCAGAGCTTGGCACCTGCTGGTCCAGTTCTGTATAGAGGAGCTCTCTGTTAGTTTTAGCTGGCAGGGGGCTAAAGGGAACATTGACATAATTAACAGTGCTGTCACTGTGGAGCCTATTGTCCGGGGACACGGATGGAGGAGTTTCATGGCAAGGCTGAAACATACCTGATGAAAAGATCCAAAAGCAGAGCTGTTACCAAAAGATTAGACATATTGTAGTTGTGTCGACCAAAATTATCTTTCAAATACATATTGCAATTTGTGGATGGCAGGCTGTGGACTTTTTAGCACTTCCACCTCACAGCTAAAAGGTCCCCTGTTCGAATCCCTGACCAGCTGTGGCCTTTCTGTGTGGAGTTTGCTTACATGCTTTTGTTCCATGTACTCCAGTTTCCACCCAGAGTCCAAAGACGTGACTCTAAATTGCCCGTAGGTGGTGTTTATGTGAGCTTGAATTATTGTCAGTTTATGTAAGTCTCTCTGTGTTGGCCCTGAAACAGACTGGTAACCTGTCCAAGGTTTACCCGCCTCTCGCCCAGTGACAGTTGGGATAGGCTTCAGCCCCCTGCAACCCTGAACAGGAGCAGCGCTTACAGATAATGGATGGATAGATTTGAAATGTCAAAGAGAGTAAAACAAACTAAAATGTTTTTCATCAACATAACGTACAATTGTTAATTCATTCAACTATTTTTTTTAGTTAATTTATCAAGGGGGATGCAAACTTTTGCACCTATATACTTTTCTAGTATTTTACTATAAGACAAAGAAGAATCCTTATTACCGTCATTGAGAACATACATGTTACAATGAAATTCATTCTCTGCATTTAACCCATCCCCCTGGGGGGAGCAGTCGGCAGCCAGAGGGGGGCGCCCGGGGAGCTAGCACTGAGTGTCTTGATCAGGGACAAACTTGGCAGGTAGGCTGGGATTTGATCCTGCTGCTCTACCCATTGAGCTACCAGGCCACTAACTTCTAAATACACTACATGACCGTTTTTATACTTTAATGAATGAACATTTGTACCTGTTAAATGTGCTTTTTTACCATGTTATGTTCAGGGTTAAGATTGCCTCCCCTTACAATTAAATGGCATATAAGAGGATGGAAATTTAACCCTAAAAGTGAAATATTAATAATAATAATTATAATTATTATTATTATCTGTGTAAAAGGTAGCATTTCCCCTTGAGAAGTTATTACAAATTTAATATTAACTTTTGATGAAAACTTGTTTTACTATTGTTTTCCCCATTTCAAATTAAGGGAATGGAAACGTTTGTAACCTACAATAGAGGCACAGATAATCCAGGACCAGCAGTTCAAGGTGTCATTATTAACAAAAAACATTACCTGCGACAGTTTGTCTTAAATGAAGTAATCCTCTTACCACAGGTTGATGTGGGCCTAGAAAGACTGAGTCCCACAGGCAGAGGTGGAGGAGCAGAAGGTGGCCGAGAATATAACAACCTCTTCAGTGCTGCCAGCGTATTTGCAAGAACCCCATTGTCATCTCGTTCCTCTCTCAAACAAAAAGAAGCGTCTGGAAACAAAACTTCAGCACATTAGTTTCTGACCTTGTGTCAGTCACAAATTTAATTCACCTTATTTACTAACTACACCACTAATAGGAGTAGTGGTATAACTATGTGTAAGGACTCAGGTCAATCTCAAGTGCATTACATAGGTTTAAGTGCAGTTACTCTCTATCGCTGAGTTAGACATACTGAAGCACCATGTTGCATTCACAGATGTACCTTGTGTATTTGCATTTGCCAAGAGGCCTGATGGTGAGTTGGCAACCTGCAAAATAAAATTTAAAAAATATTTTAAATATTTTGCTTTGAAGCACTCTAGAAGTACATATTCACATTTTTCTGTGTTTATTAGTTGTTGAATTTTTGTCAATGAAAGAGCCTAATAGAGTTAGTGGTACAGGGTTACAGTTGAGTGAAATCTTGTGCATATTTTGAAATGGCAAAACAAAATGCTTTCATCAACATCAACGGACATTCAGCAACAAATATTCCTTCATCATCAGAAGTAACAAAATGGTCAAGTTAATAAAAATCACTTCAGTGCAAAAGTTTGCTTCCCCCTAATAAACACTCTAGGTAATTAACTTTAAAATGTCAAATCAGGTGTCTTGAGCTTTAAAAAAAGACTGTCAACACTTGATGCTCAATGAGCCGCACCAGGAGTGTTGAATTGGGCTTATACCATTAAATTGTGACCATAATCCATAAATGAACAAAAGGTGGACACGCCAAGATTCTTACAATCTGTTGGAGTGTTGGCGCAAGATTATTTGGTCTGATGAGACCAAAGTTGTAGTATTTATTCTCCAAAGAGGAGACGACCATTGTGTCAACATTGTGGAGGTTAGCTGATATTTTGGAGGTGTTTGTTCACGAACAGCCTGGTTCTTTTGAAGAGCTTGTGGGAAGCAGTTCTTTTTGAAGTTGTGGCCAAATTTCACTGCCCATGCTACATTCACCCTCTTTACGTGAACAATGAAAACTAGCTGTGTGAAATATTGTCGACTCAGTTCCTTTAAAGCAAGTATGAATTGTAATTGTATTGAAATGCAAGATTCAGTTGCTCTCCAGCAGGGGTCGAGAGCGGCATTAGCGGGAAAAAAAAGCAGTAAACAAGGGGAATAAAACTGGATTTTCTAATTGTTTCACAGCAGCTACATTGTAAAACACAAACTGTCACAAGAAAACGTTTGTGTGAATGAAACGAAAGCACATCTCCACTGTGGTCTCTTCGCCATAATTCCATCTCAAGATTGTTTTGCCAAGACCTTCCCAGTCTCAAGTCTTAAACATCATTAAGAAACTTGTGGATAGATTAGACAGTGGCTGCTCATGGAAGACAAACAAGCAACCTGGTAGGCTTAAACCAAATATGCCATGAAGGATGGGCTAAACTATTACTATTAACCAGATTGGAGGAGGTTATAAAAGCAAATGGAGGACATACAAAGTATAAGACAACATTCTATAAAGGGGCTGTGTGTGCAAACTTTAGCACAGAAATAAAAATCATTGTTTTACAATTACCTTTTTATACACTGCTTAAGCCTTTTTATTACTTCTAATTATAAAGTAACATGTATACTTCATTAATGTGAAAGATTCTGTTAATGGAAAAAATGTGTTGTTTTTTTTTTTACTCAAAAGAGCATGAGAAATAAATTCACGTCCAACATGTTTAAAACTACTTCTCTTCCACCAGCTACAAATGAGCCATGTGTTTTAATCGTCACAAATTACACTCTGTAAGAGGAAAATGTGCTAATTTTTTCAAATAAAAACATTACGATCACCTGATCATAGCAGGTCATAGTGTACTGCAAATACAAACTCAGATGTACAACATAGAACATTTTTCCTACTTGCCAATTTAAAAAAATCATGTGGCCAATACCAAGTACCCAATTACTGCTTCCATAGGATTAAAGAGTTGCAGCCAGATCTGGGCACCTTGCAGTCAACGAGTCGACCATGAACTCCTCTCTATACCGGAGGATTCTAGAGACAAATGTCCGACAGCTAAAGCTTGATTGACATTGGGTCATGCAGGACAATGACCTGAAGCAGACCAGTAAATCTATATCAGAATAGCTGAAAAATAAAATGATTAAGGTTTTTGAATGACATAGCCAAAATCCAAACCTCAACCCAATTGAAATACTGTGGCAGGACCTTAAGAGAGCTGTGCATAAGTGAAAGGCCAGAAACCTGTTGTAAAGTTGAAAATGCTGTAAAGGAGAATGGGCCAAATTCCTTCTAAATGATTTAAGACACTGATAAAGTTTGACAGGAAACGATTACTTCAGGTTATTGCTTCTTAAAGTGGATTGATAAGCTACTGAAGCTATGGTTACCGCATTTTTTGTCTTTCTGGCTTAATTTTCTTTAAAAGATGCCTTCATTTTCAACTTGCTTCTTTTTGTTCTAGTTTGTGTAGTACATGTACATAAATGCCAAATATCTACTTCTAGCTGAAAAATGCCTCCAGATGACAACACTTGGAGGAACCTTCTGTTCACACTGTTGCTCTTACTATGGAGTTTGTAATTATTGTCAACCTGCTTTTCCAGAGCTCCTCCAGATCATATCATCTGAACTCCTAATGATGAAACACTGAAAAACCCAGCTGATGTCATCTGGAGGAGTTTTTTAGCTAGAAGCAGAAGAATATTTTAATATAGGAGAAAATTGGTGAAGTCACCCTTTAAATTAATAATGGCAAACTGAAAAAAGTTATATGTTGTTGTTTGTCTGAGGTTGTATTTGGCTAAGACCTGCTGCAATTTTATGTTTTTACACAAAACAATATTATTAAGGTAGAATAAAACGAGGGGCTACTGCCTATTGCACATGAGCATAGTTTTGTTTTAAACCTTTTTAGTTTTCATAAATCCTGTGTGGCACTGGCTGAAATGGGCGGTTAAAATGTCACCTGTGTCAAGCATCTGTTCCTTGCTGATCGCCACTGCTCTGCTGTAACGTAGTTGTCTAAATCATTGCTGCACTGGGAGGGGAAACAAAGGAATGTGTTAAAGTGAATGTGGAGGTAGAATGATTTGTTTTTCCACTGCAGTGTTAAAGATTATTAATGACTAAACAAAAAACTGGAATTATCAATAACATATAGAGAGAGGAGGAATTTGAAACAGCTGTCGACACAGAGATAAGGAGGAAGAAGGAAAGGGGCAGTGGGAGGAAAGATGGCAATATAGAGCTGAGAAGACAAAGCAAGCATCTTTTGATAGACAGGAGACGGGAGACAAAAAGAAAAAGGGCGGCTGGCTCAGACATGAGAAACCTCTGACGGCGTGTCCCAAATTGCAGTTTCCTCCTGCGCATAGCACATAAAACAGGAGCAGAGCTTCAGAAATATTATGTGTTTACACAGTTTGGATCAGTTTGTAACATAATGCAATTTGTGTGATCAAGCATAGTGACTTTAGCCGACACAGTGTGTGGTTTTGTGCCACAAAACAAATTCTTCAGACCAACAGTTTCATCACTATTCATAAACTTTCTGAAGCCCCTTTTGATCTTTCTCACTCCAGGGTGCACAATATATGCTGTATAATGCGCGTGCACACATGCACACTCAAACATACACACATGTCTACTGTACACAAGCTGTCAGAAGTCACACACTGCTTCCTCTCCTGTTCTGATGATAGTTTGATCACTAAAGGAGGGAAGCACTTGACACAATGTGGTTCTGCCTCAGAGGTTGTAAGGTTTTAGACAGAAATATAAAAGCGAAAACAGCTATAAACATGCTTCTGATTAAAATCTACTCTTGTGTATGTGTTGCTTTCCCTTTTTGGCATTTCCATGGCTCAGCAGGTGGCTCTGTCACTTCACAGTAGGAAGAACCTGTATTCACAATTACACTCCTGTCTGTGTTCTCACCATGTTTTCACGCCCTGTGGGTTTCGGACCACAGAAGTCCAAAGTTACTTGGACCACAGACTAAACTGCCCATATGGATGAGACTGAGGAGATTCCTGCTGTGGTTGCAGGAAGGCAGCCATCACAGTACATCGTAGCAGACCATGAGCTGGTTTGTGGACTTAAATAGTAAGAACACTAAAGGTTTTTTGGTCATTTATGATACCAGTGATTTTAAATTTGAATTAGGAAGATGGATTTATACAGAAGTTATTCATTTTCTGTTTTTCTAGTTTCAAACCCTGCTCCGCATTTTTCAGCTCGACACAAGCCTGTAAGGCACTGACCACAGTAAATCACAAATACAAAGACAGCCACTCAAGTGAGTCATAAGGATAAATAGCAAGTAGCAGTATGTGTGTGAAGAGGCCAAATAAATGCTACTTGAACTGCTGCTGCATCAGTCTCAGAACACCGTAGAATTATATAATACAGTGAGGGCTACAAAGGCCAAGTGCATTAGAAAAGTGGCTGCTTAACAAGAATGACTATAAAATGTAACCAGTGGCCTCAGAAAAATGGGAAATCTATATCTCTGATTGTATTAACAAAAATAATCAAAACTGCAAACCTCATCATCAAGCTAATTATTTGCAGGGCTTTTGTTTTTGAAGGAATTCTTGAACATTTGTTCACACTCTGCACAGTATATAAAGACATTATTTTAAATTCCTGATTGCTTTTGATACTCATGTATCCCCTGTTTTTATGGTGATTTCATTTACTTTGTACGTGAAATCACGATTGCGGAAGGCATTTGCCATTTGCTGCATGAAACAGTTGTTCTATTTGATGTTAATATAAACTTTGTACGTCCCCTTTTGTCAAACATTTTCTACATTGTTGATCTAATTGTAGAAAGTATCAAAACGAATAATAGTAAAACGACACCTGCCAAGATGGTAAACTCAGTGATATCAAGACTTCTTACCCTGTATCATCCCCCAGTATTTTTCCTCAAAGCCACAGTTCTACCTACATGTTTAGCTTATTAACAAAATCAATTTGAAATTTTTGATAGTAATATATGAAAGTGTTACTAACTAAAGTGTGGGAGACTGCCACTACCTGTGCTTCTCCACAAAGCAGGTCCTCATGTACCATTAGAGGTTTGGGCGTGGACCTCTCCTGACCGTCCACATAGGGCACCCTCTCACTGCCCCAGGGTGAGTGCTGCATTGTAGCTTGATGTTGAACTCTCAGTCCTGTGGGGCTGCTGCTTAGACATTGTACCTGACTATGTCCTTCTTCTAAACTGAAACTGCTGTTCCTGCCCATCTCAGATGGGTCTCCAAGGGCTGAGTTATCCCTCAGGGACAGTGTCTGAAGCAGACTCCTGGGCGTGTCGTACCACACTCTAGGCAGGTGAGGTATCTGGTACTCATCACTGTGCCCTCGACATGCACAAGAGCTACTGGTGGCATGAGTACAAAAAGAAGAGGTACCAGAACTTTGATCTGAATTAAGTATGGACTGAGAAGAAGTAGGAGAAGTTGGAGGAGGAGGAGAGGGAGGCAGAGCAGAAGGAGGTGAAGAAGGAGGAGCAGGTATGCTAGCCACAGAGCCAAACTCCTCCCCTCCTCCCTGGCTGGCTGTGTCCAGACTTCCTGTACACGAGGAGATGCTCCCTGAGTAAGATGACTGGCTTCCTGTTGCTATCCCAATCCCACTGTCTAAAGAGCTCTGCCGGCCACTGTCATGGAGACCACGCAGATGGAGCTGGGCAGAGGATGGATGGGTCGCCGAGCCTCCCACCACAGTACCGTAAAGCCGGTCATCTGAACTGGTCAACACCTTCAGTGTAGAGGAGCTTGATGCTGTCTCGCTGGAGAGATGCGGTCTCGCTAATGGTTCCAGCCAAAAAGGAAGCCTGGCTCCATAGCTTGCATCCGATTGGCTGGAGGAAGAGCTGGAAATGCTGTGGTCGTCCCCGGCAACTGATGTGCTGCAGCTATAAGAAGCTGAAGAAAATAAGAAAGTTAGTACAAACTAATGAATAGATTTATTAAACAATCTGCATGGAGACACACAAGCATTGCCTGAAATGTAAAGCTGGTGTTTGAAATTAATGACTAATATATAAATCATGCCTTTAATTTGCTTCTGGTTACAAAATGTTATGACCCTGGGAAATCAATTTCAAATTAAATGCTCTCATCTGCTACAGTTAAAGTTAACTCCAGGTATTGCTATGCACAAAGGGCAAAACTTAAGAAACTCTCTCTGAGCTTTTGAGTTAGAGTTAATCACCAAAAATGAATCATGGGACCTCTGACTATACGACAAGATGTTTCCCAGAATGGCCTTATACATACAGACCAGTGATTAACCAGAGTTTCATTTTTAGAAAATATCAAACTTTCAAGACAAAGTGCAGCAACATGATGAAACATTCTTGTGACACAGCAGAGTGCTCATGACTTACATACTGGGTGTACTGTATAAACTGAGAGGAAGTTTGTAGAAGAATATACCTGTGCTGCTCGCTAGGCTGCAGTGAGACAACATGCTGAGTCTTTTTTCCAGCTCTGATGCCTCCCGGCTGATTCGTTCCTCTGCTGAAGCTGGATCAGCACTGGGGTCTGCTGTTTAAACATACAACACAAAGAACTTACAGAGATGTGCAGGCAGATAAAGAGCACATTGTATTGGCTGGAAGCTTTAGATCATGTTCATACTGAAAGCATAACCCCAGTCTCACTTCTCCTGCACTCTGGAGCAGCTTTTCTTGAACTGTTGCCTTAAACTATGCCTAATCACAAAGTGTTATTGTTGAGTTTTACAAAGAGATCCTTGGTTTTTGTCCTGAGCGTGAAACAGTGTGATTTGTTTCAGTTGGACAGCAAATGGTCTGAATACTTCTGTAAAGCCTTTCATTTTTAATTAATTTAAATAATTTTTATTATTATTTTATTATTGGCACAACATGTTTCTGATTTGCACTTTTTTCTATAAAAAAAAAAGTGCAAAAAAAAAAAGCAACTATAATGTAACACTAAAACTCAACCCATAATGACTCTTAATTCTTCATTGATTGTAAATTTAACATCTCACAGAGGAGGTTATCAGTGCTTTGACTGTTGTCAAGCATCAATTTAGTGTAAAAACCTGCCAATTACACACTTAGTGCCCGTATATATACATACGCGATCTGTGTACCAGTACGTGCGTGTTGCAGTGGATCAGGGTGTTTGTGTGCATGGGTGTCAGCAACCTAACCCCTGGATCCCTGCCTCTGGACTGCAGCAGCTAGTGTTAACGTGCAGATGCCAAGTTTCTTCACTACACTATGTGAGGAGTCAAGTTAACATTTGCAACATTGCTACTCTTTGCTAATTATAACTTTACAGCATTTAATGTCGTGGAGTTACAGTGGGCCCCAGAGCAGACTGACAAATAAATGCTGCAAGCTAAAGCTGAAGTTTCACTTCAATCCTCAAACTGACGTTATTTTGTTTGAGTCAGTCCAACTGATTCTGACTCAACTACCCTAACCCAAGCATCTACATCACCTTTGTTTGTCTTCTTCCTGTATATAGTTTCGTATTAAGGCTGACTTTGCAACATGGACTAGATACATGTATATGTATTTGGGAATATGTATGTAGCCTGCCACTCATTCAACGCAACTTAGTCTGACCAGCTGTCACAACAAAATCAAAAGTAACTAGTAGGTACCATTCTCTAATAATCTAAACATTTGAAATGTAGCTTTATACTAAATGTAGGAGAAGAAAAGCTAAATGCCTAAAGATTATTTGTGTGTGTGTGTGTTTGTACATACAGACAAAATGGTCCTTTTATGTGCTAATATTTTTCACATGGAAGGAAATGTCTGTCAACATGTTTAGATCTACTCAGTCAATGCATTGTGCTCAGTATCACTGAATATAACCAGATATTCCAATAAACAGATCAACAGAAAACTCCAAAAGTCTTTAAATGTGTGGAGATTTTGGAGTGGTATAAAGCTGCTTATCCATGTACATGCAATATGCATTTCTGACAAAGGTTTCTGACTGATGAACCGAGATAGGCAAAATGTGCCAATAAAGAAGAAGAAAAAAACTAAGAAAACCGCACTCTAGTAAACACAAGCGTTAGCAATACAGGATTTACTTTTTACAGACCCTGAGAGTTTATTTCAGAGGAAATGTAGAGCTTTTAGTTCCTGAGTTTTGCAAAGCTATTTCCTTTCCACCTTACAACCTTATGTCTCTACATTTGTAAGATCACGAAAGCCTGTGCAATTAGCACTACGTTATGATAGCAGCCAAGTCAAACCCAAAGCCATGACCTCTTAAAGCTTGTGGTGACTTGGGCTTTTGCATGTGGTATTTCTGAAGAAATGTTGACATGCACAAGACTAAAGAGGTAGTAAATATTTATTGTGGAAGTCAGAATTACATACAAATGTGACACATTATTTCATTTCAGAAAAGCTGGTCTCTTTTGCGAATATATAAGTGTGTGTGTGTGTGTGTGTGTGTGTGTGGAGAGACAGAGATTCTGTTCACCATTTGCGTGTGTTTATGCCATTATATATGTGTTCACCTGGCAGGGAAGGTCGCAGACCATGCAGGGCCCTGCTGGGAGTGATGCCCCTGACAATGCAGTCAAATAGGAAACTGATTTGCTCTCCTTCTGAACAGGACAAAAAGAAAACACCGGCCCCTGGAAGACAGGTGAGGAGAAATAAATACAGTGTGAGTGTGTGTGTGTGTGTGTGTATATAAAAAACATATATAAACATTACATAGTATAGAGAAATTGAGAAAAGCCTAAAACAGCATTTATGTATAATATTATGAATAGTAAGATAAGTTAACAGTATGGCAGGGGTAAAAGGCTAAAAGTATGGACAAGGCTTTTCTTTGAGCCAGCAACAACCTCTTCCTTTAAACGTTACATAAAACCTCCATCAATTTAACCTCCAGTCTCTGAAACCCACACAGAAGTCTGAGAAAACACAAGAAAACAAGCAAGCAAAATAAAATAATAAATCTCTCGTGATGGAGACATTGAAAATGAAGTTATGAAGTCAAACAAGCCTTACTAAGGGGTCAAAAACCCATCATTGTTCTTATGGGACTGAGTCTGCTGCTAATAAAAGAGCAAAGCAGCTGTAAAAGTAGAGCAGAAAATTGTTAAAATATTTCTTGGAATCATAAAAAAATGAGTCAGTACTGAGTTGGCAAGGTAAGAAAACTGTCTTTAATTTAGGAACTTAAAATGTTATTAATACAGTTGGTGGAAAACTTTGCACCCCTTTATGTTAAAACGGCTAACAGAGTAAAAAAACAAATTATTTTCGTCAACATAATATTTTATGTAAATCAACCTAGTACAAATGTTCATTCATCAGAAATTGTATTATATATACTAGTACTAGTATTTCAGGATTAGAGTTAAGTTTTCTTACCCATACACTGAAATAGAAGGGGATGCAAACCAATCCTAACCCTAATATAATAATAACATTCAGCTAGTAAAAATAATCTTTTATCATCAGAAGTAACAAAAATGGTCAGAGTATGCACGAGTCAAAACATCTGTATCAGCCTCGAAAAATTAAAAATGAACTTTAATTACTTTCTGATGAATGAACATTGGTACTACCTAATTGTGCATTAAATATTATCTTGATTTAACAAAAGCATTTTCATTTCAAAAAAAGGGGATGCAAACTTTAGCACCCAATATACCATTATAATATAGTATTATATGTGTAATAATAGTATGAATGCACTATTTACAGTTTTAGTCACCATTTATAGGCATTTACTTTGAACAAAGTACAAAATATTTGATACAAAAAAAATCAAAGCAACAAAAAACTTCTTTATTCATACAACTTATATAAAATTATCGAAAAACGTCTGAGAAAACTAAAACACAGAATTTCATTTGGTCCTCTGTGTCTAAGCTAAAAGAGATCCAGGACAAAATAATATGAAACTGATGCAATGCGAAAATCAGAATCCACCTGTATTTGAATGAATATGTAGCCTGATTTCTAGAACATAAAGGAAAATAAAAATATTTAAACTGTCTGGTAGAATATGAATGAAAGTTCAAATTTTAGTTAGCCAACATCTTTTTATGCAGTACACAGAAGTCAGTGCTGTAAAGCTTTCAACTCTACTTTGTATCTGCTGTGGAAAAAACTCTTCACCTGAGGCCTTGAGCTTTGTCTATTCAAACAATTTTAGAACATTTTTAGCTTTTATGGGGCACTGCTGTCATAACCTTATTAGATAAAAGAAATTTATTCTAGCACTAGATAGAATATCATTATTTTTGGGGATTAATAAGCTGTATGTATGTATTATATTTTTTATTACTTTTCATTAAATTCGTAATTTTTGCTTTTGTATTTGTTATGAACACCAAGCAAACTTGTTGGACATGGTATGCTATATTGGACGATGCTATATTCTCTTGAAGAAATTTCACCCCTCATCCAAGAAACTTTTACACTTTTAATGACAGGTGGAGATGTTGTAACCCCTGTGGGTCATAAACACTTTTTAATGACACTTGAATGTCTGTGACATTGTACTTTACTCTGTACTTCAACACCCACTGATCCACAAGACTGAAAATCTAGATGAATGAAATGTTTTGCAATACGATAGAAAAACACGCCCATGAAAAGGGTTAGTGTATAGGGTGGGCACGGACACATGCAGATCTGATTAGGCAGAGAATATCTGCCCAGGCAAGACAGTAACATCATTATAATGCTGAATGGAAGCTGCCGTTCTGATATCAGTCTTCATGGATTCACACTGCTGCACAGTGTGTGAATGTAATAACACAACCAAAGGTCCATCGGACATCCATGATGACCCCAGCTTAACTGATACCCACCTAACAAAAAGCTTTGCACAGTAAGACAGTATGCTAAAGGAATTTGATACCTGTCAAGAAGTGTGTGAGTCTGTGTGTGTCCACGGCAGTGAAAAGGCTCGGGATGTCACCCAGGAATCAAATTGTTCGCGGCACAGCAGACTTTCAAAGTGCAGCTGGAGCATAAAGCACTGGAACATTCAAGGGTAAAATATTTTTATACTGCAGCATTGCATGAACGTGAGACCTGCCTACTGATTTAATTGAGCAAAAAGGCCTCAAAGGAAATTTGGGGACTCAGTGAGTGATAATCACTTTTTTAAGAAATGAGTCTATTGCTCAAAAACGGAAAAAACAAAACAAAACTCTCAACTGTTACAATTACTTTGCACCATTTACATATCTTTGCCCTGATCGATGACTGTTAAGCCCCTTTCAGACATGTACTGGAATTCAGACATTATCCAGACTTTCTCTGGGGTGGGTGTAAGTGTGAAGTCTGTTGCCCCTGACATTACCCAGACTACCCAGCCAGCTCCCCATCTCCACTCGAACTCATTTGGGAAATTCTCCCATGACTGAGTGGGCATGTTGAGGACTTCCATTTCCTGCAACTCCCGCAAAACCGGCCAAATACAAACACCCGAAGGTAAAGAACTCATTCATTCAACCCAACAATGTCGAACTGGAAGGAATAAATAAATAACAAAACAATTATTGACTGCAGCTCTAAAAATGCAGTAATATAGCGTCCATCATCATTTTGTACTGCTTTTGTTTAGCCAAATAAAGGTGATAATAATACAACTGTAACAATTGTGGATATTCAGCCATTTTATCTTGTAAATGTGAAAATAATACCATTAATAATGGCTGCACGTAATTGAGGCGTCACCCAAATAGAAAGGAGTCATTGCTACATTTATTATTTACACTTGTGCATATGGACATTCTCACTGAACAAAAGTACATTTATATAGAGACTAACATATACCAACATAAAGCAGTAGTTTAGTTGATGGTTCATGTAACTACCAAGAGCAGCATAAAGGACTGGTTGTGAGCGCTTTCCTAACCATAATTGAAAAAAGAAAATGAAGGAAAAAAATGACAACTTGTATGTATTTCTCTGCTTATGTGTAATGAAGCTGCTTGATGAGAGCAACTACATTCATGTCACCTTCATATTCATTCGAGCATGTTGTGGGGGTCTTTACTATCCCCCCAGTGGCTACTGGGTAATATGTAGATGAGGTGCAGAGGAAGAGGATGTGATTGGTTGAATATCCACTACAGGGATAGTTTAGTATTTATAGATGTGAATCATCAGAACACTGAAACAAGAGACCCTGGGCCTCATAGTTATTCCTGTAGGAGACATAAGTCCACTTGCCACACACACACACGCACACATTCACTCAGATGACCAGGAGTTGCAAAAATGTTTACAGGAACCTACAAACTTTTTTTCTAGCACTGTCAAACTTCCAAAACACAATGACACTGAGGGAAAAGTACATTTCCAATCTTGTGAATAAAACCCACAACACAACAGCCGTAGACAAGTGTCCCTAAAATGAACAGTTAGCCCGTCCTCGTGCTGTCCTTGTGTCTCACTCACAGACACACACATCCCCACCCAAAGACATAAAACTGCTCAACATTCTTCACATTCATGCCCACATCAACTGGGCATTCAAAGGATGCCTAAAGTCTGGCAACAACACACACACTCACTTTATTTGGTTGCCCGTGGGTCCATACATATAAAGTCATTTCTTACAAGGTTAAAGTTACTGTATAAACCTGCAATAAATCATATGTTTGTATTTGACTGTTTATGTTAAATGACAGCACTTGAGAGAAAGGCAAAGGAGCGTTTACTGTATTTATCTGCAATATGCTGAATACTGGAATTTAGATGACAGTACTGAAGATATTGGTCTTCTGAGATTCAACCTCAGTTGTTATTAAACTTAACATACTGTAAGTCTCTAATGATTGAGGGTAATTGCCCTTCATTTTATGATGCCTCTGTTGTGTCAATCAACATGTATCATGTACTTCAGTTCATATTTGGGGCAGGTGTCATGTAATTAGACATACTCAATGCACATGACAAGAGCTAAATAAATATTTTGCCAAACTTGAACATCAAATTTAGCATCTCATATCATCTCTGGATAATGCAAAAAAAACCAAATTCCGAAACCAGTTAGCATTTTTGCACTTTTTTGAATAAGTTTTTGGTTATATAAGTCTGTACTCTAGTTAACACAACATCAACAGATATTTTTCCATTTAACTTTCAGTCATAACATTCACCTGTAAATAACCCACTTTGCTTTTGTTTCAGTTTAGTGGCTAAATAAGACAACAGAAGGCGTCGGGACCCATCAATGTTATCATGCCAAACACAGAGATTCATTCACTATCCACCTTTACATGTCCAGGGATGTGAGGGGCTGTACATTGTGTCTAAAGTCACACAGATAATAAAGAGTCTCAGGATTCCAGTTACTTACAGTATCCACAGCGAGTTCCCCCTTCAAAAACGAAGCCATTTGTCACAGCACCATAACGACGTAATGCTGACAGCTTCCAGTGGCCGATGATAATAGGAGGGAGACCTCTGGTGAGAACCAATAGGTTGTTGCAGAGATGCAAAGAGGCAGGGCCACATTCTAGTTTGGTGCCTGGTTCAATATTGACACTGAACCTGTGGACTAAATGATAGAAAAGAAGAAGGACACAGGAATGACAAAGTATTCATGACTTGAAGACAAAAAATATTATTAGCCACATTTATCACACAACAACTATCGAGAATGTAAAAACAAACCAGAATACATATGTAACTTATGGCTATAGTAATGACAATTAAGCATTTCTTTAAGCTTTACTGGGTGCTAATTTGGGGCAGATGGCTATTATTCAGTGATAAGGTCTGCACCTCCCTCATAAAGCCATATAGCTGCTGTACAGTGCATCATTTCGATACACTACAGTAGTAAAGCCACAAAATGGTAATATGGATCATTTGTAATGCACCTGCAATTGAACATGTTCAACAATTAGTGAAAGAACAGTTACAAGACATGCACTAAAAATTAAGAGCATATACAGAAAGCAAATGTTTTAAATCTTAACTTTAGCCTGTAAACACACTGAAGTGCTCTGCCTGAAGATCTCTAAGTGCAATTTGGCTTGGAGGCAGTAAAACAGTCAAAGATGTAGCTGAAAGCTACATCATGTCATTGTTGTGTTTTGCTGAGCTCCTTCAAATGTTACAGCTCAGCAAGCATTTTACGTACTCTAAAGAAATTGTATAAAACAAAAGGGTTACCTTTGAGGTGTATGTGCTGAAATCGTTACAGTAATTTATGCAACCACAGGAAAATAGAGATGAAAGGTTTTTAACATTTGTGCAAAGAAGCTTTACAACAGCACTGTAGACAAACTACAGGCACGAAACAAACTTCCCATGGGTAAGGAAACCTGTAGTGATATACAAGAGGAAACAAGGTTTTAACAGGTCAGCTCAAAGTACGGTGGTAGTGGCTCAAGGCAGTGGTGAATAGGTCAGAAAGTATTCTCAGCTGCAGAAAGAAAAATTCCTCGACAACTTCAATCAAAGCATTGATTTTACATCAACAGTCAGAAAGGCTGTCATTAAGTTGGAAGATTAAAATCTAAAAGGCACTGATCAAAGCTCCCGAGAAAACTTACTCTGGGGTGAGGGGGGCTGAGGGGTGGGGGTGGGTGGAAGGGATGATAAACTTGTGTGACATTCACATAGTGATGGGAGGATAACAGAATGCTCGTAGATAATATGATTAAGAGCCGTGGAAATATTCTGCAGGTGATAATTTGGGAAAAGGAGGAACGTCAATTCACCTGTCTGGCTGTGAAGTGCAGTTATTTAAATATGGCATTAAAATTCATGATGGTAGAGAGAACATTCCTCAATAGAAGTAGTTAAAAAGTTTAGAGAGGGTAAAAAGTTATTTGTGATAGGTCCAAGTTTTAATTTGTGAGTGAACAATTACGAACTTAAAATTCAGACTTTTTCCCCACTGGATAAGAACGTGTGGGTTTAAAACATCTTTGAGCTGTTTGGCTAGAAGTGTAAAAAGACCATTTGAAAAGGTTCATATGATAGATTATGGTAATTCCTGTAGAGCTGACACAGGGTCTGCAAAAATCTGAAGAACTTTCAAAGTACTACGGCTGGGAGCAACAACAGAACACTACAGTAAAAATGGCCTGTGGTTTGCATTATTTTAAGTATTGACAACTTGTATGAGGGCTACTAACTTAATATTTCATACATATAAAATTGGGTTCAGTATTTCTTACAGCTAACCTCATATACCTTTCTCATTTAACTTTTATCCATCCAATGAAAAGAAGGCTTTGATTTTACAGATAGAGAAGGACCAGATTTAAGCATAAAATCTCAATATAATTAAGTTCTTAGCCTTTACAAATGAAAGTGGACTGAGGACCGAAGACATGTTCTGGCAAACAGTCATATCCATACGTATTTGAACAATGAAGCAATTGTCATCATTTTGAGTCTATATGAAACACTAAACGTGTGTATGAAGAAACTGTATGGTTTTATTAGAAGGTTTTGTTACCAACACTATATGAACTGTGCAGGAATTAAAATTATTTTAATACACTATCTTTGACCACCCAATGTAAGTCTCTAAAAAGTAAAACAATTTAAACTTAAATCTTAAGTATTAATGCATTGTTGAAAAACCTACTGAGTCAATGGCCTCATTTCTTCTCTGACACAGACATCACAAGAAGGCTTTTTCTTCCTTGTCTTGGTGGCATTTTGCGTTCAGCGTCGCCTAAACTATAACCAGCTGAATTCAATACATATTCCAAAAAATAAAATAAAATATCTTTGGTGGCTGTTGAAATATGCTTTAGGACATTGGCCATCTTTACGTAAAGCACTGCCCCGTGAGTTTTAAAAGATTTGGCTGAATTTAAGCAGTAGTAGTCAAATAGTCCTAAATCCATCGTGCTGCTTTTATTAGCAGTCACATCAACTATGAATATAAGTGAAATTATGGCAGTCACACATCTCCACGCCAAAACCCTATGTCCATTATGCGCCAGAGTATTTACGTCCATCTTTTAAATAAGGCCACTATGCTGGTCTGCGCCTGGTTTAGATCTATAGATCCAGATCCATTTTTAAAAAAACTAAAAAAGTTGAATAAAGGAGGTTGTAAAGGTTGTTTCTTCTGTCGTTCATTACAGTTGTTTTACATGGTCTTCCAGGCATTTTGGTCTTCCAAAGCTCATCATTGTGTTCTTTGGATTTAGATTTGCACCTAAAAGCTGACACTTTATGTTTTTTCTACTTCTATTGATAACAAGAACATTTTCAAACAGTTTGGATTTTTAAAAAGCCAATTGTCCACTTGCTTTTGAGTCTCTAAATTTGCAGGTCAATATAGAAAATAAGAGTTATCGTTTGTTGATTGATTCAATGTTTCCAGACTCCTCCTCTGTATTACACATTGGCTTAGAACAGATCAAATGCACAATCCACACATCCTGTTAACAACTATACCTGCTTATAGTTTTACATAGAATACACCAGATTGGGCCTGGTCAGAATTCAAAAGGTCTAATCCAGGCCACCTTAAATAAAGACACAAGCATTGTAGCAGATGGGCGAGCGTTTTTCCCTCAGCATAGTAATCCTTTACAAATCACACTCTTGACAAACTGACAAGCCAAACCACTGACCTTCCCCCAGACTGTAGCAAACACGGGCATCCCACGCCAGCAGGGCGTCTCGGCTGCTGAAGCCCAGGACCAGCGTGTGTGCCAGGCAGAGTATAGACAGAGTGTAAGAAACCCCGTCATAACCAGGTCCTGGCTCCACACCACATATACCCTAAAGCAGCAGAGTAAATAAATAATAGAGCTTGATCACGAACATTCTCATTTATACTGTATTTTTTTTTTTATTTATTATCTTTCAAAGAACTTACTCTATCAGGTTGAGTGGCCCAAATAAACTCTGATGTCAGCTAGGGATACTTTTTCAGCTATCGAAAGTGACAAACTGAAACTCAAGCCCAAAGCCCCAAACTCTCTCAAATATCAGAGCGTGAGCTCCTTGTCCAGAGAAAGCTCGACTCATGAATTTTACAATAGATCTTCTGACTTCCTGGTTCTGTTTGATTACAAGGGTCAGGTTTTGTTTACAGACATTACGTCAGATTATATTTGGACAAATGTTCTAAAAGATGTTACAGACATTAATTACAACGAACCCTTTTCCTGTTTGGTCAATGTTGCTTTTGATACAGTGCATTTGTTAAACAAATGCTCCAGCTTTCAGACGTTTGATTGTTTCACTTACATATCAATGTGTTCATAGCAAGTACTCGTTCATATTGTTACTGTACATTTTTCTCTTTTTGACACTAGGGCTCTGAACAAAACTATCACTGCAGCCAGATGTTGGTCTGCTGCAGAGCCGAACATACGTACCTCCAGTGTTACACTAAGTCTCTCCTTTTGGCTGCTGCTCTTCTCCTTCCCTTTCTTCTTATCCTTATACACCAGCAGAGACAGACAGTCTAAAGCAGACACACAAGGAGTAATGAGCTTTGAAAGCTGACAGGCTTAAAAGTCAATTTTGTGATTAATAAAGGGATGCGAAAGAACAACACTGTCAGTTTTTTTGTAGGCCTGCTGTGTTTGTGGCACAGCTGTCATAACAAACCCTAAAAAAAATGAACTGATCTACTGTCGCAGCTGATGATGAAAGTTGAGCTACAAATACACACGTGTGGACACACAGTATGGAGTTGCCTGTTCCCAGCAGGTTTACCAGTTTCTCAAAGGACAGGGCCAACATACAGTAGTCACATCTTTATACGTGCTGAGAAGTTCAGTGTCACCATGTCAAGTACAATTAAGTTGTTTTTTTTTTACCTGCCAGACTTTCAAAGTGGAAACTCTATCAGACCATGACAACGTCGCAGTGCATGTTTTGAGTTGGAAGGCGTTCAAGTAATTAACCTTACATCCAGCTGGCACATCGCCTCGGGATTTAATATCCAGCGTTAATTTGAAGGGGATATGTTGCCTCCATGCTTTGTCCGCACAAATTAAAAAGGTGATATTGCTCATTTAAATTAAACGAATCGATCAACTCGGCGAATGTGTTGCGTAACGTTACCCCGCGTCGACGTGATGGCAAAGACACCACGTGACAAGTTGTGATTCGCTCATTGCCGAAAAGCTCGTGCGTAAGTTAGTGCTGAATACTTTCGATAATTGGCCTGATCTGTGGGCCACTGTGACATATTAGAAGCCGATCACAAATACAGAAGCTCTTTGCCAACATACCTGCGACCGGGGAGGGCTTCCGAAGCACGACCCACCGACTCTTCCACTGTGAAAAAGTTTGTAAAGACAAAACAGGTCAAAAAGTAAATTCCTGTAGTTGTCCTGAAAGATTGGAACGATATTTTTAAGCTTGTAGTAAGAATAAAATGGTGGAATTAACCTTTTTCCCATCTCTAAACTTGACTTGTCCCTCTGCGACAACTGTATCTGTCATCTTCTGTCATGGTTCCGAGCAACTGTCTCTGTGTGTATGTGTGTGTGTCGTGTGACGCCCCCCCCACCCACTCCACAGACAGAAAGAGAGAGAGGGTCACTTTTCAAAATAGCTTTTACAGCCCAGGCCCCAGTCTGGAGACTGCACTCTTTCTCCCCGACAATCAGACCACAGAGGCGGTGAGAGACAGCAGCCTCCCGCCCGGCGAGGCCCTGCCAAGTTAGTACAGTTGTCATCCCGCGTCAAGTCTCCTTCTTTACAGTGGAGCTAATTCGATTTAAATCGCATAACTCGAGCACCTTTCACTTAACCCATGAAGCTGGTTCTCAGCCTGGTGTTAGACGGCGACCCGCGTTGCCTTGATGTTAATCAGTGGAGCCTCGGCTCTGTCTGTGGAAATCCCGTTTAATCTGGCTGGAAAGAAAAGCTACTTAGGAGATGGGAGGAGAGTTAATTAGCTACAAATCCACAGCAATATCTAAATGATTATACAAAATTAGAATTCCCGAAAATACTTTATTTTACAAGCATGAATAATTTTGGACAGTATGTTCACATAATGAGGGCTTGAGGGCAAAAGGGGGACACAGCAATCACAAAAATATGGTCCAGTGTGATGTAAGTCCACATGCTATTGATTTGGACCAAGGCTTGACTCAGAATTGGATGTTAGGGGTGGTCTACCTTCCAGGGACTCTATAATTCAGAGGCATCAATCCTCAGAATGAGGTAAAGTACAAAGAAAAAGAAGAACTTTGAATTCCCCTCAACTTGTTAACATTTAAAAGTCAGACCAGGTCATAGATACCAAAAAAAACAAAAATATTATCTTTAATACTACAAATATCAGCTCACTTGTCTTGGAAGGGGCTACTAAGTTTGTGAAAAACATTGACATAATGTCCTCTGTGCCTTTGCTCTAGTCTGAGAAAATAAGTGTCATCTGGGTTATCATGGCTAATATAGGATCAAGTGTTTTTAAAGGTTTACTGGGACTATGAGTCAGAACTTAACAACCGTTAAAATGTAGTATAAAGGCACAAAAACAGTTTTTAAAAGTTATTTAACAGCATGGGCACAAGTAGCATTAATTGGAGGAGACTGTCACGTATTGACAAGCAGGTTGCTCTGGCTCAATTCCTTTCCGTGTACTCTGTGTACACTATGTGGGCTGCTGTATAGGTTCATTTTTGTAGATACAATTTTTTCGGTTAGGATACCAAAACAATTAAATGATGTGTAATAAAATTTACTTGAGTACAAGTACAAAGTGCCTAAAAATTGCACTTAAGCAAAGTACTTTCACCAGTTTACATACTGAGAATAAAGTATGTAGTTTGGAATTGGGACACAGTGTTTGATTAATCTCAGCCTGCCTTCTTGGAATAGCAGTTCTCAGTAGGGAGTCTGGGAGCAGCTGCTGGTTGCTGATACTGAGCCCTTTGCCTCAACTAAGTTTCACCTGCTGCAAAGACGATCAGTGTGGTCAGTGTCGCAGAGAAGTTCAGACAGTCTAAGTCAACTAAACACTTGTCAAACAAACGTTGCTTTAAGTTTACTCCGGTCTATGTGCTCGTTGCCATTTCTCTGCTTCAACTCTTTCTTGACTTTGACCATAGAGGGCATGTCTGAAGTCTGGTACACAGCCGACCTCATCCTGCTGCCACGGCTATGCAGCTCCAAGGCCACACCCTCCCACTTCCTGTCCAGCTCTGAGTTCTGAAACCCCCGGAGGTGTCTGGGCCCTCTGTGGGTTTGCCTGGTGTCTTCTGGGTCACGGGTGGCCTCAATTTTGTCCAAATCCAGGGCTCGTTTTGAGGTTGTGTGGTTGGAGCGGGAAGAAGGTGACTTGGATTTACGTCGTGAACGAAGCGGAGGCCGGGGTGGGGGAGGACGAGGAGATGGAGGGGGAGGGGGAGGGTTGAGGTTAGAAGATGTTGATCTTTTGCTGGGTATTTTGAGACCTCCTCCTTGTCTGTCTCTCCCTCTCCATCTTTCTCTGTCTTTACCTGAGGGACAAGAAGCTGCTTTAAAAAAAAGAGAGAGAGATGCCAAAAGGGACAGACAGAGGAGACACTGCAAACGATCCACATGCAACAAGCCATTCCCGAAAACTAAAAGAGAAAAAAGCAAAATGTTCTGAACACCTTGGTTAAAATCTGTGATGCAGTTGGGAATGAAAAACAAACACACACACGAAGTAAAAGGTTCAATGGGTTATCCTGTCCTCCATCTGTATGATTAGAAAAAGACAGAAAGAAACTAAGATTGTTCATATTCAGTCAAATCTCACACTGACAGCAATCACCCACTTGTGGCCAACTGTTCCAAGACCATGGATACAGCAAAACACACACAGGAGTTGGTAGGCAGCAGGAAACTGTGGCTGTGACAGATATTCCCATGATGGTGCTTGGCTATGAGATCATGAGAAACAAGGTTAGATTGTCCTCAGTTTGTGTGCATGTCTATGTGTGTGTGCGCGTGAGATACAGATAGAAACAATGTGTGTGTGTGAGAGTGACAGTGAGAGAGAGAGAAAAAACGGTGTGTCTTTCTTAATATTAAATGCTGCCATCTACTGGCTGAGAGAAGTATTCTCTCTTTCCTCTGCTGTAATACTAGTGGTAACTTTGGCCTCAGACTTAACTGGTAAAGCTGCTGTTTGGTTTTGTTTTGTTTTTTCTCTTGAATAGCTTTATCTAGCTTGATGTGAATACATACACTTGTTTGACATGTTTAATTAGGAGTCTTTGCTAACATTAGTATTTAATTCATTTATAAGCCTATAATCACATGAAAAATTAAATATTAAACCAAATAACGGTAATTACATACGCAGGTAAGTTATGTACTCCAAAATACAATAGTATATAGAGTAAACAAAGTTATTTGTGGTTGAATGAGAGCTCTTGGGATTAGCTAAGTGTAGTACTAACGGAGCTTCGGAGCTAATGGTCACATTCAGAAACACCTCCAAACTCCACTGCTCCCCCTCCATATGCAGCTAATATCACAATAACAGCAGCAGACATTCATAAGCTGAATGTCTATATTCAAGCCTTTCAATAAGCTCCCCCCCAACCTTCATATGCAACGTTGGTTTTAGTTATTTTGACTCTGCCCAAGGCCCTATATTTGTTGAGCATTTACAGGGGAAAGATCTTAAAATGCTAAAACCTGGCACTACATTACTCACAAGGCAACATAACTTCTGACAGTTGTAACCTGTAGGACAGAGATATGGCTGATGTAACTTGGAAGCTGGTAGCCTCAAGCACAAGTGTATAACAGATTACAGCCACTTTTTTCTTACTTCCTTTTTTATTTTTATTTATTTTTTGTCCTTTCGGCTTATCCCGTGGGCTCAGTGTCACCACATCAGATCATTGTCCGCATGTTAAATTGGGACAGTTTTTATGCCGGATGCCCTTCCTGATGCAACCCTCCCCAATTTCTACCAGGCTTGGACCGGCACTGCATAGCTGTGGAGGGGAATGGGCTGTTAGGGGTTCAGTGTCTTGCACAGAGACACTTCGACATATAGCCAGGACCAGGGATTGAACCACTGACCCTGTGGTCCGTGGTGTAAAAATGTAAAATAGGCTTTGAGATTAATATACTTAAAACTACACACAGGTAACATATACAGTATCATCAGTCTACACAAATGTTTCTTTGTTTTGCCAAGATATAAATGTACACCAGTACAACAATTACTACTTTACTGAATTAGACATTTCTGAAAATGCAGAAGGAAATGCAATAATACAATAAGAGCAATGTAATGTCAATTAGTTTTGCCACTTTGTTCTAGCTCAGCTATTTGAGATAGTATGCATTGTTTTTTCCCTGTTTTCATTGTCTCCCTCTCAAAATCTGCACACCCCTTAAGTTTTTCTTCTCACCAGCAGGTGGAGTAATCTGAGATGAGAAGATTGTGCTGATTAGCGCAGAAGCAATTATTTTGTTGGCCGGTGTAAATGGGCAACGGTCCCAGAAAGCACCACTGAATTGAAACACAAGAGCCAAACTGTATTCATACATTGCTTCTGTGAACGAATTGTCCCTGTGCAATTCCAGCAAAATAGCAGTGGCTGCTAGAGCATGGAAATGAGAATCACACCACCACTTTCTTTATATTTAAATAATCATTTTCAAAAGGATATTGCTACATTTTTTATGAACAAGTAAAAATGTTTAAAGATGTTTCTGTAATCATAATTTAAAAATTGATAATACAAAAGGAGACAACATGAGTATCTACCATCTTATTTTTTGTCCTTTCTATTTATTTTCCAATCATTGTCCCTGCCAGACTTTTCTGGTAAAACCCTTCAGACTCATACATTACACTCACACGGGACATTTTGTGTCTCTCTGTGCTTAAGTGAGAGGAAAGAAAGTGGGACAAGAATAAATTAGTGTTTCCCTCTCTCTCTCTCTCTCTCTCTCTGTAAGAAAATGGAAACACCACTGGAGAATTATTCCACAGTAATTCTAGTCTGCTACTGAGTGATGCAAAGACACACACATAAATGTAGATAGATATGGATATATTGATACAGTTTAGGAAGAAATAAGACCTAGTTTTGTTTGTCGGCCCCCAAATAGCCCAGTATGACAAAGCTTGCCTAACAAGATGCTGAGCAGAGGAGAACCCATGCATAGCTAATAACCCCTTCCCCCTAAAATTCTTTGTACTGAGGAAGAAAAGCCCTGTCCTGCAGACAAGCACACACAGAAAAGGCAACAGAGAGAGGAGAAGAATATCAAATAAGATAAATAGGAGAGAAGATCTACAGGAGGAGCAAAGTAAACAAAGGTGAAAAACAGAAGGAAAAAAGGGCTGCAACTTTTTACAGTGTATCACTTGAACTAGACTGACTGCTGGTTGGTGTATGAATAATAAATCAGAATCTGATAAAGTTGCAATACAATACATAAAATACTTTGTTGTAAGTAAAGGTCCAAAAGTGCGTTTAGTATTACAACAAATATATTTTGATATGGAAACCAAAACCACTCATTATGCAGCAGCAAAACATCTTTCAGTGTTATTTAAATATAGTTTTTATTTAATGTTCTCAATGTTGTAGCTAATGGAGTAAAGCTATCGACTCTGAAATAAGAAAAAACTAATTATACTGATGATCTAGACTGCAAATTGTTTTAAAACAGTGGTGATTAAGAGCTGCTGCTTACCTTTTTAGTTTTTCATAGAACAATTATAATGTTTCATGTAAAATTGCCTCTGTGAAATTAGCCCGTTAGTGAAATTTATTCGACAACTGGTAATTCGCATGGTGAGATTCTATTTCACGTTTACAATGAAGATTTATGGATGCCTATAAACACTGAACATCTTTTAAGCTTCGATGAAACACTGTGTGTAAACACTAGCCCCGGTTCATTGCATCCATGCCTAGAAGTGCTGAGAAAAACGTAAGGAACATGGACTAAATGAGGGAGAAAAGACTAAATGAGATACTGAAAAGTCTGAGGAAAAAAAACAAGGTCGCTACATGAACACATACAGAGAGAGTTCAACCTCTAAAAGATTTATTTGATCTATTTACAGACAGTACAATCAACTAAACAGAACAGAATTGATTTCTATTGTGACAAGACTGAAGAATCAGTATGGCTGCATTTAAAAGCGACTACAGCAATAATGTGGTTTCACAAAGTAGACTATATACAAATTAATACTTTTAACAGATAATAAAAATGACAAAAATGTGGGATAAATTAATGTTTTCTTGAGAATATTGAACAGGATTAAGTGAGTAGGACTTTTACAAAGTGAAACTTTTTTCACTCTGCTTAATTTCTCCAGCTAAATCCCTGGAGGGAAAGAAAACTCTGCTCAATTGCTGATGTGTGTAAAAAAAACAGACGTGTGCAGCTGTGTGATGTAGTGCAAAGAAAAATAGACATAAAACAAAGTAAACCTGTACAGACGATACAGAAACTTCAGGATCGTTAAATTGCAAAGGCAGATTGCACGTGTGCACTCCCAGTCTTAGTTTTCATGAGTGACAGGAGAAATAGCTGAGGAGAGTAAACCATGGCGTGATCACAGAATGTACTGTGCTGTGTTAGAGATGAAGAACAGATGACAAATGTGTGTGTCTGTGGTACTGTAGCATGGGACAGTTTATAAGTTCAGACACACTGAATCAGCATACAAAGTCCTGAAAAATATGTTAAGAATAACACATGGCTTACTAAGACGTGAAGTCATATAGCCTTCATACCACTGAATGTAGAACAACTAGTAATTGTTAGCAGGTGCCATCAATTGTTTTCTAAAAAGTAATAGGGAAATAATTGTTTTAAATGTGTAAAGTTTTCAATTGGCTAAAGTGCATTGTTAGATCTGTACACTGGAGGGGGAGGAGTGGAGAACAGACTTTGGCACTAGTCATCACCAATTAATCCTAAGCCCATTTTAGAGCTTAAGTCTCCAAACAAAAAAACCACAGCAAGTCCACTCAAGAGTTCACAGGTACACACCAAGCAGGGAAATTAAAAGATACTGCTCCAGAACTAATACATCCATTTTTCCTCCCTTCATCTGAATGAAGGACGGTGTACACATTACTATATCAAATCATTAATTCCAATTGTAGTGCATGCATTAAAACTAGCAACTTTTTTATTACATTAGTGTATTTTTACTCCTCAATCTACGATGAAATGTTTCCGCAATTTGACAATCACATATTAAATTCAAAGACATTCTGCCACTAGGTTAAATGAGGGAAGGGAGGATATCTGGATGCATTCTGGGCCACTGATCCACAGACCACGAGTGGCCAATAAGGAACTTGGAACTGACTTAATGGGTGCCCAGTCCCACTCACAGTCAGGTGAAGGAAGAAAGTTGATAGTGAAAGTTCAAAAGTTTCCAAAGTTCACACGGGGGAAGTACCTGAGCTAGGCCGACCATCCTGTGCTTGATGATGGGGTCGGGAGTGGTGTTTGCAAGGTAGGGCTGACGGAGTAACGTAGTTGAGGCTGGGGCTGTTAATATCCCCCTCTCCCACTAGAGTCAGATCAGAGAGGGTGTCCTCTTCCAGCATCTGCACTGTTTCTCTTCTGCCAGAGTCCTGAATGACACCACGCTGGGTTCCCTGGGTTTGGTGGATGGGGGAGATGGTGCCAGGAAATGGTGGTGGTCTGGCTTTCCTCCCCCCTCCACTTTCAGTGCCAAGTGCAGAGTCGAAACTCTGCGTCTGGTGACTCGCATTGAGCAAGTGGGTGCCGCCTCCTCCTCCCCTGTCGTTGCTGATCGCCTTATTGCCCCGGCGACCGCTGCTTGGAAAGCTGCCGTTGTTGGGGTTACAGGAATTAGGGGTGGAGCAACTGGGCTCAGGGTTGTAGGGAGGAGGCGTACCCTGGTTGGTTGTCACTGGCGACAGGCGTAGAAAGTCTGGGAGCTGCAGGTCACTTTTGTTTAGCAGGCCTCGCTGGTCGTCTGCTCGGTTGCTCTGAGCTTTGGATATGAGGTCGAAGAACTCTGCACACACGCACACAGATGTGCCCACACACGCACCCAAATGAATAATCATAAAATATATCTCAGAAAACAGCAACATTCATTGTAATTCAGAAAACATGCAGCAGAGGGGTTGTATTAATCAGTTAGACAAGTCAAAGCTACAGAGGTGACTGTGCTACATGTAGCTAGCTAGCTCTGAAAGCATTTGATGCTGCATCCGCAATACTGCAGACAGGCAAACGGTTAGTGTGATCAAAGCAACACAGCTACGGAAACAAAAGAGAGAAGGAGGTTGTAGACTTTTTACCTTCAGCTTCGTCTATATTAATCTTTTTCTGCTTTCTTTTCTCCGGAGCCTTATGGGGAGAGACAGAGTGGTTGGGTAAGGACTGGCTGCTTGTGTGAGGGCTGGGCCCAGCCTTGCTGTTTTCCCCATGGGGGTGGGCTGAACCGGCTTTCCCTGATGGCCTGTCCTCCCCCTGGGGGCCACAAGGAGAGTGGAGCGGGGCATTAAAGCCCTGATGAATCATGGTAGTGCAAGTATGGGCACAAGTAATGACAACAAATGGTGACTGGTGTCTAATTGGAAAGGAACTAAATTTGATTGGGGGTAGGGGGAGCAAGGTGACCATTTTTGTGAAGAGGGACAATTTTATATGATCAATATAATTATTTTATGAAAAGATCTGTAATAAATGCTTAAAATATTAAAATTCCTCTAGAATATTTATAGTAAGACAAAAATCTTTGATAAATTCTAATCAAAAGACAGGAAGAATGTTCCATTCAGATAACCACACTGTTAGCACTAACATCACCAACATTTAGACTAACACCGCATACAACATCAACTACTATACACTACTAAAAGCCAAACTACTGCCCCTGAGTGGGCAAAAAAAGATGTTGTGAAAAAGATTTGTTTCAAATAAAAAAGAAATCAAAAAACTTCCATTTCATGTGGCCATTAATATGGTGAAACAGAAATAGTAACAAGAAAAACCTGACGGCAATCTCAAGTGCTACAGCCACCACCAACTGTAGCCATAGGCAGAAGTTAAAAGATTTTGAGATCTAGGAAATGCTCTTTGAGGTTGGGCTTATAACGCCTGGCCAGTGGGTTTGTTATGGAAGAAAGAGAACCAGCAAACCAGAGAGAAAAGTTGATGATGCATTCGGCCACAGACAGACCACAACAATGGAACATTTGGGACTTTCAGAGTGTGAAGTGGTACTTGGCCCCACAGCAACAGCACACATAAATACAGTCACACAGCCTGAATACTGCCAGAGACACATATCGCACACTTTGCTTATTTTTAACACAATGCAAACAGACACTTAGTAGCGTGACATTGTCAACCAGGAAGTGGAAACATTCAGTGGGTTATGAAACATTCCAGAGCAGGAAGAAAAATAGAAAAAAAAAAACAAGTTCCAGGAAATCTTACTGTTGCTGATTGGTTTCTGCTTGTAGAGGCCACGCTGTGACTCTTAGAGGTTGCTACTTTGTTTGTCTGTTTGTCTGCTGAATGAAAGACGGAGCAGATAGAGATGGCGGAGCAAAATGTTAAGTGAGACAGCAATGTAAATACAGTTACTATGTTCGGTATGTTTCAATAAGAGACACTAGCCAACATTACTGACATAAACTGCATGATCGTGTGCATTTCTTACTTTTTCCAGGAGTGTGTTCTGCTACATCTAATACAACTCGCAGCCCGTCCAGGTTGGAAATAGGAAGACCCAGATCTAAGGGCTCTGACTCCCCACTCTGCGTGACACAGACGAACACATATCCGATTAGAGTTTGAGCTCATCACATTTACTCCTTGTTTTTTTTTTCTGTTTATCCGCAGACAGCCAGAATGTGTAGTTACTCACAATACGTGCCACCAAGTCAGAGAGGTGCAGGCCATATTTGGCAACCACAGGCCTGAGGACTTCAGTCACTGGCTTGGTGGGTTTAGCTTTTAGGCCCACGGAACGATTAATAGGGACCAAGTCAAGCCTGACAAGAAGAAGAATAGAATTTTTTTCTGTAGAACTTTGGGGCAGCAGCATTAGTGGCCACTGACAGCTTATTTTGATACTTCCCAGTAGACAGAAAACAAAACAGTTTCCTGTACCTGAAGAGTGTACGTTTTTCTAGTCTGAGGTCCCGAGAGCACAGTGTCATAGAGTCTTGGTCCAAAACAAGTGGCTGAGAGACAGAGAAAAAGAAAGGATTCATCATGACTCCCATTGGTATGGTCACACACTGCCTTTGGGTTCAATGGAACGGAGAAGAAAAAACAATAAGTGCTCTCCAACCCCCTGACTGATATGAAATGCTTCTTTATGGGTAGTTACAACCATCATTTAATTAAGTAGCAGTAAGACTCTTTTTGCCACTTGAGGGCAGAACTCAACAAGCTAAAAAAAAATTAAACAAAAATAAAATAAACACGTTTGACTTATTGAGCAACAAAATTTTTATATGGCTTCTGTGTGATCAAACTATTGTCTAAGTGGGGAATGTGAACAAAAGACAGTAAAGGACCATGTCATAAAACCAAAACATTGACGTGTATCACAATAGAGCCTTCTGAAAAGAACTGCAGAGTTCAGTGTTGTGTTATGTTGTCAGTTCTTCATATAAAAATATGTATTTATTATTATTATTATTTATTATTTGCATTTATTCATATAGTTCTAGAAGAAAACAAAATGTTGTTGTTTGAAGCCAAACAAACATTATTTGGGATATCCCTTACCTTCTCCCCACCAACCAGGAAGAGGTCAATAGCTGCTAGGTTGATGCCGAGCTTCTCACAGAGGCCCAGCAGCAGGTCCCTGATGGACACTCCGGCCCTCAGTGGCACAGAGCAACATGAACCATCTGGCAAGGTTATGTTACACTGCCTCAAGGGGGTGCTGTTCCCTCCTCGCTCTGCTGACACTGATACTGCACCACGGGAAACATCACCCTGGAGGCAGAAAACAGACAGACAGGAATAAGAACAGGAGAGGAATAAAAGCAAGAAGATTAAAACAATAACAAAACTTAGGTTAAACAGAGAGAAAACGTACAAATACATTATTTTCAGTTTTTCAGAGTTACTCTTAAATCAAATAAATTAAAACCAATTGATAGCAAGGCAGTGAAGATAATGTTACTCCATAGTGAGATGTAGGTCTTTGAGCCCATTGGAGTAAAGTCAAAATGGATTCCCAGGCTCGTTTAAGACTGACCTCGTTCCTCCCTGACCCAGATGTCCCCAGCTCCAGACTGGTTCCTGATGACAGTGAACCCTGGGACTCACGCCGACCGTTGCTGCCAGAGAAATCTACAAAAATGACAAATGAGGGGCGGCTGTAGCTCAGTTGGTAAAGGCAGTCATTCACGGACCACAGGGACAGTGATTCGATCCCCGGTCCCGGCTATATGTCGAAGTGTCTCTGGGCAAGACACTGAACCCCTAACAGCCAATTCCCCTCCCCAGCTGTGCAGTGGCCGTCCAAGCCCGGTAGAAATTGGGAAGGGTTGTGTCAGGAAGGGCATCCGGCGTAAAAAACTGTGCCAAATCAACATGCGGACAGTACATACAGTACATTGTGTAACAAATTTGCTTAAACATTTCAGAAAGTTGTATTTGATTCGTCAGTTCATGGGGGAAATTGTGTAATAACTGTAACTGAAAACAATTAGCCTTAGGGTAAACCGCAGCCACACAATATTCAAAGAATCACTATGAGGTGATCTGTGTTATCAAATTCACTGTTCAAATTTTCAGGAGAGAGCTTTTCCTGGAAAGAAGTTCTTTAAGTGAAGTAAATGGCCGGCGCTTTTGTAGCACTTTTCTACCTATTGGTACCAAAGCGCTTTACACTGCTTCTCATTCACCCATTCGCACTCACAATCACAAACACTCACACACCCAAGTCTTGCTCAAGGACACTTTGACATGTGAGAGGAGGATCGAACCAGAAACCCTTGGATTGGTGGATGACTGCTCTACCTCCTGTCACCCAAGAACTCATAAAACAAATAAAACTACTCACTGTAGTTGAAGTCAGTCAGCTCTCGTTTCTTCTGGCCTTTTCCAAAGCTCCTGTTGCGGGACCAGGGGAAGAACATGCCTTTCCGCCGATCTCCTGAGTCATCCCTGCAGTCCTCATTCAAAGAGCGTCCAGATTTACTCTTTTTATCTTCCTATAAGACACAAACAAAAGGAGGGTTAGATACAGATGCGTACACACAAATGAACACAAGAAAAATAGCAAATGCTGCATAGAGCCCTACTGCAGGGTGTCAGAAACAGTATTTCCTTTTTTCTCTGTGGCCACATTTTTTTTAGAACAACAAGCACATCAAGAGGTTGAGCAAAGTGAGGGGTGTGATGCGTTACCTTCTTCGGTGTGGAGAGGTTAGAGCGGTCAGAACCGGTCGTGCTGTGTTTGGAAGTTGGGCTGCTAGGGATGTGGTAGGGGTCAGGCAGGGGCCTGCCCTCTACTTCTGCCAGCATACACTCCTGGTACAACAGAGACTTGAGGAACCGTGTATAGCTGTCAAACTTCATGAGGTTAAAGATCTAAAAAAGAGAAACAGAAATAAGTAAAAAGTGGGCAATAGGAAATGCAAAGTGAAAGAGAATGGGATGGAAAGCTGGCAAGAAAGGACAGAAAAAGGAGCATTGACAACAGTACTAAAGAAAGAAAGGACAAACCAAAAATTAAGGAACTGAATGGAAAAATGAAGTCATAAAGGAGAATTATTAAACAAAAGAAACAAGAAAACAGTGTAGAAATTAAATCACGATTTTTACAGACAATATAAGCAAATGGAAAATTTGTAGCAGTCAAAGTGTTAAAAGTATCAAATTATTGTTTTATTTTCTTGAACATTCATCCACAGAAGGAAGCGCAAAGATAACATCATGACATAATGTGTGTGTCCGGTCTAAAAAGAATATGTTCAATTTACACTGCAACCTGCCCCTTTATTTAATATTCATTTGGGGCAAATACATTTTTGTTATGTTGTTAAACTGCCACGAGTGGGGTTAAAAAAAAAAAAAAAAAGAGGCACAAATACGGATGTATGTGTACATTTGTGAGTCTGACCCAAAATCTGATGTCAGTGGAACTGTGTTGAGGAACCCAGTGGTATTTCATTAAAGCTCATCTCAATCATTGGTTTGTGTGTGTGCGCGGGCGTGTGTCTGTGCACATCGTAGAGAGTTTGACTGTTTCATGTTTAAAAATATAGAGGGCGATGGTCAGGATATGTTTCTAGCCTTGTGACTGGCTCTTATCAGACTTTAAATATCTGAGCCCAGCTGTTAAGATCAATAGTGCTTTTCAGCAACTTTCTCCCTTCTACAACATGCACATGTAAGAAGCCATTCATATTCAAGAAGCTAGATAGCAGGCCTTATTGCTGCTAGACAGTCGACTTTATACTGAGTGAGCATGCAATGTAAAAACCCTAGTACAATTTCAATAGTGGTCTGTTTTCATTCAGTTTTATGAGTGATAATAAATGTGTCTTCAGGGAAAGCCTCGTTCACTTCCCCTTTACCAGAAAGATCAGAGCTCAGTGTCATTTTCACACAGCCTGTGGAGCAGAGGGTTTCTGTTTGAGGGGTTGCTAATCACCATAAGTTTGGGGTTGATGTGTATCCTACCTGCAGTTGTTGCTCCTTAAACATGTCAGGCCGAGGGGCATTGAGGATGTCGTCTGCAAGCTGAGCTTGACTGTCTATGTTGACTGGTGTTGTGGCTTTACTGGACAAAAAGCTGTTGTATATCTCTCTGGCTTGCTGAGAGAGCTGGAGAATGTAGGAGGGTCATATAGAAACAAAGTGTTAAGACAAAGAGAAGATGGCCAATAAAGAGGGCTGATTAACATATACAACACTTCCTTCGTGCTAGGAGGGTGTAAATGAATGCAGTGTTAGACTATTTGCCAGCATGTCTGTTACCTGCTTCTTGTCATTCTCAGGCACATGGCTGAAGAACTCACAAGCCTGCCAGAACAGGATGTTTTCCTCACTGAACTCTTTCTTTAGGAACTCCTAGAGCATACATTTCAAAACAAGAAAAAATGTAACCTGACTGATGTACACACATTTACAATAATGCAAAAGGCTCACTGTATCACACTTGTCTGTTATGCAGTGGGTTCTCCTGATCAATACTAGCTTTCTCTCTAATAGTTTAAGATTTCATTTAGCTCTATGTTGTAACATATTTGTGTGAGGCGAAGTTTATTGACTATTAGAGATAAGACTCAATAAAAGCAGGATGAAAACATTCATGAAATTATGGATTGTCAGACCACCAGCTCAATTGATTGACTGTAGTTGAAATTTTGTCTCTGCAGGAATTTCTTTGTAATAACCCACCTAAAAGAGCTGGTTTCAAGTTTTAACAAGACAACATTAGTAGAGTTGAAATAATGTCCTTTGAATATTGGAAGAGATACAGATCTATCACAAGCATATGCTGGCCAACACCAGTCATGTGATGTTATAGTACCGAGAAATAGCGGACTCCCACGGGATCCTGTAGCAGTCTCTCAAAGCAGACAGCCCAGCTGGCCACTCTCCTCTCAGTGTGGCGCCTGTGGCTCTGGACACTGGGCAGACTGGCATTACTGTTCAGACTGTTGTCGCTGCTGCAGCCCTGCAGTTCCACACTGTTCAGTTCTGTTCACATAAACCCACAAAACACCAAATAAGCTGTAGCAGAATTTCAGTATTTGGCTTTTACAATTATCAGTGCATTCCAATTTTTAATGTCATTGCTTTTTTCAGTTATCTGCATGTTTAAGACATTATAATGGCTGTTTAGATTAGAAAAGTTTATATAAAGATAATTGCAAATATTTTTCCAAGAGTAAAGGCCACTTTTTAGTGGCTTGTTTGCTGCACTATTCTCATTTTTCCACAGGGGCTCCTACCTGTGGGCAGCCCAACATGCCATTTGGGACACACCTGCGTCTAGTATGTCCCAGGTGTGTCCCATAGTGATGAAAATACAGGGGTAGTGGGAACTCCTCTTTGCTGTGGTTTTCTGCTGTTTTAGATTGAGCTCTGCAATACAACACCCATGATGCATAGTTTTACTCATAATACCTACAATACGTAAATGATGAATTTGATATTCTTAAGATGTTTGAGCTATTTTACCTCATTTGTTGTCTCATATTCTTGCTACAATCTAAGCAATAAGCTGTGACACATGGTATAATTTCACATCACAATTCCTGAGAAAGCGAATTTGATAAAAAACTGAAAATGACCACATACTCCTACTATATCAGTTCAGTAGAAGCCCACGTAGTTTCAAATATTCCTGCAGTGCCAAGCTTTTCGGTTCAGATCCAAAGCACTATATGTTACAACATGCTCCACTGCGCTAGTTATCTTCCTATATATGTTTTACAGTCTGGTTTAGGTTTGAATGTCCACTTTAACTGTTTGCCTAACATCTTGAGCAATGTACAGCTAGATTTTACTCATGAAGTGCCATTGTAACACTCCCATTAAGGAGTTTATTGAATTGATTCCTTACAGTTCTAAGGAGCTCCGACTTTTCCCACCACTGAATCTAAGTATGTCTATGACCTTGATGGTAAGACAAGATCAGAAAGCACACAGAGGCACAAAGAAAAGCAGAAAATAACCAGAATAAAGGAGCTTCAGTTCTGATGAAGTGAGAGTGGGCTGCTAAATTGAGATAAAACAAAATACAAGAACAGCCAAAGGGAAGGCATCACTGGTCAAGTGCCCCTGACAACACAAATTGTGTAAACAAACTCAAAGACCAGTGATCTTGACAACAGCGCATGTCTTGTGCGATTTAAAGTTCAGAAACTTGGCTTTTGATAGATAATTTTAGTGTGATATTTTATAGGTTAAAGTTATCAGTGACCGTTTTCCCACAAAAGATCAGTTTTGCCAAACCACACAACTCTCAGTCAGGTTCAAGCAGGCATAGTAAACAAGACCTTGAGACTTGGTTATTAATGTTGATTTATCACTTTAAATGAGATTCTATCCCTGCCTTCTCTAAACCATGTTTCCTGTTCAGTGATACAGTGGCTGGAACGTTTCACAACATACGCTCTGGACAGTTCATCTGTGTTTAACAGAGAGGCCAATAAAACAAAGCTGAAACACAACAGTAATACAGTAAAACTGTAAGGCTATAAAACTATTATAACTAAATTATCACCTTTTTCCTTCAAAAATAAAATCTCAGCCAATAGTGAATCTTAGGTTTCTTTTATGTCCTTCAATCCAACAGACAAATCAAGCAAAAATGTAAAGAAAAAATTCCCAAATCTGGGATTCTGTCCAATTCATTACTGTTATTTCACATGAGACAGGTCAACTAACGTCAAATCCACATTTACCACACACACACACACACACACACACACACACACACACACACACACACACACACACACACACACACACACACACACACACACAGCAGATTGTAACTTTGTATGGTAACTTTAGTATTTATAATAGGAGGTGTGTCAATTACAGTACTTGACTATAATATAGCAGCAGAGTCAGAAATATGTAGTAGAAGTGTATCGTATTGTATTGTAATTTTAGGTTGTGCTTTGTGTCACATTTTTTTAAACCAATCATGATATACCAACATTAAGGCTGTGGGTTTTTTACTAATTGTCAAATCTGATCAAACCATACTTGTACAGTCTTTGTGATGCATATTTACAAAATGTTAGTAAAGTTAGTTCAATTCATAACCAAAAACAATAAAGGAAGTTTATCTTTCCAAATATACTTTATTTTGTGATTGTAGTATTTAGTTTGGAGTTCTTAACTAAACTTGTCAAGAGGTTTTTAGGAAAGACTACGAAATAAGTAGGTAAATTTTAAAGCCTACATTTTACAAAGGGCGTATTGTGCGCCCTATACAAGGGAAATCAACAATTTTAAAAGATGTTTTAAAGTCAAAATGCTCATTGACAGATTGAGCCAAGTGGCATTTTTTAATTGCAGCCCAGAGCAATATAGTAACGAAAGTAACTGCATTCTTAATTTGGATATTGCAGAAACTGGTCCGCAGATAGCATTAACAACTCATTAATAACTGAACTAGCCACAATTCACTTCAGTTTTATCCTGTAATGGAAAAGAATAGGCAGGTCAAAATGCTAATACTTAATTATGCACCATTCAGACCAGCAACCACATAACCAACCACATTACACATAACAACTACCCTACTGCATTCATTCAGATAAGTTGGTGGTTACAAAACCATTTATCAAACAAACCATCTGCATCATCCACATGGAAAGCTAACCAAATATTCAACATCAAGCACTGCCTGGTCTAGTAATGTTATTGCTCCTCTGTGCCTATAATGTGTAATTGCCCTTCTTGAAAAACAAGCATTTCAAGCTCCAGCTACTGTACCTCACCTGGGTGGAGCTGGTAGGAGCCTGTGTGGTGCCACCGGGGCAGGTAGCGAATCCTAAGGGGAATCCAAGCCCCTTCATCCATACTCACCCTATCAGGGCCCCTTACAACCTCAAACACACCAGGTTGAACACACAGTCCAATACAAACCATATACACGCACACACAGTTGACATCATCACAGAAAGAAAGGGAGAGAGACAGAGAAGAGGAGGAAAGAAGAGCAAAAATGAAGATGCAGATTAAAGGAGAGAAAGAGAGAGAGGCTGTGGTGAGCAACCTGGCTGACAACCCTAGAGACCACACAGAGTCAGGTCACAACATGTACACACACCTACATGTACATTCACACACACACACACACACACACACACACACACACACACACACACACACACACACACTTTCAGGTAAATGATATGGGCACTCTCAGGCCTTGAGATGATGAATAATTCAGAACAGAGGGAGGAGGGGACTAGAAACATAGGAGCGCACATGTGCGCACACACATACACAAACTGCAGTATTGATGAGGAGCTTTTTAAATGAAGGCCTCTGTTGAGACTAATGAGGCCTGCAGTCCGCATACAGCTAATCACTCAAACACACACACAGAGGTAAAAAGCAAGTCTTAGTCCTATCCTGGCTTTTATGACAAAACAAAAATGGACCAAATCAGTTTGAAATACAAAATGACAGACAATACTGCTACTATCGCTAAATCTTTTAATTTAAAATTTTTGAGACAAAACCTGTAACTTGTTACATGATAGTGGATTTCTCTTGTGTCTCACACAACAACTTTTTCCTAAAACTGTTTGCTTTAGGAGTCTGTTACATACTAAAGATAACATTATTCATTAAAACTTCCTTCATGCCCTGACTGTACCGAGAATAAACTGTGCCATCACGCTCCCTGTGTCACATGCACATACAGTACATCTCCAAGCAGAGCCAGTTTTCCATTCCACTCACTGATGACATGCTCCCTCTTCCACACACGTCTGCCATGGATTTCACACCCCTTTGTCTTGTTTCACACCTCCTTTATCTACTTTTATCTGTCATCCATTGTAACCTGTCTTTTATCTTTGATGTGTTAAAGCATGATTCGAAGTCTTCATTAGTTTAAATTCTTTACCACATGGCATAGTAAAGCTTATTTTTATCAATTTTCACATGCAACACCACAAGAACCTCGAAGGAGACCCTGTCTGAACGTTTGCACTGTTACTGCATACCAGTTGTGCAGCTTTAACACTGTTACTTTTAGACATGGTTCAACAGTCCTGTCCTTCAGATGTCGACCTACTGATCTCAAATCTATGTATCACAAACAATTTACCAAAAGCAAACACAGCAAAGCATTTACTGCAAAATAAATAATTTGATCTCTCTCATGATGTTTCCTATACATGACTTGTCACTACATGTCCAAAATTGGTAATGACTTTGAGAGCAGCAGTCTTTGAGAGCAGCAGCAGAGCAGGAAGAGGTGGGGCAGAAGCTGAGCAGGTTAAACCAGACTGTTTGCCGATTATGTAAAAGCAGCCACATATTAAAGAGGTGTCCACCAAGACCACGGTCATGATCATACAGCAACAGTGGGCTATACAACAAGCCATATAGAAACTAGGGAATTTAAATATAGTAATAAAGTGTTTGTCAACAGTTATAATACAAAATATGCTAAAGAAAAAGTGAATGTCTTGTTTAAAAAGACATATCTACTCACCTCCATCCGAGACTGCAGCAGTCTGTAAAAAAGCACAGAGAGACATGGGTTAAGATTTTCCCTCACCACCCAGATTCATACACACATTCACACACGCTTGAAAAGTACACAAGGGCTAGGAGAAAGCTGCCCAGGCATGCACCTTAGGCCACATGGACACACAGACTGACTGTGTTTCTCACTGGGCCAGGCCCATTTGCCACACAGACATTCACATCATGACACAGCCAGCTTAGCACCCACATGCCTCTTGTGTGTGGGAGGAATCATCTGTGAACCGACTGTGCTTGCTCTGCAAGAAAACCTCCTCAGAGGGGTGGGGTTTTGCTTTGGATTTGTGTGTGTGTGTGTGGGCGTGAGTGTGTGTGGGCGTGAGCGTGTCTGTGTGTGGGCGTGAGCGTGTGTGTGTGAGTGAGTGTGTGTGTGTTGGCGTGAGCGTGTGTGCGAGTGTGTGTGGGCGTGAGCGTGTGTGAGTGAGTGTGTGTGCGTGAGTGTGCGTGTGACAGGAGTGACAGGGGTAACTTTAGGCCTACCTGCCCCCGATTTCACAGTTATGCGTGATGTTTGCTTGCATCTCTAACAATCACTAATTACAGACAGTTTATCAATTTAACCATCTAACAATCACTAATTACAGACAGTTTATCAATTTAACCATCTATAAAAGTTTTATTTAATTCAATTTCAAAAACAGCTTTGCCATCTTAAGAATTTCCTGCCTCGTCTTCTTCTACCCCTTTAAATACACACAATACAGTGATTTTTATCCCAGACATGCTGAGCTAGGATGAGATCACTCAACTCAGACATCAGTAAGATAACTCTGTTGTTGAAAAGCTCTGTGACTCAGAGCAAAAGAAAGAAAGAAGTGTGGGAGAAAGAAGGAAGCAAAAAAAAGTTAATTTGAACACCAAACTAACATGAGCTCAAAAACAATTGGAGGCTTTGATGCCATTAATCTGACCACTAATCTGGCTAATGACTGGCTTTGTGTTTTTTCTATGACAGAAGGCAGGCTGGGGAGTAGCCACAAGGGTACACAAAGTAGATATTCTGGCTCTGAAAGAACTTTCTGTGGAACATATGCGTTATTGATCTCATCTTTAGTCAACACTGACACATTGCTGTTCCTGAGAGGATTTGATGTTATCAGTTGGAAATTGTAACTTTATTTCTGTTAATTTAAACTCTTTCTTACTTACTTTGACATTTCAATTTACCCTAAAGAGATTGAACACAACTCTTGACTGGCACTGCAGTGCAAAAGACCCCAACCAGCCAAATAAGACTATTGAGAGCTTTCTGTCTTTGAAACAGAATTTTATATATTTTATGTTGTATTCACTGAGCAGCAGAATGGCTTAATACTGTCTTTACTGTTAAAATGAATGCTTACTAAAAAAAACAATTTATTTAGGACCACCAGGTTACATTAAATGTAAAAGAGTTGAGTATTTAACCATGTAGAGTGGCTTCAGAAGGTATTTAGATCCCCTTTAGTTTTTGGACTTTGTAATTTGGGTTGTAGATTTCATTTTAAATGGATAATCTGATTTATGTGCCCATCAATCTACACCCACCAATGTTTTCAAAAATGTTCGCAAATGTATAAAAAAATGTTATTGGTCCTTCAAATATGCATTTAGATCCTGGTTACTCACAGTCTCTGTCTGACAACTCCGACTGGAGTTTACCGAAGGTTCCTCTATTTCACATTGTTTCACATAATGACTGTTTCACACATGACTATTGAGACCACTGTGGTCAAGGGACCACTACAAGCCTTTAGGTTTTTTATCCTTGCCCTGATCTGCACCTTTCCAGAACGGCATCACTTCAGGGCTTCAGTAAGTTTTATTAGTTCATGGCTTGGTTTTTGTCCTGGCAGAAATTTGTGAATATTAGGACTTTATACAGAGTACATACAGGTATGTACCTCCCTTTGTCCAGTTAATTCAATTTACCACAGTTGGACAATCAAGTCCTTGTCACATCTCAGGAAAAATGAAAGCACACAAAATGGGCCCATAATTTGGGGGGGACCAAAGAGTGCTGTCCATGGTGTACCCAGCCTCTCCCCTGATGACAGCTGGGTTAGGCTCCAGCCCCCCACAACCCTGAAATCAATAAGCAGTTTAAGATAATTGATGGATGGATTATTTTTAATCACTTTGCAAAGTTTTTCAAAAATGGTAATTTTTAACGTGTCATCTACAGCAAATGTGTGCAGAAAGGGTCGGTAGTTTCTATGCATGTATGTGTAATGTTGGTTAATGAGTTGTAAGAAAGCAAATGCATAAAGAACTGAGACAGGAAAAGAACTGATGTGACAACAATGTTCAGATGAAAGAAAAGATCATTCCTTGCGCGAGTATGTATTAGTGTTCAAAACAAAGCATTTACTAAAACTGGAACCAGCACTGCAATATAAATTGAGGCTTTTAGCAGTAGCCACTTCCCACAGCTGAACTGTAGTCTGCAAAATTTGCACTGTAAAGAAATGAAATGTGATCTGGTCTGGTTCCATATTTTAACAGTAGTCAAAAGGGAAAGACGCCTACAAGTCCTGTGATTTCCTGACTAACATTCAATACTATGTGAATCTAAGAGATGACCCCTTAAGCAGCATATGTGCTGGTTTGATTCATGTGCATCTTGGCCATTACCTCACTTCATCCAGCCTGTCCTGGCCAGATGGCACAGCCAGCATAATCACTGGGATTAGCTATTTCAGACTGTCCCCGGAAGAGAAGAGTTTGGCTCTGCTGTGTGAAAAGAGATTTGATGCAACTTTATTGCAGCTGATTTTGGTTAAACCACAGCAAAAGATGAGAGAAAATAACAGAGGCAGAAACCTCACCAGTGGAAACTGGGTAGCTGATTCCTGTGCTGATTGGAGTCCCACAAATTGCACATCTTACACATTTCAACAGCGTGCATTGTGTCTGTGATATGTATGTGTAACATGCTGTGTATTTTATATGAGTATAGCTAGAGTATATATGCATATGGTTGACATGTGTTAGAGATTTTTTTTTTGTATATGGGGTGCACTCTTTTGAATTTGTGCATGTTCACTCCGTGTCCCCCTTCAGCTCTAAAGTGATCACTTCCAGACATACTCTGTGAGGAAGAGGTTTGGCTCCTGGTCAAGCCCCCATGTACAATTTTCCCTCTTTTCTTTCCTTTACTTCTCTTCACCCAATTTTCAAACCTACTACTTTTTTTCATTCTTTACTTCTAGTCGTCATCCTCTTTGTTCCATTTCTCTCCCTCCACACATCCCTCAAGTGGTTTTCGTCTTCAATTCCTCCCTAATCATTTCTGCAATAATTCCAGTGGTGTTTCCCCCACCTCTCCTGGCTGATCCTGGTCATTCCTAACAACCCACAGGGAATAACTGGGGTTTTCCAGACTTTCCCTCCATTCCTCTCCCCAAGCTTCAGTCCACAGAGAAACATGAAGCTGGAAAATGTAACAATCTTGATAGCAGAGAATTAAAAAATAACTATTAGTTTCTTCTTATCAATTAACATGTCACCACACTCATTTAAGCTGTCTGAGATAGAGTTTTATATGAGGTCGCATGACAACCACTGCTGGAATTACTTTTACTACATGCTAGTGCACATGCCTGCTGAATTCCCCACTTTTTTTCCACTGTTTTTTTAAATTCAATTTAAGATGTTCTCAACCAGAATTCTATGGTAAACTCAAACTATAGCAGTTCATAATGATAGAGTACCAAATAAAACAATAATGTACTGTATTTACATTAAATTGACATATTTTTAGTGTGGACATGATCAGACAATAGATGCAGTGGAGAGTGCAACCAATACTTGTTAGGGTGACACTGTACCAATACCAATGTTTAAAATTTAAAAAGCTATTACTCTTCTGTACATTGGCTGATTTTTGTGGTATGTGTGATTTAAATAACAACATGACTAAAAGCATTTTTTATAAGAATACCTTAAAAATATGTGACCAGAGCCCCTTTCGGAGATACACTGGTATTCTGACCTTCTCCTGAATATGTCAGGAAGACAATGTCTGCATTATGTGTGTCTCATGCTGCTCTGTTCTGAATTTGCGGGGCAATTAAAAGTGAGTGAATGAGTGAATTGATAACAGTTATCACTCAACTGCCATTATAGGCGAGTGATGGAACCTTTTTTATTTTTTTGCACGGCTTCAATGTGCTTTAAACAAAACACTGTTTCCCACAGCATAAGTTTTCTATCATGAAATCATGAAATGTGCAGAGCTGTAAAATTATTTTAAAAGTTAAATTTGTCTCCTGTAGTCTAAAGTATGAAGCAGTTCCTAAAGCCAAAGGTGGCATCCTCTAGCTGCTTGTGCTGACTGACAAACAGCCCAAAACCCTTCTTCACACTGACACAATTGACATGTTGTGGTATTGCATTGTGACTTTGTAGATCAGTGATGATAAAATGACTGTCATATTTTAAAACATTATCTGTGTTTCAAAGCCAGATTTTTGTTGTCCACAGGTCACAACTTGTTCATTTGAGAGAGGATGTGGGATGTTATCTTTCCTTAAACAAAACATCCCACCTTCTAGCCACATGCCAGACCAGTTTATACTGGGTTTGTGTGTGTGTGTGTGTCTGTCTGTCTGTCTTTGCGCGCGCTGGGTTACTGTGTTACCACAGGTCCCAAGTGCTTTATTAGCATTTTGCATATACATGTAAAGGTTCAAACTATGACTAAATACAGGGAATAATTTAGAGTCACGTTTCTCATAATATTATTTCTTAAAAATGTTCTATCCCTGTACAAGTGTGTGTGTTTGTATGGAGAGACAATGAATCTAAAAGACAAAACAAATAAATAATTTAAAATATAAAATAAATCTATATATGCATACATACATACATACACACACTACTTTATTTGATGAGACACAAAGCAGACAGTGGGTTAATAAAAAAAAAATATGCATCTGTGTGAAAGACTGTTGGGGATTACATAAAGTAGGCAGTCAAATACACAAAGACAACACTGTTTGTACTACAGGAACCTATTCTTGGCTCCAACATTGAAACTGCAACTGCCACCTTTGGTAAGGAAAGAGAGTCAACTTATATAGTGTTTGCGAATAAAAGATGACAGAATGCATGCTCAAACTCTGAACGTATCTTCAGCCTATGCGCCTGTGAACACTGACATTATGACAGGAGACCACACCTATAACTGACACACACATGCTGTCCTTAAAACCTGATTTAGAATTCACAACACAGATTTCCCGACTACAGAAACACACACACTTCTAACTGTGGAGGAAAGTGTGAAAGCGCCAACAGGTCAGTGTGTGTGCGCCTGTGTGTTTACTTTTGAATATGAGGTGAATAGTGGCTCCCATTGAGAAGACCAGAATCACCCTGCCAGGACTGGCCACCATAAATCCACTTAGCTTTAACATAGCTTAACTCGGAGAGAAAAAGATGAGGCTAACTAGCTGATTACTGATACCTTCTCATTATCCAATAGTCAAATGAGGATCTGCAGCTGTGAGCATGTAGTTGAAGATGCTTCCCATACATCACTGACAGGATGTTGCCACTCTAATCCCTTTCAGAAAGAGGATGACTTTAAAAGGTCTTTTATATTAAATCAATAAACAATTAAAAGCACTGCAATCAGTAATCTCGTTGTCAAAGGACCAAATGTGTTCACCATGTCCACATTCCCACAGACATGTCAAAACTTCATTTTTATTCCAAAACAAATTCTCTTCTTACCTTCTTTCAAATACTGGGATTAAGCTCTAAATCCATGTGGTGCAACCAGGAATCAATATCCACTTTCTGCGATAGGAAAGAATGCAGATAATGTTTGTTTCCTTACAATACAGCCACACAGGAGATGTGACTCAGAGTCTAAGCTGCTGATAAATGTCTGTTTTACTTGGCTTGCTGCCCTAAACACAACACTGTCACACAGACAGAAGAGAGAACAAGGTGTAAACACAATACAATACAATCGAATATCACCTACCTAAACACCAACACACAGCTGCCAGTTGACATGCAAAATTAAGTCAGTTTCACAAGAAATGTCAGTTTCACAAGCAATCTGTGGCTGACACAGTTCACCTTTCCATTTCCTTCTAGGTGTCCTCTTACAATAAGCCTTTGAATGAAATGTACAAACCATATGAGTCAAAGAGACAAGAAAATATTGTGTCTTTGATTCCATATGTCTGGCTTGTCTTTCTCATGCTTTCTCTTCCTCATGCTTTCTCTCGATCTACCGCTTTGGCCCAAAACACATCTGGCTTTGAGAGGAAGAGAAACAGCCTGGAGTCATCTCAAACTCATGTCTGTCTTTTATTCTTTCTGTCCACCTGTACTTCTATACACACACTTAAGTCTACAACGTGTCCTTGTTCTCTTAAAATCCATACACACCTAACTTCTCACTTCTGCCCTGTCTGTTTCTAAACATGCCTCAACCTCATCCCTTTGTTTCCCCCTCTTATGGGCCGAGGGTAATGGGTTCCTCTAGCTCCCACCGTACTTTGGTCTACGTAATAGCCCCCTAATTTCACCATTTGTGCCCATCTTTCTCACTTGTACTGTAGTTTTGTACCAAAGGACAGCCTCCCTCTCCATTTGTCTGTCTCTCTCTTCCCTTTCCCATCCCTCTCTGACTGCTGTTAAAACCATAGCTGGGACATAAAGAATTATGCTGAATTTCAGGTGACTGCTAAGTTTTTCCACTCGGCTCTTTGGCAGGACAGCCAGATTTATTATTAGGACAACTTTTGTCAAGTTAAAGTTAAAGCAATATCTTAATTAAACACTGGTTAAGTTTGCTTATAGACGTATGTAAATAAATGAGTAGATGGTCAAATAACTGTTTCTTACAGCAATTTGTGCAGTTTATTCATGCAGACCATTTCTAAACCACTGCAAGTGCATGTGTGTGTAAAAGAAGCTTCTACTACTTACTGCATTGGTGTTCCAGACGCGCTTAAAAGAGAGCCTCTTCCTCAGGCTCATCCTGCTCCCCTCTCAGAGGAGAAAACCCACTGCTCTATCTACATATCTGGATGACACAAACATTCACACTCACACGTGGCCACTGATTGACAGAGCTTCCTTATGAGCCATCTAGGACAGAAAATTCACACAGACAGCTGAATTACATGGAGCCATGTCTGTGTGGGTCTTTCTCTCTCTCTCTCTCTCTGTCTCTCTCTCTCTCTCTCTCCCTCTCACGCACGCACACACACACGATTTAACTAAATCTGCTAGTTCAAAGTAACTGACTGTAACATAACATGCCTCATTTCCTACATCTACATCTTTTCCCTCACAAATACACACAGACTCCTCCACACACTGAGCTGACAGACTGCCTAGGAAGTTCCATTCTCTTGAAGACGCATACGCACAGCTCAGTTTCCATAGTGACACGCCCCCACCAAGCAGCAAGAAGGGGAGGTACCAAAGGTCAGTCTGCCAATCATGCTGCAACTCAGCATTTACCTCTCCACCCTCATCTTCCTCCTCCCTACTCAAATTATAGGCAGGCAGGTTTAGGTATGATCAAATTCAACTGTTTTCTAGTTCTTTAAGAAACTTTCTTAGTCCATTTATTACAGTCAAAGAGAGAGGAGAAGAAAAGTGTTAATCTTCAGTGTTTGTTTTAAAATTGTAATGAAAATTCTCTAGGTATTTAAAAAGGTCAACTGAAGAAAAAACAAGGGTATGTCACAGGACAGAGCATTCCACTTCAGCATAGATACATGCTCTCTCTCCCGCCTTCTCTCTCTGTCATTCTTTAATTCACTCACTCACAGCCAGTGATTGAATGCGTATGTACAACCTTGAACCTGCACCTCTCTCTAAATTTCCTGTTTTGTTCAAAGAGAGTTTTTGTGTCTAGTCCAGTGGTAGTAGCTGAATTTAAAGGGTATGCTTGTGTTTGATTACAAAATTTTCTAGCCTCAACATTTTCAGAGCATTGATTTATGTATGTCAATGTATGTATGACCGGAGCAGCGGTGGCTCAGTTGGTGGAGTCAACCCAACTGCCAATCCCAACAGCCCATCCCCATCTGAGCAGTGCCGTTCCCAAGCCTGGTAGAAAATAGGGAGGGTTGCGTCAGGAAGAGCATCCGGCGTAAGTAAACAAACAAAAAAAAAACAACCATGCCAAATCAACATGGGCACTAAAGATCCATAGTGGCAACCCTGAACTTATGGGATAAGCTGAAAGGACAAAATATAAATGAAAAACAAAAAATTAAGATTTGTGTGTGTATTTGAATGTGCAGCTTTTTGTGTAAATATGGCCTGTTCATCCTTCTTAAAAACCTCAACTCTACAAATGCAAAGAAATATTCGTCAAACACCATAAAATCTCTCTTTTGTTATTGCATTTATTTCAGAACTCCCAACACGGGATAAACATTCTTTCAAATAATAAAAAATAAATAAATCAAAGAGCTGAACTTAATGCTATAAAATATGAGAAAAGCCATAAAAAATAAGAGCAATGTGAGGGCGTGTGACTACTGCAAACACCTTTGTGGTTTTTAATAGAAAAGGGCCAATCTGAGCACCTTCCTTTCACTACAACAGGTACCATTTGAGGCCTTAGAGCTTAAAACACCATGCAATATTGTTGTTAAAGGTAATGTTACCTTCCATGTCTCTGTATCAAAGCAAGATCAGGGATAGCTGCAGCACTCAGCCACAACCCCACTATCCCCCTTCCACCACTAGCACTACACATACACACTCACACACGCACACACACACACAAAGCAGTGCCAAAGTACTAATTAGCAGAGGCTCTGGCACTAAAAAGACTGCCCAGTGGGACCCTAATTTTTAAAACATTCAAGATCCCCTTGTTCAGCTGAATTTATCAGTATCCCTCCAAAGCCAATAAAGTCACATTGTTTAAACTTTGGCTACTCTGTTTTAGAACAGCACCTTGGCTTTTAACAAATCTCTGACTGAATTGAGTTGTTTATGAGTACCCTGTGATTCAAGCACGGGTTAGTTTAGGTTGGCTAAATCCACATCCTGATGAAAAAAAAAAAAAAAAAACAGGAGTTAGACATGAGAAATGTCTTACTCCTCTCTTTAGACTAATTCCTGTGGTCTAAGCCATTCAGCTGTGTTTTGTTACATCATGGTCTTTTCTAGGGCAGTTCAACATAAAAAGACAAATATTCTTTTCTGCAGATATCATATGACACTAAGAAAACAGGGCAATGCAAGCAGAAAGACACACGTGTGTGCCCTTACACACATGCAATCCACATGTTAAAGGTTTGTTCTAGGCTTTTCCTTCTTGAAATGTCTGAATGTTAGGCGAACTGTAAGCCTGCATATCACACTGCTTTTTATTGCTTATTAGTTTGGGATTAGCTTCCCACATACATGTATTTGATTTAGTGTCATAAACTGTGCTTGTACATACCATCTTTATGTTTAAGGGTGAGCTCAGAGAAACTTTCCTGGTAGTGTCAAACTCTGCATCTACATCTTCTGGACCAAAAAAACACAGGACAACACAGTGAAGTTTGATATAAGCAAAAAATATTTTTAAAATGGAGGGGTTCCATACAAACAGCCATAAGTGTGAAATGTTTTCAGCCCTTAAGGGGAATATTCTTAACTCTTCATATGGTTAATTGATAATAGGACAGGTCTAACTGTTCTAGGCCAGTTCAGTGAATGAAATACCTGAAAAACACATGTACTTCAATGCATTGATTTTAGATTTTAGCCATAAAGCCGTCCTGATCAGTGATTCGCAACATTACTGACAATTAACTAATACACAAGAGATTAAAGCATTTGATATTTTGATATAGGGCCTAAACTGCATGGTAAATTCCCATCAAGCGATCAGTTAATTGCATATTACTATACCGTAGAATCCTAAATCTAGATTGAAGAGACAGGGTGCAGCAACAGCCCACAAATCAAACAGAAACTCAACATTGCCCTCTCCTGTTGTTGGTGAGGTGAGGCAATAAACAGGGCAGAGTATGGAAAAAAATTTGGCCTTCCTCATATCTGGTAGAGAGCCCTTAACGAATGTCAATAATGGTGCCACTGAACAGGGACAGTGAATCCGTGGCTTTACTTCTCAGGTTTTGCAAAGATCCATTGCATAATGACTGTGAGCACCAAGAGCTTATACACAGAAAATAACATAGTGTTGGGTTAAAAAAAAAAAAGACACTTTATACCACATATGTGCAGTGGTTTTAGTTGATTCTCCATTAAATTTAATTTGTATTGTCTTTGTAAGTTTTTCATGTTTCCTAGAAAACTTTCTCTTGAAACCGGTGACTGGTGATCAGAGCCCTGTTGGAGATGGTTTCTACTTGGTATTCAGCTTAAAATGAATCATGTGTTTCTGCCCTTAAAAGATGTAATTTAGAGTAGTTGCTGGTTCATCATCACAAACACCACAGAATTATGAAAGAGGAAATATGGGAGGCTTTAAAAAATACAAAGAAATGTGGTCACAAGTAGAACTTCACCAACGGACTGAGACACATGAAAACATATTTACTGAACACATTCTACAAATTACAAGTTAAAACTGGTAACGTGTTTTCTGTAATCTTGTCTGCACTTTGTGTAAATCAGTTCATTTAATATGCAGTCCTGTTTGATAGTGCTAATGTGGTAAACTGCACACGACTTATACTCGATAAGAGACAAAAACAAGCACCGCTGTTTATGTGAAACTGAAGCTACATCTGATGTGATTCCTGGCCTCCTGAGGTGTTCCACGTACAGAAACTGTGTGATCCTGTCTTGTCATCTGATTTTTTTTGCCCCAAAAAACTCTGCTCCCAGGGGATGTCATGAGGAACACACACACACACTCACACACAGACCTTAAATCTGTCCCAGGTTCTTATCTTTGAGCATCTGATTGTGTGTTTATTCACTTTTTTTGGGATATGAATAAGTTTTTTATCCTTTATGTTTGTGTGTTTTTGTGCAGCATCAGAGGGCTTTAAGGCTATGCTCTTCTCACTGCTGTTTTTAGTAAAATGTCCTGTGCTGATTTCCAAAAACAGCTTACTAAAAACTGCATGCACAGTCCACACAAACAGTTCTACTGACCTATCAGAATACACAACTACAATTCTGTGGGCAACACATCATCATTGCAGACTAAACTCACAGACACATCTATACATTTAGTATAACAGTTCTTCATTCATTAGCAGATCAAATTAGGGCATCAGTGATTATCTTCAAATACAATTATTTTAGATCTATGGAACAAGAGTTATTATATACAGTTTCTACGGTTGAACTGATGTAATGGGCCAAAAAACAGAATCAACAGGTTTCCCTTTACTGCAACTGAGCCAAAAGGAGCCTAATGATTGGTTTTCACAGGTCACATGATTTGTCATTCCAGAGCTAGTCCTTCTAACTAAAGTTCTAGTCCATTTAATTTATCTTTTACTAAAATTAAACAAATATTTAATGAAGGATTTTCATGAATTGACAACACCACAGCAGCAATAGAAAAAGAAAGCAGTTATATTAAACAACTGTTTCAGTAACAATGTTAATACACATAAAGCTTTACAATTAGCAGCAAGAGTTTAATTTATTTCAACAAGAAAATCATTTGAATTCTTTAGAATTACTATTATCTGCTAAATCAACATCGTGCAATGCGGTGTCGTGATTCTGTAACACACCATGCACACAATATGTGACATAAGAACGGGAGTCATCAGTGGAATCAAATAAGCTAGATGGGCTGCGCACACACACAAAAGCACACACACACCTCATTTACTCACTGGATGAGTGGCCATTTCAGAATCCAACCTTAAAGTTTGCTGCTCCATGTATGAAGAGATAAGTAATCCTCAGCACTGCATGTCAGAGCTTCCCTCAGTACACAATGTGATCAGCTGTGGATATGTGAGTGAGTGTATGTTTGTGTGTGTGTGCATGCAGAGAGACAAGCAGCAGAGCTTGATGGCATTCAAATGTCTAAACCACTACAGAATGTCGCCGTCGCTAGATTTCCCTCTCGCTCCCCCTCTCATGCCTCCTTCTCCTCCTCCCTCTCTAACATTTCCCTCGTCCTGCCTCTCTGTTTTCCCCTACCTCTTTCACTGCTTTTCCACCCACCCTCATATAATTTCTATTCCACCCACACTGCTGTGGGCTGTGAGATATACACAAAATCAAAATGAATGCAGAGGCATGGCTGCAGTGGGAGACCCCCTTGCCATTAACACACACAGACACACACACACACACACACACACACACATTCTGCAGAGTTGAATGTGTTACTCTCATCGCTCTTCTGTCATCTGCTTAGTATGCCCCACACATGTCTAGAGTGTGGAGAGTAAACTGACATTCAAGGAGAGGGGGGTGGGGGGGTCAAAACAGAGAGAAATGGAAACCCTGAATCCTTAGCAAACATTTATCTTGTAGGATTTACATAAGATGAAGCAAATGAGAGAATGGGAAGAATAAAAAGGAAATGTACACAAATAGAGGAGTAAGACAAAAGTCATTGACAACAAGTATTGATATCTCTAGTGGTGATTCAGTTGTGTACAACAGAGTTAGGAAATACCTGCATTCCTCAACATGCCTTGACACAGTGAAGTTACTCACCGTAACCCCCTCACACTCACAACCTCCTGCCCATCCTCCATTTGGCCCAGGGGTGAGGATAACCAGTGAAGCACCACCTCACAGAGATAGTAACCAAATAATCATGACACAGACAGGAAGGTACTGCATTAACGCTCAACCCACAGGATTGTAGTGTTTTCAAACTACACACACAAGCCACACAATACCAAGAAGCCACAAATGGGGATCTGGCTACTGGTGATGCTGTGGGACATACCATAAAAACTCCACGGACACGCACTCAACGACGGCGGGACATTGGCCAACCAAGGTATGCACTGATGTACAAAAAAGGACATTCACATTGTCAAATCTAGCTCAGCATTGACATCTGCAATCAAAGAGAAACTGCTACAGAGTCTGCCACTCATAGATCTTATTTGGACATCGATCCTTTTTTAGCAGCAAAAAACAGATTTTTATTTGAACCTGCTTGTAGTAAATATTCCACATCCATTATAATATTTATAAATCTTTTAACACTTATAAATGTCACAGTACATTACTCCCTATACAATATGTTGTATAGGGAGTGATGACAACATGGACTGAGAGAGAGAAAACAATTAGGTGCCAAAACGTTTTCACTAAGAAAACCTGCCAACAGCCACCAGCCTGTCTGATTACTTGTCACATTTAACAAGCTATTTCAGGGCATAGAGAGAACACAGCCCTAGTAAAAGATCCGTTTCTTGTTGCAGAGATCTCATATTGGTTCTGAGCTCTGAGGGAAGTTTCACCTATCATCAGTGCTGCAGCTCAAAGTAAACAGCAGGAATCAACCTTGCAATCAGGCTATTATTTATTTTGTTTGGTATTTCTATTGGTGCATTCAACCTCAGGGTGATTATTTGTACCTGTTTTCATTTGTCAGTCTTGCTTAGTGAATAGGTTAAGCAAGCGGGACCAGTTACACCCATAATTACCTTGCTATTTTGATTTCACACTTCCTGAGAATAATACAAATAAAAATAATAATCAATATTAATAATAATAACAACAACCTTCATCATCTCATAGTCCACTTTCTCACCTTACAGCTGCATGCTCAATTATTCACTCATAGGGAACAGGGAAATAGCAGAATTTAGGTTTTGTCCAGTAAGATTGATTCTAGATATTTTATATTAATTTTTAAGTGTATTTTTAACTGTAAAAACCTTTGATTGTAGATGTTTTTCCAATACTGACATAGGTTTTTCTACTAAAAGTTAAAAGGTTACATACTATAGCTTTAAGACAAGTTTTACCCAAAGTTTTAATGTTTTTCAAGCTTAGCTTTTTGTGCTAGTAAACACTGGAGGTTTTAAAGTTATTAGTGTCCCTTTGGATGTACGGACAATCGTAGAAAATACTGTGGAGAAGAACAGACAACTAAAAACCGCACTTCCTGTCACAAGACATTGTATGCTTGTGTGTGTGTGTGTGTGTGTGTGTGTGTGTGTGTGTGTGTGTAGGTGTGTGTGTGTGTGTGTGTTTGTGTGTGTGTGTGTGAGAGAGAGAGTGTATACCCACTTGCTTGTATCTACAATTAGAGCCATCACAAAAAGCCTGTTCTCGCAGACTTGCACACACGTGCCTAATCACACACGAAGTCTGAAACTACTGAATGGCTAAAATGGCACAGCTAGTCATGTAGCTGCAAATATCAGCATCTACCCTTGCCATTCTGTCAGAAACACTTCTCTCTGAAAATTCCATTTAAAAATGTTTTGATATTTTGTTTGCACTGGAACAAAACACACACACACACACACAGAGGAAAAGTCAAATCTGATACAGTACCACACAGAACCCAAAAAAATGCAATGGACAAAATTATTGGCATCCTTAATTTATTATTTGGTAGCTCCCCCTTTGAAAAAATAACTGAAATCAATCACATCCTGTAACCATTAGTTACCATGAGTTTCTTACACCCCTCTACTGGAATTTTGGACCACTCCTCTTTTGCAAACTGCTCCAGGTCATTCAGATTTGAAGGAGGCCTTCTACCATCTGCTGTTTTGAGATCTCTCCACAGGTGTTCTATGGGATTCAGATCTGGACTCATTGCTGGCCATTTCAGAACTCTCCAGCACTTTGTTTGGAACATTTCCTAAGTGTGTTTCAGGTCATTGTCCTGCTGGAAGACCCATGACCTCTGGTTGAGACGCAGCTTTCTGACACTGGCCACTACGTTGCTCCCCAAAATTCTTTGTTAATCATCAGATTTCATGATACCGTTCACACAGTCAAGGCATCCAGGGCCAGAAGCAGCAAAGCAACCCCAAAACATCTTTGAACCTCCACGATGTTTGACTGTAGGGACTGTTCTTTTCTTTGAAGGCCTCTTTTCTTTTTCTGTAACCGGCGCCATGATGTCCTACTTTTGTCTCATCTGTCCACAGTACGTTCTCCCAGTAGGATTGTGGTTTTGTCACACAAGTTTTGGCAAACTCCAGTCTTGCTTTTTATGCCTTTGTGTCACCAGTGGTGTCCTCCTGGGTCTCCTACCATAGCCTCCCTTTTCATTCAGATGGTGACAGATAGTACGAGCTGACACGGTTGTACCCTGTGTCTGCAGATCAGGTTGAATTTGTTTGGAAGTTAATCTGGGTTCTTTATCCACCATTCAAACAATCCTTTGTTGTAATTTTTCATTAATTTTGTTCTTCCGTCCAGTCCAGGGACATTAGCTACACTGCCATGGGCTGTAAACCTCTTGATGATATTGCGCACAGTGGACATAGGAGCATTAAGATCTCTGGAGATGGACTTGTAGCCTTGAGATTGTCCATGTTTTTCTACAACTTCTTTCTTTTCTCCATACTCAGTGTGACACAAGACAAAGGTTGAGTCAACTTTTCTCCTTTTTAACTGGTTGCAACTGGAAGTGTCATTACTATAACCTGTTACTTGCCATAGGTGTGTCTGAATACAAAAGACAGGAGCATCACATGTTTGAAAAGAAATTATTTCTTACAATTTTGACAAGGTGCCAATAATTTTGTCCAGTCCATTTTTGAGTTCTGTGTGAATTTTTATCAGATTTGACTTTTCCTCTCTCTGAGAGAAGGGTTGCATTTTCTGACAGAATTGCAAGGGTGTCGATATTTTTGGCCATGACTGTATGACAGTTGGCTGAGCAGTTTGTATCTGTGTATGTGTGTGTGTGTGTGTGTGTGTGTGCGTGCTGTTACAACGCTGTTACAGCACAATCATGCTTGTGTGCCATGACGACTTTTTACATGAGCGATTTGTGAACATGGCTCATCATATATACAGTGTGTCTGTGTCTTGTGTGTGTGTAACTGTATGTGCTTCTGTGGCCTCACTAAGCTTGTTGATCATCAAAGTTAATTAACAAAAACTTCAAACCCCATTACCTCCCACCACACCAATGCATACATAAATATTCGTCTGTGTATGGTTGCGAGGATGCTCAGTTACATAATGCATTCCATTGCCCCTCACGGCAACCCTAACCTGAATCTAATTCTAAGTATAAACCTAAGTCTCAATCTCTAACAGTGCTTTGAAGTTATGAGGACCAGCCAAAATGTCAACACAACGATGGTATTGAATTAAAATTTGTCCACACAGCCCCAGAAAGACGCATGCACATGCACGCATGCACATGCACGCACGCACACACACATCTCTCTTTTCTCTCTCCTCTCTCAAGACAAAGCCCTCTCTGTTTGTAGATTTTACCGCCTGTGGTGAAAGAGAAAAAGGCCTAGCGACCGGAAGAAAAAGGTAGAATAGAGGGGACAGGAGGGCAGAGGGTTGAAGGAGAGAGAAAAAAAAAGAGAAATCCTGCCATGGGATGGCCTGGCAATGGAAACACACACAATGGTGGGCAATGTCTACAGAGAAATGTGCTGATGCATTAGTTTTCATCCACGTGATTAAGAGAAAATAAATATAACTGGATAGAAGACCCATTGTATAGTAATATGATGTACAGGCTCTCATTAGGTGCAGTAAAACACTAACATACGAAAACATGAAGTGTAAACAACTTCTAATATGATAGATACAAAAATAACCATAGTTTATGGAAAAATAACTTGAGGCACAAAAATCACACTGTAAAATTGAATTTTGTCAGAAGAATTTTCTCATCTGTAACTTGAAATTAGTGGAGCCCTGTCCAGCCAGGGATATTTTCATTCCCAGTCCCTGTCCCTCTGCTCCATAGTTCTGTCGGTGTCTACTGTGCTGTCCAGTAAAGGAAATATGCCAAAAGTATATATCAATAAAACTAAATAATAAAGTGACAGTGTGGGATCTGCTTATCTGCTCCCAGGGTGCTCCCGCAGTCACTAAATGGCGGAAATATTTAGCTTTTCTTTGATCTCTATCTTAGTACCATAACTGCTGTTGAAATCATGCTCACAAACAGCAGACTCTGCACTTGACAAGCACGTGCACACACACACACACACACACACACCCTATGCTCACTCTGCATCTGCACCTCCCAAATTACATTTAAAGTTTACCTTACTTATAAAGTTAAAGTAGCTATAACGTAGCTTATAAAGTTAAATTACAAAGTTTACTTTATAAATATTATAAATGGAAAGTATTACATTTAAATCCCACCATAATTAAAATAAATATAACCTTGTGCAGCACTATTCTGCATTGCATTTGCATGATAGTAATTCACACTTAACCCAATGCTACGTAAAATTACTTTAAACTCACTTAAGGGCTTTTAACCAACTACTTAAATTATGATGTTACATTAGACATGTTGTTCTTTAGATTAAGATGTAATTTGTTTCCTCTGAACTCTCCCCTCCATGACAGCGATTCTTTCAGTGTTTACAAATTGTTAGCGTAGCATGATGGGTGTGCTTGTTTTAAATCTCACATAACATGAGTGGGAAGCAGTTTGATAGTAGCATTGTTATAAAAAGACAGATCCTGAAGTGGAGATATAATATTCCAAATATGAGCACTACCAGAATTCTTAAAGCAGACTTAGAGCAGGAGTCATACAGAGACAGAGAGAGAGAGAGAGAGAGAGAGACGGGTGAAAGACCTAAACAAATCTCATGTCCACAGCTTAAAAAACGTTCTGACAATTTGTACTCAACGTTGGCAATATAGTAATTTACTACATCCTACAGATAACATGCTGCGGTACATCAAGTATATGAGAGATATGTCCAATACAATCCATTGTACCCTTAATGCCTGAGTACTAAAGGAAGCACTGCAACTTCCTCATTATAAAATGATGTAAAGTAGAACTAAATAGGCATATTGTTAACCAAAACCCATGGCTCTCAAATGACTGGATACTGGGTCATTTCTTGCAGCTAAAAGCAGAGCAGAATAACTGTATAAATTTTGCAACCGTGTAGTTCTATTGCAGCTAGTAAGCAGAAAATCTGAACTCTAATCATAAATGTATTGATTGTATCCAATAGTGATCTCAGTTCAGGTAACTGACTGCTATCAGTACAGCAATCTTAATCAAGCCTGTAACTGTCTGTTGGTTCTTCCTGTAAGACCGTTCTTTCCACATCTGTGTGTGTGTTTGCACAGTCATGTGAGAAGAGATGTCATGTCATGTGAGGATGTGGCATGTGCATAAGCTAAGATGAATGGTGCACATGTGGTTTAAATGTGAGGCAAATGTACTTTATACACAATACTGTAAACTATACACGTGTGTGCTAGTTTTTCTACATACCTCCAGGTCATCCAGCGAGCGGGCCAGGCTGTGGCGTTTGGAGCGTCCAAAGGAGCGTCTGGCTGAGGAGCGCTGAGGCAGAGGAGGGAAACCCATGGTCAGACCACGGAATCGGCCACCCTGAGGCAAGTAAGGATATTAGTCTTCAGGTCACATGCTCAGTACAAATAGATGTATGTCACAGCAGCTTAAAATCAGGGAAGGAAGTAGGTGAAGAGATGCCTGTTCCAATCCCCACAGCTGGTGCTTTCAATCAATCAAAACACTTTATTTCAAAACTGTAGGTCAATTATAAAACACAGGTTGTGTCGAAGTCTGTATAAACAACTGCCATTTTATGAAAATAATTAAGAACCAATGGATTGTAGATTATGTCAATACAAGTAAAACATTGTTTTACCATTGTAGTCATTCCAAGCGGTGACACATTTATTGTTCACTTTTTAAAAGTTCCCTCAAGTTTATATGCTACTGACCATCTCTGAAAAGCTCCTTTAATAAAATGTTTGCCTATGTAAAAGAAGAAAAAAAACTGCATACGTTACACTTCATAAATCCAGTCTCAGACACGGGCATGAAAACCTAATAAACATACATAAGTCAGATGCAAACAGTAAATAATTGAATGAAACACATCTTATCTTATTTATCTATCTTATAGAATCACTATTCAGTGTATTGTTGTTGGCTCCAAGCTGTGTGAAATAACAAGATTGTGAGTCTACATATTATATTGCTACACTGTCATATTGCACAAGGCAAAAATGCTCCAAAAAAAAAAAGAAGAATTGTTTAAGAAATTTAGATGACATAACAATTACGTGAGCAAAAATGATGATGGCCTAACAATTAGGCCATCATCATTTGTGCAGCCTTGTTTGAATGTCGCTTTAAGATGGGTTTCTTTTTTCCACATAAATCTTCATTTAATGTTTGACAGCAGCATGTACAGTCAATCGATTTTGCCTGTGGTACCAGACAGTACTGTAGTCCAGCCCACAGCCACACCAACAGCACAGAGACACAAAGGTGAAAAACAGGGGTTGGACATGATGACAACACTTCTGGTGCTGTATCATGCGTACAACTGCATTGTCATTTAGGGGGTGTCATTAGTGTGTATGTCTGATAACTAATACTAATAATAAGGACAAAAATCTTTCCAGGTATAACAATTAGTAAGGACTACTTGAGTAGAAACCCATTTTATAACTGGCCAGCTGTTACAAGATGCCATAAACTCTTGCCTAATGTGAGCACATGAGAAAATCAACAGTGTTGAGTCATCATGATTTATTGTCCAAAGCCATCTCACAGTGACCTTACCACACTGAGTTCCATGGCAAACCAAAAAGGAGAAGGAGGTTAGTCTTTCATTACCCTCAAAAGTCTACATTCAACAACTGTTGCGCTTCTGTCTTCTAGTCACTAACAGACAAAAAGATGCATTTTGCTTCTTTCTGTTCTTTTACAAATGTTAGCTTGTATTTTGTGAATTTGTCAAAAGCACCTCAGTCAATTTCTGAGTAATTAACTAATAATGACAACCTTCAAAAGGCCAAAACGTGCCACGTGTTGAATCTGATTAGATGATTAGTAACTTGTCCTCTCTGCATTTCTTAGATGATTGGTGCTATTGCCTGAAAACTGAGTCAACCCTGCATCTGTGTGTGTCACATAGCACAGATGTGAGCACTCTGTTACATATAAGCACATAAATATTGTCACATAACCTCTGTTTAACCTGGACAATTTAAAACAACATGGCTTGAAGCAAGGTTTTTGGAATCAAAATCTCCTTTCTTCTAAAGAAAATGATTTGATCTGACTCATTGGTGCAAGGGTTGTTATGGGTGTGGTGGCAGTAGAGAAACATCAGAAAACTACATTTTTGTGAAAATCTTAAAAGCAGTTGATTTTATCCCCCTCTCTCTCACATAAACACACGTGCACAAAAAAGGCATCCTTCCTGTTTACAACAACACAGCATATATGCAAAACTGTGTTTTGTGGACTTACTGATTTACAAAACACAAAAAATAAAGAATAATTATTAAGTAGATTTCAGCACAGAATAATGGTCAAATAAACTTTGCATATTAAACTATGTTCATTAAGAAAAAAACTGCCCTTTGCAGCAATAACCTAACAAATATGTACCATTCTACTGAACAGTGTTCGCAGATGTTCAGGAAGTTAGTGCTTAAAGTAATAGCAAATTTAATTTGACCAATATTCTGTGCTTAAATGTAATTAGAATGTTTCAGTTTCTGTTTCGATCCATTGACAACCAATTTATTGAATAAAAACAATAAGTTGTTTAGGGGTTTCCAAACTTTTTCTTGCCAGTGTGTTTTACATACATGAAAATGTATAATAATCAGTGGGTTACACTTTTAATTCAGCAATGTTTTATGTTTTTATGACATTTTAAATGTGTTTAAAATTGGGGTTTGTTATGTCTAGATCAAAATCATGTTTTTGTCTGATTGATTTAAATTGAATACATTTTAGCTTAAACTAAATTCTTTTTTATTAAATATATTTTTCTTGAACAAGCATGAGAGTGCAGAAGCCTTACAGGTCTAGATTAGTGAAACAGTGCCACCATGTGGCAAAACCTAAAAAGCAACTATCTTTCGTTTGTGGTCATTGTCTTTAATATGCTAAGTAACAAGTCTGTAATATTTAAATGACAACAAATTGTTAATTGCACTGCAAGATTGCCAATTGCAGTAAAGCTACATTTACCACAGCAGACCCAGCATTTTATCTTGACTACAAGTAATCATGGCTCACCAAGGCACCCTCAGCCTCAAAAGTCTCTCCAGCCTGAGTTCATTGTTCAGAGAGCTCAACATCCACCTTCCTGTCACTGTCAGCCTTTACCCTGCCCCTAGCCTTGTAAACACTTCCTTTGATTGTCCCCTGGGGTCCCAAGCCGGTGCTTCCCCGAGTGAAACTACATCTACCAGAAACTGTTTCCTACATACTCATAAATTCTTCGTTAGTATTTCAAAAGAAGGGCATGAAGATGGAGTTTAGTCATGCTGAATATACTTAACTTTGACACTTTATGTTCCTATCTATTGTCTAGAAACAATAAGCCAATGTATTCTCACCAAAGAGTGCAGCCAATGTATATAACCCTAGCTTTATCTTAACTGGATTAGTTTGACATTTTAAATAATCATGTTGCATATTACTAATGTTTTAGTAATATGATATAATATTAATATAATATATTACACCAAACAAATAATATTATATTATACAATTATTTCACTGAACCCATTCTGCGTCTTATTACAGTCAGAACAGGTGGTTTTCAGGTGAAGGCAGATGCCAAGCTAGTGCATAATACATGATCTGATACTGGAGCAGTGGGGATAAATAACTTATTCCACTTGTATTATGTCTGGGGAGAGAGCCAAATAGGGTGTTCACATTATTCAATACATTAGAGGAACATTTGCTCATGCTTCTTCTATTTGGAACAGTTTGATATGTGAGAAATAAATAAATATATAAACAGGGACTGAATGACTTAGAAGGAGTGAGCGAAAATGTAGTGCAGTGAGATGAACACAGGTGAATTTACAGCCTCAATAAACTGTAGCCTTGGACACACTCAAGTCAGAGTAACTTTCCACAGCAGGGGTGTGTGACAGGGGATGCTACCTGCTGACCGAGATTCTCATCTCATGGTCAGTTTTAACACAGCTCTTCCAAAAGCCCCACGACTCACAAACCACCACGGCATGATAGATCACAGAATGCAGCATTATAGCAGATGCTGGCCATAAGTAAAATAAATGAGCAGTTATGAAGCCATGAATTAAATCAAGGATGCTACTACCTAAAATGCTTTAATAACTTTCAAAAACATACCCTTTTCTCTCCCTCCTTGGCATTTCCTCGTTTTTTTTCTCTTTCACTTCTGTCTGCTCCAGCTTTTTCCCTGTCCCCAACACCAAACAGCTTCTTAGCCCACTCATCTTTCTGAATAGCCAGACGGTGGTTGTGGGAGTGGGGATGTGAGGGAGGAGGAGGTTGGCTGCCTGCAGGTGGTGGCAGGTGGTCTCCGGGGGCCAGCGGGGCCCGGTAACGGTCGGCTGGAATCTTACTCATGGGCGGGGGCAGGGTGCTGCAGTTGGCTGATGACCATCCGTCAGTGGATTCAGCGTAGGACTCCTGATCACTGCTCAGGCCCTGGAGGTGGCAGTGGTGGTGTTGCTGACGCCAGTCTCTCAGCACATGGACTGGCAGCCACCGCTGCGGCTCCACCCCTACTCCTACAGCACCGCCTCTCTTCCCTGTTGAGTAGTGGTGTGAGTGGACCCCTCTTTGATGCCTTCCAGGCATATCAGGATGAGGCAAAGGGAGAGGGTGTGGGAGTTCAGCCAGGTTTGGATCATGACGATAGTGGCCATTTCGCAGAGCTGGAGGAGGAGGAGGAGGAGGAGTTGGGTGAGAGGCTGCCGCTCCAAGAGTGGGGCTCCAAGCCTGCTGGGAGGAGGGGGGGCTGTCCCAATGTCGTGGCCCAGAGATGTGGTTGTGACTGGGAGGACCTCCGAGGTCCACTAAAAGCACTCTGTTGCTCTTCTCTTCCGGTAAAAAGTTGCCAATCCCACTGTCACTGTTGCTGCTGGTGCTGTGGTTCTGTTGGGCATCATTGTCAGGATCGTGGAAGGCCCGGGCCCTGACCCCTTCAATGTTGTCCCCCATGTCCCGGTAGAGGACAGAGACAAACTGCAGGAGAGGCTGAGAACTGGGTGGAAATTCCAGACAACCACCTGTGTCTGGGTCAGGGGTACACTCAAAGCCAAACCTCCTGGCTATACCTAAATGGACCTGAAGAAACATGAGTTACCACAGTAAGCGATCATATATGTTACTTTTTCCTTTACAACATAAATGAACAGGAATACATTCAAAATATATTAAAATTACTCAAATTAAATGTCTGTATGGTTAATAACATTAAGACAAGCTGCTTGAAAATGTTTTTCTTCTTTGAAACATTTAAGACAGTTACATTTAGATTCAATATCAATTTTCAATACTATATTCAGTACCAGATTAAACTATGAATTTTATGCATCATGCACGTATGATGTGTTGTAAGTCGACACTTAATGCTTAATCAGATATATTGTTATTTAATACAAAGTAATAAAACAAATGTTTCACGATTAGGGTATGAACTTAAACAAAATAAGTTAAAGGAAACTATTTCTTCATACCTGGTGGTGACAGAGGTCTGGGTCCACAATGAACACGTGACAGGAAGTCCTCAAGCCACTCTCTTCATCTCGACCATTACTGAAGTGACGATCGTTATGGTCATCGGTGGCCTGCATTGTGACCAGTCCAAAGAATCGGCGGTCATCCGGACAACATGCACTGAAGGCTAGTTTCTCAGCAGGATAGGTGGCCAGGACCTGACCTCTGTCACTGCACAGATGTACACTGTCATGCATGACCTAGCGGGATACAATTAATGCATGTTACAACATGACACCTGGGGAAATGATGAAGCCATAACAGCTATGTGACCACACTAACAATAACATGATGAAGAGTTTTGATATGTATATATACTTCTGAAACAGAACAACCTTGTTAATTCATTGATTGTAATCTAGCAGCTTTACAGTATGAATCCCAAAGGTGGGAATGGGCCAATTGATAAACACAATTTTTATGATGGAATCCTATTTGAGGCCTAACCACAGGAGTAAGCTTAAATGATTACTAGGCAACTGCAAGTTAAATAAAGCGGACATTACAATTTAAATTGAATTAAGTATGTAAAACACTATTAGGTAACAAAACATTGAGTCGCACCTTCATAAGGACCAAAGAATGAATCTTCTGCTCTGCCCTGAGGCGCCTCATACTCCCTCTGATGGCCTGCAGGCTGTCACTCTCTAAGCTTGTCCCTGTGGAGGCCAGCTCAATAGAGCCCAAATACCCAACAATCATGCCCACATTCAGGATACCCTCCCCATGCTCTAGGCCCAAGTCACCCCCATCCTCTACATCCACATCTTGCTCTTCATGATGGTGAAGGTGGAGATTGCGGAAGTCTGAGTCCATGAAGACAGAATCATCATTTACTACTTGGGCCATCTCCTCCTCAGAGAGTAAGTTGGGATTGCTCTGGTAATGGGAGTAGTTCAAATACGGAGGAAACTCTGGATCAGATAGCGGTCGTGGCTTTGATGATTGGTTAACTCCAGGCCTGTCCTTGTCAGAGCTGCTGGAGGAGTGGCTGGAGTTTTCAAAAATCATGTTAAAAATTCCTCCAGACTGCAGCTCTGCCACCACCCTCTCTGCCCTGTTGATGCCCAGCTGCTTAGAATCCAGTTTGGGTTTGTACCAACCACCACGAGCTCCACAGCCGGCCCTGCTGTTATTGTTGTTGTTTACACTGGTGTCATAGAAACCATCCAACTCATCATCGCTAGAGCACGAGTCCAGGTAAGACGCTGCCATGGTGTTGCTACTATGGTGACGACTGCCAGTGGTGCGCTGGTGGTGCCGCCTGTGACGCTCTCCCTCGGATATGACTAGTTTCAAAACACCAGAGCAGCGTCCAATCAGTTTGACCACGTCTTCGTGTGATGCCTTAGAGACGTTGATATCATTGACAGAGAGGATGTAGTCTCCCGAACGCAGCCCTACATAATCTGCAGGGCTCCCTTTCAGGATGCAGCTAAGGACACATGGACTTTGGCCTGACAGTGTAAAGCCGTACCCTGTTCTCCCTCTTGCCACCTCCACAGCACGCATACGACCTTGCTGGAAAGAGGAGGGGGCTGAGGGAGGTTGTGGCAAATTGAGGCCACCACCACGTCTCTTAGATGATGCATCTGAACACTGCCTGAACATTGTGTTAGGGTACTTTTTCTTGTCTATTGATTTAGTTTCAAATAGTCATTATACCTCGCTGGGCTTTGCTCAGGCAGGAACACAGGTCATATCCAGTGTCTATTTCTACTCGAACTCTGTCAAGCTGCTATCGAAAAAATGTGTTGCCTTTCTAAATGCAGCAGAGAGGTGAGAGTTTGGCCTCAGTTTTTGCACAACCTTGCCAGCCCTCCCATCTTGGTGTCACTTCTTCTTCCAGTTCCAAGGAAATTTACCTGCAGAACAAAAGAACAGAAATAAGACAGTCAAGAGAGCTTTTCTCTATAGATCACACTATATACTACGATGCTATATGCCTGGTCTTTATGGTAGTAAAAACTCAAAATGCAACGGTCCAAAGTACTAAGTAAAGCCCTTCATTTACTGTTTCTAAGCTTAGTGTTTTTAGTCACTGAAGCATGTTGAGGAGAAGACGCTCTACTCGCAGTCACACCCGCGCAGGCGGAGTCTGTGCTGTTCTCTCCAATTAGAAATATGTTTTCGATTGAGAGGCGTTGACGCACCTGGCAGGTATGTGAGTAAATCAGACAATCAGAGCTTTAGAAAATAAAAACATCTTTAACTTCGGCTTTTAAGTCTTATTCTGTTTTCGCTTATTAAAAACCTGGCCTGTGACTTTTGGTTGTCTTACACAGCTATCTTCTCAAAACCGCTACTGACAAAATGTTGCTAACGTTAAGTTAGCGTTGAAGAAAATGTCAACGTTAGCTGTGATTAGTTGAAGCATTCCCGTTAGCTTAGTTAGCTGTACGTGCTACCAAAGTTAATAGTTTAAATAATGCTCGCAAGAAATTACCACTCATGTGTCCGCCACTTTAAACTAAGAAAGGCATGCTTTTCTGTCAATTTGTGAGTTATATGCAACTTTTTCTTGCCGTGGCTTGCTGCTCAAAAGTACATCCACCCATGCTTAAATTGTAGTCCCGCCCCACGATTTCCAGCTCTTTGGAATGTCGGCCTGTCACTATGACAACAGCGATGTACACAGACTTTTATGGGCTGCCATTGGTGTTCGGGTCTGTCAGTCAGACAGCGAACGATTATGTGGATATAGATTGAAAAAAGTTAGATAGACTAATCACAAGTAAAAGTATCAGCGGTATCCTATTCCACAGGTGTCAAAACGTAACATCAGAAGACTGTCAGACTTTTCAGGTGGTCTTTATTATTACTGGTAGTGTTATCTGTAGCAAAGTGAATTGTTCAGCACTGCAGCGGGAAATAGACACAGCAAAAACGACAACAGCTGGCCAGAATACTTCTTGAGTTTTAAAGCAGGCATGGCTAAATAAAAAGGTGGATGCATGTTCTTTTCTTCTTCCCGACAAAATGTTGTGTCTAGTTGGTTCACTGAGCGGGAAAAAAAATAAAAAAACACTGACTTACTTGTCCGACGGTGATGCTGCTCGGTCAGTTTCCATAGTTTTGTAGCTAAGGTTAGTTAGGTAAACTGAGGGACGATGGGTAAACAAAAGAAAAGGCTGCACCATCTGGCGAAGTAGCCTTAAGAGGAGGAGGAGAGGGAGGTGTGTTTAGAGTGGGCAACAGAGGGGGTGTACACAGGACAATTTAGAATATTTGGAATATTGTTATCCGCTAATAACAGTACCTGCATATAGGTAACGATTTCCCTTATAACAGTGTTTATGTGAGAGGGAATTTTATATGGGCTGCCAACCTCTTATCAGTGTGCAGTATTTATTTTTGGGGGTCAAGTTCCTTAAACTGCACCGTACATAGCTAGTGTACACCTTGGAAAGCATCGACAGTGTCAAAAACCTAAAAAACCTGAAAGTAGTAGTTACATGTTTGACACATAAATTGCAGTTAAGCTGTAGAACTGTGCAGTGTTGTGTTCATGGTTTGTATTTTGTAAAAGATTGATATGCCTACTGTAAATCAAAGAGCTAACATTCAGACAAGTGTTGCACATTGCTGGATACCTTTGCCATCATGATTTCAGCTTAAGGCTTCATGAACCATATGGCAACAATCTGGCAACCCTCTTAATACCTTTTAATCATGAACCACCCATTCTAATGGCTGCTGCAGAACAAGGAGCTATTATTTGTGCTTTTATACTGTATAATCTAAAAAAGGGAATAGCACAAAATGTGATAATTTATGTTGTCAGAGTTATGGTGAAAGGCCCTATAACTAGCTTGAAACACAAAATACTACCATAGACCTTTAAATGAGCACGTTAGTAAACTGCATTTTCTGAAAGAGGTCTAATTCATTCTTTGGCTGAGTGGTTTGGGGGGCTGGCAACAGCTTGTTGTTTTTAGCACAGAGGAAGATGCAACAGAGTGGGACATTTTACTGTTTGTAGCCTTAACAGAACATTATGTTAGAAACACAGAGAGGAGCCTGTGTGTTGTGAAACTTTATCTGAAAACACAAAGAACTTAATTAAATAAATAAAAAACACACACAGCTTCTGCTAGTTTCCCCATCACTGCAGTCTAACTCTTAAGATCACAATATTTCATCACAAATCATACAACTTTATGATCTTTAAATAATTTATTCATTTCTACAACAGACTATATGCAGTAATGAATCTGTTTAAAATATTAAAATTATACGCACGATTGTTCATAGTTTTTACAGGCAACAGTTGGGGAAAAAAAAGGGGGGGGGGGGGGGAGATGTGGAGTATCTTAAAGAAACTTAAGTGAAATCAGATCAACCTCAGTCTGTGCTTTTTCCAGAGTATTATTGGATAAATCACAACTGTGGTAACATTTTAGAGTGGGGAAAAGAAATATTAAAGCCAAGCAACAACATGCTAATTGCACAGACATTGTGGGATAGGTTTAAAAAAAAAAAAAAAAAAACAAACAAAAAAAAGCTTTGCAATAAAGAACTAGATTTTCATATTGTTTTTTAAAGACCTAGATTTTCATATTTCTTTTAGACCAAAAACTTTGACTATATTATCTTTTGAGTTGTTCATTCCACAAAGTAAAGTCTAAAAAGGGAAATTTGCTGAACATGGCCTTGGTTCATTACCGCTACACCAATCTTTCAAAACCACAGAAGTTTTGTGGGTAATCATATCAGCCACTACAGGAGTCCCCAGTTAGTCTTTTGCTTTTCTTATGTCTGGATAAGAGAATGAGAGACAAGTGATAAGTGTTTCTCTGTCCTGGCTTTTTAATAGCTGTCCTAAACATTTTAAATGGCTCCTTTGATCCTCATTTTCACCCCCTCAGCACACAAATCTAAACACATTGAATGGACCAATGATAGGACTTCTTTAGACTATTTTCTAATATGCTGAAGAGGCGCCTCCCATCGGATTTTCATTAACAACTGCAGAAGACAGAAATTTATGTGAATATATTTTTAAAACTTCAAAGTAAACTGCTCACTGCCTATAAGGTAGGATAGTGGTAACACATAACATACAAATTGCTGTGATGTTTTTAACTTCAAGTTTTAAGTGCTATATGTATTTAAATTTCTGCACAAAGACAATGAATGACAAAATATTCACCAATCTTCGGCTGAGACAAAACAATATTTAAAGCTTCAGAAAAACTAAACTTCCACTGTCACGGGGCATCACAATGCTACACTTCCCCATTGTTGATTTGTCAAAGCTGCTGTTGATCACTAAGATTACAAGGCTCCCTTTGGATTGTGTTGCCTCTCTTCCACACTACTGTCATGACAACTGTGCCCATGGAAATGTGGTATTAAGGATAAGTAGCAGTAATGCTAAGCATGCATTCAAGCTTTCAGTGTACAGGACATACATATATTGCGTCTTTTATCTAAGGCATGTGTATGTACAGAATAGTGATGCCCAGCACACTCCCGTCAACTCAAGATCAAGTCTTTGATAAAACACTATATACGTTTGTAGTTTTCTGCATTCTGCTATCTGCTAAATCAGAGATTTGTTTCCATTTGTGTGTGTGTTAACACAAAGAAAATGGCGTCGCATTTTCCATCTAAGACCTCTCATCTTTACACAGTTCTTATTTTATCATGCACCATGGCTTTCATATTACTTTACAAACATTTTTTACAAGATACAAAGATAACTCAATTTGACAATGACTGTAAATTACTTCCAGTCTTGTTACAACAATATTAATCACATCTTACATCCTGAGAATTAAAAAAAAAAAAAAAAAAAAAAACGAAAGCAAGCAAGCAAATGGACAGGTGGAATAATTTGGGTGCACTTGGAAGCATATCATCAACAACAACAACAAAAACAAACGGTATCATAAAATCTTAAGCGGAAAATGTTCTCCCCCTGCTACTGATTTTAAAAAATAATGACTCTAATTATAGTATTTTTCTTGCTTAATGGTCTGCAGTCTCTTTCAGGAGTAGATTTATGGACCCTTAAACTGTTTATACTATGTAGAATTTTGGAAATGCAGCACAAAATAAGGAGTCTCTTTATGCCACCCAGTATATGGCTGTGTAGTTCTTAGTGCGCTCAATAAAACATCCAGAAAAGGATACTGAACAGATAAAAGGAGTTGTGGCAACTTGCTGAAATGGAAACAAGTTACCCTCTACAATGACCAATAGGATCAGTAGACAAGCATTCCCTGCTTGTCATGAAAAAAGAAAAAAAAAGAATTTTTCCACATATTTTACTCTAAATGTTTGAAGAATTACCAAAACTTAAATATAAAAAAGTTTTCGAAGATACTAATAATCCACAACATTATGCAGGCATTGAAATTTAACGCACCAAAACGCACTGAAAAATAGAAGCATTGAATCTCTGAATATAGTAAATTGCGTTTTGTAATCTTTCTCCATTTTACTTTACTGACATCACAATACTCAAGTCCTCACAGGAAAATAAACAAGTCCAATTTAATGTTTGATTAATGCAGTCTTTGTTTTTTTTTTTAAATAAAGGTGCCGTGTAGGAGAAGTATTCAAGGTGCTGTCTTGAGGAATTGTTTGCAGGGGTGTGTAGTGACTGAAGGCAGAAACACACTGTGGGTTGGCATCCACGATCCTTTATATAGGTGAAAGCTCACCTGTCCTAGTCATTACAGTCTTTTTACATTTAACATACACCCTAAATCTCACAACATTTCAGAGCTCCTTCAGTTTTTCCCCTTTTCATAAGTCACTAAATTTAACATGGTGACATCAGTAGTTCTACTTATTTCATATCTGTGAAAGGCGTGAGGCTATAATACGTTTTTCTAATAAGACATTCTGTTCTTCCCCTCCATGATAAATAACAGGAGAGTTGTACATGGAGATCTAATTTCTAGCCCTCCCAATCTCCCCATGTCTGTCTCAGTCCAATGCCCTCAGAGAGATTTATCCTGGTGAATTGACTGCAGACAGCCCAGCAGCTGGTAATAAGGGCTGCCAGGTGAGGCCACAGTCTCAAAGACTGATTGGAAAGCTCGGCGGTCCAACTCTTCATCAATTTGATGCCGGTAGAAATCTATAGCCACAAGACAGAACAGGTTGACATCCACCACTTCACTGGAGCCCATTCGACTGATCACATGTGGCAGTCTAGTTAAAAGGGAGGGGGTTAAGGACAAAAGACTACAGTGTTTGATAAGCAGTACACCTTATTGCTACATTCCAATAAATACACGGACCAACCAACCCAACCCAACCCAACTCGGAATTTACAGGGTAAGGATACAAGGCTGAGATCCACTGGGATGTGGAAGCAGAAACAAAGAAGCAGGAGAGGCTCCACATGGCCATAGCCACTGGTGTCCTCTGAGTGAAATTGGACAAGGACAACAGCACCCAGTCTCGCACCATAGATGACTGGCCAGTAGCATGGAGTGTCTGAAAAACCTGGGGATAGGAGCACATCAGGGGGAGAGGCAGGATTCACAGATGAGGAAATTTGACAGATTTAGTGAAGAAGTAATAAATGTTTGCTTTTGCTTCATAAAAACTATAAAAGGTTTAACTTATACAAATGTGCATTAGCTGAGGGATTTAAAAACATAGTCCGAAACATTACATATTTAGAAATTATCTATTTTAATTACATATGCTTAAATCATGTCACATATTATTCAAATTCTACTTTTTGCATTCATATTTTTCTTATTCTATAGTAACTGGAACTCCGTGTCTCTGCTCTAGCTTGATGTTTTAGACAATCGTTTGTCTGCCTTACCAACAAAAGAGCTGCCTTCATTGACCAAAACAGTCCAAAGACACCAAGTAACAACCTAAGCGAGACTTTAACTGATTGAAGTTCTATATAGCAGATTGCTGGTGAGAGAATACAACTTGGAAGCATTGTAGCATTTTTCTGGTCAAAGACAAAATTAAGGAATTCTGGCATGATGATCAAATATAAAGAATCTTGTCCAGATTATTTGTACCGCATAAGACTAGTGTTTGAGTCATTTTTGTTCGCCTGGGTTCATGTCCTGCTACTGACCTTGTAGACAACAGTGGCCATGAATTGTGGGTAAGGTTGCTGATTGGACAGGAATTCTCCAATGACCTTGTTCATGACATCTTGTGGTGGGAAGAAGTCTTCCAGAAATTGAGGGAGAATCCTGGAAACCACCCGAGCCTCGCTGGGTAAACCCTTCCTGATCCTGGAAAGACAAAATGATAATGAGAAACAAAATTAGTTTATTGTTAAACTCTACAAATGCAAGAGTTAAAATCTTAAAAGATAAAGAAAGAAGGCTGTGAAATAAGAGTAGGGTTTTCTTTATATACGGGAGAAAGTGTGTGTACCTGTCAAACAGCACAGAGATCCTCTCCATGGCAACAATGATGGACTCGCTGTCTGGGGCCTGAGGGTCAGAGTGGGCAGGGCGGCCAGCAGGGCTGGCTTTCTCCTTGCCTGAGGAGAAACCAACATGACCCACCATGACGTCCGCGGCCTCCACTACGGCAGAGCCAGAGTCAACATGACCTCTAACCCCTGTCACGTCTGAACCCGACGCAAGCACCGCTGAGAAGGTGAGAGGGGGGTGAAACCGGTTGAACCGGTTGAACCAGTAGCAGAGGTTAGAGTAGGGGTAGGGACAGATCAGAATTTAGTTGACTTCAAAACATAAAATTGGTGATTTTTGGGGAACTACGGTCTTCAGTGAAATCACACAAGTAGATATTCTATTAAAAGACTGGTGCTTAACAATTTAGAGATTTTCAATGCCATGTTTACTGGGTGCAATAAATAGTAGATTAGCCTTTCCTGTGACTCAAATGTGCTTCAGCGTACATGGCTGTACAGCACATTAAGAGAGGTGGTATGCTGAAAGTCACTTTGAATTGCAAGAACTACAGTTTAGTCAAAGAATATGCTGACTAGCTCTTGGGGAAAAAAAAGGAGTTATTTAGTCCATCAGCTTAAAGACAACAGCATGCTAGGGGTTGCTAGAGTTAGTAGGGGGTGACATAGGGGTTAGAGGGTATTATGGTATAACAGCGTATAACAAAAGGTTGTATATCTAGTAGATGCATGACATGCAGGAAAACAGGTTTTCAATGCCATCGTAGGTAGAATGAAAATAATAATCAGAGATCTGAAAATAAAAACATTCATTTTCTTATGCTACCTATGCACCCTTTTGTCCACCTGTGCTATTGGTAAACCTCAGGTCATTACAACAGTTACTTTTACATTATTTCTAAAGGCGGCATTATACTTCCACGTACTTTTGGTACGTGCAGAATGCAGGTTATGTTCAGTTATGTTGGCACATGTGTCTTTGTCCTTAAGGGGCAGTATTGTGTTTAAAAATCCTCAATTTGCTGAAAATGAAGAAACAATTCAGAAATGGTACTTAAATGCACATGTTCTTTGTCTAAACAATACATAACTCTCAGGGCCTTTATAGGTAAACACAGATTTCAATGATAAAATTAATAGGACCTGATGAACTTTTTCCAAGCGCCTGAATTTCACAGAAATTAAACAAAGAACACAGAATTACAGAGACAGTAAAAACTGTGTTAAGCTTCTGAAGTTCTCTTGTTTTATTCATTTATTGCTCAGATGAGGATGCGATGTATTTGATAGATAACAGGAGTGGTCATTTCAAAAACCCAATAATAAATTGTGAAATCATTTCACTTTTGTGTCCCATGTTCAAGTTTTTTTGGAAACAAAAAGTCTTAAGTTGAAAATCTCAAAACACTAGTAGAACAATGTCAAGGATAAATGCAGATGGATACATGCATCGATGGAGAAGTACAATTCCACCTTAAGCCAACATTAATATACAAGTTACACAGCACAAATAATTTTTATATGTAAAAGAAACTTAAATCTCCAATAAATATTCTGCTTTAGGTACAATGTATTTTGCCTGTAAAGTATGTAGTAGCCCTGCCTCAGCTATAAGGGTTTAGAGACTGAAAAGGGAGAAACACAATGAGCAGATCATATCCTACATATACTAAATTACTACTCTTTACATGTTATTTTTGAGCTGGTCACAAGGCAGTTTATGAAGCCCCCAGACATTCTAAATTTATCCTCCAACTTTAAAATATATCTATTAAAACTTCTGGGGCCTCCATAGTTTGATAGTAAATGCTAATCTTCTGGGAGAAGTGAAGGGGTCAAAGTTATAATAGGGACATCACTATTAGGGAGAAGCGTGAGGAGGATGACAGCACAGGGAAGAAATAATGGCTCGTAAAATATCTCTTAAGCATTACTTAAATTTGCATGACTGCAAGGTTAACTGAGGTCAGTGCTGCACTAGCTTCAGTGAAGTCAAGCTAAGTCGAGAAGTAGTCTACCATGGTGGTGTGTCCATGCAGCACCAGTCCTACATCTGGCAAGCATGCAGGTTAAATTGAAAATCTTTCTTACCTGTGTACATGCAAGTAAGCATCAGTCCCAGAGCAGCCATGGCTCTGTGCGGCGATGGCATGTTGACTCGGTCCACGCTGAGTTTGACCAGTGCTTCTCCATCCACACGAGACAACTGCTCTGACAGCAGGAGGCGCTCTAAACCACGCAGCACACAGTGATAGATGATCGAGGGAGTGGAATCCTCGCTGGCTGACACCATCACACTACACAACTGGAGGACAGGGGCAGATATAGGAGAAAAATAAGAGAAAAGAAAATGGTTTTAAATATTACATCTGTACTTTATTTCTGCTGTACACACAAGGCCTCTTTTCCACCATTAATTGTACTACACCTGTATGACTCCAGCCATGAAATCAGTTCCTACATCCAGAGGGTAGTTCTCCATCATGTAGAAGGCCACTGCGCACATCACCAACACATGCTGCTGGTTATGCAGGTTAACACAGCTGCAGAATAAAGACAGGTGACAGACAATAGTCAGACAATAGTAACAATAAAACGTAGAAATAGAAACACCACCAGTTTTTACATGTAGGGCATCAATGTTGCACCACACTCTTGTTTCCATTGCCATATCAATTCAGCTCTTTAGATGATCCAGTTACGTCAGTCGGCATGTTTTTGAGAGTGGAACAGAAATACTCACTGAGCAATAGCTCGGAGGTTGGACAGCAGGTATTCAGAAACAGCAGGGATGAGCTGTTTGGCTGTGTCATCTAACAGGTCACACTCCAGCACATACAGCACTCCATGCAGGGCCCCCATGCGGCTGGGCAGATGAGTACTGCGCAGGGTTGTCTCCAACAGGCGACACACAGGCTCAGCTATTGCTTTGTCCTAGAAATATAGATTTAGATATAGAATATCCGATTACCTGTGCTGTACAGGTTTGTGACACAAACTTCATTCCATTATCCCATGTCTACAAGAAACACGCAGGTCTGCTCACCATGCCCAACACAGCAGCAGCCTTGCAGATGGCAGGAACCAGGTACTGATTAAGGATCTCATCCTCTGGTGGGTGGAGCTTCTGCAGTTCCATTAGGGTGGAGAACATCATTTCAAATTGGTTCCTCTCTGTGAACAGGTCTGACACTGCCAGCAGCTACAGAAAGTAAAAAGAGAGGAAAGATCATTTTAGCCCCCATGTTCTGTTATAGGCAGGTAAAACTGTTAATGTTTCTAAAGCCCATAATAATAGATTATTTTATTTTTTTTAGGTTTAACCTAAGTAATTCTCTATAGAAGAGAGCTGCAAAAGTACGTCATACTGTAGCTCACCGATCGAACCACTTCACTGATCAGGATGGTTGGGGTCCTCCTGTTACTTGGGGAACCAGGGATCAGCCACTGGCTGTAAAGCTCCAGGAGAAACTGAGAACATGAATGTATGTCCACACCTGCAAGATGCTTTCTGAAAGCATAAAGGTAATGGTAATGTCAACATGTGAGTGCTTGTTACACTGCATATCATCACCTCTGTGGCTCAGACGGGATCTGATGAGGTCCGGGTGGATAAACACAATAGTTTTAGGGAAAAACAGGCCATGTACTGAGGCAGTGACAAATTATAGCATGAACTATAATATGCTATTTAACAAATAAAATTTTAAATCGACTTCCGTGCATCGTTTTCTATACAAATTTATTAATTATGTATGTTTTGTTTATGATCTGAATTTTATCTTTTCTTAGTGTCTTAATGTAATAAATAAATCAAATCAAATGTATGTTTGTGTTCATATTTCTGACCTAGAGTTGATGGGAGATAAAGGTGGAGAGGTTGGTGCTGGATTGTCTGGCTCATCTTCTTCATCTTCACCCCATTCTTCTTCCCTTAGGGGAGTGATATTATTACCCAACCACACTGAATGGATGGAGACCTGTGACAGATACAAAGTACAAAAATAAATAAATAAATATTTAAACAACTTAATCTAATATATTGCTCCTTAATCTTTTTATCCATCTATCTCATCATCTACTTTTAATGATTCTTCTACCTGTCCTAGTTTATAGTCCATGTTGCCCATTTCCCTCTCAGTGTTGATCTGCAGCAGTAATTTCTCATGGCTGATCAGTGTACCTGCTAAAACAAAGTCGCACAAAAAAAAAATTCAACAAAAAACACAACTGATAGGTGTCACTGCTGAACATTTAGCTAGAGCTAGTGTGCAAATATGTGTTAGTTGTTACCTGCTGAGGCTGCAGACAGGGAGGGCACAGGGTCCCAGGCATGGTATGGGTGGTGTGTATGGACATTGTCTCTCTTTGACACAAGGGCCTGAATCTCTCTTTCCACCTCACCCCTGATCACTGCAAGTTTCCTTCCAAACCTGAGCTCACACATACAAAAAAAAAAGCTTAATAATGACACAGGCTCTTAAATAAGGGAATAGTTCATAGTTACACCATGTTTCCAGGGATTTAAGTACCAAGTACCAAGTACCATGTTTCCAGGGCTTTGAGGCTCTTGTTGCGAGGCTGCTGTTCCAGACAACTGACTGCAGGGTTGCCAGCAGTGGGTAGAGTCATGGCACTGAGTACTAGGCTAGTAATGGCCTGCACTGCTAGCACATTCAACTGGGTACGCTCCAAGTCCTCCTAGAGACAAAGGAATTAAAAACCCTAGATGAGTAGGAAAGACATGCAACAGTCAGCAAATTATTATAGAATTACTTTATCTCAACTTCTACAGACTGTCTACGTAGATGCTTCCTCAGGTTCCTCACAGTAAGAAACTGCACATAGTCAATCCTTCCAGAGATTTGCAATGTTGAAATCAAAATAATTAACTGTACCAATCTCCAATGAATTCTGTGTGACCTTGCAATTTAAATAATCCTAATCAAATAAACATTGCAAGATGTGTCACATTCCTTAGTAGGCATTTTAGGCTGCAACAAGAAAAAATGTCAGCAAAAGCCTAAAGGGAGTTCTATGAATCTCACCAAGCAGCAACATGTTTTGTGAAATTTGTGTATATACCTCCTGTTGTCTCTCCTCCTCCTGGTCCATAGTGATGGGTTGGGTGACCAGCACCCCCAGCAAAGTAGCCCAGGTTTCCTCAAACTGTGTCCTGCTGCTCCATCCTAAATATACACAAACCATGAACCATGCAGATGAGTAAACGTTTACTGTAGATGCCACATTTTGTTCAAATTGTGACATTTATAAACTAAAAGGGCATTTATGTAGTGAGACACTGTACATGAAAAAAAGAAACCATGAAAGGAAGAGTAGTCTATAACTGTGTGCGTGCGCGTGTGTGTGTTACCCAGTGTGTTGATGCGGTAGAGAAACTCTCTGAAGACATCCTTTTCCTGCAAGAAGTCTACAGGGATCTCAGGCAGTGTTGTGCCAAACTTTCCTCCTGGTTGAGGGGACCAGCCTAGTTTCCAAACCTGCACGTACGTACAGCATTTTTAAGAATATGCTGATATAGTCATGTACCTAAAATGTAAGAATTTCTTTTAACAACTGACCAGTGGAGGTACTCTGGTATAGCTGTTGACCAGAGGCAGTCGGGACAGACTTATGACAATGTTGCGCAAGGGTGACGTAAGAAAAGCAGGGAAGACTTTGTTTCTATGGTGACCTGGGGAAAGAACGCTCTGCAGACCTTCCACCAACTCTGCCATGATCTCACATGCTTGCCACTCACATATGCCTATACGCAAAGGAAATATGACATCATTAATACTAAAATACATCAAGTTTCACCTGAAAAGCCAATATTCAAAAGCAACGCAGTAGTGTCTTTGAGGGAAAGCTTACAGTCAGAATGTGAGTCCACTTGGTCTCCTTCACAGTCTCTTCCTGCCTTTGCCTTTTTCTTCTCTGGATGCAGCAGCTGGTCACCAGGACTCACTGCCACTGGCAGACCGAGGCAAAAGGTATAATCAGTCAAGACATTTGGCCATATAAATCAGAGGGGATATACAAACATATCCTGCTGTCCTCATTACCTGCAACAATTATAAGGCGTAGGCAGTAGATGAGAGAGCACGTGTGTGTAGTGTACTCTGGGGTGGACAACTTGTTCCAGACACAAGGCTGCTGCAGGGCAAGACACAAGCAGGACAAAGCCCATTGTAGGTCCACACTCAGAGGCAACTGGTTCTGGAGCAGACGCCACGCTATCACCTGCAAAGACGGTCACATGCAAGCTGAGGAATGTTGTAGTAGAAGAGGGAAAGCAAAGCGATCGTCTTCACTTTAAGGTTTTCAAGACATTTACTCTAAAATAAACTCATTGACTACTTTAGTAAGTATACCTGTTCAATCACGTCATACTGGAACACATCACAGTAAGAGGTGGTTCTAAGGCCTTGACCGTGTTATTCATATTAAATAGGGTGGCCAAAACATTAGAGCCACCTCCTAAAAATGATACACCCCAGTATAGGCCCGCCACCCACTAAGACCTCAGTAATAAACACATTGAATTATCACCTTTCTGAAAAACTAAAAACTGAGAAATTATAACATTGTACACCAAATACCTAAAGAATGTACCTCATGATGTGGCCAATGAATGTAGATTTATACTTTGACTTAATTCATATACAAGAGCTGTTATAACAAAGGACTGAAAAGGCTAATAAACAAATATCTTGAATTTTTACCTCAGTGGCAGTGCAGGTGAACGTGGTTATAAGGTGTTCTTTGTCAGAAGGAATATGCAGTGATGAGGGCAGCTGGTTCACACTCAGCAGATACTGAGACAGAGCTCTGCATAGTGACAAAACCCTGGGACAGAAACCTGCCTCATCTAAAGAGAAACAGTAAAAACAAATACAGTTAATATCTAATCTAAACATGACAAGCCAATTCAGGTTTTAAACCATCTATACAAAGAGGTTCTTCATAAGGTAACCAGCTGTCAATTAATGCAATAGAATCCTTCAACATGTCTTTCTCAGATTGCTGAAACTCTCACCATAAACATCAGCCAGTTGCTGCCAGTAGGGCTGTGGCTTCGATGGTGGCAAGAAGGACTGGTGTGGCACAGGAAGTGACCCTGTGACTGCTGCCATTTGCTCAAGGGTCACTTGCAAAGCAGTCTCCAACAACAGTGACCCCTGATTCCGCGCCATCCGTTGCACCCCCATACTCAGACATGGACACAACAAGCTGAGGTTGAACTCCTGGAGATAAAAGGGGCAAGGTTTAGGTTCATATTAACAGAATGTCAGGTATAGGAATATACAGTGATATAGTTTTAAAACAACAAAATGCTTAACATGATGATTTGCTCAGTATAACAGCAATGACAGCTTATAACATAAACTTATAATAAAATAGCTGGCCCAGGTATTAGAGAATAAATGAATGACTGAAGTGAATGTTCCAAGTACACTTGTTTTTGTCACCTTGCATCGCATGATGTTTAAAAGATCAGTGGGAAGTAGTTTGGTAAGAAGTTCTGTAGTTTCCAGCAGGGAAACATCTCCACGAAGACAACACTGAGACTTCACCAGAGCTACGTACCACTCCTATATTAATGAGATCATGTATAAAAACAATTTAAAAAACGTTTTGTAATGTGTAAATCTGGTATAGTCCTTGATTCTCTGATTCGTCACCTTATCAACAATAACCAGTTCAGGGGCAGGCTGTGGATCCCCATCCAATGGGTGTGATGTCACAGGAGGACTAGGGCTGTTAGTGTCAGCAACAGTGGCTCTGAACCTGTCCAGCAGCGAGTAGAACCTCTGATGCCTGATGCAAAAAGAAAAGATGAACCCAAGATATGAGTAACAGAGGATAGAGATATGTCCTGCTCTTAAAAATTAAAATTGTAGCACATATCTCTCACCGTCAAAGCAAATCACTGCGCTGACTTTGGTCTAAAGTACGCATTTGGTAATCATATACAGTATTTATAATGGCACTAAAGTTTGTGAACCCTCTCAACTTCTCTAATTTTGGAAAAATATGAACTAAAAGATGATCACATTTTAAGTCTTAATGCTACTAAGTAAAATAAACAAAAAAAAGGAAAAAAGTAAAAAAATGTGAAGCCATGCCTAGATTTTTTGCTTTGTTAACTGGGGCAATTTATTTCTATTTTATTGCGGTGCGTAAGGTTCTGTTACAAAAAAAGTATTACCTCTGAGCCAGGCCACTGGTCTGGAGATATTCTTGAATCCTGTCCAGTTCCTCCACAGGCAGCTGAGCTATACTGTTCTGCAGGATGAAAAAAATATTTAACATAGGATTAGCTAGAATGAACTTATAAGTAAACAAAATTTTAAAAAGTTAAAGAACTGTGTAATGAAACATGTTTATAGGTCTAGCCCATCTTACTAGCCCATAGAAGCTACTTGGCACTGCACCAAAATCTAACATGTTCCAAATGAAAGCAAACTCCCTTTTCACAAAGCACAAACACACACACTATACCTGTAGTGTCTCAGCCAGCAGCATCTCTACCCTACGACATGCTAGTGTGTCCACCATGCGAGCCAGAACCCTGAAGGGTGTACTGAGCAGCTTGTCCACGTACAGCATCAGCAGGGAGCCAGACTGACTCAGGTGAATACCTTCCAAACACTGCAGTGTCTTCTTCAACATGGTAGGCTGCAAACAATGGTGGAAACCAAAAGATAAAAAAAGGAGATGAGAAGGAAGGCAAAGAGAAAGACAGGTAAACAGAAAAAGGCAGCCTTAGATTCAAGACCATTGTGTTTGGTAGCTAAAACAATGTGACTAATTTGGGATGAAGGAGTTCAATCTTACTGTAGTGAGGTTGTCACAGCGTGACTGGATGGCCTGGATGAAGAGGCCACTAGCAGCTGAGTTGCGGTGAACAGCACTGATGAAATCCTGCACTGGTGGCTCATGGGAAAGGCGGATGAGGTCACGGACGTGGTTGACAATCAGCCAGGTTAAATGCTCTGAGTCGTGGAGGTTCTGGCACTAAAGGAGATATAGACAGACATTTTATTAACCCCTGGAGGAAAAATTTCATGTTGCAGTAGCTGTTACACATAATAATATAGTATACATATAGTACTAAGATATCAATAAGGCTAAAAAAAAAATAATAATTGTATATTTGTAATTTATTCCAACACTATTATAATAAGTTTGTATTCTCCCTTAGTCTCACCACATAATCACAGAAGAGGATGATTGCTCCCCTGCGTACGATCTCTCTGTTGATCATTGCTAACTGGGTCTCAGGCTTGTCTTCTTCACCTTCCCCTGAAGAGCGAGGGCTTAGCAGCTTTGTGCATGAGAGGCTGTGTCTCCTGAGATAAGGAAAAGAGAGAAAAGGGTAGACGTGCTGGAGAGGCCAGAGGATATGCTGCTATGCTTAACTTCTGTTGTCCTACAAATGTACCTTGCCATTTATACATTTTGTCAGATGAGCAAAGCAGAAATTATGACACATTTGACCAACTATTATAAATGGTCTTTTTCCCCCCCTCCACTTAAGTGCATGTAACTATTATACAAATGTACTCTTACTTGGGTGTCTGGTGAACCTCAGCCCACCAGGAGTAGTTGGTGTAGTTAATGATAAGAAGGACCTGGCACCAGAGCAGAACTAGGGAGGGATGTGTGGTGATTAGGCACTGCACCATGCTGTTTAGACCCTCTAAGGGGTAAAAGAGCTCGACCTCAGGTCCAGTCTGTACACCTCCACTCTCGCCCTTCAGGAGGCGGCTGGCTGCAGCAGTTATCCTTCGAAACATTCCTGGAAGTAAAAGAGGGAAACTATCTTCATATTGTTGAAGAGGCATAGATTATACTGCAAATAAACACATTTAAAAAAAGACCATGGAATGGTTTAGGTGCGATAAGAAGTCATATTTTTTTTATTTTCAGAAACCAAATATTTGTGCTTACCACTTTTGAACACATGTATCAGACACATAAGCAGCGTGCCCAGTTGCTGGCAGTAAAAGGTGTGCTGCTGTTCTGTAATATCCACTTTAACCTGCCTGGAGGAAATGTCATCTAACAGCACGCCAACCAGCTGGAGAAGGAACCTTCAATTTGAGGGAAGGAAAAAGCAAAGTCAGATGTATGAAGGAAAATAATTTGCAAAAAAGAAGGGATGAGTAGTATTACACCTCAGTTCTTATGCTGTGAGAAAACCAGATACTGAATATCCACACTAACCTGGCAAATGTTTCCTCAGGTGGGGCTTTCTGTTCCTCACCATTAGCTTCCTGGTTACAGAGGATGTCAGCAGCAGGCAGGTCACATGGTGAGGAACGTTTCTGATGGAGCCGACGAACAGTGTGGCAGGAGAGGAGATGAGGGGAAAGCGAGAGCTCATGAACCCGGGAGAGGACAATGTCCTCAGTGGACTGGGAGATGAGTACCCTGAGCACTGCCAGAATACCAGACACCCAAAGCTGGATTGTAGCTACTGATGCCTAGAAAAACAGAGGATTTCAAGTCGAAAAAAACTTATTCAGTTGCATTAGACAGGTGGGTCAAAGGTCTGCCTAGGTGTTGTGTTCGTTTAGAAATCAGAATCAGGCTGTCTCACCATAGTCGTCGGGATGGTAAACATACTCTTTAGCAGCATGTCTACAGGTCTGAGAGAGGAGGGTGCTACAGTTTCAAAAAGAGTGTTCAACACTCCTAACGCCTCTGGAGAATCCAGATGCATCTAAAAAGAGAAAACATACACGTGTCTAAGATGCAGGACATTTTTTAATGCATGTAAATGAATGGCTACTACTTGTTAATATGCATCGATATGTTTAATCTTCCAGTATAAAGAATGTGAAGTTGACATCATGCTCTGTTGAATTCTAGGTAACTGATGCATTCTTCTTCGTCTGTGCACAACGTTGTGAAGATTGCTCACTTTACCAAAGTAACACATATTAATTTTTATTACGCATTAATGTTAACTCCAGCACAGCTGTAGCACAGTACTGTGGTAGTTTCATATAAATAACTTAATGAAAAGATTTTGCAGCAGGCAGAGGTTTAAAGGCTGTGTCTGTGTGTTTGTCGATGCACCTTTCGGTTCCATTTCAATAGCAGTGAATAGCCCTAACTATCAGCAAATTGTAAAGCTACTCCACAAATATTTTCTACACTACACATATATTCTGCCGCATTCAAACAGGGTGAACAAACAACAGATTTTAACCAATTTGTGGCGAGTTGATTTAATTTATTGCCATAGGGTCCCTTTACATTTTCCATCTCTGCCCTTGTCTGTCAAATCTGAACAAGATTTAGAACTTTTTAGCAAATCAAAGGGTATGCTGGTAACTACTGTAGTAAGGCAGGTAAACAGATCCAAATATTGCATGATGTAACTTCACTTTCTCTATAATAGTCTGATTTTAATATTTTTTACTGATGCATACACATGTATGCACGGTCTTACCTGCTGCCTGGCAATCATAGGAAGTATGACATCAGCAATCTGTCTGGAGAGTCGCTTCCACTTGTCCTCATTCTCTTTGTGACACTGCTGCAGTACAAGGATGAACATTTCCAAAACCTAAAACACACATGTAAAAGCACATGTGAAGCAGAGGAAAAAAACAAAAAGTTCCGTAACACTTAACTTTAACATGCTTTATTTTCTTTGTATGTACTTAGAACATACCTGATGGTACTGTACAAGTCTGAGCAACATGGAGACCACCACTTCTTTCTGTGTATCCAACTCTTTGCCTGCATCTGCTTTGTTTGAGCCCCTCAAAACAAACAGGTCATGAACTATTGGCTGCAAAGCTGGGATGGCTATGGAAAAAGGAAGAAAGTAGGTATAGCCCCATGAGTTATAAAACTTAGTACAACAAAATCTTCTGTAGGTTTCATGTATTACTCTCACCATGTGTGACAGCTTTTCTGCCACTTGCCATGATGCCGTCACATAGCTGGATGATCTTGGGGATGCTGATAATCTGCTTGGAGTGGTAGCGCTCATAAGACAGCAGCACCAGGAAGAAGAATATGTTGGGAATAATGGCCTCCGAATCTCTGTACGATAAGACCAGTAAGTATAATTGAATTTACAGAATGGCTTTGTAATATCTAAGGTAAAAGAGTGAGCAAAGATGAACCTTTAGTCACATAACCAATATAGCCTGAGAGACCAATGGGTTTATGAAATTCCTTTTAGGCAATCCATAAAGTAAGTAAGTACGTACCTGAATTGCCCCACTTCAATGTACTCAAATTGCTTCAGGACAAACCCTATAAACACCTAAAAGACAGAAAATATCCTTCTGAGTGAGCAAGAATCTACAAGTTCAAAATAGACATATAAAAGCATGTTTATTTGTTTGACCTGATCTGAGTCCAGCAGGCAGTAGTTGACTCTGAGCTGCACGAGCTGGGCAAGAAGGTCCAGCACTTGTCTTTGCAGTGCCACAGAGGTGCTGGTGGTGTACTGCTTCAAAGCTTTGATAACAAGGGGCTCAAATAGACGAATGTGGTTGTGGATGGCATTCTGGGGAAACAGAAACAGCAGAACCTAGCTTAAGCAACACAATGCTTTGATACAACAATCTCCGTTAAAAGACAACCAAACAAACATGTACCTTGTCTCCTCTGTTGCGTGTTGCATTTGCAATGTTGGACCTCAGCTGGTTGGAAGCTTTTTGCATTACATCAAACCACCTTGTAGAAAAAGAAGTAAGGTTCTGTAAAATGTGCACATTGCATATAAATTTTTCTCATCACAAAAAACTGAATGTCTGCTCCCATGCCAAACATGTTTTGCAAAAACCCACCCAGAGGCGTCCTGCTCCTGTTCGGCCTGCACCATGTTACGGAGACTGGCATCAGCCAGAGCCTGAGTGAAATGTGTGTAAGGGGCCATGAAACAGTAGTGGTAGAGGCCTGGTCGGAGGCTGGAAGAGCCAAGACGAAGAGCCTTGTTCTGGGAACGACTGGGTCCACTAAGTACACCTTCATACTGGGAGGCTAGATTGGTGCCAAACAGGGTCTTCAACAGCTAAAGAACAAAAGCAAGCATTAGAATGGAAATTACATTAGGAATATGCTACATCTAAAACAAACTACAGAAAAAGAACATATTTTCGAGTTCTTTTCAAAAATTTGAGGTACATACTTCTATTTCCAAAGTCTGTCTGATCATTTAATTTATGCACTATTGTTAATACAGTTCCAACTTCATGCCAAAATCTCTTAACTTTCAACAATTGTGTGGAAGGAAATGAAAACTCTATATAAAATAGGAATGTATGGAACCATCGCACAGGGTAACCAATGCCTTCAGAGTCCCTGTCGGCAGGAACCAGCCTCACTCTGTGTGGAGTCACACCGGTTGCAGCACACTGCTCAGTGCAGGAACCATAAAGACTGCCACACACATGCGCGCACACACACATACACACAAAAAAGTAAAAACCTACAATAAGACCTTAGCATGACGCTACTGACCTGTTGCACACAAACAGTTGCCATGGTTGGTTCTCTGGAGAAGCAGGACTTGAGATAGCCCAAAATTTCCTCAACGCACTGTAAATATAAAAACTCACAATATTCTACTGATCGCAATAAACACATATTAAAGTTTTTCCTTCACTATCTAGTACAAATGTCAACATTTTTACCTTGCTGATGTCATGAAGAGTGGCCAGCTCAAGCAGCTGAGACAGAACATCTAAAGCGGCACGCAGGAAACTTCCAAACTTCTCCTGATTACTGTGCAGATCTAGCGTCACCTAAGTGACACAACAGTCACTGGTAAATTCAACACAAACGTCTGCCAACTACAATTTAGGTTGTTAAACTTGTAAAGCACTTTGTTATGATTAGGGCTGGGTACCAACTTCAATACATTTATTCCAATGACAAAATTGCTTCAAGGCTATAGGGTATTGAAGATTGTCATTCAATAATATATTTCTATCTCATCAGCATCAGTGAGCCAATAAGCATTTGACACTGACTAATTTGTATTCATAGATATGTTAGCAGAGAACTTTAAGTTTTGGTAAATAATTTATTTTTCATGTTGTAAAACTGCTTTAGAAAAAATGCCAAGGTGATAAATTAACCAGATTTGTAGTGTTATTTCATTGTTGTTCAAATAGGTATCAAAAAATACTGTTAAGGAACCAGTATCAAAATTGATTTTTTTATTTATTTTTTTTAATACAGAGCCCTAGTTATGATATGAAGTGTTTTACAATGAATATATGTTCTGACCTTGTAGTTGGCATGTGTAGCTTTGAGGACATCATAGAGCTTGAGGTAGGGCGGCAGGTGGTAGAAGCTGCCAAATGTGGTAGATTTGTTTACAGCTGTTGACCCTGTGCTGTCTGCTGGTCTGCCTGTTCACAAAAAGAAATACTTTAAATGTTCAGTCACAGATGAGATGCACCTACAGTCTGTTGGTGCACAGTCAGGTATACATGTACCTGTGTTGACCTCATTGCTTTTCTTTGGGCTCATAGGGGCAGTAGTGGGCTCAGCACCATCCTTCTCCTTTCCTTTTCTTCGGATCGGACTAAGGGAGGGAGTGTTGCTTAGGGAAGGGAGGGTGGTCTACAAAGTAAGAAACAGTTCAGTTACCTACAGATGCAACTTATAGTCACAATTAAATACCACGCAATGTGACTAACAAATACGTGCTTTGACTGTTAGCCAATCAAAAAAAGTGCTGAGTTACCTTCACTGCTGGTCCAGGTGGTGTGTCATCCAGCACATGGGCACAGATGTTGAGGACTTTTAGTAGATGCGTAAACAGCTGCTCCACCATGACCACTAGCCCACGCTCTGACAGTGCTGCCCATGGTTCTTCCATCTTATTTGGACCCCCACTGCTGTTTGTGCTCCCACTGCTGCCATCCTCCTCTCCAGCCCAGGGGTTGCGCATGCATTTAGGAGCCACAGCTGGAAATGAGATAATCAGACAGGTTATTTAGTAACAATTACTGTTTGTATTTAAACCATCTATTTTAGTGGCATGTTTTTAAAGGTCCTATAATTTTCTACCTTCATACACAACATTTGTGTGGATATTACCCACCAGCAAGGAGATTGCCAGAAAGTAAAAGTGCATCCTGATGTGCAGAGAGATCTAGTGGAAACCAGGCTGAGGACAGTAAAGACAGGACCACATTGGCCATTCCCACTGTCAGACTTCTCCGCTCAGAATCTGGTGCAGTTACGGAAGTGGATGAAGAGGCTGGAGCGCTGTTTGATTGTGATATACTGCAGAGTATAGGGACACAGATTGCAGATAATCAGTTGTGTTAAAAGGAGCTGGAATTGGAAGGGAGAGCAAGAATGTTTTTCCACCAAGAAAACATGTGGCAACTGGGAGGGCATTAAGAGAGTTTTCACAAACCTGAGGGTCCTTCCCCTACTGCGGTTAAGACTAGAGCGGGAAGAAAAGTTGCTAGTGGAGCTAACGTAGCCGCAGTGCCATCCTGTGCTCCAAGTGCAAACTGGAAATTTTGAAGCAAGCAGGCACAAGGCCTCACAACAACCAAACTGTTGAAGACAGAGGAATGGGATTTAAACATGTTGTGAAAATAAACATAAATCAGAAATTTCTTAAACAGCCAACAATGAAAGCATATCTTAAAACTCACTGTTAGGGCTCTGGAGGTAGAGGAGGTTAGAGCATGGGAGACAGCACTAACAACCCTGGACAAATTGTTCTCCAAAGTGACATCAGACACAGCATTGGAAAGGTTGTACCCTCTGTATGTCCTGGCAGAGAAACAGCACAGTTACTTAAAGGTTATTTTCTGTTGTTTTGTCATGAGCTGTGTTTATTTGAGAGGGCAGGTGTGGATCATGAGATGGAACAGGTCAAATGTTTGTGTCCTTTCTCTGTCTGACATGTCTGTAGGCAAGAATTGCTTAGAATTAAGGTATCTGCAAATGTTTAAAAACAAACAGTTAAAGTCAAATGGATAGTGTTTCTAATCTAATTCAATAAAACTCTGATCAAATAAAAAAAGACATTTAATGCTAAATGATTTTTAGTGTGTGTTCTCAATTTATCAAATCCTAAGCCAGTGATTACGCAAATGTTAATACCTTGTGATTGTGCTAACTGTAAACTGGGAGGGGGGCTGGGTTTCATGCATAAGCAGCTGCAGGTAGACTGAACTCTGGTCCCGGGCAATAGCCACAACTGGGTCTACCTGGCCCTGGTCACAATCATAGAACAACCTAGGAACCAGCCTAGTAGAAAGAGGCAGAGAAACATGATTCGAAAAACATATTGTTAATGAATGTACTGAAAATCTGATAAAATTCTTGTCAGCAACAGTAAAATCTTGTATACACACACACACGATCAATAATACAGTACATATGAAAAGATTATACCTGCTTACAGCAGAGGCGGCTACATGCCGCACCCTTGGATCATCATCTCCCAACAGACGGATGACAACATCATTGAGGACTCTCTCCTGCAGCCTCAGTTGCTACACAAACACAAGTGTTGACAACATAGGCACCACAGTGAGCAACAACGGTTAACTGGAAAAGGTACACTCTTCATGTGTCTAAAAAGATTTCAAGAGTTTATTTTTGCATATATACATAAGAAATACAAGAAAGGTTGAGTGGAGCACTTACCCCAGTGTAGTGATGATCCCCTTTGTGCAAACTGTCAGTTTTTCTTTCAAGGAAATTAGCTAACCTAAAACAAAGGAAAGAGAAGTGATTATGTATCAGACAATATTACAGTGTGTGATCAAATCAAATTTAAAGTTCATAATTAAGCTGCCAAAACAATTAATTCAACACAAAATAAATATGTTCTACCGGAAGTCCATCTCTGCCAGGGTCTCCAAGAGCTCAGTGCGAACAAGCCAATAGGAAGAGTCTCTCAGAGCCAGTAGGTCTATCAACAACCGCAGGCCAAGTTCACTCATAGTACTGCTGCACACAGTCATGATGCAATGCTAAAACAAATCCAATTTAAAATATCAGAATCACAAAAACACACAGTGCACAGACTAGTGACACTCATCCAAAAGTTGTGTCTCACCCTCACTGCAGAACAAGCCAACTTGCAGGTGACTGAGGATTCATCTTTCAGAGATCTCTGGAGCAAAGGCAACAAGTCCAACAGGGACAGAGGGTTACCTTGAGAGGGACAGGGCAGACAGGTGAGAAGGACACCATGAAATAATACCCAAGATTTCAACATGTCAATGCTATGACATGCACACACTAACCGGTTGCAATTCCCACACTGGCCAGCCAGTTATGTATGTTGTAACGTGTTTTTGTGAGTGCAGCTTGTATGATGGCTCCACAGAGAATGGATGTAGCCCCTCTGATCTGAGGATCCCCATGGTCAATGAGGCATAGCACGTCGCTGATATATTGCTGCTCTGCAAGGACACGCCAAAAAGGAAGCTGGTCAGTAATGTTGCTGAAGGCACATCAACAGTGATGGCAATAAAGTCTTCGACAGCTACATTCAATTTACAACTACAAACTTGACATTATTAACTCCAAGCATTTATTCAAATTTCTAAAGCTTAAGTATCATTAGTCTACCCACTCAGGTGTTTTCTCCTCACAAGGCTGTGACCACAATGCTTGATATATGTAACAAAAAAACCCACCATTAGTGGAGAGAGTAGACACAATATATGAAACAGCTGTTGAATAAACAAATCCCAACAGCACTGTCTTCACTTAGCCTGCAGTTGCCCTCGTCCCCTCTTCACCCACTAAACCCATATAGTGTTTATGTTAACTGTGATGAAATGTTGGGAAGAGGGGAAAAAAGAAAAGCCGATGTATTGCAATGCTTGCAATTTAAGAGTTTTGTAAAACTGCAATCTGACACTGGTTCATCCTCTCCTGTGACGCCACAAGGTTTAATGCAAGGCGCACACCCATTTTCCAAAAGGGGAAAAAAAAACGTTAACCAGATAAATCCATTTACAACAAGAGGAAAATCTCCAACCTATCTACTATACTACAGAGTTTAAGGTAAAGAGAAAGATCCAACCAGCTGTTTAACTGATTAGCTTAGCAATGAGCAACTGTTATTCATCCATCCTAAACCAGTCTTTCAAACTGATGGCATGCCATATCTGGTGCTAGTTTACATTTTCTTTTGTTTTTGTTTTTAATGTTATTCTCAGTGAACAGAAATCTCACCATTGTTTTTTGCCATACCTTCTGCTGGAATACCGTCCAGCGGCTCCAGGTAGAGGGAATTAAAGAAAGCTTCGGGATGGAGCGCTGCTGCTGCCCCAACACAGCTGACTGCTAGGGCCTTCACACTCACTCGCACCTCCTTGTCAGGGATAAGACCTGGAAAAGCACAGACCAAAAGTATTACCAAGCTATGATCCTTCTGAACTTTTAAGTTCATACATTTATGTTACAAGCACATCTCAAAACTCAGATTCAGTTGTACTATAATGTATTTCCTTCAATTGAAAAGAAGCATTTGCTCCTTTTTGCGTAGTTTCTACTGATCGCTTACCATTCTTTCGTCCTGTCAATAGGAAAGAAGCAGCAAGAAGCCGTACACAATGAACCAGTGGTTCCACCCCCTGATCTGTATAATGTCCAATTGGACCCTTTATTCGTGATGGCTACAAAAAGGTAGAAAGTTAAACGATCAGTTAAATTGACATCAACCTTCCATTTCCTACTTTTATTTTGCATTACCCCAGTGAAAAGCTGGCATGTTTTATTTTTTTTGTGTTTACCTTGTTGTCAGGTTCGGGTTCAGCCGGTTCGTCCTTTGGTATGAAGCGGTCTACGCTACTATCTGAGCCCTGCCGGTTGTGTCCCCGGCCATCAAAGAGATGAGGCTTGCTCAGAGCTATAAATACAGAAATGACAAGCACAACCAAAGCTGAATGTCAGACAGGGAACGGTCTTCAATGACAGCCTCCATTTGTGTGTTTATGTGTACAACAAACACACCCAGTGCTGACTGCATGAATGGTGGCTCTGGTGGTTCCTCTTGCGAGGAGGGTGCTGCTCCTTCTTCTTCTTCATCCTGTAGTGTTCCAATCTGCATGCCAGAATACTGACTCTCACTTCCATCCAGCACCTTAAGCAAAGATAAAACAAACATCTCTAGAAAGGACCTAACTTAACTTCAAACATAAACCAAATTTAACAAGTCTATTTTAAATACAACCACATGCAAACAACACCTAAAGAATTTCAAGCCAGTTAATTCTCGAGTCAGATTTGCTGGGTTGAAGACAAAGACAGAGCACAACAAATGACCAAAATTGCAAACATTCCCCCAAAACTGTACTAAATCATGCTCAGAACTAATGCAATTTATAACTTCTCCTAGAAAAAAAGCACAGTTTTGAGAAATGTTCTTGTAACATTCCAGATGAGAAGAGTAAGCTTTTGTTTCAAACCACCCAACTCTGACATCAATCCTCCCTTGATTAGGAGAGTGTTATTCCTACTTTGAGATAAATGAAGATTGCCTAGGTCATTGCCATGGTCTTTACCACAGGACTAGTATGGTGAAAACTCCTTTCCCACTAAGATTTATCTATGGAGTAGTCATGAATTTCTTGAGAAAAAAAAAAAGAAAAACATGTTTTCTCCAACTTTTGTTTGAGCTGAAAAAAAAAAAAAAAAGCCTGTAGCAGCCTCTTAAAAGCAGAGGGGGAACCACATTTTTGGAAACAAAGAACAGAGGGGCTTCATGCTTCTACTTTTGAATATGGCAAGCTAGTAAAACAGACTTTCAAAAGCATCTCATTTCTGGGGGGGAATCACTGGGATAGAAGGAAAAAGTACAAAGTAAAAAAAGAAGGGATATGATACACAGACAGGTAAAGTTGCAATGAGCAGGACAAATTTTGTGTATGGGTTCAGACAACAAGGTAACTAAAGGAGAAAGAATGAAGAAAGCCAAAACTTTCCAGACAAGCAAGCCTGTCCCAATCTGTACAAAGTGGCCAATTGGCTGACCTTGTCACTAGTGTTAGAGGAGCTGGTGGCATAGAAAGATGAAGAAGAGGAAGAGAAAGAGAAAGAAGACGACAACGACGAAGCAGTGTAGACAGAAGAGTCATCTGCGACATCCGGACCCTCAGTGGAGGCTGGTGAGGGTGGGGACAGCTCAGTCACTTGCGGCAGAGGAGGGTGTGACTGCGGCGAAGTGAGGAGAAGGATGGGAAGGGGGTGTATAGCAGCAGAACTGTTAAAAAGTTTGTCATACTTAAGTTGTGGTTTTGGGGGAGGTAGATGTAAGTCTGCCACTGTCCAAATTATGAAACCTCAAACATAACCTGTTCACTTCATCTAATTAGTTCCTCAAGAAAAGTTTCCCTAAAACTAAAACAAAACTATCAAACAAATACCATGGCTTTAATTTTTCCGCCAGAAAGTCATAACAAGACTAGTGTCCTGTGTGTTTGAATGAGGAGTTCTGACATAAATTTACTTCACCTATCCCAATTTCACGCCCACACAGTCAAACTGACCAGTTCTGCTACATCCGAAGGGGTGACAGCTGAGTCCGGTCCCTCTGTGGTTGTCTGAGAGGAGTCACTTGGTGGAAGTGAGCGATCATTAATGCCTAGCACTGTCCCGCCATCTCCTGAAGGCCCTCCATCCGGTGTGGCATTCTCTGGTGTGGTATAGTCCGCTGTCTCTGGGGTGACATTTGCTCCACCGCTGGAGCTCCGACTCAGCATTTCCTCGTCATTGGGTGACTCTGGAGTATCTGATGCAGATGTGCCACCACCAGCCTGCTCTGAGGATGCACTGAGGTCCACAGAGTCACCAGGCTGCAGGGTGTGCTGTGAGGAACGTGGCTGCTCAGTGATGATGTCCACCTGGGCAGTGGAAGAGGCATCTGCACCAACAACAGATGCTGAAGGAATACATAAAAGCCCTTTACTACAGGATGGAGCATTACCATCTAATTTCAACTGAGAAGTTATGAGGTACAGTCAGTATGACTGTGACAGCTTCCATGCACTGTACATTCTGCCTCCTGGTGGGTTTGTCTCACCTGTGAAGGTGCCAGTGGTGACCTCTGTCCTCTCAGCATCATCCTCCAACCCATCCTCCTCTCCAGAGAGAATTTTACCTGGAAACAAAAGGTTTGACATCAGCAAACTACACCAGGATTAACTCCATCTTAAGAGAAAGACTTAGAAGTAAATTATCCATACCCAGGATTTAGTGTCGGATTGCATTCCAAATAAAAACCTGCAGCTACCTTGTTTTGTGCTATTGGACATGGTTTATTAAAAGGTGTCAACAGCTAAGCAGAGAAAATAAACAAATAAATCAGATGACACTGCTCCATTAGCCAAACCCTGACTCGAACATCAGTAAGTAAATGACTGGAGGAGATTAATAGACTAGTCACCTCTCGGTTTCCTGAGAAGGAGTGGACTGCTGGAAGACCCTCCCCCCGCTGGAAATGTCAGGAAATAGGAAGCAGAAACAGAGGGTGAGGAAGAGAAAAGCAGCAAAAGCTTAGAAAGACTCACAGGAAACAAAGAGTTATTTGCTGACAACAGGAGAAAAGTTAGCAAAGAAAAAGGCTACAAACAGAGCACAGCAGAAAGTAAAGAAAAGCTCCAGACAGTTTAATGATAATATTAAAAGATCCCGGTTAAGTCTGTCAGTATGGGTTATTGAACATAAGCTACATGAAACAGATACATTTGTATCTAAATTACAGAGTAAAACAAGTAAAAGCACTACAGGCCTCACAGTACATGGCAAACAAAGGACAACAAAAGGTTTATCGAGTTCTGCCTGATTGATTTGTTTACCAATAAGCTCGAGAATGCTGCTGGAACGTGCGCGGCTCTCAGTGTCCTGGCGAAACACGGTGGCATGTGGAATGCTACCGACAGTGATGAGAATGTGCAGGAGTTCTGGTGGGGGAGTCCTGAACATCTGCTGCAGCAGCTCCAGAGCCGCTGTGACCACATTGTGATCCCAGTGTTGTGTGTAGTATAGGGTCAGCTCATACACCTTTGAAAAAGAAAAAAAAAATAAGAGAAATTTGATAACACAATTACACTTTCTGACGTGCACAATCACCTTTTCCCTTTCTACCTGCAGCAGTTGTTCTGGTGTCGGCTGGACGTCAGCCTCCTTTCTCATGACTCCAAAACTTCCTTCGAGGCTGGTGGTGTTGACTTGCTGCTGCAGCAGAGGCATCAGGTAGCGAAGTGTTAACAGCACCCCCAGAATCAGATGGCTGGGGTGCTCTTCATCCACTGGAAGCAACAGACCTGAAAACAGGGAGGAAAAATAAGTATTTGGGTTTTCAAGACCTGTTTAAACGTCTGTAGCCTGTGTACTGGAGCTAAAAGCAGTTGCTGATTTTAGCTGAAAAGTGCTACAGAAATTATAGTCATAGAACAGGAAAAACCTTGTACACAAATATACAAGGTAATGCAAGTGTTCATGAAGGCAAGTTTGTGTGCGAGTACATCCTACCTAGCAGCACATTAAGGAGCCAGGTGTAGAAGTAGCTGGTACGTCTTGAGTGTTGGCATACGCTGACAGCCGAGCTCGCTGCTGTGCGTCTGATGGTTGGCGAGCTGGACTTTAGGTTGGCCACAAATGACTTCAGCAGTACCTGGTACAAAAATGGTTGAGCTACAATAAAAACTGCCACAGGAGCCATTTGTTAGTCTGTTCCTGTTTCCTAATCATTAGTATTTGTTTGCAGTGTTGGATTTATCCAGATATTTGGTTAATTTAGTTTTTTGGTAATTTTTCTTGTAGTCATTTATATACACTTGAGGTTTAGTTTTGTAATTGGAAAGTGCAGTGGGTGCCTTAGGTGTGTAGGTAGTAGGCAGATATGAGGGATGAGGGATAAAAGATTTAATTTCAGAGACACCAAATTGAACTTGATGGGCTGGAGCAGAAAGGAAGTAGAAAAAAAAAAATCAATTTATCTAGACATTAGAAATTGTTACAACAATTATTTAAACCCAAACATACTTTCCACACAATATCTAGTGTCTCTGCTTTGTGTGAATACCTTGACCTCTCCATCATTGGCAAAGTGCCCCAAAGCCACCATAATCTTGGGCATTGCTACAGCCAGCGTTTCTTGCACCGTCTCCTCCTGCCGCTTGGTGATTCTAGTGAGGCATGGCAACAGGTTGACCAGGTAGGGTCTGCACCACAAGAGGGAGATGGGGGGAGGAAAATTGAAGCAATTCAGAAATATAAGTAGCCGCATTGTAGATTGGAATGTTATTACTCCATAAACAAAATTTGTGAGAAAATAAATACTGAATACTAAAACCGTGACAGCACTTTAATTCAGGTCGCAAAAGTTTGTGTTTAAACTCAACTAAGCTTTAGATATTTTAAAATTTATTTTAAAATTTTAAAATGTCCTCATTTGCAGCATAAACAAATATGGTTTGTGAGCAGGTCTGTGCAATATGAGATTATACATCATGCAATGACAGGTTTTCTATTGTTTCATGTTATGCTCTCATTTATTTTGCTGTATCGCAAATCACACTTTTGGTGGTGCGAAGCAGCTTTCTTGCACATGAAGTTGATGTAGGCAGTGTAACAACACAAAGAGGATAAGAATGCAAGAGAATGTGGGTGACTGTGCAAAAAGAACAACATTGGCAGCATAATAAATGGTTGTAGTGCAGAGATTATGTTCAACTACTTTTAATGCTTTAGCTAGCAACACAGCTGCAGCTGTTGAAAGGCTACTGGCAACTTTTAAAGTGGAATGTTCTCACAGGTAGGAGTTCAATCCAACTACTTTCATCTTTAGATCTTAATGCAACCATTCCATGTGTTTTTATTACATGTATTGCACAATGCACACTTTACTGATGACGGGATCTTAAACCACTTTCAAAAATCTAATTCACAACCGGATAACACAAGGAAACAAAGCGGCAGAACTACCAGCCTTCGTGTTCTGACAGCACCACACCTGTAAACCCCACTGCCACTTAAGCACAAATCATTTTAAACAATAGAGATAATGAGACATGAGCCAAAAAGTATGCTGTACTTTTTACTTTGTACATGCATAACTAAATATTTCCGCAAATTTAGTAGAAACTGTTTCTTTTCAGGCTTTTGTGTGTCTACCTGCATTTCTGTGGTCTGATGAGGTGGGCAAGTTCAGCAAACCTACACAAAGCTGCTCTTAAACTCCGAGAGGCACCGTTCTACAACGAAACACAAAACAATATTAACATCATCGTCATTTCCCTCTCAACATAAAAAAAAAACATCAACCATTTAATGTTATGTTTAACAAATATCAAACCTGGGTTATCATTGAATGAGGAAAACAAAATGGCTTAAGAACCAAAAATCTAATTACCTTTTTAATTTCTTTGTACAGTTCCAGCTGCAGTCTGGGCAGGTTGGAGTCCATCAGAGCCTAAAGATAAAAATTACAAATGTTAAACCTATACATTATTACATTTGAATAAAAAAAAAAATTAACACATCACAGTTACTCTGACTTTACTCTGTAAATGTACCATGTCTTAAGCAGATAATGTAAACCGACTTATGATAATTTTACTGTTCCATTATTAGATGAAAAAAGAAAAGAAAATAATAAAGATTTAAAAGTTTTTGCTCACTTTTATGATTTTGTTCAGGCACTCATCAGCTACCATCCGGACATCTGATTCACTGTCATCGCTGCACAGCAGGAACATCTCCATGGCGATTCCAAGCAGTTTCTGAAACTCTGGAGATGTTCTGCTCCCAGGACCAAAAAAAAAAAAAAAGATTTAATGTCACCAAGCACACACTTATTTAACTTACAACAGACATTGTTTATGTCTGTCAACATGACTATTTTGAACGGGTGACAAACACTGAAATGAACACGCCCAAACAAGTGGTATTCATCCATTCAGGCATGTTTTAAACACCTCTCTCTTTCTCACACAGAAAACCTTGTACTGTAAATACAGAGATTAAAACAGCCAAGTACAGTATTATCAAGTTCTATGCAATGGAATTGCTATTTATTAGAGAAGAAGTGACAAATAGGATTATACATGGTTCTAAATGGAAGTTACAGTGTTAAGCAGTTACAGTGCCTACAGAAAACAAAAATCCATAACTAACTAACTACTTTATTCTCACATACAATAACTAATAAAAGGTGAAAAACAAGGCAACTGCTAATTAAACGCAACTGTGCTTTTTAGTAATTACCACAAAATGCTATTTGTTAACACTGACATAATAGTACAATTTATTCTGTATGGTGTAAATTTAAAAAGTAAAAGTTTCAAACATTGTCTCTACAGTTTGAAAGAGAAAAAGGCCACCTCAGTGATATTATGCACACAACTGAGCCAATACAATGCATACAATTAGAAGTGGGAATATCTGTTCTCTATTAAGTCTAACTTAAATCATTAGCTAACATAAAAAAATAAAAAGAGCAAGACGTACCTCAGAGATTGAGCCACAATGTTTTCACATATTGTCAAACAGTGGGTGACCCTGTCCTTTTTTGTGGTAGCCTGTTCCTTTTTCCTGTGAAAGAAAGTAGGGGAACATAAAAAAGGGGATTGAAAATTACAGGCAGCAAAAGAGAAGAAGAAGAGAATGCAACAGAGAACAACTGGGTTCAGACAGGGAGGCAGCACCTGAGAGAAATTCCACAACCAGAAGTCCAAACATCTCTGAATCTCTAAACAGGATCTTAAATAAAGCTTTTGCTTACAGCCACTGAATGAGGTCAGTGCCTGACCAAATAACAGAGCTAGCTTCCGTAAACACGACAGAAAATAGAGCCACGTGAAGGTCTATGAAATGCTTTTACATGTTAAAGTGCTTAAGTGGAGTCTCACAAGAGCAAAATCTAAGATACCGATTCTGCAGCTGAACCCTCTCACATGATAAGGAATGTAATGTTGAGTTAATCAACTTTAATGAGGGGTCACAGGAAAACACAGAAGATCAAATTAATATGTATTGCATCACTAATACTTACATACAACAATATATGCAAGGCTTTCCTACATAACTTCATTTAATCATATATCAGCTTTTCTCTCAAAACAGTTTAAACAAAAACTAAACATGGCTTTGATTGGGAGGATTCATTGCAGAACTGTAGACTGAATTAGTTTTATGCTTAATACCAACTGAGTGTAAACTTTCTAAATACTACAGACATAGTACAAATGCAACAATTACTTTTTAGAGATGAGCCAAGCCTGCCACTGTACAGATCACATGCAATCATAATACTCAACACTTAATCAGTGAAGCTTGATTCACAACTGGCTGCAATGTCACACTGACAGGGGATTGATAATTTTATAAGCGGAAGGAATTTGTAGTATTAGCACGACATCTGATTTAAACTGATTACAGAGGCTCAATGCATTATGGGAAAGACATGTCTTTCCCCAAAGCTATATTCTCAATGGCTCAATAAATTTAAACTGAGTTTAAAGACTATCTTGATTAACAGTTTTGAATCTTATATTATAATACTTGTAAAGCCTAATAAATATTTAGCTGTATGTTATGTATGCATGTTTGCAGCTCATTATATAAGATTTATTGCTGACAAAACAAATCAATTTTGGGGGCCATCTGGTATGGCAGATGAGTGTGCTGGTTCGGTTTAAACTCTAAAACCTCGTAGCAACTTTTGTGCTACAGAGCATCATGCCAGAGATGAACAGACACTGTTGCTTAACATATAATTGAACTGATCTCCTTGACATGATTGAATAGCTCAATTTGTACATTTGAAAAAGGTGGAAAAGAGGGCAGTGTGGTTCCTGGAGGTGCCTGACAAGTGTTTCGGGAATGAAAAGCTCGATTCCTTGAGTAGGTCCTAATCGCTACAGCACCACTTGATCCATGGATCAGAATAGTGTGCAAATGACGTCGGTCCAAGAAACTAGAATAGTAATTTATCTGATCTTCAACAAAAGTAACAGTTTTAAAATTCTGAGCAATTTCCTATATAATGTTAGCTCAAATTATTAACGAGGTCTTCAAAACGCTCATTCTTCAGAGACTATTTGTTATTCAAGACGATTAACCATCTAATTTCTCCCTAATCTCAGTTTCAGGTGCGTGGGCATCAATGATTGTAACGTTAAGCTACGCTTTCTGCGCTCCACGCCCCTTCTAATGTGTTTAGTTATCCGACATTAGGATAACGATAATAACAATGGAAGCAGTCTCGCTAACCATTGGCATAACCTCTGTCGACATGCATATTTAAATAGCAGAAAGCCGTAAATATTAGCAATGGTTGCCAATTTGTTATCGCAATGAGCATTAAGCTAACGTTAACTTTTAGCCAAACCTTGGTTACCAGAGAGGCACTAACTTTAGCTGTCGAGCTAACGTTAAGCTAATTGTGTAGCCCAGAGGCCGTTCTGCATAAACCAACTTACTGCTTCTGGACAAGCTCCTCGGCGCTTGGTGGCCCCTGTTGTTGTTGAAATGACTTCAGAGACTCAAAGGCCTTCATCAGTTTCTCCATGGTGGCCATTTTAGCAATAAACAGTAAGCAGGCTAGCTACGCTTGCTAATATTTACTGTGAGCTAACTAGCACAGTGGAGACAAGTTAGCACACGGAGAGAGCAAGCAGCGCGTAGTGCGACGAGAGTGCTAACACTGCTCGTGACAACTACCACCGGCTCTCCGCCTTCTTTTCGTGCAATAAATCTCTTATTCTTTCAAAATATTCTTCCTAAATAAATGAAATGATGGTTGACAAGCCATCGTTAATACAGCGTTGCGTCCCCCCTGACCAATCACACCAGGAAGTGGTATGTGTGACAGCTTCGCCATGAGGGGAGGAGTACAACGTCAGCGACCAATCAAACTCCAGTTTTCTGTTGACTGACTTAACAAATATCCAATGAGTGACCGTGATTTTTTTTTCTTTTGTTATTGTTGCCATCACGGGACTGCTGAAATCCAGATAGCAGAAACAGATTGCCATCATTTGCCTTAATTATTTTACTAACAAAGATTAATTGTGGGTAGCATCGACCACTTGGCAATGAAAAAAAGTAGAGAAAATGCCCTTGGAGATCTAACCTACCCTTTTCAGTGTGTCCCAAAGTACCTCTCAAATCGGGGTGGGGGTGTGTGAATGAAGACCACGGTCCAATAGAAAAAAAACAATCTTTCGTGAATTTCTATATTATGGGTAAAGCAAGTAACAGTGAACATTTGGAATAAAATCCAACATGCAGCAAATTTTGGTATGTTGACTATAACATGCGTCACATGACATGATGAACATGACACTATTTTTTTACCCTTCCCATCTCTCTTTGCCTATTTATACGCAACAAAACGAGATGATACAAAGAAGTCGTGACACTAGTATTTTTATACAAATGGCAGTGTATTATTTCATAATTACAAATGTCTGATATGGTACAACAACCAGTGATACAACTTGTACAAGAATTAACAATGACTGCAGTGGTTGAATGACATGACTGTACAGATACAAAAAAGAAGAAACAAAAATCAAGTCCCAGGCCCAGTTTGAATACCAATAATACATTTGGTATTCTTCCCTCCCTTGACAATATCACTTAAGTAACATATCTAGACAGAAAAGTGCAAAACCCTGGAGAAGGTCTAGCACTTTTTTACATTTTTTATGTTCTTATGTTATCCCCTAAACCCGACTCAAGTGACATAAATGAACTGAGGATCTCTACCTTCTCAACTCATCCCAATATTTTGGGGGAATGACCATCACCATCAGTGCCTTGGATGGAAACAGAAGAGAATCAATACTTGTTTTCAAACTGGGCCATCTCAGCTGGTCACCTTGCCATTTATAAAGTTGTCCTCAGATACCAGTAAGATATGTTGGCACTAGAAGGTCATCATTTACATATACAAGGAACCTGAAGTATTACAAACCAATACATGCTTGAGTATTAAAACATATGTATTTTTTTAAAACAGGCATTACAATGCACTTAGTGCGGACATTCAAAACTGTTGAGTTGTTTTACGTTCCTTTATGTGAAGGAATTTCTCTCAAAATGGACGGAAGGATAAAGAAGTTGAAAAAAGTTGGCATATCAGAACCCAACTCTGTAATTGGCACATAAAATAAAGGCGGTCAGTCTTTAGTAAATTCTTCAGATAAGAAAGCAAGTTTGATTTATGTAGCTTTTGGTATCATTGGCAAAAAAGTTAAAGACACTTCCTATCGTCATTGTCCAAACATACACCATAGTGCAATGAAACAGAATTTCTTGACTGCTATACTGTATGGATGGTGTACAAGTAAAGTTACTCCAAACAATGACAGAGGCATGGGTGGCAAACACAGTGAATGTGTGTTAGAGCTTACTTACATGTTAGAAATACATAATTTACAAGGTTTTTGAGGCTAAAGAGCTAAAAGGCTAAAATCTACATAGGCAAGAGAAATCAGCTTCAAAATGTGCCTGAGGGAAAAAAAGACACTCAGAAACTCATGTGACAACAAGCAAACGACAGCTGAATGCATATTTGATTCCTGATTCTGAAAATGGAATGTACAAAAGAAGAAAACATTTAAGAACAAGCAAAGTTGCCAAATTGGTTATTAGATTGGGAGTTATACATGTACCATTTTAAACTTATGTAGTCTTAAACAGGTAAAAATGAACTTGAGTGACATTTCAAATCCATACGTGATTTTAAATTATTGTACTGAAAAAGGCAGACATTGTCTTTTGTGGAAATAAAAATCATTCAAATTAATTTAACCCTTGCAGGTAACAGAACTTTAACTGCACACGGGTGTAGCAAATTTACGGCACAGATTTAACAAAAGCTGCACTGGCATACAGTGTAATATACACATACAAAGCTAACATGTCCAGATTGAGTATTCACAGCATTCAAACGGGGAGTAAAAAGCCTCACAAGCAAAATCGCTTCAAATGCCTCTGAAATGCTAGTGAGAAATAAATAGAGAACATAATGAATCCTGGTTATAACAGTATTCTGAACTTCTTCATGATTGTTTAACTTGGGAGGAAACAAAAACACAACAGAAAGGCACAACAATCTTGTTTATGCAAGAGGGCAAAAGTTCCTGTACACAGATCATCATTACTCTGCAGGTGGGAGTTTACACATTATTTCCCCACTTGTTCCCGGTGTACACACATACAGTACAAGCAATTGTCTCAAGTTATTCCTATGAGAGAACAACATACGGAGTCAAGGGTGGATGCTATCATGATGAACAACTTTGAGTTTCATCACTAGCCCAGCTTTAGCCATGGAATCTAACTGGAGGTCTACTAGCAGGATATGCGGCAAACAGGCATCGTGCAATCTATGATCAACAGGCACAGAGGCCAAAGCAGGCTGTTTCTTGGCTCAGTGCAGAGGCTAATAGCTGCTGACAGCTGAATCAATGGAAGTTAGTTTGATGCAACATCAATTTGTTACCTAGATGAAGCCACTGCAGGTCAGATCCCTGATACAGTGCCATCATCAACATCAGTCTCTCCATTTCAAATCATTCTGTAGTCATCCAAGTGTGGGCTTTCTGGTATGCTAAAATTAGGGGGAGCAAATTACTAAGAAATTTCAAGGGGAAATAATATGCACTCTGCAGCCTCATATTAGCTGGTCACAGCAGAAAAAACAAAGAAAAGCCATATAGTACTACCAAAGCAGAGAAGAACAAAGAATAAGAATAAATCAATGTCTGATGTCTGAAATCAAAGTTCTGAGCCTTTTGCAGCTCATGAAAGAGTTTAAAAGTCTTGGAATGATTCAGTATCACAGAGAATGGCCTGTGTTGTATCCCCTTTGTATTTTAAATGTACTTAACGTTGCACGCGCTGACTAAAAGATCATTCAAAATAAATCTACGCACTTTTTAGAACTGAATTGACACATGCATCCAAAAGAGGGTTTACTACTCAATTATGCTAAATTTAATTAAAGGGGTAGACAGAGATATGGGAAAGTTGAAGTAGCATGACATCAACACAGCAATGTTAAACTCGACTCGATTCCTCTCTATCATTTGGGTCTATACTCTTCATTCAGATCTACCTGAGCCTGGAAAGATGTGGAGGCTTAAGGTTAGTCTGGAACCAAGAGGATCTAATGCACTAACACCACATCACATAGGCCAAATGAATGCCAAACATATAGCACATGTAAAAACAAAAAGGCTTTATGCTACATTGAAGAAAATAAAAAGACTACTGGTACTGTGCTTCTTGAAAATCTCCCCAATACACATTACCCATACTCATTCCAAAAGAAAATTAAAAGGAAATAATAATGTAATGTATGCATTCAAGTGGTACTTTTATGGCTTTTTGTACAATACAACCTTTAGTGAAAATATACATCTAGACATAAATTCAAGTACAAATGTACAAAATCTTTAAACTCATACTTTTTTTCTTTAATTATAATACACTTTTAATACAGCTCATAAATACAGGTCAACATTCACTGAATTCCTAAGATTTGCGCTCGGTTGGAGTTTGTGGTGAAGGTCAGCGGCGGGAGGCGGAGGAGGAGGCAGGTGGAGGGAGTGGTTTAAAGTCGCGAGGGCTCTTCAATCTCATCGTCACTGTAGCCACTCTTAAAACAGACCTGGGGAGAACCAAAAATCAGGATATATCACTAACATCAGCAACCTTCAGCACCGTGCCTTCTCACGTACTCTTTAAGACGACGTCACATCCTCCAGAAACGCCGACCTTCACCCAACCACTTCACGTGCATTACTGTCGATTAGCACCCAGCAGCTTTGTTACGGCAAGTTAAAAGGCAAAATAAATGAAGAAATAAAAGACATGCAGCTGAAGTGAGGGCAGGAGCTTGTTAGCAGAAAGTTAAAAAATGAAAGTAGTTACGAAGCCTACCATAATGGTAGTATTACAAAAAATGTAAATCTCCAAATGATTGTGTGCATGCTACCGTGCTACCTTGATATACAGTATGTGCTAGATAATATTGTACTGTATGTTAAGCATGACGAGTTATCTTTGATTGATGTTAAATTTTTGTGTATTGGACGTATGAACATGCCTGCATGTCTTTCAAACTGAATACTGAATACGAGGCCCTAAATCATGTACAGCGGCTTATAAAGCTTGCTTTGAATAAACTCACAGCATCTCTTATCTGAAGTTTTGCCAATATCTATCATTGTCCGGAGAGCTTATACGAAACTACTGAAAGATAGCATAAATAATCTGCTTAATGTCAAGTCTTCCCACAACCATAAAGAAGCCCTTTCAAGACAAGAGTCCTCAGACTTGACCTTCTAAAACAAAGCAGCGCAGCAACAAATGCAAGAAAGAATATGCAAAAGGGATTAAAAAAGCGAATGAAATATAAGAACAAGAGAAAGCTAGGCCCTTTTCTAACCTACTAAAACAACTTAATGTTCAAATTCCTCAAGAGTAATCTTTTCACATGCTGAGGTTAGACGAGGCCTGGAGAAACAAGGCAGGAAGGAAAGTAGGAAAACAGGAAGTACCTTAGCCCCCACCCCCTCGAACAGTTGCCGGAGCACTAGCACTTGCCTCTCTTCTGAACAGGCGGTAGAAGAAGCCTCTCTTTGGTGGAGGGTTAGGCCGGTTCATGTCCAGGTCTGGGCTCAGTGTCCCGTCTGTCTCATAGACATTGATTTCTTTGAAGCATTCCATCTCAATCATCTACGAAAGAGCCCAATAACTTTCATGAGTAGGTTAGATATACAACAGGACTGTGGGTCAGCACAGTGTGATTTGTTTATAACATACACACACCTGTAAATGTAACTGTTTCAATAACCGTCTAGTTTAGACATTTGGAATATAAATGAACATCTTTACACATTGAGTAACATGACTCATTCACAGAAAATGGCATGTTGACCTTTACATTGATTTATCGGCCTAAAGCAAGGATTTCCTTACTGGCTCCTATGTCATCACCACTACTGTACTGCATTGTATTTGTCTGCTGGGGGACTGAACAATGACATCATCTCAATGAGTCCGCAGTACCTCATTCTGCCACGGGATGGAGACACTGCCTGTCACAAACTTGTGGTAGAAGTCATCGTCCGTGGGGTCAAGGTTCACGCCTTTGACAGTGGAGAACTGCTCAATGTCGAGGACGTCTTTACAATACACGGCTCGAGGCTGAGGAAAAGAAGAAAAGAAGAGTTTCAAAAGAAGGGTTCAGCTGAAGACGCAGAAGATGAAACATGGGTGAAAAGTGTCATTGTTTTAAATGAAAGAGTAAAATAATAAAATGAATGTAAAATATCCAGATGGATATTAGAGTAATATGTAAATCTTCACATGCCTGACAACTCTTTGCTGCTCTGTTTTCCACAGTGCAGCCCTACTGACCTGAATAAACCAAAATAGAAATGTAGATAACACTATCTACTTACAGCTATTGATTTAACCTCTCAGGTCAGTCATTCCCCCTCACTCTGTTTATTTATGACACTGAAAATGTAATGATTCGTTCTATGAACAGCTATGTTATCCCAGGCAAGTAAAGGACCCAGATTAAAGCACAAGAAAAGCTTTGTGTTTCCTTCTGGGGGCAAGTAGTGATCTATGCTGTTACACACTAGAGAGTTTCAGTACACTGTGACCACAACCCTCAAATGCAGCACTGGAGGAATTAGTATTGGAGAATTCACTTTCATTTACTAAGGAAAACATTTTCTTTCCATTTTAACCCCTAGTTCTGGATTTTGTGTGACAACACTAAAATCGCTTGCGTGCTTCTCACCAACCCCCCCACTGGCTACCATGATTAACTAGCTTATTCTGGATGAGTTTTTCTTCTTTCTTTTTTTTTAAACTTGTGACAATGGTATTTCCTGTATACTGATTTGCAGCTCACTGAGGTTTCTGGCTACACACTGTTGATCAAGCCTATGTGAGAGAGTGTATGTGTGTTCTTACATCAGGGATAAAGGGTGGGTCCAGCATGCTGGCCTCCAGTCGTTTAAAGTTGATATTTCTGAATATGGGGTGTTGCTTGACCTCTATAGCTCCACGACCCTGACAGCCCAGCCGCTCCTTGGGGTCCTTGGCAAGGAGCTGACACACAACAGAAGGAAGAGGGAAAAGAGACTGAAACACTGAAGCATAATATATTTCAAATTTCACTTATAAGAATGCATCCATCCATAAATCATACTGACAAAGAATTGAAGAGGGCTTCTCTGATGTTGGACAAGTGACTGACCACCCAATACATTCAAATACAAATGTATCAATTCAGCAGCATTATGGATAGAATTAGAGGATGTTTCTACGTGAGCCTCTGGATAATATCACTAACACCACCTACAGTACAGTATGCTTATGAAGTGGATGAGTGCTGTTTAATGGTAGTCTACTAGCAGACACACTCTCTGGCTATGTTGTCACTCACAAGCTGATGTCTTTCACAACAGACAAACTGTTGGCGTTTCAAATTTTTCACGACATCTCACAATTTCTCTCTCATTCCCATTTGTTTTTCTTGTTCTTGCACAACTCTTGCCCAATTTACGCCTGGGTTCAAAGCAGAGCCTGACTCTCAGTTTCTGCTCTTGACAGCTTGGATCACTTGTCTATTTCGGGCTGTGTTAACTGCCATCTCTCTAGCATGACAGGGGCTCCTGCCCCACACACACATTCTTTATTATCTTTCTTCCATTTCTTGCTGAAATCTTTCTTCTGCACCCCACCGCCCCAGGGAGTCTTTCAATCTGCTAAACCTCGGGGTCAGAATGTTCCACTGCGTCACACAAAACGTCCCCTCCTGTTCGGAAACAAAGCGGCTTAGTGGCTCCCTCTTAGAGACCAGATCTCCTTAAACCTGCACTCACTGATTTTATGTGAACACAGGCTGATATGACTGTGAATAATGTGAATTAAATGTGTTATGATATAACCTGCCTGGTAGTGCCCATCAGCTGAATGGAGAACTTTAGCCTCTTTCAGCGCAGGTTTTGTTTTTAATGAAAAAAACATTACAATTCCTCCTCAGCTGATGAACATAAAAGAGCATAACAATATCAATATAAAATATATGTTGGCAGCTAGACAGCAAATCAAAACATAAAATAAATAATTGTAAAAAAAGCTGTAAAAAAATTCTACACTTTCAGTAAATTAACCACGTTGGTATACTTTTTAGAAGTTTTTTTAAACATAAAGAAAACAAAAAAGTTAATTTACAAACATATTCAGAAACCAGATTTTCGCCTGAAGCAAAAACCTTTTTCAAATCAGATTAGAATTTTAGTACGTCTTAAGATCCTATTCAATCTGACAATGCAACCACTGCTGAAACACATTAGAATTAATTAGTTTTTTTACTGCCTGCACATACGGCCTGCCACCATTAATCAGTGTTGGCACCTTACTGTCCAGTATGAAAGAGAGGAGTGCAAACATACATACAGGGGTTAATGCAGAGTTGAAAAAGTTTCATATTTGATATTTTTGGACAAGCTTCTGTTCAAGCTAAACTGGAAGGAACATACTGTAACTGAGCGGCTAGGGAGGAGGAAAATGAGTAATGATTTGACTTTTGCACAACAGGCATTGTTATTGTAAGCACACGGCTCACATTTCAGTTAAATATGCACATTTCTTTCACTTCACTACCTCTAATCTGACAGTCCCTTTATGTCCTCAATGCTATTAGTCTCAAAGACTGTTCTAACCATATCTTTCCTGACCGTGTCCTTTTTCTGCCCTAACCTAATCCCACTACCCATCTATTCACACTTACCTGTCTGCAGATGTCTTTTGACTCCTCAGAGAACTTATCAGAATACTCCTCCGGATCCTCCCGCACTCGTCTGTCCACCTCCTCCCGCTTCACGCGTTCCTTGCGTTTGCGGAAGGGCGACTGCCCCTGGATCATCTCAAAGATCAGGCAGCCCAGCCCCCACCAGTCTGGGCTGAAAGTGTAGCTCTCGTTCTGGATCACCTCTGGAGCTGAGAGAGGGAAAAGTAAAAAAGAGAAAACATAGGCCAGCTGAAGCATATTTTAAAATGTCTTGTAAAGAGGTAGAGTGTTTAGATGTGTACAGAGGGAGCAAAAGGCCGAGACATGTTGATGTAAAAAACGATGAAAAGTTCAACTACAGAATCTGAGAGTTGATTTATTATATAAGTGTAGCTTATAGGTGTATCAATAAGCAGATTTTAGCAGTTTTCTTTTGTCAATTGTCATTGTATCAAATTCTTACCCATGTATCCAACAGTACCCACTCTCCCACGTATCGTCTCTCCTTCAGGGATTTGAACAGCAAGTCCCAGGTCCGAAATTCGGATGTGCCCTAAACAAAAACTAGCGATTACTTGACTGAGATCATTTTGATAAGAATTTATACTTTGTTTCAGTGACACATGGAGGAACGATAATCATTTTCTAGATATCCAGATTTGCACTGACAAGTAGAGCAAAGTTGAAAGCCAAAGTGAACTGGCAACGGTCATATTACACTTAAATAGCCTTGTATGGTAAAAGTATGAAAGGAGAATAAGAAAAGTAAGAGCTGCCAATATTATAAGACCAGATCATGTAAGAGAGAACAGATGATACTGGAAATTCACTAAGTAAAGGGGACATTTTAGCCTGTGAAAGACTTGGAGACGCTCTGCTGTTTTTGGTTGTTTGTTTTGGACATTGTGAGCTATGGCTTATACCAAATAAACAGTGGAAAACAAATGAAAACTTCGATCCAAGAAGCATGCCTATGTTTTACCCCACTCTGGCCTGCATTTAAAAATAAATAAATTAAATTAAATTAAAAAAAATAAAAAACAGCATTGGGACATACCACGATCATCCAGAAGAATGTTTTCAGGTTTCAAATCCCTGCAAAGGAAGAAAAAACACATATCTTTGATTATCTGCATTTTTAAAAATAAACTTATATTTACAACATCAAAAACGCTGGATAAATATCTCTATTCTTTGTCGACATTTTATTGTCTTTTATTGCCCATGTGCTTTGTGACGTTGAGTTTCTAGAGTCTTTCATAGGGATTATTACAAGCTCATCTGCACTCATGTTACAATATAAAAATTTTATTATTGATTAAAACATCTAAAAAAATTTAACTAGGCCACTAATTAATGCTGACATGTGACTATGTTGGTCATGTGTGGCAGCACACGTCCTTTAAGAACATCAGTATTTATTTAAGCATTACTTTATGGCTCCACTGAATGTGGCTGCTGCATTACACCTCAGTGAAATCAGTACACCATTAATCCAGTCATACTTTATCATCCAGGACTTTATATTTGCACTTGTTTGCAGCCTTCACAGACATTCACACACACAGCTACAATGTATTTCCCTGTAGCTGGTCCCTCATGAAGCTGCAGCACTGAGCATGTTATTTACATGCTGTTCTCCACCACTAAACACCAAACTTACATAGCATGTTAAATGCCATGAACCATTACCTTTTCCTCCTTCTATTTTATAATTCATTCACGCCACATAGTAAACTGACTTTCTGCTTTGGTTTCCACTGGAATCAAAATGCTATGTTGACAATGAATGGGCAGCTGCAGCTGGCCCAGACTTTTGTAGCCGTATGTGTGAACGCCCGGTTACACAACTGCAAACACTCCTATGGAAAACATCTTTTAATAACACAAGAGCTGAGACAGATAGTTGGACATGCAACTGGTTTATGGTTTAGTTTACACTTCTTGACTGGTAAGATTTGTCAATTAGGTTTTTGTATGCCACCAATTTAGTGCAGCACTTGAATAGAGCCAGAGGATTTTAATATATTTACAGCAGAAATGTTCTGTTTTCACTAGTGTTTGAATCCTACATTTCCCATGATGGAACTGAATAGGATCTTTCTTTAGACTCTCCTCGTCTGGTTTAAAAAAAACAAACAAAAAAAACATGTTTTTTGAACTTACTGTGACATCATCAGGATTATTTTCTCAGACTTAAGAAAGTTCCCCCAGTGTAACAAAATAATTTAAACAACTGATTTCACAGGCTGAGTGGTAAACTGACTTAGTATGTAAAACTGATGTGCCGCTTTAAATGACACGCCATTTATCCAATTGTAGGCAAATACCCATGTATGAAAACAAGCTTACATAATGTGGTTCTGGGATTGTAAACCTCACAACATCAGTCCTTGGAGACAGATGCTTAAAAACACCCCTGATGTTTTTCCTAAAGCCTGAATGATTAATGGTGTTGTGAGACATCAACGTGTCCTCTAAACAGCAATGCTAACATGAAAAACAAAAAAAAAAAATTGTGTTTTTACTTAATTTATTTTACTCAGTTTACCATCAACACCTGGGCCAAATTGTTTCTGACCTGCATGTGACCTAACCTGTAGACTATCCTCTCACGGTGCAGGTCCTCAAGGCCACAGCAGATTTCGGCAGCATAGAAGATGGCTCGCTGCTCATCGAAGCCCGAATTGCCCATGTTGTAGATGTGGAACTTTAAGTCACCACCATTCATAATGGTCAACACCAGGCACAGCGCATCCTTGGTCTCATAGGCATATGCTAGACTAACCTGGAGAGGGAAGTAATTTTTTTTTTGGGGGGGGGGAGAATAAAGGAGGGGAATGAGAGGTTAGAACAAAAGTAGCCAAGGGTAGAAGAGACGACATAAGAAAAAAGAGGGGAAAATGAGGAAGATGGAAGGGCAGTGGTAAGACACGGGGTAGTTAGAAGACCAAGACTTTCATTTGGTTTGTTTAATGACCCCAAATGATAATCCATTATCCCACACGGAATGTCAAGAATGTACACAAAGAGACATACCACAGACGTGGAAAACCAGAAGCTTCTTCTCCACTCATCACTCCATTGCCCCATGTCTTTTCTCTATAATCCCACCATCTATCTCTCTTTTCACCCTTTATTCCCACCAGCATCCCCCACCCCCCCACCCCCATGGGTCAGTGACACACAGGGTATAGTGTGTGTGTATTGTGTTGTTTAGTCCAAGCAGGATGTTGTTGCCATCAGGAGGACTCCCATCTGCTATAGAGTATGAAGTCAGAGACCAATTGCAAGAGGGGATGGGAAAAATCTTATGGACTCACTCACACACACTCACACACACAGACACACACACCCACCGCTACCAGTTAAAATAAGTTTTTAGTTTTCTACATCACAGATACAAAATCTTTGAAGTAATGTACATGTGATAAATACAGTGTAAACAGAGCAAAAGTAGCCAAAGTAGCCATCTGATGCTTTAATAATGGCTTTGGAAACATATAACATTATCTCGGTCAGCTTCATGTTATAGTCACATGCAATGCTTTTCCATCTCTCCTGAAGGAGTTCCCATTTACGATCGGCAGTCTAACTGATCCCAAACTATGCCACAATTTGGTTCAGGTCAGGTGATTGTGGAGGCAAAATGATGTGCTCCATTAGTCTTCTTCTTAATCAAATATATTTCTGACAGGGCCTGGAGGTGTGTAGCTGCAAAGCGTTGGGCGTGCCATGCTGCTTAAATGTGCTTTTAATTCTGAATAAATCCACAATTCGCCAACAGTGTCACCAGCAAAGCACCCCCACACCATCACACCTCCTCCTTCATGCTTCACAAAAGGAAGGAAAGATGCAGATAGCATCCATTCATCATCTCTGTGGCTGTCAACAAAAGACCAACTGGAACCAAAAATCTTGTACTAAAGTATTGATTTTCACTGGTCCAATGCCTATTCCTTGTGTTTGCTGGACCGCAACTGCAGGAGACCAACAATTTGACCATGACGGCATGATTTAGTTTCCCTAAACAGTAGAGAACATCATTCTGTGGACAAAGGCTCAAATCTGAGGTGCAGTTAATCACTGATATCTGGTAGGTAAATCTAGTCAACCTATCATCTGTAGCAGAGGTAACTCTTGGTCTTCCTTCATTGGCGTGGTCCTGATAACTGCCACATTCAAAAGCTTTTGATGCTTTTGCAAACTGCACCCAAAGTAGCTTTCAATATTCTTAAAAATGTTCCAGACTCACTGGCCTTCATGTCCTAAAATACTGGTAGACTGTCTATGCCCTTTACTTTGGTAAGCAGTTCTCACCATAATATGGATGAAATTGTTTTTAAATGAGCTCATTTACTGTAAACAACACTGTCTTGGCATGACACAATCGATCTCAAATGTTTTGAAAGGCATGAAATTCCACCAATTTGTTCGTTAATTGAAAACCATTCCAGGTGACTTATTCACCAAACTGGTTAATATATTCAGTAATGTGCATAGGTGTCATCAAACCAAACAGGGGCTACTTTGAGAAATTTTTCAAAAATATTGAACATAATTGACAGTGTTGATGATGTTAAAAATAATCTACAATGAAGGAAGTGGGGGAAAAAAAGACATTGAATGAGAAGGTGTTTATGAACGTTTGACTGCTACTATACAGGACCTGAACAAGTGCAAACAAAACAAAAAAATATATAAAAAAAAGAGGAGTAAATTTTCTTATGCACGCCTCCACAAACATGTTTATTCATTACATTACTATTCCACTTGGCACCACAAAAACAAGCCTATCATACTGGGATTGATGAAAGTATTTTTCACAAAATCTACAAAAGCACAGATGAAATATACCTAAAAAGCTAGCTATAGTGGTACTGTACACACAAACACAGGAAAATCTGTTTAATTGAAAGTCAAACTTATAGATTGTATTTAAAAATCACCATGAGACAATAATTAACCCTAAAAGATGGTTTATTGTATGAAAACACCATTAACAATAGGTCTGACTCATTATGTAGGCTGTAAAGAACCTACAAAAGTGGTGCCATACTAAGGGTGATGGATTCGCATGAGACATTTCTTACGCTGGCCTATCCTATTAGTAATATAGAAGAATCCTAAAAGCTTTCACCATTTTCCATTTTGTGTGAGCACCCAAATCTGGCCCCCCACACGCAAAATATCCTACACACTCCTGTTCGCAGGTAATGGATAAGACAGTTCATGAACATTAATGCAGTTTACTTGTTCTTTAATCAGCTATTCAAGTTAAATTTAATAATTACCAATTGTTTAATTCCAGTACATGATCCAATACTGTACCTTCACAATGTTTTGGGATGAAACTATTGCATACTAATATTAATATGTCTTTTTAGTAACAAAAAATATCTTTTTTCTAATTCTGTTTTAATTTTTGATCATAAAGCTGCATCTGAGTGAGGTAGCTCTACTTCATGTGATACCTTAAGAGGCTTTGAAGTAGGGTCACCCTATGTCTCAAACACACATATAAACACCCACACAGAATATATGGATGGGTTATTGGTTAAAATGTAGAAAGCCAACAGTATGTACTGACTAATAGTATGCACTGATCAAAAAAAACGGTAAAGAAGAATAGCGAGAGAGAGAGAAATGAGGGGTTTGAGAGAGCACTTGACTCTTCTCCTTGCTACTGCTGTTTGGTCAGTGTTGCTAGGTAACAGAGCTGCTCTCGTAGGTAGAGAGGTACATGAAGAGTCATCAGTTCTGCCTGCAGCACAGAGAACGAAACACACACACACACACACAAACTGTCTCTCTCTCTTACAGAATCGTGTGCCAATCCCAGGTGACAAGAGCTGTAAGTCTGAAGCTCTGTAACAAGCCCACTCCAGCCTGTGTGTGTGTGTATACACATACATGCCCATACACATGCTTCTTGCATGACTCACTTAAAACAAGGACGCGTAACACAGCTCATGCTGCTTCAGAATCCAACTAATCTAACACAACCATTAACTTCAAATAAAGAACATTGAGAGGCTCTTTTCTGCTTCGGTACAGAACAGCCCAGGTTACTTGACTACAGATCAATATTGCAGTACTATACAGTTAAATAGTCATGTTCACTATTTACACATGTATATTAAACACTGCACACAGAATGCAAATGATCCCTCTGTCCCTTCAACATGTTCCAAGTCTTTTAAACAAGCACTTTTTTCTTGTCTTTGGAGTGATCCTTTTTTTAGAGAAACAAACCACAGAGCCAAAGCTACATTTTTGTCTTTTGCTCCATCAGCACCTGAGATGTCACTTTCAGTTGGACGAACCTGAAAACACGTAGTTTTGCAAATACGTTTGAGTCTCATTTTCAACACAAATAATTAAGCAGCAAAGAAATTCAAGCATTTACATTTTTATACCGAAAGGATTAATACCAACAATTGCTACTGGCTTACAATATGAGTCTTAAACATTTGATAAATACTCTATAAAAGTTACTCAGGATTTTGTGAACTCTTTCAATTTATAGGTAGTGGACTGTCAGCTGTTAGTTTGTGCTGTTTAATACTTTGACGTAGACTGGAAGAAATGAAAAGCTACGTGACTCCCCCCCAAAAAATGTCATAAATAAATAAAAAGAAGGTTGGTATTAGTACCAGCCAAAAACCACTGCTTCCTCATGACTTTTCTTTTTGTCCTTTCGGACGCAACACTCCCCAATGTCAACCAGGCTTGGGATCGGCACTGCTCGGCTGGGGATGGAGATGGGCAAACTGTGTTGGGGGTTCAGTGTCTTGCCCAGAGACACTTGGACACGCGGTCGGGAGGAGCGGGGCGGGAGCCTCCGACCCTATGGTCGGTAGGCAGCCACTCTACCCACTGAGCCACTGCCGCCCCCACTGCTTACTCATGAATACAGCTCAATTTATAGAAATCCTCCATAGAAAAATCTGCCAAGAGCAACACCACCATTAAGAGTTCTAGGCATGGCAGTGCACTGGCAGGGTAATGATTTGTTTGTCTGTTTGTTTTTTAGCTGGCACACATGCTCAGTGCAGGACTACTTTCCTTTTAGATTCAGTTGCTCTACTGAAATGTCATTTTGCCTTAAAGTTTAATCAATAATGCACTGACATGTACAAAACAACACACACACACACACACACACACACACACACACACACACACACACCAGGCCTTTTCCTGTATTTTATGGTGCTTCAACCCAAACAACAGAGGGCCCACTTTTATTTATTCAACAATACTAATGGGCTTTTTCCCTGTTGGTTGGTGTACTTATAATACCATTTCCTTTTGATGGAGCCTGCAATGCTATTGTGAAATACCTGCATATTGTTCCTCATATCAGTGCTTCCTCAAAACTGGCTGACATTTAACAGTCCCTAACACTTCATGCTCAGGTTACTGCTGTGATTACAGTTTTGTTCAGACTCAGTAAAGTTGTACGAGCATATGAGATACATAAAGTTTTGTTGATGGGTCACTGCAAAAAAAGGCTGGATATTTTAAATGAAGTAGTTATCATGTTCAGCAGATTGTATGCAAGGTGACAAAGTTTTAAAGTAACCTATTCATCAACAAATGCAGGATATAGCACAAAACCAGACAGTTTGAAAGTGAAGGGCTGTGAGTGGTTTTCCACGCAATGTGGACATGCAGAGGTACAAATACCAGTACTGAGCTCCACTGAATCACAAATGCATAACAACATTCATTTGGAAATTGTATAATAGCAAACCACACTGTAACAATCAGATTTAAGAATACATTCAAGCATTCACAGTTCATTAAAGGCTGGCAGTATGCTCCAAATAAAATCAAATTTGGCGTGTTTACACAGGTATAATGGAAGTTAGGCACCTGCAACTAGTCAATAATGTCATGTGATTCAACCCCCCTCCCATAGTTCTATACATGCCTCTTTCCACCGCCAGTCACAGGCTTCTCCACCTGGTATTGACGTCATTAAACAAACAACTCGAGTCGCAGCAACTGTCTGTAACAGCTGATCAGCAGCCTTTGCAAACACGCCATTCAATTTAATTTGCAGGATCCTGGAGCCATGACAAACAATGTTTTCACATACAGTACATGCACACACAGGCGTGCGTGCACAAACACAAACACACACACAAACACACACACACACACAAGACAGGTACATTTCTGATGAAAAGTTGAATAAGAAAAAGGTAGTACTTACTACAAAACTACTGTTAACTTTTTCTAAAATGCGTTTTTCGTTTAGTGCCATTGCTTCACCTTTTCTTTTCTTCACTCGTTTCTTTTCCAGCTTTTTACAGGCGTACATCTTACCGGTGGCACGTACTTGGCAGGCACAAACCTGGAAAAAAGCAAGGAAACAGATCATACATACACATTCCTAGAAAAACTAAACCTTAATTAATGCAAGTTTAGTTTTTAGTTTTATTTGCACATGAAAAAAAAAAAAACGCAAAAAAGCAGAGAAGACGACACAAAAATGCAGAATAAATATGACTGGAGAGGTCAAGAAGCTGCTGGCTTATACGTCGAACCTTCCCTACACGTTCAATTAAAATTCAATTAAATGAAACTCAAAATAGTGAAGTTAAAAAGAAAACCTTTAATTTAGTATAAATCATAATCCAAAGCATTCACAGAGGTGAAAAAATATTGCTGATGATATGAATAATAACCAACTACACATCACAAACCAAATGTATTGACATTGCTTAAATTATTTACTTAGGAATTTCAAACTTATGCTATCAGGGGGAATACTGGCAATGGCTCTGTTATCGAGAGGAAGATAAACATAATGTTATAATGTTCCACTAGTATTATGAAAATTAACCTGACATTTAGATACAAAATAAATAAATAAACGCGCTCGCACACACACCAAAAAAGATGGGAAAGGATGTGGTATTTCTAAAAATGTTTGCTGTATACTGAAAGAATGTTTCACACAGTGGCTTATGGAATTCATGGGGACAAACAATATTATCGTAAATCAAGTACTTATAAATCAGAGACAAATAGTTAAAAATCAAGACATATTGAGTAAACTATGTAGTTTGCTGAGGATTCCCAACGATTTAACATAGACTTTATATTTATTATAAACCATGCGAACATGTTTATTCCAATTCAATTTTTCATCAACTAGTATTTTCCAAGAAACAAGTATGAGAAACCTGAGTAATCTGTACTCCATCCACAAATTCCTCACCATAATTCCTACTTTTGTGTACTTTCTGCCCTTTCCTGCAAGTATTATGAATAACAACTTTTTAAATCATCTTACCAGTTTACTCATTTCCTCATCTGTATTTTTTATTAAAGCATGTACATCTGTATTAAGGTAAAGTCACACCACAGATTTCCCCACCCAACATTACGGCATTAGACATTAACAGCACTACGTGTCAAAGGTTATTTGTAGCAACTTAAATCATTAACATTAACATCTCATTTCCAGCCTTAATGTGCAAAGGAACACTGGTACTGAACCAACAGTACCCTCCATGGAAACTTTAATAAGCCCAACACAACAGTAAATGGTCATAGTTACATCATCTTTTGATTGCTGTGAGTCTTACCTCGCCAAATCCACCTTTTCCTAGTACTCTATAATGTCTGAAGGTATTTTTGGTAACTGGTTGCCTGCAGGGATGGAAAGAGAAATAAATGAGAAAAAGACAAAGAGAGACAAACTAAGGAGGAGACATAACTGACGTGTAATTCTCTCAGACCATGTGGTGTTGCAGACAGAGTAATGCTTTAATATATTATTAATCCACCCTGATGACTGCTGTTTCCAGCCAACCATTATGTAAAGCATGATTAATTATTAACCACTCACACAGAAACACTGATTGGCAGCACAACTTTTATACACAACACCGCTCCTGCTACTGATCTATACTGTGGTCATTTCTTGTTTGTTCATTTGCCAGTTTTATTAACATAAATTTGTTTTTTTTCTATTCTATCCATTATATTCATTGTTAACTTACTCTATATTGTGTCTGGACATGGCCAGGAAGTTTAAAAAGAGACAAAGTGCTGCCCTTAACAAACAGAGAAGTAGAACGAAGGACACTAAACTGAACAGTGAATATTCAATGTGTGTAAGATCACAGGTGTCACTGTTATGTAAGAAAAAGGAATGGGTTGCATGTTTGCTTTACCAAGTGTGTAATCTGCAGTGACTACCCACCTCTCCAACCATTTCCACTGCAGGAAGCGAGAGAAGTACATGGACTCCTGGTAGGAGGAAAATGGAGCTCCACTCAGGTAATCACGAACTATTCTGTAGAAAGGGAGGGAGAAAGAATGGTTGTGATCATTTTGATAACAAGTTAATAAGGATGTTGCAGTGTACATGTCAGGAGAAAAACAAGCCAAGGGAGGATTTCTGTCCAAAACCTTCCATACAGCCAAATGAACGACCTACATGTGCCCCCACAGGACACCTTTTAAACTCTACAATGACTACAAACATCCTCTTTATTTGACTACTCCCTGAAAGTGTGCGTGTGTGTGTTTTTAGGCATTGCCGGCTGTGTTACAGTTCAAAGCTGCTCTCAGTGGAAAGATGGAAAAAGCTCAGTGTTGATACACCATCATACAAAATACAGAATCCCTTTGAACAGAGACATTCCACTCAGCCAGGAAACGGGGGATTTTGGGGAAACCTTTTTTTTTGTTTGTTTGTTTTTAAGAGTGTGACACTGAGTAGAACACGTAATCGCACCTTCCTCACACGTGAATGTGGTTGTGAGTATGTCAAAATCTATCCGATTACGTCAGATACAGAGATACATTTGCACCAAGAAAGATCTGAGGCAACTGACTGAAAGGATCAAAGTTATTTAAAGAATGACGGGGTCATGAAAGGTCACAGCCTCATCGTCTCCAGACCATACATCAACTGTCACACCGCAGTTTGTTTTTTTTACAACGTGACTCATATTAGTTCCCTTTTTACCTGTTGTTTGAACAAAAAAAAAAGAAAAAAAAAGAAAGAAAAAAAAGAAAAAATGTTCTCTTTAACCCCATGGCACCAAACACATGGACATGGACTGAACTGAGACATGTTTACAGTTACTTCAAGGTTTGGGATAAAAATAATACTGGTCAGCAAAACTGTCTTTGTTTCTGTGCCTCCTTAACAACTACTGTCCTTGTCTTCAGTTGGCTGATTAACATATTCAACCACACTCCGAGAACTATGGACGTCAGTGGGATCTGGTGTTTTTTCTTGATGTCTCGGTGTCCTCTCTTCATTCAGTTTTATATATTCAGACACAAGACCCCCCCCCCCAAAAAAAAAAATTATTTCTCCGTGATTTGGTTTAACACTAATAACAGAAGCAGTTCATCTATGTGCTTTTATGCAGCAGCAGGAAAGCTGACCCAATGCCCATACATTTTAATTACCATAAGAAAAAAATCCTATTAAAATAAAATAATATAAAATCATATTTTTATAATGGGGCAAAAAATTCAGCTAATTAGATAAATAACAAAAATAGACTAAAGAAGTGATACTGTGATACTATATTCAAGGATGGGAGACCTTCTAAGATCTTTTTTCAGAAAATATGACGAACAGCAAATCTGTTCCTACATTTAAAAGGTAACATTATCATCCCCTTTCCCTGATCTGCCAATTTGTTAACAGTAGCACCAAAGTTCACAAACAGGACTCATAGTAACATTAGATTAAGTCTCAGCAGCGGTCACTTTGCCTTTTAAGTCATTAACCAATAAGATAATAGCTCAAAAAAGTAAAAAAAAAAAAAAAGGTTTTCAAATGCTTAGAAAAACGGTTGACTGGGGATATCAAGACTCAGGATGAGAACACCGAACAGAGGGGAAAAGTGTAAAAGCACCACTACTGAAACGTAACTCCCCACACAGCAGAACCTTCCATGAGTCTAATAAGCATTAGTGTTACACTTAGCAACAACATGGTCTGTCAGCTTATTGATTTAATAATAGAAGTATAACAAAATATTTGATTTATAGAGGATAAAGTCACACACAGGCAGCCCCCTTCAAATTCAAATTGAAATGTACCCGCTGAGTTTTGGTGTAAATACTGTTTACCTTTAGTGGTGCTCACCACTGTGCATATACTTGAGAACCAACTAATATGATGAATGTGTTTCCTTTCTTACTAAAAGGTACTAAACTCATTGCTGTCAAACATTATGGAAAACAAAAATGTACTGATATTTGTGGTCAAATGTACTCTAATCGAAAACAGCGAGTGTATGACGCCGTTCCTGCTTTTTCTACTGCTGACCAGTAGGATCACAATATCTTCTGCCAGGCTACGAAACATGACTAAAAACCAAAGAGGTACAAACCACAGTTCCCACCGCTGCCACCCAAATGCTGACGAGATGCTCATATTTGGCCAGGAGATTTTCCTTGACCATGTTTTAAAATTACTTCATCACTAAGGAGGATGAGTAAAGCTGCCTGTGGTTACCAACAGCACTGGGGTGGCTGTTCTTGGCAAGAGGCTCCAAGCAGAGAGTTTCCACAAGGGGAGCACCTTCTACTGTGTAAAAGCAAACTGAATTATGTCATCATGGGACCCGGCTGCCCTGCACATGAGAGGAACGTCCATCTATATAAGACAGTCCTCAGCAACATCTACAGGATTTTATCACTGTTGTCTGATAAAGCTTCACAGCTCAGACTTGCACCCATGTTTACTTATCAGGTCAATAAACTTTTATTTAGAAGGTAAAATTGCCCGTTGACACTTGACACACAGAAAGGGGATCCCAAAAGGCAGGAGCCCAGCAGTGGCTGACTTACGAGTTGAGCCTCAGACGGACTCCACTGGGAGTTGAAACAAACACAGCAACACGGTTTGGTTACACAAAAGGAGATGGAGAGGAAGAGAAGAGAAGAGAAGAGAAAAATCACCAAAGAGACCTGTGTCAAGATGCACATGTACTGAACCTCCACGATCTACTCTTAGTATGACATAATCATATGTTCCCCTGCAGCTGAAGAAAACCCATGAGTGAGGTAATACTTTTCTGCTAGTGGGTGTGTTGCTCTGTCAAAAGTCACGTTTCCACGTGCAGTACCATGCTTTCCTACAGGCTCTCCCTCCAAGAAGAAAACCAAGTAAACCCTGAGTCAGAATTACGTATCGGAATAAAACAACACAGAAAGCCAAAACTCCACAGCGGAATATAAAAATGATAGTGGAAGGAGTGATGAGCAAACTGGAACAGGAATCCCATTCAAAAACATCTGACCTGATGCTGCAGCGAGGCTTACAGTAACATAAACACATGCCTGTGTTATTCTGTGCTTGTACACTCTGCTATTTTCCCCTGCCCTCCTTAACACTTTATTTCCATTCCTTCTTCACTTCTGCGTTTTTCCCCTCCTTTCCTCACTCTCCGTGGGGTTTCCTATTCAGCCCTTCATGTGCTTTCTGCCGGTTCTGTTTTGAATCCGGTCAAGACATTCGAATGGAGCTGAATCTGCGCAACACAAAAGGTGGAACTTCAGTTTAAAAATGCTGCCATCTTCACCTCTGTCACACCCGTTCTCTGTTGTTCTCAGCACTGCTGACTGCACTGAGACGTTAAAGAAGAAGCGGGTGAAACTGACCTAACAACGATATCAGGATATGTGAATAACGTAAGAATATGCTAAACTAAATTTGACAATGGAAGAAAACGCCCAGGTCCAGAAAAAGACACACTGATCACAGCTCCAATATGCTCTGAAAACAGTTCATCTGTTCCCCACAGCTTTGTGAAGCATATGGTTTACTGAGTTCACAAATCCAACAGCTCCAGAGCAGTCTTCTACACGCCTTTTGCCAAAACAAGAGCGCAAGCTAAGAACATAACTGAGTGTTTTCCCACCCACAATTCCCACTTGACTCCTGAGTTTCTTCTAGCAGATTCCGGTTTTCCCTGAGGAAGTTCAAGTGAATCAGAGGCTGGTCACAGCATTTCCAAACCAAATCTGTCTGCCTGTGTGGCGAAATGTTGAGACGTTGCAGAAATAGTGGCAATGCCAGGATTGAGGAAGCGTATTTATTTAATCAGGGGTATACTGGAAGTTCTGTGTATTTACATGTTATATTTATGTCATATTTCTTCTTTTAATGTTTTTACATTATGCCTGACAATTTAATGACATAAAATGTGTTACATGGCAGTGTGCTGTGTGGCAGAGATTCTCAGAGTGTATAAGTGTTTGAGGTGTGAGTCACAATTTGTGCAGAAATTTGCATTCTGTACCTTAAAATGGGAATCAAGCTGCATGATACAATTGGATTAATATTCAGTGTGACTTACAATTTTAAAGATAAAATCTCTGATGTCTATCACAAATGAATGTCTATAAATTTGCAAAGAAATAAGAGGAAAAATAATACACTTTTATTTGAAGTAATTCAGTCATACAGTTCTACATGCAGCCATATTTTTTTTATCCAAAGCTATGTTCATAGCAAATTAACTGGCTTAATGGGTACATTGTCTATTGATATATATATTGTTCAACAGCTTTTAAAAACATGTAAGTTTATTCTTATCCAATTTATGTCTGCACCCTGGTGTGATGCAGTATTTTCAAAGTACTACACTATCTGCAGTATATCTCTCAGTCACGAGCAACAACATCTGGGACAAATTAAGTTATGGGGCTAATACATAGTTATATCGCACTGAATGTGTACCTGAGTGCGTGTGTGCATGCGCAATGAAAAGTACATTTAGGTAATAATCCCCAGTCTGTTTGCTTCTCCTGGCTCTCAGAGCAGGAAGCAGAAACACCTGTAGGAGTGTGTGTGTGTGTGTTTGTGTGTGTGTGTGTGTGTGTGTGTGTGTGTGTAAATCCATGTTTATGTGTGTACAGGGAACACTGAGGTGGCTGTTGTTTTCATGCCAGCCATCCGGATGCTCTCTGCCCACTGCTCTTTTTCATTTGCCTCAACTGTGCTTGTGTGTTATTGCACACCAGGTGCCAGCTGCCTCATCATCACTAGTGACACGGTGCACTAGTCAACACAGTCTATAAACAAACACACGCATACGCGCGCTTTTGATAGGATTTAAGATTCTATTAGTGCCACTGCATTTTGACGACAAAAATGGAAGATGGAGACTTACTTGTTGCAGTCATCGAAGAGCTCCTTACATGGACTCTGCTCCAGGCTCTCCCGGCACCCAGCAACTACATCCTGGGGTATGTCTGGCAGATGGGCTGCCGACTTAAGGGTACAGACAGAAAAAGAACAGTGAGAAAATCAGACAGAGACAGGATGTAAACTAAGACAGTCAAGACTTAGGATTCAGGTCAGAATGATTTCAGTAAGATTGTGAACCGGTACAGTCTTGCTAGTAGAGAATCAAGTCTGTGATCACAGTTTGCCAGTTTGGTCCTATTAGTTTGGTGGTTGTGGTAAGAACACAAGTGAAATCCCCACAAGGGTGTAATGTAGTACATAGCAGAGATATACACTGAAAAGTTAAACTTTACCCAAACCATTTCCTCTTGTTGGCAGTGTGGGACAACCTGCTCTGATTACAGTATTTGAAGCTGTTCGTCATCCATTCATCATTATTATGATAAATGAAGTCCAGTTAAATCTTGGTCAAACCAAAAAAGAAGCGTAAACATACTCGTATAATGTAATGTACACAAGGCAGTACTAAATGTGCATTACACATATGTGAACTGACACAGTTTAGATGGAGACCAAAGTAGATCAAATGCATAACATATGTGGCAGATCACTGGCAAATATATGTTTAGTCATTTAAAAATGTAAATTTAAAAATAGCATGAACAACCATTAAAATAATTACCAAGCAAACTATATGTTTATATACTCTAAACCATGCATTTTACATAGATTTTTGCAAATGTGAACACATTTTATTTTTAAACAATGTCAAAAGTATGTCTTATGTCCATAACAGCAAGCTTTATTATTTATTATTTTATTATTTTATTTTTAAATGTACGTGCATCTCACCCCATTATTAAAGTATGTGTCTAAAAGATTCAGTCCACAGTCCCTCCTCTTCTCATCAGGGGCTAGCTGGTACATGGCCTGTCATAGAAAAGCAGAAGTGTTAGCAACCATACCAGTGCAGGAAACTGTACCCATTCGGCCATCTACAATATGTCTCTAAATAAGGTCAGAGATAGGCACCAGAAGGCAGAGAGGAATGTTAAAAGAGGGAGGAGGAGTGAGAAGGGAGTTGGGGTGGGGTAACCAAGGTTAATAAGAAACAAGCGACAGAAAAGAAATTTAAATAGAGGAGGGTGTGGGGACGCAGACAAATAGAAAAAGATGTTACTGAAAACATCCCATCTTGGTCAAGGCACCAATCTGACAACCTTGTTCATTTTTACACTCCACGCACACTCTACATCTATCACTTACCACAAGGAGGGTTTTCACCCCGATAAACCACCCTAGACTGTTTTTGGTCACATAGGACAGGGCGGCTGTAGCTCACTTGGTAAAGGCAGTCATGGGGTCAGTGGTTCGATCCCCGGTCCCGGCTATATGTCGAAGTGTCTCTGGGCAAGACACTGAACCCCTAAAGGCCCATTCTCATTCCCAGCTGTGCAGTGCTGGTCCAAGCCCGGTAGAAATTGGGGAGGGTTGTGTCAGGAAGGGCACCCGGCATAAAAACTGTGTCAAATCAACATGTGGACAATGATCTGCTGTGGCGACCCTGAACTCACGGGATAAGCCGAAAGGATAAAAAAATAAATAAATGACAGTCTTCAGTTGGACTGCTTCAAGCCTTTTTTTTTTTTTAAACCCCCCTAGCAGGAATGGTACCAAGGCATGCTACCACGTACCACAGCCGAGGCATGAAGTCCGCAGTGGAACACCAAGTTAAGAAAGTAATGTTTATTTCTTGATTTTTCGTAAATGAGTATGTGTTACTACCAGTGTACAGCTGTACATGCTTGTCAGCCAACTTCGAAAAAGACTAATGTAAGTTCTTATTAAATAAGCATGATCTCCCTGTTTTCCTTTCTCACATACCTCGAGGGGTCTAGACACAAGCTCAGGCCTGTGTTTGCCTACTCACTCAGGGGACCTGCCTCTGACACGGGTTTGGCCTCATGACGGAGTAAGAAGGGTAGGGTCTGCTCTCTGACAGCCTGTGTAAGTTGCTAATCAACCTTTACACCCACCCCACCCAGCACTCCGTGCTAATGCCAAAAGCAGGCAAAGGACCCAGCCCTTACTTTCTTTTCCCATTCCTTGCTCTGCAGGGGACAGCATCAAACAAGTCCCATGGGAGAAATCACAGAGAGATGAAGAAGTAGAGACTGAGAGGAACATGGAGAGGCAAGAGGAGGTCTGAAAGGAAGATATTGTTTAAAAAAAATTAGAGAATAAGTAGAGCTTAAGTAATAGGTACATACCACAGCATCCATAAACTCGATGCAGCGTTTGAGCTCTGGCCTGGTATCACAGTACTGACGGAATAACAGCCGACCAATGGGCTGCTTCTCACATAGACTGGTGTAGTCCCTTTCTGTAATTGAGAGAGGAGAGGGGGGGGGGACACAGATGAAGAAAAAAAAGTCTTTACTATTTGAGCCTTTAACAGTTAACAAAAAAAAAACAACCACAAAAAAACGTGTTTTTCTGAACTGCTCATAATCCACAGAAGTCCAACAAAAAGATCACAAGCTGTTGTTGCTCCATATTAATAAAGCTGGGAACAACTACGCTACACTGTTTTAGGCAGAATTATACTTCTGTGCTCTGCACATAAGTGTACATACGAATGCGACGTTCAGATATGTTTGCACGAGTTTCTTTTATACTCGATAGATGTACATGTCCGCAAGGGGCATTATTGCCTTTAACAAACCTCAATTGACAGAAAGTGAAGAAACAACCTGTAAATAGAAATGTGCGTGTTCTTTTTTATAAATGAAAAGCAGATTTAAAAGGTAAAATGGATACAACCAAATGAACTTTTTCCAACCCTTTGCAGGAAAGGTTCATTGAAAGGATGCTCTGCTGAGGTGTGGCGTTACGTTTCTTGTTTGCCCCCCCCCCTCCCAACAATATCCAATTACCTTATTTGACACACATTTTCATGTGTTGTTAAAATTTCGGAGGTGTGCACATCGAGGCATCTGCAACCTAGAGTTACCCATAATTTCTTTCTCCGCATAGTACTGCATTAACATTTACGTGTATCGACTGAGAAATGTAATTCCACCTTTAAAAGATTAAAAGGGAGATGTTTTGCAGGGCACTTTCATGAGAAGAAACGAGGTATGAACCTTGCTTAGCTCCCTACTTCAGTTGATGTTACAAACTTTCACACCAGAATAATTAAAACCACAATTGTTGTTTTACCAAATGTTGTGTGTTTTAAAAAGTATGTGTCTAAAGAATGACTTTGTAGATTAAACAAAAAGAAGAAGCAGCTGATCTAAATCTCACCCTTTGACTGGGTATCCGTCAAATCCGTCAGATTTTTCTTATAAATTAAAAGACTGATAAAAAAAAAAATTGACAAAAGATCCTGTCTTAAGCCCATTAAAGGGCAAATTAAAATTTTACCTTGCTTACTATGGTTCTAGTTTGGGGAATACAGCTGCTTTCCCAATAATAATTATTATTTATTTTTTTTATTAGAAATAAAATATCCTTATTTCTTGCTGAAAATGCTTTCTGATGACATAATCTGGAGGAGCTTTTCAGGTCAGAAAAAAACAAAAAAACATCCTATTGCTCATTCTGTGTCTTGGGTGACCTGCCCTTCAGGACTCTTCTATAGGATATCATCTAAACTTCTGATGATGGAAAAACGTCTTCAGGTGATGTCATTTGGAGGATCTTTTTAACAAGAAGTAGAGAGGTATTTTAATATAGATACTGCAGAAAAAATACTGAAAACAGAAATATAAATGTACTCCCCAAACTAGAAGATTACTTAGCAGCTATGCTGCATTCAATAACAAAAGGATGATGAAATCACCCAATGGGAAAAAAAAAATACAAATTATAGGTTTAAATAGTGAAAATATGCAACTACATTCCACATACAAAGCACAATGCCAGTCTCTGTATTCTGTATTTGTTTTAGAATATTTTCTGTGTGTGTGTGTGTGTGTGTGCGCCCGTCTCTCCTGTGCAGCTGGCCCCAGTCTATTAGAACTAATGGTGTCCATTTGAGTCATATTTCCTCTGGTACCAAAGGAGGAAGAAGACTCAGGACGCTTTCCATCATTGGTTGACAGTAAGGACACACAGACAGACAGACAAGATAAACATACAAACATAAATAGGCCACACACATTCATACACACATGAACACTTGTAAAAGGGGAGAAGGAGGAGGAATGTATGGTATTAAAATTTCTGAGTGGTGACAGCTCGGTAAGCTACAGGACAACGTTCAACTGTAAATCAAATCACCACAACAGACTTTCCAGCTGCACTGTTTATTACACAGCATGCCCTTCTGCTTTGCAGCACAGTGCTTCTCATTTAAACTGATACAACCACAAAAATCACTCGGTAAGCAAACAGAAGATTGTGGAGATATATTTTATTGCTTCCCTGTCCACTTCGTGACCGTTGTGTTTTAAATCTGGAAAACAAAAGCTATTTCAGACAATCTCACTACGACATCTTTGGCCGTGTTGTGTTGCATTGCCTTTACACCCTTTCATCTCTGTTCACCAAGTTCTTGGAGTTGTGTTTCAGTGAGTGTCTATCAGCTTTGAGTTGAAGATACGCAAGCCCCCACACACATTAAGTGCAATTTTGGGAGTCTGCACAGCAAACATGTTTGGAGAACTTTATTTGAACTACTGTATAGTTGAGTGAAAAAGGTTGTATTTCCTTATGTTGAAATGAAAAAAAAAAACACAAACAAACAGTAACACAGTTTTGTGTTAACATAATATTTAATAGAATAACAATTATAATAACAGCTAGTACAATTGTCCATCATCAGAAGTAAGAAAATAGTTAAGGAATGTATAAAAAAAGAAATCCAGTAGATCCTTAAAAAAAAAAAAAAAACAATGATCCAAAGCACAGAGCAAATGATTTAAAAAGAAAAAGGTGAATGTTTTACCATGGGTTTTTCACTCTCCACACTTAAATATGATTGAAAACCTGTGGATGGATTTGAAGAAGGTTACACATTGAAGACCACCGGGCAATCTGGTAGATTTTGAACAATTATGCCATGAAGAATGGGCTAAAATTACACCTGAGAGTAACGCTGCTCAGATGATAAAAGTTAAAGGAAAATGGGAGAAACATTTCGTAAAGGGGGGCAAATTTTTCAGTATTTTGCTGCAACTTTCTTCCGGTTATAACTTTCTTCTTTTAAAAACATTTTTGTTTACCATTTAACAAAAAGTGTATACAATCTTTTTTACTCAACTCTAGCCCAATTCACCTGGACAGGTGACAACAATGTAGTTTAAGTTCAGTACAATCAAGCTGCATCACAATACCAGGACAGGTGTATCACCTTCTCCAATTCAGTGAAAAGAAATGTGGTGCCTTCCCTCAAAATAACAATATGTTGATAATCACTGGACAGCAATGTGCTTCTTCTGAGTATAAAAAAATAAATAAAATAAAATCACCTCGACAGATGGTAGCTGAGTTGGAAAGGCAGTCGTCAACAGACAGATTCCCAGTTCCTCCTGGCTACGTGTCGAAGTTTCTCCCGGGTCAGGTGAGCAGGTGTGTGAGTGTGTGGAACATTGTTAAGCTGGATAAAGTGCTATATAAGCGGGGATTTACCAAAGCGAACTTAACAAAGCCCACTTCTCATTTCAGAGGAAAACCAGCTTTGAAAGTTTACTTTTAAGATCAAAAGCTCCTCTTTAACTTGAGATTACAGTTATTTACTTGATAACTTAAAATGGGAGTTTTGCTCATCTAATGCTTCTCCCTCTCCCTCTATACATACATTCATACATAGAAACACGTGTCATAATTACTTTACATTTGAACTGTACATAGAGAACTGGAAGTTTAACCATGGAGCAACCATTACTATTGAATCAATTCATTTCAGCAATGTATTGACAACTGAATATTCTGCCCCAAGATGCTTGTGGATTTTTAAACAAATTATGATAATGTCTGTTAAAGTGTACATGTAAAGACAAAAGTGTTGTTAAATCACATGCCTATTCTTCCAGTTTATCTTTCCCACTTGATGGATAAAGACGTGGTCAAAAATCTAAAACTACAAATTTCAATTTCTTTGGCCTGGCACAAAGTTGTTTGACAGAAAGACCACGAGAAAGACATTGTTTTCCTCTGCCTGTCCAAGATGATTTAAAATCATTTGAGGGACAGCCTCCACCAGTAAAAAAAAAAAAATACTCTTCTAGCCAGTCCCCAAAGAAAAAACGGTCGGAAAAAAAAAGGTGAATATTATGAGAGTGAGAGTGAGAGAGAGAAAGAGAGAGAGAGAGCGTGAGAGAGACTGACTGACTGACTGACTGTGTGAGAATGAGAATGAAGAAAGGGTAGAGGGGGAAAAGCTCAAAAAGCTCTGTGCCAGTGAAGTGAGGCGCAATTGCAACTTAATTAAAAATCTAATTTAGGCCAAGACAGAGTGACTTAATGAGTCTGTGAATGGTCAGCAAAATGGGCACGAATGTGAGTATCTGCACTAGCTGAAAGTGTAGCTGAAGACATGAACGTGTGTGTGTGTGTGTGTGTGTGTGTGTGTGTGTGTGTGTGTGTGTGTGTGTGTGTGTGTGTGTGACCTCAGTAATGACCAACGCTCGCTGCTGCTATGCAACAGGAGCTGTTAGTCTCCATTCAAAATACCTTTGGTTTCAGGAGTGTATTAAACAAGTAATAGCTGCACATGTACATACATGTATGCACACGTATGTGCTGGATGAATACCAGAACACAGAAAAAGAAGGGGAGGAACGGAGAGGGAAAGTGGTCGAAGGCTGGCAGACAAAGTGGCTGCAGCCCACATAATGTAATCTGGGCTTCTTAGAAGTACGACACACTTGTCAAGGCTAAGGTCAAATGCCTGACATTATCAAGACACAACAAAGACACAGCTATCAGTCCCTGTACTGTATCCGTCTCTCCGCTGTGCCTGCCTGGTGCACGGGCATGCATGAGTCTCTGCACACGACTGTGTGTGTACACGCACATGCTTTAAATGTCTGTGTGTTTAAGCACACAAAAGCCATTATTTTGAATCTGCACTTGGTATGATAGGAAAACTTCACAATAGTGTCTATGTAATAGTGACGTACATAACCCCCAACAGCTGCTGCGAGCGCATGGACGCACACACACACACAGTTAGTAGGACTCTAGATGTATTTTAAATGGCAATAAATATGTAAGATATGACAAATACAATGCTTCTTTACACTTAAGATGACATGTATGTGCTGTTCTTAATGTATCATCTTATGATATATTCAAGTTTATAATTATTAGATCAGTTGATTGATGATTTGTGATATGAAGACAAAACTACAAGGAAGACAATCAACATCAGCGTAGGATGTGCGTGCCTCTACATCTCTTTAACTCAGCCTCCCTCCTTTCCTCTCGCACTCTCCTGTCCTTAAGAGATCTTTCCTCTCACTGTAAAAGCCTCTCTCTCTTTGTTTCTGTTTTTCTCGCGCTCTCTTCACAAATCTCCTGTTCTGCCACTCTTCTGTTGCTCTGAAGTGGTAAAAAGGAGGAGGGAGAGAGAGATACACAGTGGGAGAGAGAGGATTGTAGATAGAAAAGAGGGAGAGAGAGTATGTGGGGGAGGGTAGCACTGCAATCTCTGGCAGAGATAGCTGTGACGCACTATTACTTACACACACACGCACACACACACTCACGCAGACGCACACAAACACTGAGTGCTGTGGCATGCAGAGAGCCAGAGTGGGTGGGGGGGACGCAGAGATAATGTAGCCCAGGAGTAGAGCACTTGTCTGGACCACAAAGAATCCTCCCTCTATTTTCAAGTCAAACCTGGATGTGACGAACAGGAAGGAAGCAGCAGTGAAGACGTTCTGATTTGATATGTGAGCAGACAATCAGTGTGACATACACCCAGGGTTAAAAGACACTCAGATTAACGAATGGCTGTGCAAACAGATTCCCTGAGGCAGACACACACACACACACACACACAAAGTTTCCTGTCCCCTGCCTGTAACTGCGGGTGGAGACGGGTAGAAGCAGGAAGGAAGTCCGCTCTGAACTTCCTCCCACAGCGAGACCAACCCCAACGACACAGCATGGCACGTTATCTTTTTGTGTCACATAAACACACACATGCACAAGTTGCCCATTTCTTACCAATAGTGCGGCGTAGCTCCTCACACTGGCTGATGTGCGGAAGTTTTAGCATCTCCTTCCATTTCTTACTGCGGCCGTTCCTCTTCCCTCCTCCACCTGAGACACGCACACAGAAATGTAATCAGACTGTGAACTAAATCACTGTTAGGAAATTGAAATAAAAATGTTTAACCACATCCATCTAAGAAAAGTTAACACAACAAAATGATTACACCAACCAAGTGTATGCGCGTGCGCCTAAGCCCTTATGAGTACTTGAGTAGGTTGACCTTGCTTTGACCAAAAAAAAGGGGGGGGGGGGGGGTGTAGACACACAACTGGTTCATCTCACCAGTCACATCTTTGCATCATGACAGCATGTGGTGATGAATGCTGACAGCTTCAAAGATTGTGAGGCATGCACACACACGTAAAGTGGACATTGGCAAAACATAACTCATGAATGTTATGTTAAAGTTATCTCATACACTCTCAGGCACAAAAGGTGTCGGAGAGTCTTCTCAGCAGATCAGATGACCTTGATGTGAAGGGTGAACAACCTCTAGGCACAACAGTGTTCTTCAATGAAGGGGGTTCCCCCAATGCATTTTACCAAAACTCCTTCCAACAGCAGCAGGAGGTGTGTAAGAGTGGAGAGAGAGCTGTCTGATCAGGGCAGAACTGAGGGCTTTGCTCCTTGAGGCATATAACATCCTGAAGTTGAAAGGGTCAACAGAGATACTGCTTTGATTTGCTACCTGTCACCTTTATGACCTTTACCTGAAGGGTGTAATCGAAGAGTCATAAACACATTACAAGAAATAGTCATGCTGCAAAACTTACTAGTCAAACTGAAAATTACTGGTCACAAGGGCGTGTTCTGCTCAAATTTTGTTAGAAGCAAATATCGCTGCACTGCTGTAACAAGATATGTTTTGGAACATTTCTTTGACACAAAAAAAAAGCTAAAATAAATTTGACCACAAACGATCAGAACAGACCGAACAGCACACTCAACTTGTTTAATTTAATCAATTCTGTGTCACCATAGTCTCTCTTTTTCCCAGTTTGATAAAAGCCAAATATCTTGGATTTGTTAAAGGAAACACAGTTGGAAGACACATCACTGCAACTCATCTATTGTAGCATGAATTTCTTCTTACCATGTCAGATACTTTTTAAAATATCACTCAGCAACACTTTCCCATCACTTTAACTTTTTGCATCTATTTAAAGCATATTTACAATTAATTAACACAATTAGTAACAGAAAGAGTGAAAGACAGAAAGCAGTTGCTGCACACTTACTATTAGTTTTAAAGACAGCTGAACACATTGTTGTTTTTTCCCCCCCATCATTTCAATTTCATGTAATAAACAGAATCAATAAATTAGCCTGAGCCCTAGTGAACTTTGTACTCTGTGACAGTTAAAGGACGACAGAGGGAAATCCTCTGCCCCTGGGGTTCATGAGACACGAGGCTGGTCCGGCAGTGACGTGCGACAGCTTCTACACAAACACATACAAGGGGATCGACATGGTCAAACACCTGCAGAACAACACCAACGTACCACAAGCATAATTTACAGAGTCTCAATTTTCAGTCTCATGTTATTTAAGTTAAGAGGCATGATCACAAACGTGTGCAGACACATCCACAAAGACGTGCTCTCTTTGGTGGATTACAAGGAAAATAGGGGTAGAAAGGAAAAGTAGCAATGAGAAGTGTTGGAGTTAAAAACCGTTTACCGTACACACTGTTGATGTCCAGCTGACATACAAGTACGTACTTTATAAAAGACATGAGGTGGAGAAATGTCAACTTGAGTCCAGGTGGAAAAACAAAAGGACAGAAAAGAAAAGAGAGAGAAAAAAAACGTAGGGAAATAATAATAAGACAAAAGCAGGATAGATTTTAATAGCATTCAGTGGAAGAGCGTGTGCACATGACTGTCAGAGCTGGCTGGGCCACCCCACCCTGTTTAATGTCACTCTGACGTCAAAGCCATGTGTGCAGGCCCCTAATGCAGACAGGATGGAGCAAGTATTTATTTTACTTTTTGGTTCTCCCCCCAAGAGGATGGCGCCCTCCATAAACACCGACTTCAGAGAAGTTTCACTCATTCATAGCTCAGACTCAGCCAGAGCTGAGATCATTGTGCAGGGTGTCAGACAGTGTCTGCTCATGTGCAGCGATGGCAACGTTAAAAATATGGAACATGATTAGAAGAAGTGATGTCAAAATATGAAACATGCTGTGGAAGTACGGAGATGAGCTTAAAAGATTAATAGACCGCAGGATCATTCTAGTCGCAGTGTAGTAGGATGTCTAACATGTTACCAAAGCAACTACGTGACTCGTTTGAGTCACGCTGGCCACCAGTGTTTCAGATGATAATCCTCTATATTTCTCGTTTCCTGTTAAAGTCACTGTCGGCTATCTAACAAAAAGTATACATACAGATAAAACGGCCATAAAAACTACTAGGCAGCTTTGGCCACAGTTGAATGGATGACCCAACATAAGACTCTGCGCATTTACAGCTTTATGGAACCAAAGTCTTCCCTGGCAATTGCATCTAACGCTGTGATTTCTTAAAGGGGACACAAGTGCAAAGCAGCCTCAATGCAAATGTTAATGGAGTATTTTTTTAAATAATGTAGCAAATTTCTGAATGTCTCAGTCATTTTCTGAGACTTGTATCTCAATCGTTGCACTATTTTCAAGAGGAATGGAAACACCACTAGCAGGGTCACTTACTTTGAATAAGATGTATTTTGGTGTTTCCTTCATTTTCAAGTCTGACCGGTTAAACATATGCAAGAAATGGGAGTAATGGGAGAAACAGTAAGAAAACACACAATGGAGACAGAGAGCAAGAGAATGGCAGTAAGCAGAGCACTTAGCAGAGCTTTTGTTTCTTTGTCTCTGTCTGTTTGGAGTGAGCTAAGCGTGTATTAATGAAAGTTGTTTGTGTCTCCGTTCCATTTCCTCTTGTGTGATCAGTTGCAGTTTTGACATGTTTCTAATGCGTGTGCTCGCCAAGTACAGAGCAACACCATCCCAAGTATGCTCCTCTCCCTTTCCTCCCTTTCCTCTCTCTTCCATGTCAAGTGGAAGAAGGAGTCAGACAGGAGGTCACTCACAGTAGACTATGGCAGTATCATTTCAGGGCGACTCCCCTACTCCCACCCACACCCATATCAGGGTCCATGCAGCTTTGAACAAGTCAGAATTATAGTTTTTAATTCCAGTGCAAGTTGAATTCACAACTACATTTAAAAGATAAAGTGGGAAAAATAAAGCAAACCATGGAGTAGAATACCAGTGCAACAAACCAGCATTCAAACGTATTTCTGTATTTGAAACTAGACCAGACCACAGTCACTTGGCTGCAGCTAAAGAGGGGTAGTCTGTCAATAAGTAGCAAGGAAAATCCGTACAAACCTCTCTAAAGACACATTTGATTTACAGTGCCTATATAAAAGCATTCAATCCCCCTTGGAGGTTTTTGGCTGCATCAACAGCACTGAATCATAAATCAATTACATTTGGCTTTTATGACCAAAAAAAAAAAAAACCTATCATGTCAAAGTGAAAACAGATCTGTACAAAATATAAAAATATAGAGCACTAAATTATTAAGTGCGTGGTCGCCCCATTTAAAGTAACTCACCTTAAACATCACTAAATGATTAAGTAAAGATCACCTAAGTATAATGACTGTGTAGTTTCAAGTAGTGTAAATATACCTTTAACTGGAAGGTGCAGTTACGGGTGAATCACTACACTATGTAGATTTGTACGTACATATATGCCTCCAAAAATGTTCATAAATAGTTTTTTATTTTTATTTTTTTTTTTAAGTGTAGGGCTGCAAGGATTAATCACTTAATCAACTCGCAGAAAACTGGCCATTATAATGAGTGGATCATGTTTTAAGCAATATTAAACAATAAACGCAGTCTGACATTTTACATAGCAAACAATAAATCACTACATTTAGAAAATAAATAGACAATTAACTAGCGGAAATTTATTTTCATTGAAATAAAAAAATAGTAAAATCCACTCTACATTCACTAAGAAAAGAAAGTGTTAACTGTGGCACATATTTGATATGTGAAGTGGGTCTTTGCATTTATAACAAGGCTTTTTTTTATGAAAATAGAAGAAATGCTTGTGACTGGGGAAAACATAAATCAATCACTGAATGGGAAAAGACATCAGTGTCAACTTCTTCTACTGCGATTTCCAGCTTTTTCAGATGTTCCCGTGAACAGAGAGCGACAGCAGCACTGCCGTCTTCACAACCGGTTTTTATTTTGCGTGGCCATATGGAAGAAGCCGCTCACCCATCTGATGAACACATGTCACATGGTGACACTCCGAATCAGAACAGCCACAAGGCCAAAAAAAATGCAGCACGTCTGTGAAAGTGAAAGACAGACCACAGCAGCGAGGCGCCAATATTTAGATTGCCACACGAAATGCTTCAGGCAGTGGCTTAGAAAGAGAAGATTTCATTTCTAGAAGCCTGACTTAAAAGCAGCATAGAAGGAAAGATCGGGGTCAGTGTGCACTTAAAAAAACAAAACAAAAACAGAGCAAAGTAAAAGAAAGCAGTAAACAAGAAAAGGTAAAAAGCCAAACATGCAGTTATGTAACTTGACTACATTTTGGCACCAACTGCTATTTTCCTAACTTTTACAACACTGATAACAATGTTTACCAAGATATTTCTGTCCAAAGTAAATCGTACCCTGAATATTTGCTATTGGAAACAGTCTGCTTTGACCCCCACCCTAGTGTAGACAAATAGGTGGAGGTTGAGCACAGAGGGCTGTGGTATTCTCCCGAAAACATGACTTAAATGGTAGGAAATGACAGAGGTCATGCATAGTGTATGCCCATTGTAATATGAGCATGCACACACAAACACAATAGAGACTGGACATGATAAATGAATGGCCTGTTGCTTTCCCAGTCGCTCTCGCATACAGTGTGTGATTGGCTGGAGTAGCTTGTGATAAGGAAAACATTAGCTACGAGAATCAGTGTTGCCTATTGAAAGCGAAGGTTCAGTGTTTGCACGGGGTAATCTGTCTGTGTACTCGCACTGAAAGACACATCAGCTGGGAGAGAGCGAGAGAGACAGAAACGTGATTATCAGGCAGCACTGGTCTTCTCTAATCCTCACCTTTCCCTTTTGCCATTTCTCCTCCTCTGTCTGACTTCTTGTCCCCCTCCCCCACTAAACCATTCTCATGCCTTCATTAATTCTTTACAGCCAGAGTTTCCTCCCTCTCTATATGGACCTGAGGAAAGGTGTGTGGCATGTGCAAAAAGGTAACAACATCAGAGAAAGACTACACCAACTGACACTGATGAGCAAGGCGGGGGCTGGGGGGTGGGGAGAGGTATCGGTGGGTTTCACACAAGGTTGTTTTTCACATGAGCAGAGAAGACACACATACACGCACACGCTGCACATAAACATGCGCTCTGGCTCATTCCAGCAGCATGCTGTAGTGTTTTGCAAGACCTTTCCTTCCTCTGCCCCATCTCTCTCCGCGTTGCAAGATATTCCATTAAATCTGGCCGAGACAAGCTTGAAAACTGACCCTTGTTTTCACAGTGTCTTGAGGGAGAAATAGCGGGGGGGGGAGGGAACGGTGAAGGAAGACTGTGAGACTAAACTTGAGCAAGACAGGCAGAGTTTGACTGTGTAAAAAGACAAACTGAAAGGTTAATCATCTATACGTTATCTACAGCTGTCTCTCAGATGAAGGGCCCACTGGCTGATTTCATGGTCATGCTGAAAGAACAGGAACACACAAAAGCTGACTCTCCCTCCGCCCCCACCAAACCACCACCACTAGCCCCCAGCCCTTGAATGTGGAACACATAGCGCATATTATACCTTGAAGATTATCGTTGATAAGACAAAACCGTCAAGTCATATTTGAAGGCAGGACTGAACGTTTAACCAAGGGCATTGCCAGAATTGTGATTAATACACTTGCTGCTAGACTTTGACTCTGTCTGACCTCACAGACTCTTTATAGAGAAACAAAATCTTTATTTGAACCATAACAAATTGTAAATACACTCAAAATACACACTGTTAAAAATCAGGCTGACAGCTGGCCTCTCACGGGAAAAACGCCCATTTAACATTTTATAAGGAAGCTGGAACTACGTCCCTATGATTTTTGCAAAATGTTTGAAAAAAACAAAACAAAGTGCGCTTAGTACGCTTGCCAGAATTTTAGTTAATGAACATCCCAGCGGCCACCCAGCTATGCATTACTGCTAGTGCCATGCAGCAGTGCTACGTACGCAGCACACTGCATCTCCTTCCCAACACAGCCATTTGTGGGTGCAATAACTGTAAAATGAATCCCAGATCAAAGGACGGTCACAAAGCAATGTGTTTTATGAGCCTCAGCTGGAGGAAACACCCCAGAGTGATGACAACAAGTGTTAGCCTAGATATGACCGCAAAACTAATAAAGCCTCACTGGCTCACGTCACAGGAAAACCCTCAGAAGTGGTCTGGTAGGACCTGCTAGCATACACCCACCCGCCTTTTTCTTCTACTGCGAAGAAGTGAAAATAAAAAACTACAGCTTCTAACTTGTGAGGTGAAAATGAGTTGTATAAGCAGGATTAATGTTTGTGTGAGGAATGTGAGCACCGGACTGTCCACATTCCTGCTTTAAACAGTAGGAATGATGAAAGATCCACAGCAGGTACAGACTTAGTGGAAATGAGTCCAGGGAAGAGACGTAAAAGTACTGAAATACACACTGTCCTAGCACTTTTTATATTTGTTTATATCCGTTTATGAAAAATGTTTGGGGATGTGTAGAAATATAACGGATGTAGTCAGTCAAAAGAGTCATGCCATAAATCCAGTGATGAAAATGATATGGTTTGGGTTTTGTTCAAATGTTGGTGAGATTTTGATTCAACACAATAAATAGTTTGAGGGGTACTGTTGGGATGACAGTTGTTTCTATTACTGTGTCCATCACATTTTTATGAATGAGTCTGAGCTAAATAACAGAAGCTGCTTTGTGCAGAACACAGTACAGTTCAACAGTGGCATAAACTACAGCCTCCACAATGAACCATCAATTCCCTGAAACCAAACTGAACCTTTGCAAAAGAGAATCTATTGCTGTAATAGTTGTATTCCACCTCATTGGTTCAAGCTAGGTGTGCTTTATAAACTGCTACTTGATTGTACTTTCAAGTCCCTAGTATTAGTACGACTACTAACATATAGCCACACTATTTAATCCTGTTCCTCTCTGCCCTTTGGACAGTTTCATTGCTTCTTAGCACAGGTACATTTCTCCATATTCTCTGCTCATACATTAGGAACTGAGAATAAAGTTAGTGACAGCCGTGCAATGTCGGTTCAGTTTATTTCACTGATGAGTCAGCCAGTCTTATCAACTCTATTTCACCCTACACCCCCTTTTGTGACAGTGGTACAGTGCACACACCTTATCCATCGATGTAGAATGTAGAACTAAGAGCACATTAATAGTGTCGTTACATTACATGGTCAGCTGCAGATTAATTTTTTTTTTGTTGTTTTATGAAGAAACTTAAGCACTCACCCGGTTTTGGTAACCGACAGTAAACCTTAACAGATTACCTCCACAAACGCATTATACACATCTCCTTGTATCCGGAAACAATAGTGTCATACCAGTGTTACACCATCACCACTGGGCTCTACACTGACTGAGATCAAAGGGGAGTCTGGGAAGCATAGTCAAAATATAACTGAAGTAAAAACTGGGCTATTAACGGATATCAATATTTGCGGTCACCAGCTGACCCAATTTTGCTGGTATTGTCAATTTAATATTTCTCCTGGTTCTAGAGAGCCATCCCCTCCCCAGACTCCCCTCTTGCCTGTGTAGTACATTGCAGGCACAGGTCTGCTCTCTATTAAGGACAAAGCATACGAGACATGTAGTGTTTTACTTACAGCATCATGACTAAGGTAAGAGTTAGCATTTGTAGATGTTTTCATGTCTGCAAGCACAAAATATGTGTCATAGATTTTCCAGTTGCAATAGCTTGTTGTATCAGCCACATTAAACATGGGTTTCTATCAATAATTGTGTCCCGTTTTATGTAAACTGTCTTCCAATTTATTGTTTAAAAAGTATCCACAAAGTTGGTCATTAAACAGCTTTGACAAATAAATGTAATGAAGGCTGGATATTTTACAGCTGAAGAGTAAACATAATTCTTCTTAACAGACTTTACGTCGCCATCTGCTTCTCTACGATTGGCTGCTCTGGACAACTCAGGTGTTACAAAGTACTGTAAACAGTTGGATCTGTGGGACAAACTATGATAACTCTGTTTCTAAATGATCTCAAGTGCTTTTAGGTGCATAATGTACTTCAAGTTTTCTGTTAATAGCCGCTATTTGCATCAATACCTCTGCAGCACACCAGAAGTCAAATATATTGGTCATTTATCATTTCTTGGTAAATACAGATTATGGGTCCTATACAGTACGATGGTCAGTTCAATTAATGATGAGACACCGCTCATGGTATATTGAACTAGCGCACGTGGAAGCATATTGCTATGTTGAAAATAACTCTTGCATGCTTGGCTGAGCTTTTATATCCACATAAACTGTGGGTTGTATCTCCGCCAAAAGTTGTCCTCTTAGTATTCACACAGTCACCGTTTCCAAAGATTTCTAGTATGTTATCTGAAAGCATTAGGAGTAGCTTTCTTTAGAAAAGTAGAAAACCGCCGCCCCATGCAACTGTCACTTCATGCGATCTGACTTGCCCCAAAGCAAACGAAAAATCGAAATACTTTAAAGTGGAGGTTTTTCATTCTGCACTAAATAAGATATGCGTGTGAAACTCACAGCGACTGGGGTGGAGTGTATTGGGAGTAGTGTCATCTCCAACCACTTCCCTTGATGTGTCATTTCAACTGTGGCAGACTTGGCACACCCTGTCATAAAACTTCTCATTCTGGCCACCCCACTTCAGATCAACAGGTGTATTAAAGTTACTCAGAAACTCAAGCCAAAGGTTTGCTCAGCATTACCAAACATGCAGGATGAAAATGTGTGTTAAGTGGCAGTTCTGAAAGGCACAAAACTGCATAGCCACCACAAAGACCTATGGTTCTGAAGGCATTGTTCTTTCTGTAAGCACTGAGCCAGGAAATAGTCATTTTCCCTCCTCTACACTGAGGTCAAATCATTACAGAACAACTGATTTAATGTATTTCTCAACGACACATCAGCAGGACCATGCTCTTGCTGACTCAGTAGCTTGCATCCAGCTGCAGCATCTGACTCCATGCACCCATTTACTCAGTGCAGAGGTTTTAAATGCATGAAGCATAAAGGTGATTTAAGACAGGCTGTTGGATAAAGGGCATTTGACCTGTAACCGACAGGAGTTTATAAGTAAAACGCTGGGGTTTCCACTGCAACTCAAAACACTACAAATGTGGATCAGTGTCACTGTCACATACTGAACCACCCTCACAGCTGCAAACACCCACCTCTGGAAATGAGAATTAAAATCCAATTAGTCTCATGTGCATCTTAAAGGGATAAAGGGAGAGCCAGCTACTTAAATCAGTCTTATAATTAACATGGTGAATGGTGTGAAAGGGAGAAATATAAAAAAAAAGAAAGACAATACAGATGATATTCTCATGTTTGACCTGACAGAGCAGTCATCATATTATACACACTGAATCCTCTATGGTAAATCTGCAATACTGAATGTTTCTTTACTGCTCATGCTATATTTCATTTTGTACAACCCTAATTCAAAAAAGGTTGGGAGGATGTATAAAACAGAATGCAATGATTTGCAAATCAAAACAATAGAACATAAACAACATATCATATGTAGACACTGAGACATTTTACCATTTCATGGAACATATTAGGTCATTTTGAATTTGATGGCAGCAACACATCTCAAAAAAGTTGGAAGAGGGGCAACCAATCAAAAACAAAAGGGAAGAGCATTTGACAGCTAATTAGGTTAACAGGTCAGTAACAACATTTCAGAGATGCACAGCCTCTCGAATGTAAAGTTGGGCAATGGTTTACAAATCTGTGAGAAACTGCGTCTAAAAATTGTGGAACACTTAAAAAAAATAAAAAATAAAATAAAATAAAAAACTCCCCCAACATAAAATTGTTAAGAATTTATCCCATCATCTACAGTATATAATATCATCAAAAGATTCAGAGAATCAGGAGGAATCTCCAGACAAGGCCGGAGGTCAAAACTGGATATGTGATCTTCGGGCCCTCATGCAGCACTGCATTAAAGACAGACATGCTTCTCTAATGGACATCACTGCATGGGCTCAGGAACACTTCCATAAATCACTGTCTGTGAACACAGTTCGCTGGACAATCCACAAATGTAAGTTAAAGCTTTATCATGAACTATCATGACATATAGCCAGGATCGGGGATCGAACCACTGACCCTTTTAGTCCGTGGACGACTGCCTTCAAATTCATTATGAGATAATATTTTCCATGAAATGGTAAAAGTCTGAGTTTCTACATATGATGTTTATGTTCTATTGTGATTAAAATATGGGTTGATGAGATTTGCAAATAATTTCATTCTGGTTTTATTTATTATGTAAATAAAACCAGGGTTATAAATTCACCAATTAACTATATATAACCCAAGAAATACTGACTTATTAAAAGTTCACCTCACTTCACCCTTTTACGTGTGTAAGGCTGTAATGTGCAACCGCTTTTATTTGTATTTGATACATAAGATTATTGTTGACTCAAAAAAAAAAATCACATATTATTGCAAGTAGGTTATAGTAAAAATGGGCCGCATACTGTATCTACTGTGGCTAAATTGTCCACACACTGTCAAATGGCACTAAGGGCCTGCTGGAGCTACATGTACGGCGCCTGTCAGTGTCTCCAGCCTCACAACTGGTGAGCATGGATACAGCATCAAACATGAAAAGGCAGGTAAAGGAAAGCCTGCTGCTGGTGTTATGCTGCTGTGAGTAACCCATTACACAGCAGCGTTGGCGTTTAGTCTTGAACTGGAGCACAGACTGAATATAATGCAAACCATGCGCAGGGAAGGCCTCTGCGTATACGTACGCTGAAGCGAGACCCCCGAGCCTAGTGCGCACTGTGAGCTAGGCTACTTTGCTCTCGGAAAAGAAAAATGAAAAAGTGGATCAACTTGCACACCATCCTCCCCGGCCACAGACCCTTCTGTAGGTGTGCAATCCGACTGGAAGAGAAAATAAGACGAGTGGAAATCTCTGAGCATTTTTTTTCTTCTACCACCTCTGGCTGCTGCGGATACACTGTTGCACACCCACCCTGTGCCCACTCACTGGCTGCAAAGTAGCTCCTCTGCTCTGCCATCTCCTGGAAACCAGATGGATACTCGCCTCTTTTCCACCTCGGGCTGAACTGCAGCGGGATCCCTCACCCGCTGAGCAGCGTGCACACCCGGGGTTTTAGAGTGTGTGCCGCCGGGGTCCATTGTGGGCCTTCTTCCAGTGTCCCCCTGAATTTCGAACCTCCACTACAACATTTATTCCTTCCTCTCAGCAGCTCTAATTCAAAACGCAAACGGCAATGCAGTGGCATATTTCTGCGTCAAATAACTCCACATTTTAGCATCCTAATTAGGCTTTAAACACACACACACAAGCCTACGATGACAGGTAAGAGAGGAGGCTGCGCTGGGGCACAGAGCCCCACTGCGCAGCTCTATTTTGCGCTACACTCAACACCATGTAATGGGGATACCTTTAAATGTCCGTTACATCACCGTAAATTGCAAATATTCAGAAATCTATATCTGCTGGTGCTGGTGTGAAAAAATGTGCTGGACAACCTCTAATAAAACCTTTCCATCTGAGCGCGATGCTGCAAACACTCCCTGCGTTGTTCATCTCGAGCCTGCTGGGCCTTATGTTAACCTGCCTGGTAAATGTGTGTGTTGTTAATGTACAAACAGCTGCTTTCAACGGAATATGTTTGGTGTTTGCCTGGAGACAAAGCGCTGCGCAGGGATGGGAGACTAAATCCCAAGAAGGGCAGCCGAAAGCGGGGGCTCTCTCCTTTGCCATGTCGGTGAAGTGAACAAAAATACATTTCATTTGGCTTTTTGTTGTTGTTGTTGTTGTTGTTGCCGGCGAGCTGTGACTTACCTTCCCTCGCCTTCAGGAGAACCGTGTTGGCCACGATATTTTCAATCTCCATTGTCAGAATGTGAATCCCGAGCAGTCGCGATACATTTCACTCAGCGGAAAAAGACGGTTTTTCTGATCAAACGTGCCGACGACGGTGAGACAGCTGCAGGCGCACAGGGGGGACGCGGCACTGGCGCATAGTAGGCCTTTAATAGTGGTCGTCGGTCCTCTCCATTGCAAGATGTTTTATCAGACCCTACCTACGGAGCTGTATGATTACGACGGGGCTTGTTAGCATTCAGTCTGCCTGCTTCCCTTCCCTCTTTGCCTGCCTTCCTTCCTGCTTCAACTCCTCCCTCCTCCCTCCTCCTCCCTCCTCCTCCTCCTCGCCCCTCCTCTGCACAACCAACTAGCGAGAGTAGGAGGGATCAATTTACAACCAGCGCAGAGACACACACACACGTTTACACAAGTGCATTCATACTTTGATGCATTTTTCTAGGGTTAGCCCCCAAAGTTATGAATAGGGTTGGAATCATTTACGGTGCGGTAGCTTTGGATTGAAACGTGGATATGTGCTTTCTAACCTGACTCTTTGATCATCTGAACTCACAAGGATTTAAGTTGAGCTGTGTGTCTGGGAAAAAGAAATGTGGAATACTTCTTAACACAATGTCAGTTTAAAGCGCCCTTTCACTAATTTGAACTTGCTTCTTTTGGTTCTAGTTTGAGTACGTGTACATAAACTCACCTTTGACTTCCCTATATCAAAATATCTTTACTTCAAGCTGAAAAATGCCTCACTTTAAAGGGACCTCCAGTTGAGATTGCTGTCTTATTGCTCAGACTATCTAATTTATAATCATGGTCAACCTGCTTTTCCAGAGCTCCCCCCAGGTCACATCATCTGTACTCCAAGTGACGAAAAACTCGTCCAGCTGATGTCATCCAGATGACTTTTTTTGTTTGAAGCCATATTTTAATATAAGGAAGTCAGAGTGAAGTTTAAAAGCATTAATGTACATTTACAACCAAAACTAAAGCCAAGTTGAAAATTGGTGAAGTCGCCCTTTAAAGTAAGTTTAATTTTATATACACAATTTGTTTTTAATAACTTGTAATAACTAATAAATTCATACTGTGGGTGTGATAATCAAAAATGATATGTAAAAAGCATTTTGCATTTTGCTGTTAGCATTATAAAAGCATGATAGAGAGGACTGTTCTCTGGTATCTGCCAGAGAACTGAGGAATCTGAAGGTTAACTTTGGTCATTTTCTAAAATAAGACACTAAAACTAACATTGAATCCTCTGACCTGTTCATCTGTGCCAAAGACCTCTTATAAAAAGGAAGCACATTAGCCAAACCCACAGACCCACTGGATGACATGCACCAGTCAGCCACAACATTAGCACTGGTGGTCTTAATAATGTCATGTGGACAAGGATTACCATGGCCACTATGAGCAGTCTGCAGCTACACAGCCCCATACACAGTAAAATGTCATACACTGCGTACAGAGGTGGTAGAAGTAAGCAAACTCAATACTCAGAAGTACTGGTCGAAAACATTTTTCCACTACAAGTACCACATTAAATATTTTAATCAAGTAAAAATACTAAGCAGATTATCTACTTATAAAGAGTGTGGTAAACAAAGTCTGAGGTAACTTTGTTGTTTTTACATTTTTAAAATTACCTTTTCTCCTGACATCTTTCCACTATCCTATAATTTTATGACAATACATGTAATATGTGTGTATAATAATTGTTGTTTGTGGGTCAGATGGTGAATGCAGTCACAATCCTCCCAGAGTTTCTAATTAACAGAAGCCATCTTTGAAGAACCATTTGAAGACCCATTTAACAAAGGTTCTTTGCTGAACCCTCCATGCCTCAAAGAACCATTTTTGATTTTTTTTTCTTTTTGTTTCAAATTACCACCTTTATTTTTTAGAGTGTGGTTTAAGGCGTATTTTGTTTTTTTATTAATTATAATATAATAATTTATTATTCAAATACTCTTTAAAACCACATAGCAGCTTTATTGTGCGTGGCCTGGCAGCAGAATGGATGCAGAAGTCTGCAGGATCAAATCCCATTTTACCCACTAGGTCTGTCCCTCAGTGAGACATTCAGCACGAGCTCGCCGGGCGCCCTCCTGTGGCCGCCCACTGCTCCCCCCCTAGGGGGGTGGGTTAAATGCAGAGAATTTCATTGTAACTTGTATGTGCGATATTGTATGTTCTCAATAACGATAAAGGTTCTTCTATATAGTAAAAAATTGTCTTTGGCCTCACTAGAAAATTAAAAATACAACATAATTCACTAGAGGGTTAAAATATGACGTAATGCAAAATTGCAAAATGCACAAAAAAATCAATACAAGTACAAAAAAAGCATTCAACATTCAGACTTACTATACACATTTCTGGTGGCTCTTATTTGTCTGTATCGCCCTCCTGAGGTTAAAAGTTCAAAATGCAAATACAAGGGATGGGAGGGATTTCTTAAGATTACATATACTTTGTTCCTTCCACTACAATTATATTTCTCCCTCGGTTGCATCTCAGCCTTCTCCATTATTTTATTAGCCACATTTCTCAATCTCTGCAGTTTTAAATGCTTCCTAATTTTCAAGTTTTCATACTACAATATTATATTAAGAAATAAAAGACTTTCCACAAGATTTTTATGGTCTAAATCCAAATCTGTTTACTTACATTAAAATCCTTTAACCTCAGACCGTGAGATCAGTTACACTGGTGGCCTGGCAGAGGGAGGCAGTATGAACCTAACCTGCAACAGTACAAGTAACCCAGCAGCAGACACCTGCTACTAGCTTCCATAATTAAAATCACAGAAAAAAAATGGGAACATTAAATGGAAACTAGCTTTATACTTGGTCTGATCCAACCATTTTTATGTAAATTGATGATTCTAAAACCACTCAAGTTTAAAGTTTGAAATTATGTTAGCGTTATTAGCACCACGCTCTAACCATCTGAGCTAACCATGCCAGTACCAAAGTTTGAAATTAAGGTAAAAAGTCTAAAATTAGTTTTTCCTTCATTTGTGCTCACTTCTCCAAGTGAGTTCACACCTAAGCTAACCTTTCATTCTTGATCAAATAATAAATTCTATCTCATAGTTACAATAAAACTACCACATACATAATGTAAAATGTTACATGTTGGGGCTTTATTAAACAAACAAAAAAATAATCTGTGTTGTGTTTTTAATCAGATGGTTACAATAAACGTTTTTTTTTTCACAAATATATGGTGTAGCATCCTGTGTTTAGGAAATGGTGAGATACAGCATGAAAATAAAAAATGCTTACTTTATTCTTACTTACTTACTTTCCTATTCCAGAAAAATTCAAATTTCTGAGTGTATGGTACATACATATGTCAGATACTAATTATATAAGTTTCATAGTTACTGATCAGTAATGCTACCATTGCTAAAATTAGCATCTAAGAAGCGAAAAAAAGCTTCCTTTAATAACCAATTTGACATAAAAAATAAATTGCAATTCTTCAGGGGAAGTTGTGTGCAGTACGAACAAGAGATTCAAAATAATTTACAATTAAGATTTAGTTATTTGGCAGATTCTTTAATCCAAAGTGACTTACAAATGAGGTGGGACAATATTCTTAAAAGCTTCAAAAAGGATGAATAAATGAGTACTTTTGTTTTTGTTAATCACAAGATGCCACAAATAGGCGGCAGCTTGTGCTGCATGTTTTCTTTGTGGGTTGGTTTGAAAATTGTAAAATGACTGACTTTAATGTTTTTAGTGAAATCCATAGTATTATAATGGTTGCCTAGTTACCTTGCTATTTGTGGGTGGGGCTTAGCAAAGTTTCATACTTACTAGTTCTTTGATGTGTGATTTGTGGCTTAGATGTGGGGAAACAGGTGAGTCCCATTGTGTAGTGTTTACTTCCACCATTGGATTAAAACCTTTTGCTTATTTACAGGACACATCTGTACGTGGACATCATGCCTGTTTCCTCAAATTCATAAAGAATTACCAAGGATAAAATAGAAATAACATCATCAGGTCAGTTACCATTATTACCATGCATTTCAGAAGCCTTGCTAAGAAGTTTTGGGAAGTCACGAGTACAGTCAGGAGAACATGCAATGTCGAGTAATCTGAGGAACACAATCCCTGAGACATTTTCTCAAGTTATGAATATTAAGTGTGTCATCTTAGAGCAACTGAAAGCACTGATTGTTACAGAGATTACAGAAACAGTTGATTCTGCCCTCTCCAGGCAAGCAGGCTCTGAGGAGCATTTACTAGGTAGAATGACCCCCCACCCCCCCAACCAGACTCAGTGCTATGCTGGAAAATGCTTACAGAATGTTTCAAACATTTGCTTCTAAGGAAACAGTTTTATGCAGTCCACCCCCACACAGGAAGAGATACAACTACATTATCCCAGAGGAAGTGGAGACATTGGACGTCTTTGAGCAGGGAGATGAGACACTAGCCAGAACTGTGGAAGCAGGAACTTCAGTCACTGTAGTGAGTCGAGCAGTTAAGGAAGCAATTAGCAAGAAGGCGAGTTGAGTCACAGAAGCTCTTTTGGCTAATGTGTCCCAAAGTGAGTATGAGTCAGTGCTCTCTGAAACCTTTTACCAGGATTGGTCTATAGCAGATGGAATTGCCAGGTTGATTGTTGAAGAGGTTGATAACTTGAAAAGAGATTCTGTAACTCCACAACAAAAAAACAATGCAAGGTGCCTACAGTGCGTTCAAAGAGTGGTGACCAGGATTAAGGAATTCCTTGTAAAACATTTTGTTAAAACATCAATTCTGCACGCAGTGACACAACTAAAGACCCAATTCAAACAAAAAATTTAACATGGAAAGCGATGGGTCACTGCAAGCACTCACTGACACTAATGAGGCTCTGATTGAGACAGAGATTGGTAAAAACAACAATGACAGACCTAAGTTTATGTTTTTTAAACTCAAGAAGATTTTTAGTGGTAAAATTCCAAAATTTGCACAAGCACTAACTGTCCTCCTCCACAGGTTCTTCACACCTGCGATCAAGCCAAGCATGCCTGATGATCTGTTTGAATGTAAAGTAACTTCTGCGATTAGGGAAAAAGTTCAAGTTTGCTTGGGTCTTACAAACTGGTGGCTGAACAACATAGTCCCCTTACACAGTAAAGCAGCAGCACATGCCGTATTAAAAGATTATCGAGTAGCAAAGGTCATCATGGAGGAGGCAGGACTATCAGCATTGTCTCACGTATTATGCGAGGGGGCTGAACCAAAGCAGGATTTAAACAAATGTAAAATACACCTCAGGGTACTCATAGAGATGCTGGTCACCAGGACCTGCAGTACGGCAGGGGTGCACCACAGCATGGGAACCTTGGAAGGCATCATCAAACATCTTTTGGAAACAACATGGGCTCAAGTTAAAAGTACTGATTTTGATATCATAAAGGAAAAATCATTGCTAAAGCTCAGCAAGGCCATTTTCAAAAAATTGTGTAAGCAAAGTGAACCTCCATTTGAGACACTGTTGCTGATGCGATGAAGGAATCCAGAGATTGAAGAATTGATAAACACCATCTGACACTACTAAATAAACAGCGCCCCACCAAATCCAGATTATTGTCAACTGTGGAATTTATTGTCTCTATCTTTAAATGAGACACAATAGTTGAGTGAAAACTAATCCTCTTAAAGGAAGAAAAGGCTTTTTCTCTTTTTTCCTTCAATTTCAGAATTCAGATTCTGCTTCATTTCATCTCCTGTTCCACTGGCGTCTGTCCTTCAATGATGTTGAGGGACAGAGAGCAGTGGACATGAAGCAGAATTTGAATTGTTAGGGTCACCTCAGTGGTCATCATCGGGAATTTGAAAATGTTGTGCAGTGGGAAGTCATGAGTTTTACTTAGGTTCTCTGGTTTCCTCCCACATTCACCAATAAAATACAGCAATTGGACACTTAAGTCTCCCCAAATTAAAAAACTGAATAAAATTCAAATTAAAAGTGTTGCCGTAGCCATGAACTTCACATGTATATAAAATTAATTGTAAACATTGTGTTACTTTTTAAGTGTTTATATCTTGTTTCATGTAAAAAACCTAACCTAAAATAATTAGATCATTTAATCTTATGAGCTTTATTGCTACAGTATGCATCATATGGGAGGACTACCACTTTTTTGTTTTTTTTTTTGAAAAGAAATCAGTAGGTACAGTAGATACTTTTATTTCTGTTTTTATAAGGCATGTTTCAAAATTCATTTATTCTAAATTATGGATCCTGGATGTATTTGTGTGCAATCTCCAACACAGAATTCTTCAATCAGTGATTTACGATTCAAGATTTAAACAACTTTATTGATCCCATAGGGAAATTGTGTTGGCTTGTTACAGCTGCTCTCCACTTGAAAAGTAGAAAAGAAAGTGAAAAAAATCTCCACCAAACCAAGACCATGAAGTACAAGTACAAACAACTGATCAATAAGAAAAAAGCTATAGGAGTAAACATAAATGAAATAAAAACAATAGTAATTGTCCATTTTGACTATTTAGTCCCCCTCCTTTTTACAGGGGGGGATGAGTTGAAAGGTTTAATGGCCACTGGGAGAAGGGATCTATGGAGTTCTGTGGAGCACTTGACTGTGATCTGTGCAGTCAGTAGAGAGGGTGGGAGGGATTGTCCAGGATTGAGAGAATTTTTGACATCATCGTCATCTCAGCCACAACATGCAGAGGGTCCAGCTTCTCCCCCAGAACAGAACCAGTCGTCCTTATTAGTTTGTCCAGTCTGTTACTGTCTGCCACCTTCATATTGCTGCCCCAGCAAACCATAGAAGATGGAGCTGGCTACTATAGACTCATAAAACATCCGCAGCATGGTGCTGCAGATGTTGAAGGACCTTATTCTCCTTAGAAAATACAGCCTTCTCTGTGTTTTCCTGTATATTGATGCTGGATTAATCGACCAGTCCAGTTTATTGTCCAGGTGGACACCCAGGTGTTTGTTCTACTTCCACCCCCTCTCCCCACATGGAGACAGAATTGACAGGAGTCCCGGACTTCCTGAAGTCCAACCTCAGTTCCTTTGTTTTCCTGATGTTAGGCTGGAGATGATTGGCTCACACCTGTTAACAAAACTGTCCACCACTGATCGATACTCCATGATATGTCCAACCTGGATACATCCAACAACTGCAGAGTCATCAGAAAACTTCTGAAGGTGGCAGTACTCTGAGTTGTACCTGAAGTCAGAGGTAGACAGGGTGAAAAGAAAGGGAGATAGAACTGTCCCATGGGGAGAAACTTTGCTGCAGGTCACATTGTCAGACAAACAGTTCTGCAGAGGGACATATCACTGACATCAGTCAGTGAGGTAGTCCAAAATCAAGGTAACTATGGGGGTGTCAACGAGCATGCTCTTTAATTTCTCCCCCAGCAGGACAGGCTGGATTGTATTAAAAGCACTGGCGAAGTCAAAGAACATAATCCTTACAGACCCCCCCAGGCTTGTCTGGGTGGGTGTAGATGCAGTGTAGCAGGTGGATGAGAGCTTCCTCCCCCCCCAGTTGAGGCTGATAGGCAAATTGGAGGGGGTCTAGAGAAGGTTTCACCAGAGGCCGGAGAAAGTCCAGGACCAGTCTTTCCAACACTTCCGCAGGTCTGTAGTCACGGGACATGGGTGGGACACTTTCGGTACTGGCCTCTGTGGGTCAAAGCCTGCATAACTCTTTCCTCACCTGCTCTGCTGAGGATATCATTGCTGCATAGACAGTAGTGGTTTTCGAGTCATGCAGGGGCGAGACGTGTGCACCTGTGGTGAAGCTTTTGGGGGGCGGATAAGAGGCCCATCAAATCTATTGAAAAAGGTTAAAATCATTAGCTCTAGCCACACTCCCTCTCTCCTCTGGCTGCTGGTCTTATATCCAGCAGCATCCTTCTGTTGGAGCCTCTGTTCAAGCTTATTCCTGTAAGCCTCCTTCCCTTCTTTGATCTTTACCGATCAGTTTTATCCATCTATAAAAGATGCACCTCTGTGTTACTATTAGCAAATCTAAAACAAAGATGAGGTAAAACATGATGTTGAAGTGAACATGTGACCTAATTGACAGGAGCACATAGAGTAAATGTTAAATTCTGAGTATTTTAAGTTTTAATTTAGATTTCTTTTTTGGACACCCTTGTGTTTCTTTTTTTTTCTGTTACTTTTTTCTTTCCTTTTTTTTTTGTCTGGACGGTATAAAAAAAAGTCGATGTGTGGAGAAACAGAATGACAGCAGCCAAAACAAACTTACAAACTAGTAAACATGGAGGAGCCGAACATCAATCAGCAGCCGTCCTTACAGGTGGACAGTATTGCAGCTTTGACCATCGTTATTCATGGGAAAAGTGATATTACTTGCCCACAAAATGTGTCTGTAAAGCTGAAGGACGAGGCTGTGGAAAAGATCAACGAAAAGGATGTGGGCTGGTTCATGGGTTTCTTTAGGAGGATCCAAAAAACTTTCTGGTCCTGGCAACGAAACACCATGAAGCCGGAAATCATCTGTGTATAGTCATTCAGTAAACAAATTTAAAACAGCTGAAATTTGTTTAAGGCATGTGCAGAAAAGTATCACACAAAAAATTGTTAGGTTAAATATAGGCAGACAGGATATTTCAAGAAAAGCTTAAATCAGAAATCACGTCAAAGGTGACTGTAAGTCAATATGAATTTAATTTACCTAATAACCTAACAATCATAAAAAGTAGAATTTTATGATAAAATCAGACTACTACTATTAAATATACATAGAAACATATCAATTACATACATTAAACTGAGGTTTGTTTAGACATGAGTCTACTCAGCTTCAGGATATTTTACTTAAAGTTAATACATGCTAGTGTCAATAAGAAGTTACTTGAAACGATGCAATTATCAGTAATGTCACACTTGAACAATTCCTGAGATGTTTGACTATTTTAAACTAAAGAGACATTATGGTACATCGATGAAGTCATTTACTTTAGAGAGACAAGTTAAATGTTTTGAGTGAATGGCCTTTTGTAGGTCAGATGAAATCGACTATTTGTTTTTTGATAAGATAATTTACAAACCAAAGACATGGTTTCTCCTATTGACATTGTTCACTATTTGAGTATTTCGAATGCTCAAATCTTTTGATGTTACATTTAAACCGAACCATCCTCAAAGAGAACAACAACATTTAACAATTGGTTGTAAACTACAGAGTCAAATAGGCTTTAATTAGACAACAACTGTGCTCCTCACTAAAAGCTATTTTGCAGTGGAACAAAAAAAAGTGCTGCAAATAATTATGGTAATATACATAAATGATAGGTTGAAGTTGTTTAAGCTGTATGATCGGATGGTTTTTCTGTTTTATTTTTATTTTTATTTATTTATTTTTAATTTATTTTTATTTTTGTATCATCTCATAGTGACAGTTCCAGCCAACAGCAATATCTATAATAAAACACAGATCCACTGATAAACTGTGATAAAACTGATAAAAGTGGAAAAAAGGTCTCAGACTTGGTAAACATGAGAAAAACCGGCAAATGTTTAATATGAACTCAATTTATCTATTGGTTGGAGACATTTCAAAGTATCATTGTTGTAACCATCCCACCTCCTTCGTACATACTAAACTAAACAATTATATATAGTTTAACTAAACTAAAGCCACATTTGCTATGAACTCAGGGTCTTTGTGTCTGAAAATAGACAATTAGTCTGGGGGCAGGTCAAACTCAGCACAACCCATTAAAGAGTAAAACTACTGCATACTGATTCAGTTTGAGCACTGCTGATATGTCAAATTACACTATGCTCTTTTCATAAAAAAAGCTATATTATGAAATGTGTAAAGTAATTTGAATCTAATGTGTAACTTTGATTAGAAATTTAATGGAATAAAATATAAAGATAAAGGCTCTTAGATGTGGTTGAGTTAAAAACCAAAGTATCTATAATTAATTCTACTAACGTGAAGCACAGATACATGAAAAATGTAATTCAGTACAATAATTATTTTTACTATAATTACCTGTACTTCGTTACTTTCCACTACTAACAATTTAACAAACCTCTTCCACTGCGCATTGTGTGTAGCACAGTACAACTGCTGTGAATGAGATGCAGATGTTCATCAATAATGATTAATTTCAGTGATCCCTGTGGTTTGTTTAGATTAACTACTGCTTCCTTTCTGTTAAACCTTGGTGTAATTCGACTTTTACTCTCTAAATCCAGAGCTTATAGTGGGTCTATTGCAGTGATATAACTATTCATGATACGTCAGTTAATGCAGTTCCAAAAGGAACCAGACAGTTTGAGTTTGCCGAGGGGAAATAAACACTTCTGACTGGCTTAGTGGAATATGTCTGCAGTGTTTTCCAAACATTTGCCACCAATTGGTAAAAATTATATTTCATTGTAGAGGTGCACGTTATTTTCTTTTTACAATCACTAAATGGAGTAGTTTCACATTTTGCTGATAGTTTAGGGCTGACCAATGCTATTTCTGATTAAAACACAACTAAGAGGTGTGTCAACAAACAAACACAATCTTTAACCCTCACCCCTCTGAAAGACCAAACTCTGCTGCAGCTGAAAGAAGCTGCCTGTAAGTCTTTTATAATAAACTGCCAAAGCAGCACAGCTGTACTCCAATTCTAAACGGAGTAGTCCAGCAACATCATATCATGTGTCCTCCAGCAAAGGACAAGCTGGGACAACAGTTTGATGAGGATACATCTAGGTTAATCAATGCAATAGCAAAGGGAGATGTAGCAGGACAACTCCAAAGCCTGATCTCCATCATCACAAGCAGCATAAGACCGCAAACCCACTTATACCAAGAATTGCAGGGTGGACAAGATACACCAACTTTGGAAAGAGCTGTGGATGCTGACAAGGCAGTTCAAGGGAACAGCTGAGGAAGCAAAGACGTTGTATAGCTCCGACATACCATACTGAAGAAGCTCATGACCTTGCACAGAGCTGAATGGCACAGGAGACCTAGGATTATAAGAGCCGGGAAACAAACTTCCTTATTAGCTGACCCCTTTGGCTTCACAAAGCAGTTGTAAGGGGAGAAATGCAGTGTGCATCTTGATTGCCCCAGGGAAGAGGTAGATCACATCCTGCACATCACCTTGAGTGATCAAGAGAGAGAAAGAGAGAGCAAGAGCTAGGACCACAGTCTGCCATCTTGGAAGTACCAGCACCTATCTCAGAACTAACTTGGAAGGAAGTTCCGAAGGTGGTAACAGCAACCAGAACCAGTTCTGCCCCACGCCCTAGTTGTGTACCCCATAACCTGTAGAAGCGCTGTCCAGGTCCTCCCTCAATCTTTTGGAAGATACTCAGACTGATTTGGTGGAGAGGAACCTCCCTGGACCACATCATATACCTTGTCAGATCAAGGACCTCAAAAGGGGAAAAGTGGTTGACAAGGCATGGTTTTGGACAGCATCCTCAGAGACACGGCATCAGTCCAAACAACTGATGCAAAGGTGGAGTATCACTCCTGCCTGTATGAATCCTATTATGCAATATTATATATAGGCCCCTTACTCTCATGTCAATGAGATGTCATGTAAATGTTTTGAGCTGCAAAAATTCATATTTACGAAACAGGCCCTAAAGTATTAAGATGAATTAGCTTGTTAAAAATAAGGAGTAAAGACAGACTACAGATATCAGATTCACATTTAATCAAGAAGTTATCATCTCACATCGCACATCATCTCATTCTCTGGTTTTATTATGACCTGTGATTAGTATTTATGCTTCACTACAACACTGTACTATTTCTGCCTAAAGTTATTTTTAACTTTTATTACAAAAGCTCATATCTGAAGACAAATTCAGTAACTGATTCAAACTAAAATCCCTTAGTTACAGCCATAATTTACAACCCTTTCTACCAGATGAGCCACAGTTGCCCCAAATATTTTGAAAAAATAAGAGAGAGATTTTTAATTATTGTTACCTCTAAATGGTATGCTTTGTTTTAGAGAGAACATAATTATTAACAAAATCCCCATTCATTTATTTATTTTTTAATAGGTCTACATTTTCTGTTTTTGACAAGAGTCTTATATTACTTACATCAAATTTTAATGCAAATAACATTTAGGACACAAGGTGGTGCTGCTTTCATAAAAGTGCCTACTAAGTTAGTACCTCACACAAGTCAGTTATTTATCTGTTGTTTCAGTTTTCCACAAACTATCAAAAGAAAACGAATAATAATCTCTAATATGGATTTCATCTTTCATTTAACGTTATTCAGCCATGGACAAAATTCCACCCTGAATGGAAATACAGCTGGAATTCATATTTTTACACAGTGATCTTAGACAGGCTAAGTCTAGAGGTTAATTCATAGAGAAACACATCTAAATGAACTGAAACACAAGGGTTATTAGTATCAGTAGATTGACATGGCTAAGCCTTCTCTGTCCTTTACACTAAAAAGAGAGAGAATTGGAGTAAATAATATTGGTAAAGAAAACTTAGAACAGGTCCCCACACACAACAGGTATGGTGACCCACTGCCCTGGTTAAACGATCATTTGGACTAAATTACTTCAGCTCTCAGGTATAGGGACACTGGCACAGAGCTGAGCCCTCATGTGTCTCACCTCATGTGGTTAGACTCCCCTCTGTTCTGTCTCCCCTAGTGAGTCTAAATCCTGCTTGGTAGTGATGGGAATGCTCTGTAATGAGCTAAACCACTCAGCTTGGCTCAGCAACAAGAACTGAGAAATGCTTTTCAAAGAAATAAAACGTTTCTCAGAAACACCAGGCCTCGAGACAGACTGAATACAATGGCCATGCTGTAAGTGGAACAGAGACTGATACCTGAAATGACTGACTTTACCCAAAAGGTCAGTGGGGGAATGGTGGACCAGGAGAGCTAATATGTGTTTAAATAATGATTGTAGGCATTGTTTTGCAACATTACAGAGTGTTGATTAAGATTGAATTTTAATTTGTTTGGGTTAGTTATAGCAAGGAAGCAGGTTAGTATTAAAATATATAAAAAGTAATTTTTTAAATCTGAGTTAATTCATTGTACTTGGCTTTCACAGTATTGTTTTGATAATGTTTAGACTTAAATATATAAGCTAAAAGATACCATCTGAGATTAGGGTGGAGTAGAGGGAGACAAAGTAAAAAGGTAACTTCCAGCTTCTGATTGACTGAACACACCTTATTCAGGTAATAAGTGGCAGGTGTTGCAGGGATAGTTGGAAAACCAGTGACCAGTGAAGGTTGGCCCTGCAAATAGATGAACCTATCAAGGAATATGTAAAACTTATTCTGTATATTTTAAAATCTTTATATGTCAGTCGTAACAATCAGTGGTGGAATGTAATTCCATAAATGTACTAAAATAATTGTTAAGATTTTTGATGTTTTAGAAAACTGTAAAATTGAATACATTAATATAGTAACCTACATTTTTGTGCCAATTACAAACTATGATTTTATTTACGTGTAACGGAGTAATTACACTGTGGCTCTACGCTAAGTAGTAAGTGTAATTTCAACGAGAATGGTAAAAAGATGCAATTACCACACAAATTGCAGTAAACAGTCCTTTTAGGCTTTAAACAAAAGAAGAAAAAAAGGAATTGGAAAAGCTGAAGAATAGCAAGTGTTCACACAGTATCGTTGAAAACACGATTAGAGCAACGCTTGCAATGCCGCTTCCTGCTCGTGCGCTCTCACATGACCACCGAGAGCCCGTGCGCCTCTGAAGCAACGGCAGTGGCAGCATAAGGAAACAGCAGCTCGGAACCTTGTTTTCACCCAGTTACTTCATATAGAGAGCATTGAAACTTTCGAGAATGTTTTCACTAGGAGAGACAATGGAGTTTCTCATAGGAAACCCGTTTTCTACGCCAGTCGGTCAGAGAATAGGTACGTCGCTATTGCTTTTGAAACCAACTATACATGCTAACGTTAGGAGTTGTGTTCCGTTTGATCAGTTTTTCATCATTAGCTACATTTATATGATCAGCAACAGGTTTCAGACTTATGTAGTCACACTGTCACGAATGTTAAACAATTTAACTTCACTTTTAGTTTTGATTTTCATATAGATAAATGTTTATTGTTTCCAAATGTAACAAAAACGTATTAAAAATAGGTAGAACCGATGAAGCACAAAGGCGTGACTCTGGTCTTTCAGACTTTCATTTGATTGGTCACTATGAGTATAGTGACAGCTCAGTTAGCCATTGAGGAAGACGCTTGATGTTTCCTCTCACTTCCTTAAACACGTTTGAGGTTCTTTGAACTGCAGTTTTACACCCTATACTTCAGTGTTACTGAACCGCTTCATTGCACCCATATATTGCGTTATACAACCCTTTAAAACAGCAGGATGTCCACAAAAGCAGCAGGGAACTTAACATAAGGGGAAAAAAACAACAGGCTTTTAAGGCCAGCCAAGAACCGTTATGAGCTAATGTGTTGAAATATGAAACATCCATCCTAAACCTTCCTTCCTGTTATCTCATGCATTCACTCCTTCAGAGGCCAGTGAGAGCAGAAGCAGCTGACAGTCACATGAAATAGAGGGAGCTGGGGAAAGGCCGAGATGGAGGGAGTGGATGTAAGGAGTGGAAAGGAGTAAGTGGGATTTAGAAGGGCTAGAGTGAAGGATTTTGAGAAGCGTGGGCACTGTTGAAGGAAAGGGATGAAGGAGATTTAGAGACTTAGGAGGAGACCATAAGGGGTGGAATGCAAGGGATAGAAGCTGGCTTTGATTTCCAAATAATTTGGAGGAAAAAACATGTTAGAAGTTAAAAAAAAAAAAATTCTCACTCTTACTACACACTAAAAACTATGTAAAGAAATATTTCAGTAGGTAACTTTTGTGAATGCTTTTCTCACTGGTTACAAGTGAGTAAAATATACATACATAAGTACATGAACAGTGGGCTAAATAACTAGGTTGGTATTGATAAACTCACAAATGTTGACAATACTTTGGTGTTCAGAGCTGGTTTACACTGTTCTTAAGTGAAAGCTAAATATTATTTCGCATAGATTTTTCTATGGCCATGAAGGCAGACCCAGAAATAATCTCATGTGAATAAATCCCAGTGCATAGTTTCTTTCTTACTGTGTAAAATGTCTCTCCTTGCATCAGGTGTTTTATTAATATGAATCATAATGCTTATTGTTGGCACGTTTCTAAAAGAAATGACATGTCTAACTTTGTATTATATCAAGGTATTCATAGAAAGTCTTTTGGTTGTTGTGTCAGTAATACTGTACATCAGTAATACTGCAACATGGTTTCCTCTGTGCTCACAGAGCAAGCAACCAGCAGCTCTTTACAGTCCGAAGACTGGGGGCTCAACATGGAGATATGTGACATCATCAATGAGACAGATGAGGGGTAAGGGTGCTGTCATTTGTTCTGCTCATTTAATCTGAGTTTCTTCCATTATAGACTGACATCGACCTGTTCTTTTTTCATTGCTGTTCACTTGTTAGTGTAGGTCTGAAAAATGTCTGTTGCTAAAAAGAGAAAAAAAAATCACATTTTGTCAAGTAACCAAAAATTGTGGTTATGGTTTATTTTTGCTTTATGAATGTGTTATTTCCGTTATTGTTGTGTGTTTCTGTTTGCATTACCATACTACTAACTATTTTTGACTCAATGACCTATATGTGTTTAAGGTCAGTTGTTTTTCTATGTAGTCTGAAATGCTATGAGGAATGGCCACTGTAATCTTGAAGTGTAAAGTGTTTGTAGTAGTTTTATGTGTTATAGTGCAAGCCTAAAGCTTTTTTATTGTTTTATATTTATTTGCTAAAAGATTGACTGTAATCTCCATATATTCACCTGACAAACCAACAATATAAAATATTTAGAAGGATAAACTGATTATATGATGCAGAATTGCTGTTTTTCCCCTCAGTCCAAGAGATGCAGTAAAAGCTATTAAGAAGAGGATTGTAGGAAACAAGAACTTCAAACAGATCATGTTGGCCCTTACTGTGAGTAATGATCTGCAAGTTATTGTAAATGTTTGCGTAAAGTGAGAATTGGAAGCTGTGTGTAATTTGACGAGGCCAGAGTGATCTTTGTCCGGATAGGTTTTTGGCCCTTGGAGGACAGCATTTTAGTATAAACTCAACAAGTAGTTTAGTATAATCTGAAAAAGTAGTTAAATCAACATCATAGTTTAAATATTAAGAAAAAAGAGTTTTATTCATGGTAACTTTACAGATGTTTAAATATATTTGCTCTATCTTTTTAAAATATTTCTATCATCGTCACACAGGTTCTTGAGAGTTGTGTGAAGAACTGTGGCCATCGCTTCCATGTTCTGGTGGCATCGCAGGAGTTTGTTGAAGGAGTTTTGGTCCGTTGCATTCTGCCCAAATATAACCCCCCTACAATTCTCCAAGACAGGATTCTTAGCCTCATACAGGTACAGGGATGTTGCCATAGGGTTGCTGTAACTTGGGATTAAAAAATTCGTTATTTCTAGCTGTTGAGAGGATGGATTTTGAGAAGATGGAGCCCGTGTAATTTTAGAATTTTTGCCTTTAAGAACATCTGAAAAAAAAAAATCAACGGATTATTACAAACATTTGCAGAATAACTTTCTATTGATAATTTCAGGTCAAGTTTCCACTAATTTTTATTTTATTGAAATTCCAATTGTGCCTCTTTTAAATGGTTTGAAACAAAACAGTGGGGGTTAATTTGTATTATGAGAGAATTGTTGTATTGACATACTCAGCTTTTGAAGTTTACTTAAGTTGAACACAGTTCAGTATCTATAGACATGTGAACAGTGTTATTTTCAGAGTTTTTTGTCATTTAACTGCATTCCTGTGCTGCGTGGGTGGAGTCAACAGTGTTTAACCCAAGAATAGCAGAAATGATAGCAACAGTCAGGCCTGTAAATCATGTGTTTTGGTACAACTGTCTAATGTTTTATCAAACAGGAATGTAAGAGTAAGTCATTGTCATTATATTTCATCAAATGTGCTCCCTTTCATCTCCAGTCATGGGCTGATGCCTTTCGCAGTTCTCCTTCCTTGTCAGGGGTGGTGTATGTATATGATGACCTGAGGAGGAGAGGTCTGGAGTTCCCCATGACAGACCTGGATGCTCTGTCCCCCATCCACACTCCAAACAGAGTGAGACTGTCCACAAAGGGACACTAACAAACGAAAACAATAAATTGCATTCATATAAACCTATCTTTGTTGTACTGACAGAACTTCATAGTGTCATACCTTCATTTTGCAGAGCATACCGGAAAACGAGAGTCCTGAGACAGCCCCCACCGCTGATCTCACACCTCAGTCTGAACTGCAAGCCCCTTTTATTGCTCCCAGTCAGAATAGCTCACCTCCACTCCAAGCCAGTGATGGCCCAGTCTCCCTCTCTGCAGAACAGGTACATAATATAATACATAGCTCTGGTGATAAAAGTATTGGCTGATGAAGTATTTTTATAGCTTTTGAAACCAATTTGCCAATTTAACATCACAGAGCCATTTTCTGTTGATTAATGTCACAAATCCTTATACATAAGCATTGACAAAGCCCTGTTTCTTAGGAATTTGGGCCGAAGAAGGCAATGATTTGAAAATCATTTAAAGACTATAAAAGTACATTTAAAGAGTATAAAACCCATTTTTTTATATTTTACATGGTGTCCCAACCTTTATTAGGGGAATAGGGCTGGATGTTGTGCCAATATTCACCATCTTTATAAGATCCTCAGTAAGTGCTTTCAGTTGGTCAATGATGCTCTTGTTGTTCACAGTATAAAAGCAAAAAGCCAACAGAGCATGATGAACAAGGCTACACTCAGTATCAGCAAAATATTACTTTACTGCATTACCAGCAGTGGGTTACAAAATTACTATAACATTGGCTAAATTGTAATGCTGCTTTTGACTACTGCTGTGTTTTGCTGTTGTTTGTTTTAAATACAGGAAGAGAAGCTGCGAAGTGAGCTGGCGCTGGTGAAGGGTAATCTGAAAGTGATGTCTGATATGCTTAATGAACTAATACCTGGACAATGCCAGCATGACGATACAGAGCTGCTACAGGTGTGTGGGTGTCTTCAGAATTGACTATATTATCTAATGTAAAGAAAAGAATATTCATGCTATCATTTCACACATCTGTGGTTCATTATGTGCTCAGGGTCCCTCTATAGGAAAACCAGGCAAAAAAACAGTAATTCATGTGAAAGTACATGAGATCAAAGAGCAAACAATTCTTTATCATAAATAATAATAAATAATTTGTCATAAAATAATTTACCAGGATGAAATTAAAAGTTTAAAGCTTTTCCTTACTACAGTACATGCTTATAGCTAAAGTATGAGAAACATTAATCTCTCTCCTCCTCTGCCCAAGCAGCAGCTTTATTCAGTGGGTAAGAGCATGCAGGCTCGAGTGGTGGACCTCATTCCTCAGCTGCTGGATGAAGGGTTTATTGAAGAGCTGCTTGTGGTGAATGATGACCTCAACAATGCCTTCATCCGCTATGAGAGGTGAGCTGTGTTTTAATTTTGTTAAGATTATTTTAGGAGTGAAATACAAGCCTTCATATCATATATATTCCAATTCTATATATTGTAATTGTGTTCTAGGTTTGACAGACTGAACAAGGCCCAGATGACAAATACTGAACAGGTAAAAATAAATATGAAATATTTAATGTAGTACTATACAATGCACTGTATGGATCAGAAAACTGCGAGCTTCCGTCATCTTCATTTCGGCTGTAAGGATGTACTCTCCTGCTAGTGACGCCGTGTGTTTTGTGTCATCCTAGCAGAACTCTGCCAGCAGTCTGAGCCTCATCGACATGAACTCTGAGGCTTCAACTCTTAGCCAACCGCCTGTCATTACAACAAGTAGCCAACCAACAGTCAGCATCTTGGCCAATCAACAGCAATCAACCAATCCCAGTGAGTAAACACTGTATAACGTCTGCTACATATGTGCACTCCTTTACCACACTAAATCTGTATGATCTCATCTAACTGCAGTTTTTATGCTTTGCTATATATTACTGGAACAAAAACAGGATGTTGTGGCTGGACATGACATGAGTAGGGGAGGTTTAACAATGCATGGGCCACATCATAAGAAACATATGGAAACGAACAATGTTTGGAGGATGTTTAATGTGGTGTTGAACAGTGGAGGAAGTGATCAGTACTTTGTGCTGATACTATATAAAAATGGGTAATGTCTATGGCTACACATATAGAAATATTACACAATTATGAGGTTTTCCATACACTGCAAATAATTACATTTTGCCATTAAAGCAGTACAGGTATTTTTGTTTTATTCTTTTGTGTGGGGATTTTTATATGAAATGCTTTGCATTGGTAATTTAGAGAATGGATGACCTGGTTCTCATTCAGTTTTGAATTGATGCTTTCTGTGTTGCAGAAGAAGAGGAGGAATTTGACATGTTTGCTCAGACCAGAGGCAGCTCCTTGGCTGAGCAGAGGAAAAGGTGAGAGGTGCCAAGTGGTCACAGAAAGACACACATGACATATTATTATTCCTGCTGCACCCACTGAAGATTGATGGGATCTGCATTAATGACCTAATAATATAATTGATGTTAATTAAAATAAAATATATTAGATTTTGATTAGTCAAAACTATTCTTAAGATACAAGATTTTCACTTTTGACCTATGAAAAAAAGGAGCGTATAAGTAAGTTGGAGTGTTCAAGTATTTTTACTTATATTTTAACAATTATTTTTTTTATTTAAAAAAAATATCTGTCTTCAGTACCACAAACAATAATCTTGCTAACCCTCTGATATGACTGAAATTCTAGCAAATTTTTGAGCATATGTATTTCTCTTCACTGTTCCACAGTAGTTAATATATAAAGTTTTCTGAGATATTAGACATCAGTGTTCAAATTCAAATTCAAAGTGTTTATTGTCATGTGCACAGACAGAAAGCTTGTTTTCCTGCACAATTAAATTCTTACTTTGCCGTCCACAATAAATGTTGTATAGTAAAGTAAAATAAAAATAGAAATAAAAAATAAGAGCAATAAAAAGAGGTAGAGGTAGTGCAATTCTGAATAAAGGTAATAAAACGTGAGGTAGTGCAGTTCTGACAATAATGAATGTGCAAAAGCAAAAATGTAAATCAATGTGTGTAACCAGTGTCAGGTACGAAGACCCAGGAGCTGTGGAAGGCCTCGCTGGAGCTCTGGACACAAGGTTGCAGGTCACAGGCGGGGTGTGTATACCACAAAAGTGTGATTGCATGGACTATTTGCTGTAGATTTGAATTATATAAAGCTATTCTAATGGTGCTAAACACATCTTATCCCTGTCTTGATTATTTTTCTTCTTAGATGATACCTGAAAAAAAGTTGGACCAGAGCGATATTGACAAATGGTTACCTTGTGATACGGTAAGAGACAGCAAAGGCAGACATTGTTGATAGAAATTAACAGAAATTGTTGAAACCTTCCATGTACATACGAGAACCTATTATTTCTCTAAATTAACTTAAAACTGACAAAAGTATTAAAAAAATATATTTTAATATAACTATGACTATTTACATTTGTTATGTTGTTTTAAATATTTTGTTGAAACAAACATCGAAAGCAAAGTCAGATTATTTATTTTTAAAATTATTTCTTTCATTTATTACTTTTGTCAGGTGGAAAGGTGAGGTGGAGCTCATTTTAACCACTTTATGTGCTGACAGGTGGTTAATTTGTAATGATACATCAGCATTTATTAGTTCATTATGTGTTTAGAAAAAAATATTTGAAATGTAGCTTTATTAAGTCTTTGACTTTTATTATGCAGGAGGAGCAGTCTTCAGTTTGTGAGGGAGTATCCAGTGAAGGTATTTTATTTTCCCTCAAGCAGCTTAGTGTTGCTTTTTAACATAAAGGCATTTTTTCACTAATCTTCCCCTGTAATGCATATTTGGGTGTTCACTCATACACACACCTCTAACTATAACATTTTCTCTCAGAGTTTGATAAGTTTTTGGAGGACCGGGCAAAGGCAGCAGATCACAGCAGCCAGGCGACTCACAGCACCCCGCCCTCAGTATCCAGACCTCCCCCACAGAAATCTGCCCTGCAACAGGACAGGTCACATGAGCATCTGTTTTCACTTTAAGTTTGGGGACAAACAAGGAGTAGGTGGACATAAGGCTCACCATACTCATATCATCAAACTGAAATATAACATCACGCGCATGCTGCGCCAAGTCAGGTTTTCTCTGAATGTATACACCCACACAGAGACACACACACAAATACACACAACATAAAACCTGACACTACAGAACTGCCTGTAATTTCCTGTTTATGTAACTGTATATATAAAATTTAGTATTATGTTGAGATGAAAAAAGCTTAGAGAAATTGTTTACATTAAAAAATACATTTTCAGAATGTTTGATTTTAAGCAGTCAATGTGCCTTTGCTCCAGACAGAGAATTAATGGTGTGCTGTCCTGCAAACATGTTTTGGGTATATCTAAAATATGTTATCATGGAGGAAATTACTCCTAAAGCTTGTTTCTTGCTGACCTGCAGTTTTTTGTTTTGATATTTTGTTTTGTTATTTTTGAAAATCTAGTGTCTGAGGTTGCTGACACAGCTGCTCCCTGTCCAGTTCAAATGATACCTTTTTTGTTTCATTTTTGGAATGAAAAATATAGAACAACTTTTTAAACTCTAAACACAACTTGCTTCTTGATGAGAACATGTTTACAGTGATTAGTAAAATTTAACATTTGTTACATTGAAATAATTCTGATAATCAACAAATTGGATACAACCAAGTTGTGCACATAAGTCCTGTGTTTGCATTGGAGAGTTAGCCAAAATATCGGAGCCTTGAATAAGAGATGGGAGCTCAGGTGTACTCTGGCCATACCTAATAATATGTGTGTGTGCTGTTTGTCTGATAAGGCTTTAATTTGTTATTGTTGAAGAGCTCAAGGATGTCTGGTGCTGGGTACACAGAGTCCCTGCAGCACTCAGAGGAGAACCTATGACTGACTGGGTGAAAAGGAAGACTAGAGGAACATTTAGTCATTTATGTGATTTACCATCCAGACTTGAAGACCATGTTCAGACTGTTTAACAGTGTCTGCCTCTGCTGGATTTGTGTGTCTTTGTTCCTGTGTGGCTCTGCAGCCCTTACTTCTAACATTTCAACCCAGAGTGGGCTTCCGAATATGACTATTTGGGATTCAACATTTCTTCAGCTGAGGGACAGATTACCATTCTACTTGCAGCCCATGCGCCCGTACACCCTGCTAACAAATGCTGAAGACTACTACTACATGCCTAAACCCAGACATCGCCGCCCCTCTCATCTTCTGCGTCTCCTGGGATCTTCCTTCAACCCGTTTTGGATGTCCATTGATCAGCCAAATGAGGCCTCTGGTGATCGCAGTAATGGTAGACCGCCGATGCATGGTGACACACCACCTGCCAAATTACTCGACTACACCACTGTCAGAGAGAAGGTCAACCTGAGTTTGTCACCAGAGCTGAGAGAGGCTGCAGAAAACCATCGCCAGAAACTGGAGAAGGAAGTGGCAGAGTTGGACCTCAGTTCCTTGCCCTCAGATGTTGCCATGTCAGTCAGAGACTGGCTGCGGAGCTCAGCAGCATGTGAGTTACACTATCAGTGGGTGGATCTTGGCCCAGCTTTTTGGCCACGTTGGCTGCGGCAGACCGATTGTAAAGGATCAGACAGAGTGCAACATTGCTCCTTTCCCAGTGGGATGGAGTGTGTGAGAGCTCAGACAACAGACATAAAGATTCTGGCCTGGCACTGCTTGGAAATCAGAGATGGAGGTGATGAATCCAGAAGAATACAGGGTGAAAGGTCTGATGGCAGCATTGAAGTTGGGACAGGGGAAACAATAAAAAGGTGTTTATGGAGGCAAGTGCCTTATCCTGTCATCACTGCATGTACATGTTCATGTAAATGAATTTAATGAATCAAGGTTTCTATATGCATAATTTGTATTTTATACTGTCATTAAGTTTTAAGTCATTGATAAAATCTAATTTGTGCTAACTGGTTTTACAGATCTATTTATCACTATATTTTATTACTCAGTAAAGACTTTTAAAAAGACCTTTTGGTCAAACTTGGCTTAAGTTAAAAGTTAAGTTAAAGTCTAAACGTCAATAAAATGCCTGCTATGAGTAATGCTAAAATGTAATAGCTAATTAATAATCCCTGGTCGTTTCAGTGTTGTGGTGGACAGCATGGGGAAAAACATAATTCTGGTTATGGCAGACGAACACACAGTGTATCTCAGCTTGTTGTGTAAGGAGCTGCGGGTGACAGTGTAATTGTTGAGCCCTGTCCACCACAACATTAAAACCACCAGGCAGTGTGTTTTGGCTTATGGTATAGTTCTGTGTTCTATGCTTGTTGTGAGTTGTGCTACAAATAATAATGTGGAAAATGTATGTATTCATGTATCTGCAAAATTGAGACTTTTCACCTCTCCTTTTTCCTTAATTGCAATTCAGTGAGTATACAATTTAATATTTTACAGCAAAGAAACATTACAATGTCAACCTCAAATAGAAATATAAAGAAATGTTTTACTTAGTGCCAAGTATTGTGTTCTGTCCAAAATGTATCTGGCTATGACGCAATAAAAGCACACGCATTTCTTTTCAAACTCCCGAATAAAGGATGGAAAAAGAAAGTACTTTTGCACTGCTTTAAGTATTTGGTCATTATGATTTTAGCTTTTTTCAAACATCAGTTATATTATCAAAAATATGTTCTAAGTGTAGAAAAGTCTCATTACTGTCATCTGGTGTTCGAAGATTTTACTATTCTGTCCATTTTAGCTCCGCCCATATTGGTGAGTGTACTGTACCTGTTTTGAGGTGGGTTCACATAAACAAATTTTACTTTGGAAGAATACTCCTTCCCACACCAATTCCAAAATCATTTTTGATTTTTGTTTGGTTACCTCTACGTTTGTTCGTCATATTTCAATTTCAACCACTGATACAACCATGTATAGACTGTAAGCCGAACCTCCGAGGAACCGTGAAGGCAGCAGTGTCGGTACATCCCACCTGAGCTGTAACGCTGTACACAGACAAGATGGCAGCTTCATTAGAAGACGAATTTGAAGATGCGCCTGACGTGGAGCCGCTGGAACCAACTTTGAAGAATATTATCGAGCAAAAATCTTTGAAATGGATATTTGTGGGTGGAAAGGGTGGTGTTGGGAAAACGACATGTAGGTAAGATTGCGTCCAGGCATTGACAAATGTCGCTAGCTAACAGCTATCTTAGATTAGCCGTTCAAAACCGTCACCACAAGTTGACGTGTATCAGCGTAAATAAGAAGGAGAAGATGTGGTGTATTGCTTTAACAAGGGTACAGAATAATTCTTACCAGCTTAAGGCGCTAGCATTGAAAAATCAGTAACGTTACTTTGGGAGTTAACGTGGGTGAGGCTAACCGTTACGCTAGTTGTCCTTTAGTGAAGCACTGTCACTGGCTAACATTAGCGAATTGACATGTTCACGAGCTGCACAGCTGGTTTCATATCCATGGTGTTGGTTGGTTAACGTTGTTGCTTATTTCCCCATTTCCTGTCTCATCATATGGGGGAAGCATCTGCTTTGTGTTGGGGAAAGATAACTTATGGCTAGCTTGCAGTTAGGTAGTGAAGCTAATGTGCGCTTTTGGGCTAAAATCTCCTTTCATAATTCATATTTTGCTTTTCACGTTTGGCATATTAACATTCTATTTCCTATTTCTAGCTGTAGTTTGGCTGTCCAGCTGGCCGCGGTCAGAGAGAGCGTCCTGATCATTTCCACTGACCCTGCCCATAACATCTCGGATGCCTTTGATCAGAAGTTCTCAAAGGTGCCGACTAAAGTCAAGGGCTATGATAACCTCTTTGCGATGGTAAGTCAGCCTGCCACAAGAAAATCATGAGCAGGGGATTTTTTTATGAGAGGACATCAGATATTTGTAGTTGTCATAGTTTGCAAATGACAGACGTTATTTGTGTAACCCTAAGCCATTATGAATAGTACCAGGACCCTGAAACTGGAGCAGCTTTGTAGAATTCGGGCGACATTAATTTTATTATATACACCTGTGTATATATCCACACCTATACACAATTATATGTCTACATTTCTCATCTAATCTATCTTCGCAAAAAAATTTTTAACAAAGAGAATTTATTTATGCTGTTGTTCAGTGCTTATTGCATAACACTGTTCTATAACAAGGTGATAAACCACAAAAATCATGGCGCATCCATCAATCGACAACTAAAGGTTTGGGTTCAATGGAAAAAAAAAAGTAACATTCCTTTTCATCCTGCTGTTCACATTTTGACAATATGAGACCAAGATGACACCTACCAACTGACAAGTTATTGAGATGCAGACATTTTTTGTTGCAGTATACCCACCACTATTGTTAGCCTTTGTTTCAGTAAAGAGTTTGAGATTAAGAAAATACCATTGCACGCCTCTACTTAAATGGCCAACTTTCATTATATAATATCACTGTTGGATGAACCTTTTACATTTTTGTAAATTTTACCCAAAGGCGAATATCCCTAACTTTTTGTGAGTAGTGGACTGTATATATCTCTGGTCTGCATGTGTGTTGTACAGGAGATTGACCCAAGCCTGGGTGTGGCAGAACTTCCTGATGAGTTCTTTGAAGAGGACAACATGCTCAGCATGGGGAAGAAGATGATGCAGGAGGCCATGAGTGCTTTCCCTGGCATTGATGAGGCAATGAGTTATGCAGAGGTCATGAGGTTTGTTGATCCAGAGCTGTACTTGCCTGTATTTTATTGTACTGTTCATGTAAAAAAAAAAAATTTGCCTGGTTATGAACAATGCTGATTTTTAGCACTACTGTCTACCTGTTCTTCAGGTTAGTGAAAGGAATGAACTTCTCAGTGGTAGTCTTTGACACTGCCCCAACTGGCCACACGCTGCGGCTGCTTAACTTCCCCACCATTGTGGAGCGAGGACTGGGCCGCCTTATGCAGATCAAGAACCAGATCAGCCCTTTCATCTCCCAGGTGAGGAGGGATGAGCAGATCCAACAAATTATGGGCCATTTAGCAGTTTTGATTTTATTTAGGGTGTCTAACAAAGCCACTGAGCTTTGAATACTAATGGTACAACAATTAAAGGGATGAAAAAAGCAGTTATATCATATTGTTTATTAATATATTGTGTAAGATTGAAGCACTTATAGATTCATTAGATTCTCTCTTTTCCCCCCTTGTTTCTAGATGTGTAACATGCTTGGCCTTGGAGACATGAATGCAGACCAGCTGGCTTCTAAGCTTGAAGAGACCCTGCCAGTCATCCGCTCAGTGAGTGAGCAGTTCAAAGACCCTGTAAGTACCACAAAGAAAGTCACTGGTGTTAGAAGCTTCTTTTTAACGGTGGAGCAACAGGTGGAGCATCTGAATCAACGTTTAAACCCCAGAAATATTTGGGGCAGTGAAGGAAACTGCTTCACTGATAACAAGTTACAGTTTGATTTCACAGAAGATGCATGTTGTTGAATAAGCCTTTGGATAGGATACAGAAGTCTGCTAGCTCCTGAGGTGCCGCATGTGGTTGCCCTCTTCTCCCCCAGGATGATGGGTTAAATGCAAATGACAAATTTGATTGTAACATATAAAACATGTGCTCAGTGGTGATGACAAAAGATTCAATTCTTATTTTCATTTTAGTTTGAATCATGACTTTGTCATGGAAAATTGGTTGACAACATCTTGAATCATTGTTTTTACTAACAAAATGAACACTGGTTGTAATTATAACTAGTGACTTAGTTGACAACTTGATTTGCTGATGTGTCACATTAGAGCTGGTTCTGGAGATGATGTCTTGTTAAGTTTTTAAAAGCATATCAAAAGGTTTCTTTAAATGTGTAACACTTTCTCCTTCCCCGCTTTCTGTGCGTCCTACAGGAACAAACCACGTTCATCTGTGTGTGTATTGCTGAGTTCCTCTCCCTCTATGAGACAGAGCGGCTGATCCAGGAACTGGCCAAATGCCGCATCGACACACACAACATCATTGTCAACCAACTTGTTTTCCCTGATGCAGAGAGACCGTGTAAAATGTGTGAAGCCCGTCATAAAATTCAGTCCAAGTACTTAGACCAGGTATGAGTCAGCACTTTTTGTTTATGGGTTGTGACTTTTGCATCAAGTGTCACATGCCATTGTTTACATGATTGAGCTGTTTTCTCCCTACAGATGGAAGACCTTTATGAAGATTTCCACATAGTCAAGCTACCACTGCTGCCCCATGAAGTTCGAGGTGCAGACAAGGTCAACACCTTCTCAAAGCAACTTCTGGAACCCTACAAACCCCCAAACAAGTGATTTCCCTCCCTGCAGGACCTCCACCACAGTCTCTTTACAGGCAACACACCTATGTCAACAGTCTGAACTCACCTTCTCTAACCCCCTAATGAAAAGCCTCAAAACACCCTGATTTAAAAGCCTCAAGATGATCCACACAGTCCTCAGCCTGTCATCTAAAGCAGTGGACTGTGACAGGAAGACACACACTCCTGATGAAGAGGAGCTAATTAAGTCACAGATGCACATATTCTGCTATGTTGTTAGAGAAAAGATGGTACAGAGCTGTTCTGCATTATCCTTATTTGTCCTTCTCTTGTCTTTATGTCCTGCGTGGCAGATAGTACTGCTCCTACTTCAAACATATAACTTTTCTGCAAGCAAAAAAAAACAACAACAACAAAAAAAAAAAACACTTTTTCCCTCATTCTCAATTTTAAAGTCCATCTTTAGTTGTGGGAAAACAAGTGTTTCCAGTGATGGTGCTGTGCAAGCCGTAAAGCAGCTTTCAGATTCTCTGTGTAGTTTGGAGGCTATGTCTGTTTTGACTTTTGTCTGAGATTTCACACATGCACATTTCTTGTGCATTAGGAGTTTCCATCCAGGTTAATACAGATTCAGGGTCTGACGGCAGGGCAATGAACAAAGGAAAAAAAAAAACAGTATGGCCTTTGGTCTCTAGTAATTTTTGTTCTTTATTGCATTATCACATGGTGTTGGTAAAGAAAACTGAAGTCTAGAGTAATCAGTTGAAAGTGTGTATTTTACCGTGTTATCACCCCTTCGGTGTAAATGCAGTTTAAGTCAATGAGATTTTGAACCAAGTCAAATTGGGAATAAGTGCCCGTATATGGTTTTGGTTTTGCTTGTATTTGACAGTCTTACAGGTCTTTGTTACTGTGGTTGCTTCAGGTTACAGGAGGGTGGACATTGGAACTTGTTTTTAAGATTTTTAAGTCAAAAAGTAGGATGCGCCTCTTAATGCTCGAGTGTCTGGAAGCTCTGAACTCCCAGCACAAGTTTCCATTTACTGCTCAGAAAACTCATCAACAACGGTTTGTCTGTTTACTGAGGGTGGGAACATTGAAAGTCATTAGTAGCCTTATTTAGTCATTTGTTAATCAAAAAAATATACTGAATGTTGCTTGATCAAATGTTGAACAAATGAATGGTTATGAAAGCCATTGTGATTGACTACTAGGCTGTGATTGGCTTCCCTGTCTCTGATTTTTTTCAGGATATAAAGGACAGGTTAATGCCAACCCCAAGCAAAAACATCATTATCCTCCGTCTGCTTTTGAGTCATTAAGAACCTGTTTTCTATGGAGTTTCTTTAAATTATGTGTGATAATTAAAATAAACTTGCCTCAGCTAAACAGCCTTGTGTCATTCTTCATATCTGTACTGTTTGGTGAACCAGTCTGTTGATTGGAGTGAGGCACTAAATTGTGCTCAGCCTTCAGATTGATAACACGAAACCTCAGATGATTTCAGCATCACAGTTCAGGGGCAACATATAAAACAAAGATTCAAACAATCTGCCACAGCAGAATAAAGCTCACAAGCAGCACAGGGGGCCGGGAGTTACTGCGTAAATCAGGCAAGTGCTTTAGTCGTTTGCTCAGTCGTAAAACATGATTTCCTCAAACAAACTATGCGCCGTGGTACATTGCATTGGGATCAAGTGGGATTATTAGAAACCAACTGGGATTTTCACTTTTTTAATCGTGGTCAACATTTGAAAAGGAGACCCGATGACATTATACGCTTTTTTAATTTGTCCTCTTTTGGGCCTGCTTAAAGGAGGAAACCATAAAAACTGGCTGTTCTTTTTATATCCTTTAACACAAAAAATGTCCATGGTCCACCTGCTCCACTTTGATCATTTCCCGAACTACCCTGTTCCGTCCTGCGCGCTCCCTGTGGCCCTGCGCTGCGGCCTGTCGCTTGTGGTCCATCACCGAGCTGCGCTCTCCCGGTCGGGGGCCGCGCTAACGAGCTCCTCCTCCTGGTTTTGGGGGGATTTACCCCGGGGCGCACTGACCACTGCACACACACCAAGGAGGCACCGAGGATTACTACCATAAAGCGGCTGAAGCCAGGGGATAGCAGCGAATGAGCTCTCACAGCAAATCTCATCAGCAAGGAGAGGAGTGAAAACAGGAATTCACTTTCACACTGGTGCCATTTGGTGGTGATGTGCTGAGCAGTTGGAACATTTACAAAGGGGAAAAAAACACTTTACAAGGTAAGGAGATGCCTTTTTAAAAAAAAAGATATAATACATTAGAAGACTGTTCATTCTGTGAGTTTTCTATCCGATTTTTAAAATGACCTGCGCATCAAATTAAGATTAAACGCTCAGAGCCACTTTTGGTCCCTCTATACACTGTAGAGCTTCTTTCATACATGTGTTTTAGTTTGAAGACTCTGCCTGTCCCCAATGACTGTCACTTACACGGCCAGAGTCGCTAACGCCCGATTCTGTGGCTTCTCTAAGCTGCTTTTGGCCTGGAAAGGGAGCATCTACAAGGTGTTATACAAAGAGTTCCTGGCTTTCTTTGCCATGTATACCGCCATCAGCATCACTTACAGGTGACGTACAGGAAGCATTACCTCCTGAAAACATTCACCAGTCTTTCGATTTACATATGTTTGTGTATCACTTTTGCACTTTCAGATTTTTCCTCTTCGAAGAGCAGAAGAGATATTTTGAAAAGCTGGCGATTTATTGCAATCATTATGCCAGTCTCATCCCTATGTCCTTTGTACTGGGTAAGTTTGAATGCATATTTGATGTTTACCTGTTTGATCTGCGAGAACATTTACATGACACCTTCTTAAAGGTTTTCATGTCAAGGTGTCTTAACCCTAATTGTCAAGACCTATGTTTGATAGGGTTACCAGCTCAGGGGCACATGCACACGTTCATGCTTACACTAGTGATATCTAGTGTAAGGTGACTGTGACATATGTTGGGCTTGTTTTCAGGTTTCTACGTGACCCTGGTGGTGAACCGGTGGTGGAACCAGTACACCAGCATCCCGCTCCCTGACAGGCTCATGTGCGTCCTTTCTGGAGGCCTTCAGGGGAGCGATGAGCGAGGCCGTCTGCTGAGACGCACTATGATGCGCTACGCCAGCCTGTCAGCCCTGCTCATCCTCCGCTCTGTCAGCACGGCTGTGTTCAAACGCTTCCCCACCATGGACCATGTGGTGGAGGCTGGTGAGTAGGCGGAATTATGGTGGTTGCAGGGCCCATTCCTAGCCCACAGCACCTTATGTGACTTTCAATCATTATCTGATTCAGTTTCTAATAAACCAATTGTTTATTTTTACTTTCTGTATCTATGCAAATACACAATACAAACATTTTGCCTGGGAGTGAACCACTAACACTTACACTAACTGAATTTTCTCATGCTGTGTTGTGTTGTAGAGGAGATGTGATCAGTCATACACCCATGTCATAAGAGTGTGTTGTTTCCTCTTCTGTACATTTTCTACATCACAGAGGAAATCACAAGGACAGGCAGATCTTGACATTTGCAGATGATATAAAATAGTTATCATGAGCCTGTATTGAGATCAAAAGACACTGGAGGAGCAGTATTCCCCTCTGAGGTGTTTAAATTTAACATGTTGCTGCTTTTAAGGGTTGTAAACATCTGTCACATGACACATATTTATATACAGTGGGTACAGAAAAGTAACAGTATCGTCTCCTTCTTGCTCAGAAATTCAGTTTTTGAGAGCGACCTGCTCCGGGCAGATTTATAGTTGTGTCATATTCCTTCCATTTCTTGATGATGAATGCACTGTCCTCCAAAGGAGATATTCAGTTACTTGCAAATGTTTTTGTATCCTTCCCCTGATGCGAGATTTTTAATAACCTAGTTACAGAGCTTGTTGGAGTGTTTAAATTTCTTCATGTAGTTTTTGGCCTGGACACTGATTCACTGCTAACGGGACCTTTCAGATAAAGGTGCATTTTTTACTATGGCCACCTGAAACGCATTCACTGGACTCCTGTGATCTGTGAGGGACTTTAGAAACCTGGTGGTACTTTAAAGAGGTTAAATCTTTATGCAGTCACTTATTTTCATTTAGTTATTTTGGAATAGTTTAGTTTAGATTCATTTTTACACGAAAGACCCTTTCTTTGGTAATTTTTTTGGAAAAATATAAAAGGTAAAAAATTCCGCCGAGAATGTTTTCTGAACCCACTGCATGTATGTACGTTTTTACCAGTTCGTTATCTAAATTAATATGTCGTATAAAGCTCTGGTCTACTGTTGTTTTGTAATTGTGCAGGATTCATGACGAGAGAGGAACGAAAGAAGTTCGAGGGCCTCCACTCGCCTTATAACAAATACTGGATCCCCTGCGTTTGGTTCACCAACCTGGCGGCTGTGGCCCGCTGCGAGGGCAGGATCAAAGACGATCACACACTCAAACTACTGCTAGAGGTGCACCATTACACACATAGATGCACACACACACACACACACACACACACACACACACACACACACACACACACACACACTACAGGTACTACAATTCCTGTGTTGATTGGTTTTGACAAAGATTCAATTTGAGATGTGTATTCACGCTGACATACAGACAGGCTCAGCGTTAGACTTAATGCTGTGTTGTGACCTCAGAAAGTCACTCTTTCTTTATTAACAGGAGTTGAATGCATTCAGAGGGAAGTGCAGCATGCTTTTTCATTATGACATGATCAGTGTTCCCCTGGTTTACACTCAGGTAAGTACCATGTGCTTACAAGTCTCATGACTTGTAAGTGAAAGATACTATAGGTTTATATCATGGGCACTGGTTAGGTTTGTTGTATCTTGGTCTTGTGTTTTTTTCCAATTAGTTTGCTGTGTGCTATTGTTTTAAATAGTACAGTTATTATGAACTCTTGTGAGAATTGCTCTGGGGAAGATACCAGCCAGAGGCACAGCACACAATTGAATTCTGAGTTCAAATATACACAAATGATTTGAGATCATATATTTGAACTTTTTCTTGTAGAAAAACAGTTTTGATGATGCATTTAGAATTGGCCATGTCAAACATGATGGCTTTAAATTTAGCATTGTTTGTTTACAGAATAAAATGTGTTGAATATAATAAAAAATATTATTATTGTTATTGTAAAATAAAACATCATTATTGTTATCCAGTGGGACATGTCACCATTTATTTGTCTGTTCCTCAGGTGGTGACTTTGGCGGTGTACAGTTTCTTCATTGTGTGTTTAATTGGTCGTCAGTTCCTTGACCCCAGTCAAGGCTATCCAGGTCATGACCTCGACCTCTATGTGCCCATCTTCACCCTGCTGCAGTTCTTCTTTTATGCTGGCTGGCTCAAGGTCAGAACGAAGTCATGTTTTCAGATATGAGCAGAAATGAAAAGTAAACCAACAGGGTTTTGGAATTGTCTATTACTTCCTGTAGGTGGCAGAGCAGCTAATCAACCCTTTTGGAGAAGATGATGATGACTTTGAGACAAACTGGCTGATAGACAGAAACTTCCAGGTTAATTCTGGCTTTTGTGTTTGTTGTTTTTTCTTTATAATGATTCTGCTATAATATATTCTTTATTTGTTTGAGTTTGTTGCTGAAAACACCTAAACATGTTTCGGTTGACACTTTGAAATTAAAGAGTATATTACAGGATACTGTGGACATGTCTTATGCTGTGGATACTTTATATGCATCTGTTGGCAGGTGTCTATGATGGCAGTGGATGAGATGTATGGAGATCTGCCAATGATGGAGAGAGACCGTTACTGGAACGACTCTAACCCTCGACCACCCTACACAGCTGCCACCCTCTTTGTCCTCCGTAAACCCTCTTTCCAGGGATCCACTTTTGACATGGCGTGAGTTTGTAAAAGTTCGACTTTCAGTGGAAACTGCAAAAATGTGTATTTTCAGGACAATAAAAAAATAGTTGCATGTTCTCATAGGATCCCTAAAGAGGAGAGGCACTTCCAGCCTCTGGAGAACATTGCTGAGAACCTGGAGGAGTCAGGAAGTCATCACCCCAACATGGCCCTCTTTAACCGCCTCCTCAGTGCAGCCCCCTCTCCAACTGGCTTCATGGGAGGAGCTCTTCGTCGAACCTCAGCCCAGATTCAGAAGCTCCGTCACTCCCCCAGCATCGATCAATGCACCATCAATGATGACGATGATGACAATAAAAGCTGTGACATAGGCGGTTCTCTGCCGTCAGGATTGGGGCAGGAAACGCAGACCACTGTGTGCAGTGTCCGGATGGAGAAGAACACCAGAACACCTTTGCTCGACATTCAGTTTGGGCTGGAGCAAAACAGACAAGAAGGGCCCCCTAATGTCAATGAAGACAAGAGGGTGAGTGGAGTGGAGGGGAAGAGGGCTGAAGACTGGATGAGAGAAATAGAAAGGAAGGTAGATGTAACGGGGGCGAAGACCCAAGCACCTGTGTCGCTGCTTCCTCCTCCCCCCAAGTCTTCAAGAGAGAAGTCCAGTCAGCCAGCCTCCACCATTCCCATGACTTCCAGTCACCCCCCTGCCTTCTTGTTTCAGCCACCTGCCCACTCCAGTCTGGAGCACTGCAGCTCCCATCCAGCTATCAATCAAAACAGAGCTCTGCCCACCATCCCCAAATCCCCCTTAGGTGGAAACAAAACGTGCCTCCTCACTGTGCCTTCTTATGAACCCCAGCGTTTTCGCAGTGTGAGCATGGGGTCAGAGCTTATTGCATCTTAGGTGGACAATGGGTTGTAGTGTTCCCATGAGTTTTTGACTGTTTGAAACTGTAGTGTTTGATATAGAGCAGCTTTTCACAAGTGAAATTAGTCACTTTTTATTCCACTTTTACTTGAAGTCACGGCCAGCTATTGGAAATTAGATTGTTATAGATACACTCGTGGTTTTGTTATGGAAACGTATAGCCACTAAATTTCCAAGATATCCCTACAGTGCTGCTGGAGAGCAGAGCTTGTTGTTTGAAGGCACTATTCAGGATGGTTTTGGAGGACTCATTATTGAGTGTGTGAGAACAAACTCATTTAGATATTCCTCTGCAGACATTGCATGAGCAGGCCAATGTGAGACAAACTTCATTACAGTACTAACCTCAAGCATAAAAGCTAGAGATACAGGGAAACTACCTCTATAAAAACAAGAAAATTATGTTCTGGGAAGTGAGTGAGCAAGTCACCAGTGCATCCAAGAATCACCTGACCTGACCTTTACCCTTTCTTTATTAGCACATCACACTAAGTAATAGTTTTAATCTGCCCATTATTACTGAAGTATATGATAGTAATCATCATTTTTCAAACTTTTTTAAATCATGGAACTTGAATGATTTTGAATCTTGTGTATATAAAAATAATGTAAATGTCACAGTACAACACATGAACAACATACATTTTTGACATTATTTTCTATCTATTTCTATATGCTATTATAAAATATTTATCTGACACCACGAGCAATAGAGTGGACATTTTGGTTATTATTGTTTACATACATTAAGTTGAAAAAGCAATAAAAATGTAACTTCACTACATACTGACCACCAGGTGGTGACAGCAGCAAGCCAAAGGAAACACAGACACACTGAGAACATCAGTTTGTTAAAGATAATTCCAGCCTTCTTGCTTTCAGTCTCATTTGCATCCTGTCAGTGAGTAGGTTGCACTCCTCCAGTTCTCTCCAAAGGGGAAGCATCCTTCCTCAGTTGCAGCTGGAGGGTGACTCTCCTGGCCTGTGTGGACTTCCTCTGCATGGCCAGGAATGACTGAGCTGGGCCTGGAGCTCTGGGGTCTTCACAGACACTGTGCTGCTGCAGAGCAGAAGACTGCAAGGATGCGAACAACTGTCTGTTTGTGGATACAGTGTAATACTAAAAATGGAAGCACTCTAATAAAAACACACTACTTCTGTTACTATTAGCACATTAATACAGAGTTTACACAAAAACAGTGCTCAGTCCCCACATGGACCTTGTTTGTAGGAAGTCACTGAGGGATAGCGTACTGTAGACCTCCGTGTGTGGCCCCGGTCAATGTCCTTGGTTTGCAGGTTAAAAAATCCTGTACATGACAGAAGACTTGTGGCTGTCCGCACACTTCCCGTGGCTAAACGTGGAATTATTAGTGATTGCACTACAGGAGAGTTGGCCATAACTTACCAAACAGTGAAGAAAAAGGGTGCGTGCGATACATAAATAAATAAAAATCAACAGAGTAAATCAGCAGTTGTTTTGAAGTGGGAAACTTGCAGTGTTACTTACACTTCCGGACTACGCAGTAAGACAAACTAGTTTGGCCTGACCCATTTAGAACAAAAGCTGTACTTTATATTATCACAAAAACAATCAAGGACGTGTCAAACGCGAATGTTTCATCTACTAAACAAACATTACTAGAGTGCTTCATTGTTTGAACTGTTTGATTCACTATGATTCAGAATCTGGGTTTCGTTGAATTTACAACAAATCTATGGTTGCACCTCCTACAAACTTTTATGTATTTCTGATAATCTAATTCAAACTGCGTAGAAGCTCATGAGGGTACATTCAGGAGGATTTTGTTCCCTTGTGATCTCACCATTCTTTTCCAAGCTGTAATGATCAGTTTCTCCTCTTGTTCCTGTCTGGACCTTGCAGTGTCTCCCTCAAAGTCCTGCTGTGATGTTTGAAAAGTCACAAAGCGTTTCACTAGGTCAGTTTAACTTGATAGGATGACATGCACAGTGCACCCTAAAAAGTACTTCAAAGTTGGTATAATGTCTGGAGACCGACTCACCTTTGGGGCAGCTGTCGTCATTGCATCAAACAGTCTGGCCTCTTTGTTGCTGCTCATTATTTGAAATATATCACAACACTAAATATATCACATCCAACCAGAATAAACCCAAAGAGATGTTTGCGTGACTGACTAGCTTGTGCACCCACAACCCCCTGACCTGCCCTGTCTGTCTACAGCTCAGTGCTGCTTTTGGCTGTATTTTGCAGAGGAGGCCCTGGTTTTGTTGTGTGGCAGACGGAACAATGCGGAGAGGTGCTGCAGGCTTAAATGCTTTGGCCGCTCGCCACAGTCAAAGATGCCATCCTGCTGACTCGGACACATTCACTTCTGGACAACCGGTCTCCAAAATAGGAGAAGTAGCAACACAATACTCCAAGCTTGACAATAGATGCGGTATAACGTTGAATACGTCAAAAGCAACTTTGGCTCAGAAATCAGGTTTGTTGACCTGGTGACTAGAAAGGTTAAGTAAAAAGCTTATTATGTTAAGAGGACAATAATAGGAAATTGTATTATTCTTTCTAAAGTCTCTTGCCACAGTGCGCTGTTTTCACTAAGATCCATGGGTTAATGTGCATTTTTGTTTGCCTGTTAAACTGAGTCATTACCAGTTTCATTGACCCAGAAATTTGGTAATTCCCCTAATTATCACTTGACCAGCCTGCCGTATCAGCATATTAGGCAAGATCAAGCATCAAGCACCAGAGAAAAAGTTTGGCCACTAGTGGCTACTTGCTCACTTGAGCTCTCTATTTCCTGTCTCCCAGAGTCAGTTTTTTCAAAGGTCAACCCATTCCAGTCTTTGCTCTGGCTTCGGGGGAAATGTGGTTTGTGTTTTTGTCATTAAGTGTGAAAACACAAGTGCGGGGGAGGATTTCAAAGAACTCACTGTGTGTGTGTGCGTGTACGCCGCTTTCTCTGGAACCAGGAGTACTGAGGTCAGCAGGCAGGCTTACTGAAACAATCTAATTTAAGACTCAGATCTTTTCTGCAGCTCCTCACGAACAATGTGACCATATTTACCACACGATGATGTGTTTGTACATGTCACCTATCAGACTCGCTCGTATGTATTTGCCACTTGCAGTTTGCGGGACTCGTGGAAAAGAATCGCGCTCCCAAAGTGGAAAAAAGTAAAAGAAACAAAACAGAAAAAAAAATGTGGGAAGAAAAGAAACTTTAACAGACATGTTTCTTGGAATCTGCCTCATTTGAAACCTGTGAATGTGTACTCTGTTATGAGGGAGTTGCAGATCACAAGGGCAATCAATGCACTGCAGATTCCTGTTAGCTGGCAGAGCCCAAAAATCTGTTGCTGCTGCTGCGGTCTTAGAGATTTGAGATTTCTGCTGCATCACAATGAGTTTCCTTGCATCATCAAGCTCGGTAGAAATTCATACCCCACGAAACCCACAAATAACTAAAAGGAAATCGAGTTTGATCATCATTTTTGATGTTTACAGCAGTTACTGCTGGTTGCACATCAACCTCCTTATAGCAAAATCCAATAAGGCTTCTTGTGATACAGCCACAAGCAGTCAGAAAATCAGTCAAGTTGTAAGCAAGAGTTTCACCACATCGTCTAACTCACTTTATGTTGAGGTCAAACTGACAGTGAACACACCCAAAATGTCAGTACAGGAAAAGTGTATCCGTGTAAATAGAGCAGATCAAAGTTGAATCAGAAAGTTGGACTTTGAACTGTGGCAGATTTCAGTATATAGTGAAATGTGTCTGACTAGCTTGGGACGGGGTGGAGGTGGGGGGATAAAACCTGTCAGAGCTGTTGCCTGTTACTGTCAATACATGACATTGACTGTTAGGTGATGAAACCACAGTCTCAGTGCCTACTTTAGTGACAACAATGTTATTATCAGTGGTAACACAGAGTAAAAATAAGGAATTATGATGAAGTTTTGTGACATTGGAATTTCCCTTTTAACCAGAATAACAATGTGACATTAATACAAACACATTTTATCATTTTTGCTGATGGACGAATGAGAAAACTTTCAAGTCAAGAGAGGTGGAGGGTCAACAAGAAAAGAGCATAACATTATTACATGTATGATGATTATCATAATGTAGGAGTAAAAGTTAAAAAAGATACACCAGACACAACAGAAACCAGCACTGGAGACCTCAGTTAGAGAAAAACATAGACCCAGAAACATAACATTGTCACAAAAAAGATCCTCACTCAAACAAGTCAATAACACCACAAAAATATTTATATTGATTAATTTTTTAGAATAAAAAACACAATTACACACACTGTTTACAACCTCAGCTTCTTGAACATTAAGCAATAATAGGAAATACCATGTTTTTTAAACTGAGTAAACACACATATGACTTCACTCAGTGTTTATTGTACCAATTCTAGCCCAGTACTTCAATATGTGTTTGTGTCTGGTGTGTGTGTGTGTGTGTGTGTGTTTCAGGCACTCCCTTTCTTACACACCCTTTTTTTATGAAGAAGTACTCTCTGTGCACACGGACCAGTCTGTCTGGTTCTTCCTGGCTGTGTGTGTGTGTGTGTGTATCAGTCCTGTCTGATACGGGCTGGTTGTGTATCTCAGTCACACACACTTACAGATACATACAGTATCTTCCTGACTGTCTGATGTTCTTACTTTGTTTAAACAACATCACTTTATCTGTGCTGTGTGACCCAGAATGTTAATGGTTAATGGTCTGTCTGACAGTCTAGGCCTAATGTTGTTGAGATAGGTGGCAGTACAAAGACTTGTTTCTGGAGGCTGGCTATGTTTGTGTGTGTGTGTGTGTGTGTATGTGTGTCTACAGTGATCACGAGTGTTTGTTTAAAGTAGCCAGTAGAACAGACTTCCTAGTTGTATTTATAAAGAATTACTTTGGCATTTTTGTGAAACACACTTGCCAAGCGGTTGATCAGGAGACAGACACAACTTTCCTATGTGTTGTCATTGGAGAAGTTTTTTAAAATGTAACTATTAGGAGTTGGTTGTGGCTGCTGGCACAGAAAAACCAAGGTTTTGGCACTAACGGTTGTGTCGGATATTAACTTTGTGGAAGTTTACAGTTTCCTGGTTGCTCCACACAGATCTGATGTTCATGTCTGCTGACTGTCATCGCAGGCTTTCAGGATAAAGTAATCTATGTTGTACTACTCCCTCAGCACAATGTAAACATACACAGCAAGGACTGTTGAGTTCATGCTTTTTGTTTCTGCTGGGATCACTTCACAGTTATATAATCTGTACCAATTTATATTTACCAACAACCAACATCTCAGATGTGATTCCAAAGGATCAATTTAAAAAAATCTAATTAAACAAGGTTTGTGGTCCAATGCTCATCCGTTTTTTTGGGGGGCATTTATGATTCTGTGGGTGGAGGTGAAGAGTTTTTGATATGAAAAAGCTTAAACACTTCTGCACTCACTGTGTTACAAAGGGAATAGCTTTAGAGCATTCACACCTGGGTGTTACAGAGTCACCACCCGAAGCAGCAGCCTCACAGCTTCCTCTGCCAGGCTGCACCACTAGCAGCGGACAGGAACCTCAAAACATATTTTTTCCTGTCTGCCAAGTGCAGGTCATTTTCAAATTTCTGAGGGAAAAGTGCAGCACGCTGTAGGGATGGGAAACTGGCTTTAAACTGGCTTTTATGTCTGTTCATCTCTGCATCCAGCTCCTAAATGACCATGTAGTGACACTTTTCTTTAGTTTTTCATTCATCTGTATATTATCTGTTTTGCAAATAGTAATCACTTATATAACGTCTCCATGACTTACTTAAAGTAATACAGTAGTGAGAGAAAATGAACTGCCATGAGCTTGTAAAGTAGAACATGTTGAGAAATCCAGCAGCTGCAGGGTTGCACATCTGCATTCAGAACAGATGTAGAGGGGAGGATGAGTGGTGGTGGTGGTGTGGACTTTGGGACAGCAGGCAAATGTACTGGCTGAGGGGTGACTAGTTAGGGGCCAACTCCCAGGCCTGACCTCCCCTCCTCCTCCTCCTTCTCCCTTTTTCTTCGTCTTGCCTGCTTCCGTATCACCCCTGGGCTCCCTGATGGATGCTGACAGTAACGGCTGTCCTCTGTCCCGCAGCTCATCACCCTGACCCGTCCACACCCCAACCCCCTCCACCCTCTTTCTTTTGCTCTCCTTCCTTCTGTCCCTTTATTCCTGCCCATTCAGTGCTGCCCACAGTGACCTAGCTTTGGACTTTCTCCCGTGGCTCGGCTCTGAGCTTCTCTGGGGCCAAAATATCTGAGCTTGGCTGTCAAAGGCACATCTGGGACATGATCTGCCACCCATCTATGACTATTAATCTCTGATGGGTAGCTGTGTTTGTTAGCGCTACAGGCAAACGATTGCATGTCTCCACAGAAGCCAGAAATTTAGTTATACAGCTTTTATTTTAATTATTTCATGACTTGACTCAAATGAAATGTAACAGAACATTTTGTGATGAGTCAGTTTGACACCTGTGCTAAACGGTTGCTTTATCACCACATGTCAAACACTTTTTAACTAGGGTGTGGCATTGTCTGTGAAACACACACACAAACACACACACGCACGCACCTTTCCACTTCCTGTTGTGCAATTTCATAAACTACCAATGCAAAAGCTACACTTGTTGAACTGGATTGAAGATGGCAGATACTCAGCACAGAAGCCTGACATGGAAATAAAACTGGGACAAACTTAAACACACAAACACACACTACCTTTTTGACATGGGTCAGTAATGATGAAATAAACTTTACAAAATAGCAGATGAGGGAGGAGAAAGTGGAGGATGTCATCTTTTGGTGAGGACATGTATTATTCATGCTGTCAGCAGAGACTTCGGTGAAGTCACAGCAGTGTAAGTAATAGTGTGTGTCACATAAAATCCGCAGCAATGATGACCTCATTTTACTGCATAATTCCCTTCTCCCACACACTCTTTAAGGAGCTCCAGATGCATTGAGATGCACACACACACACACGTGCACACAAACACATTAATCTTTCCATAGTTGTGAGCACACTCGTCGATCATACAAACACATGTATGCAAACATTAGAAACCTGTGTAAATTTATGCTTTTGTTCATACATTTTTCTCTGTGGATAATCTGAATAAACAATTAAAGTATAAAGTACAGTAAAGCAGAGCTCCTTGATAATTGAATGGTTAAGACTCATACAGCATCCCAGGCTTCACAATTAGCACTTTAACATGGGCCTATCTAACATAAATAATAAAGACAGACCCCCCAAAATATATCAATAAATTAAAAATACAAATGAAGCAGACATTCATAGTATCACTGGAGGAACTGAGAATAGACTGGAATGAATAAATATTTTGACTGAACAGGTCTCTGGGGCAGGAGCTTGGCACTAAGCATTAGGACATTAGTACTAAGAAATGTCCCAGGTCACAGTTGCAATATAATAAGAAAACAAGGTTGGTTATATGCACAAACATTTTTAGATCGGTTCGTACAAGAAAAGGCTGTTTGACAAGTTTGAGCCAATGCTTCTCTAGGGCCAGTAACACCTTGTTTTGGGCATCATAGTTTTCTTTTCTGCAGGAAACCACAGGCCTAAGCAAAATGCTCGAGGGTGGAGCCTCTTGTCTTTGGGTTGCCCTCAAGGGTGGTCCACACAATTTTCCAGGTCACAGCTGCAGTCAATAAAAGAATAGTTGGTATTGGTATAACAGGTGAGGAAAGAACTGATCAGGCTCACTAAGCCAGGTGCACTCATCTCCTCATGTGAGGAGAGGGGTGGCCACAGAGAACTTGGCTGAGCGTTTGAAAAATGCTGTGGTCTGGGCAGCAGAGTAGCAAAGGTAGAGAGGCCTCAGACTCACAGCCTCCTTTTCTCTATGACACTGTGGAGTTGATTGTCAAGTCTGGATCTGAGAGACTCTTGTGAAAAGCATCCACAATTCCCTGCCACCAAGGTGCAAAACTCTGTTGCACAGTCTACTACACCTCATTAACCTTGATATTGACTCAGCAGATGGTGTACTGCCTGTCTGCCTGAGACAGGCTGATTAAAAAACGAAGCCATCATGATGCAGATGGGGATCAAGATGATCCAGCTGGAGCTGAGACAGTGCAGGACACCATGATGCAGAGAATGTAGCAATGAAAAGTTTGACAATACACCAATTTGGTTGCCTGTCAAAGGTTAGCCAAGAGTCTCTGGATGGCAAATACCAAAATCCTGCTGACATAACTATACAACTGGGAAAGGTGAAAAGCTAGCTTATAATCTGGTAACCAGCACCTCTGCTTATTCATTACCGAATTACATCTTGTTTGAAAAAAACAACAACAACAACAAAAAAACAGGAGCTATGTGTTGAACTGTTTGTTTGCCAGGGGCAGCAACTTCCTGGATTTTCTGCCAGTCATTGGCAACCACATATTTACAACAAAAATCTAAGAAGTTACTGCTCAATACCAAGGAAATTCCAGTGAAACCATTATTCACACTTATTATTCAACACAGTAAAGGGATTCTTCAGAAAAAAAAAACTGTTGAATTAAGAAAATGTAGGTGTATACTATATAAACACGATTAATTTAAAATCTCAAAAAAAAAACCCCCCAAGTTATATAATATATTGTTATGACAGTTAATCAAAAGCTTTTTAGTTAATGTAACTGACAACTAAAGCTGCCAGATAAATGTCGTGCATCAAAAAATATAATATTTGCCTGGGAAATGTAGAGCAGCAGAAGTACAGTGACATTTAATGACACATCTTCAAAACTTCCCTTCAGTAGACACACACACACAAACACACACACACACAAACACACACACACACACACACACACACACACACACACACACACACAAACAGACTACACACTGTTCAGCTGTTGCTCACGCAGGTGTTATACCTGGCAGTGGAGCCAAATACCCATTTGACTACCACCACACCTGGCTAGAACTGGAGACAACCACATGACAATAAACACAGACACAGACACACAGACACACACAGACACACACACACACACACACACACACACACGCACGCACGCACACACACACACACACACACACACACACACACACACACAGGTGTGCATGGCAACACACACCCACACAACAACTCATCAGCAGATAACTGTGGCACAAGTCATTCCCATTGTCAAAACACAGACACACATAGACAGAGAGACAGTGAGACAGCAAGAAAGACAGATGTTCCTAGCATGAGAATACAACTGTACCAAAATCAAAGTTGAGAACATCATTTTCTTATGGCTTTAACACACAAGTTAAACTAGTCAAAATAACAAAAAACAGACATGTCTCGCCTGCCCTGTGGAAAATACACTGAGCAGCTTTTAAACAGGTTTCCTTTTTTCAGCTGCACAAAGCAATATGTGTTATGATTACAAATATTTCCTCACTAGTTTGTTTTTATGTGTTTCCAGCTCTCCAGGCTTCTGAGATGCCATGGGACAGGCTCACTCCCGATTGCTAGCCTCAGGCCAACCTAAATCCAGGACGGGATGTCAATAATTTCCCAAGCCTTTATTTTCCACCTCCATTCGTGGCAGTTCTTGTCTTGTCTTGCTGTCTGTTGTTTTGCTGCTCAGGAGCCTTGAGAGGTGATCTCATCTGTGCCTTGCTCTTCAACCCCCGCTCCCAAAACAACAATGTATTTATCTGACCAAAATAGCCTCCTCAGGCTGGAAAAACCCTAGCCAAGGCAAACAGAAATCAGCCAAGAGTTACAAAGGAAGCCAGTCTGGGCTGGAGGTGATGTTTTTAACTAACAACAGCCACAGAACAACCGAACAGACTCTGCACATACTGTTGTAAGGTGTCAGATGCAGATATAATAAAAGCTCTTATTATTCTTGAGCTACTGAAAAAGTACAGAAGTGGGAATAGACACGTTAACACATCAGTGGAAAGAAGCTGAGCTTTAGAAGAAGAAGTATTTATTGGACAGCTCATTTGATTGACACTGATACGGATGTTTATTTTGTGTATGTGTATCCGTAGTAACATGATGCGTACTGACTATTTGTAACACATACCACAGGCAGATATGCCAAATATATTGATTGTATTATGATGATTTCTATTTTGTAACCTAGAGAAAATAGTACACTCAAGTGATTGGTGTTCATTTAGCCAAAATTCACTGTTTACATAATCAAACACTATCTACAGTTTATAGAGCAGATGTTCAAATCACATCATGTATTTGTTGCACTTCCTCTGTTGTTACCTATTTTAGCAGTTGTAAGACCATATATTTCACAGCTGGACTATGTAATTAAATAAGGCTGATTTGGTCCTTTGCAAAAAATTGAAATGGATGACTGGATTTGTATTTATTGTTTTGCCCTGGGACTGAATGGATCAGCAAGAAAATAAAGATTGATACTCAAAACCTAAATGTGCCGCACTTATAGCCAGTGGTTCACTTATTCTCTGTATTTGCTGCAAGGAAATGTTTGATGAGTCCTGTCAACAGTTTGAGGTTGGCAGGTAACCAGCAACAACATCAGGAAGTCATATCTCCCAGCCAAGAAATGATTTGGAAACCAACCCTATTGTTAAAATACCACAACTTGTTGATTTTAAACTTCAGTTTAGTAGATCACCTTTATTTCTCCTGGCTCCAATCTCTACACTAGGTTAACATCAATCTCTTGGCAAGACATAAATAATGACATTTCCCCCAAATTTCAAATTTACGTTTTCAAGTATTTTACCCCTAAATCTAAAGTTGAGCAGTTTCTTAATTGATTCTAACATTAGTTCTTGGTTGAACTGTTGTTTTGGACTAAACAGAGCCACAGAAGCCACACTTTCAGCCTGAGTGCTTTTACTAACTCTCTCTAGACACCAATGAGATAGTTTGGGCTATTTGCCCTCAAGTATAGACTTGAGACACACAGACACACGATAACATTCACACAGACAGACAAACATTAGCCCACGGTCTGACCCTCCTCTGCTCCACCAAAGAAAAGAGGAGGGGGGGAGGGAAAAACCTGGAGAATTAAAAACACATTCCACTTCCCGTAAAGCCAGGAGAAGGAGCAGTGAGTCACTGGAGCAGTTAGAAACTAGTCTCTTTTGGTTTTAGAATTTTTCATCTTTGAACATACTTTGAACCTTCAGTTGCTGAATGTTGTTGATGGTGCCGCTCTCCTTCATCTCACCTCATGCTGGTAGTTTATTCATGGGTTAAACACCTTGATCACTGACTGTGGCACATGGCAGCTTGCCTGAAAGTCATTGTTGCTCTCATGGAGGTCACAAGATGATGTATTTACTCCATTAAGCCCTTTTAAGTTTACAAAACATGATTTAATTTATTGTTGATGGTTAGAAGGCTTAAACATACAACCACAGAATTACACATATAATCCCACATAATGTACACTCCCATAAAGAAAGCCACCCTTTCAACCTCAGCTGGGTGCCTGACAGACCTCCAACATGCTTTCCCCCACAGCGGTGCCAGGAAAAGCTCTGACTGTAAATTGGAAGAAATAAATTCTCCTTCTCTCTTTCTTTTCATCTTTCCTTCTCCACCCGTCTGTCCAGACAGAGGTCCCCCCAAAAAACAGACTCAGACCCCTTGAGATGATGCTGCTTTTCCACTAGGTTTACAGGCAGCATCCTGAGTCACAGACAGTGGGTGCTGCTCCAATCACACACATGCTGACAGCTTAATTGACCACACTAAGGAAGAGTCAGTGATATCTGTTCTCCATCAGCTGCCCTGCTGGTGGGACTGACTCATGCTTCAGGTGGACCCACTATAACTTGAAGCTGTTCGCACTCAACAGGCAGCCTGATTAAAGGGAGATCACATGATTCAGACCAGCTGGCTCAGGGCTTTTTATTCTTGGTGTCACTGTTGTTACGTCATTTCTTCTTATCAGACTTTTACTTCTTGTGATTCTAGTTCTTGTTTTCTTAACCTAAACTGCACTAAGGTAAATTTTAGAAGATATTGACATTAGTTTTCCATCCAATGTTACCTTAAGAGATATTGTGGACCAATCTGCTCCTACTTAGGACAAAGTAAAAAATGGGTTACTGATATATACAATATACATTGTGGTCTAACATTTTGTTAAACAGCTGGGCAATAAGCTAATATTACCCACACCCTGGGAGTAAGTAGTGATTTTAGAGGACAAATTTCAGTGACGGGCTAATACACATTTGAACATACTCATATTCAAAGACACATTTGAACATGAGATAAACTATAACTGTGTGGTAAAACAAACACAAACAACATTCTAAACGAACATAATGTTGGACAGTTCAAAACAAGAAATCAAAGATCAGTGTTGGATGCAGTCAGCCTTGAGTCATCAGGGGAGGGGTGTTCAGGTCTGGGCAACTCTACGGGACCAATAAACACAAGCACACAAACGTATAGATGTTACTAAGCACACATGTGCACAACGACATATCCGCACACTCTTTATCACTCACTCTCAAGCACATACTCACACATAAACTCTACTTCATTGCCCTGGCTGTGCACCCAGGGGGACAGCAGTGACTCAGAACGAGTCATACACACACACATCACAAACTCTCACATTCACGCAAATGTCTTGCAAAAAATGCCAAACAGTGACAAACTTTATTGGTCACAGTTCTCTGAGCCTATGTAGCTGATCACTGTGAGTGTTGTTATATTTAGGCTGAAGGTAAAGAAACCGGACTCATACAAGCTGAAGCTGTTGTCTGACCTGACTTCATAAAGGAAGCTGGAAGATCTGATGACATGTGACCTTGTGATTTGGTGTCATGGGGTCAGATATCACTTTTTTTTCAAAGCATGTGTATGTTTAACCACAAGTAGCTAAAAATAAATTCTTCACATGCAACTGATGATTATAATCATCAGCCACAAATGCGATGTAAATAATGTGAACACATATAGCAAGATAAAGCTTATATCTGTACAAGAATAACAACGCTAAATGTCTTTGATGGTGGATTAGAGATTAGTCTCTAATAAATACAGCTACTGCTTTCGTGTCAACATTAAGCCAGATTAGGTGATACATCCTAAAATATGCCAAACAGTTACGCAAGGTCTTGGAGTGTTCGACATATTTATTTATTTGTGGGGAATCATAAGACAGGAAATTTTTGTCACGTGCCGAGCATTAAACAGTCAGCTATGAAAATGTAAGTTTGACAGCAGGGAATGGTTGTTGTATAAACGTAGGTTGCAAATTCCTTAGAGGGATGAAAGAAAAGGGATTTAGGCTCCGTTTCCCATCCACTACCCATCTCCAATAATCAGAGACAATATGAAATCATTGCTGCCTCCTCGGATTTTATTGCCTGTAAAAATAAACCTTACATACCTCACAGGCAGAACTGCTAACACTGACATCACTTAATAAGGTCTCACAGCCTTATTAAGCGCATTTTCTTTTTCTGGGTGAGAATTTATTAAGAACAACAATCTTTTAACCAAATGAGCAGGATTTCATTGTTTCTACTGTATGTTTTCCTTAAGCGTCAACTAAATGAAATGTGACGACCGACAAAAGACCAGGAGTCTATCGGAGCTCTAAAGGAAATGTCTTGTTCCTTCATATCTTCCATGTAGTGGGAGGAATTAATGTTCCATTTAAGTACAAGCTCAGGCAGGAGAAGAAAGAAAAGGAGAAAAGAGGAGAAGAGAAGAGATTAGGAGTAAACTCAATGAAAAGAGGAAAGAAAGGGAAATAAGCAAAGAAAAATAGAAAAGGGGAAAGATGAGAGGACAGATGGATGTATGTTGTAACACAGAACGGGGAGGTGAAGGAGGGTGGTTTAGCTGGCATGGTGTTTGTGAGCAAATGTATGCGTCACTGAAGCTATTCCAAGATGCACAAATGCACGCTCTCGCTCTCTCTCTCACAAACACACAAACACACAATTTGGCTGTTTCCTTGACAACAGTATAGTATTTCGGGGATCAGAGGTGGCAGTTGTGTACATGTAGAATGAAATCTTGTGTGTGTTTGTGTGTGTTTGTGTATGTGTGCGCGCGGGTGTGTGTTTAACACAGCTGTTGAAAGCTTGTTAGTCAAGCGGGATGTGGCCAAAATTGCAAAACAAGGTCATTTATTCTTGTGAATTCTGACATGTTTGCGTCACTTACAGAGGGAATATTCTTTACAGTTGTAAATAAGTCATCAAGTTCCTTAAAAAGGAATATAAGTAATATAAGGGAGAGAAATGTTTGTGAGCAACGGTGAAATGCTTCGAAGGCCCTCAGGTGGCAAAACAGGTTTGAACTTGTTCTCAACCCAGTCATATAATATATCAATGTGTCAAATCGATTTTTTGTTTTATCGAATTCCTCGAAAATCAACTGATGTTGCTTAAGGATGAAGACAACAACCCAATAAGAGAATGACAACTCTGACAATATAAGGTTCACTTCCTTTACTCACATTAGATTTTCTGATAAGAAGGAACTTTTGACTTCTCTGAAGTTTTTAGATTGTTAATGGGCTGCAGCGACCTAATAATCATTACATGAAGCCATCACATACCAAAATAAACAGTTCCCAATATATTGTATTAAATTAATTTCTGGTAACACAAAGTCCAAATGTGTCAAATTTGAACACACATACACACACAGACATGCGCAACACCCCCCACCTACACTACACACTACAGGAAATCAAGCATTTCCTGCTGCATTTAGCACAGGATGTGAGGTTAGCAGCTCGCCGAGTTTCAGTGTATTATGAATGAGAACCACTCTCACTGTGGACCACAGTCTCACTCACAGTACTTTTGAAGTACTACAATCAGTCGTAATCATATTTATATGAGATGCTCTGCTCCCACACATTTGGTGAATGAACATCTGGTTTTAAAAAAAGGCCACAGTGGCATGAATGTTTACTTAGCCTATATGAGTATAAAAAGATAAGCGTGAACTGATTTGCTGGTTAATAAACAAATGCAGTACTTAATCAGAATGTGGAGTTTGTTTGAATGTATTTCTTTTGTGTGTGAGTGTGGTAGGCCATATTTTTCCTGAATTCTTAAATATTAACTGGCCATAAAACTGGAGGATGAGTTGTATGTTCAGCTGACAGCTGTTGGCAGACTCCAGCACTCCCACCTAGATCGTCAGATTGATTATTATGGGTCAGGTGTTCAGTATGGCCTTGTAAACACTTTGATGGGATATTTGGTGTGGCTCATCTGACCTAATGCCACTTCCTACATCTGCAGTCATTTCTGGCTTTCCTTAAATCCAAAACACAAAGGTAGAGAAACTTTGTCTAGTTGCTTTGGGACACACCAAGCAGGCCGTGGGCTCTGAGCTAGTGCCAGTCTGAAGTCCAAGCCATCCAACCAAGCAAGCATCAGAATGGGGAACAAAATGGATTATAGTGACTTTGAACATGGCATGGTTGTTTGTGTCCGCTGGTCTCGTCTGAGTATTTCAGAAACTGTTGATCGACTGGGGTTTTCAGCACATTTGTAGGGTTCACAGAGAGAAAGAGAGAAAAGTCCAGTGAGCGTCAGTTCTATGGTTGACAATGCAGTGTTGATACCACAGGTCAGAGGAGAATGGCGTGACTGGAGCTCATAGAAAGGCAACAGCTACTCATAACCACCCGTTACAACTTAGGTGTGAAAAAGAGCATCAATGAAGGGACATGTCACATTTTGAAGAAGATGTGGAATGGAAACAGAAGACAACACCAGGTGTCACTCATTTTAGCCAAGAGAAGGAAACTGAGGCTGCAATTTATAGGGCTCACCAAAATTAGACAATATGAGTCTCAAATAATTCTGTGATATTTATGGTAGGGTAAGAATTTGGAGTAAACAACATGAAAACATGTATCCTTCCTTCTGTATATCCGAGGTGCTGGTGGTGTAATGTGTGGGGATACTGTATTTTCTTAGCAAACCTTCGGCCCCTTCGTACCAACTGAACATTGTTTAAATGTCACAGCCTACCTAAGTCATCCATCCCTTTATGAACACAGTGGAGCCATCTTCTTTGGCTACTTCAAGCAAGATAATGCACCATGTCTCAAAGTCCCAAAATCAACCTGCTTTCTAAAACACGACAAGGCGTCCACAATCACCAGGTCTCAATCCAACAGAACAACCCACATTTGGTATACGTTGGAATGGGAGATTCACAATATGGATGAGCATTTGACTAAATCTCTGATAAATGTTTCGAGCACCTGGTATAATGTATGCAATGAAAAATAAGGCATCTCTAAAGGCAAAAGGGGTTCAACTCGTTACTGGAAAGATGGGTCTAATAAAAAGGGGCTGGTGAGTGTATAGTGGTTTTTGTCCCTCCATCCATTATCTGTTACGGTTATCCTGTTCAGGGTCACAGGGGGCTAGAGCCTATCCCAGCTGTCATTGAACGAGAGGTGGGGTACACCCTCGACAAGTCGGCCGTCTATGTCAGGGCCACCACAGAGACACATACACAGACAGACAACTATTCACACCTATGGGAAACTTAGAGTCACTATTCAACCTAAGTTGCAGGTCTTTGGACTGTAGGAAAAAACTGGAGTGCCCAAAGGAAATCCACACAAGCACGGGGAGAACATGCCAACTCCAAACAGAAAGCCCATTATTATTTATTGGCAATTATTTATGTATTCATGCATTTGCTTTTTGTAGTTTGAGCTTAATTTACAGTTTTTCTGGAAACCTCCACCCACTTTCTCAACAAATCCAAAAATTCAAACTACAGTCACAAAACCCCAGACTTTTCTATTAAAGCCAGTTATCCTGTGTTCAAAACCAAACAATGTGTTCAGAACATTTGCACAGCAAGTAAAAAAGTATATTCACCACAGAGCATAAAACACTACATAAAATAATGCAGGACACAGCATCCTGGGCATGTAGTTACAGTAATAGAAAATCTTTCTGGCAAATGCAATTAGGAGAAAATGTCATACTGAAAGTGATAACTACATTTAGCACTTCCCTAAATCCCAATAAGAAATCCATTGCACAATTACTGTAATTAACATTCGTTCTGCAACATCATGTCTTTCTGCATTGTTTGGCCAGAGGACTTCATCCACGTCGCTGGAAATATTTTCCCTTGCCAGGCAAATGCATCACTCATTGTCATCCCATGAGGACAAGGACATGGTCTATTAGACATGGTCTATTAGTTTCCCGCGTTTCATCAGTATGGATTGTTCTTGGTCTTGGTCTTGTGCCCTTCTGCCTCATCCATCATCTCTGCTTCCTCCTCTGCCTCCCTGTATGTTTTTCTTCATTGTAGATGGACATGTACCACCTGTGCACTCTGAACTGGCGTTTGTGCTGCCTGATTGGTCATTGCAAACATGTGTGTTTAATTTTCAGTTGATATGTGTGAAAGATGACAGCTGTGTGGGAGTTGTGTTCACATTTTCCTGCCAGTGTTTACAATTTTGCAACACAAGTGTGAAATGTGTTTAGTGACTGAGAATATCTTTAAAGTTTAGCAAAAAAGACTTTTGCAAATTGTGTCTAAGCCACTGAACAGTGTTTGGTCAATAGAATGTATGATTTGAAAAGTAATTTAGAACATGATAAGATAATGAGGGGTCACTTAGCTGAGTGTCTGCATGTGCACACCTGCTTGTGTGTTTGCTTTGATCAAGCAATGCATGACAAGAAGACTTTGTCTCATCATTATTGTGCATGCACCTATGTGTTCCTGCTTTGTAAACAAGGGTCAAGTGTTGCCTCTGGCTAGATTTTTAAATATGTGGCTCGTACCAAGAATGTCTACCTAAAATAAAAGCGCCCAAAGGGCAAATATCATGCTCAGCAATGCACACATAACGCGTGTGTACACATGGAAAAAAAATAAGCTCGACAAATAGACAGATAGTTGGAATGATAGATAATGAAACAAGATGAAGGAACAAAAGGATGCTGTTTTCCAGAGAGAAGCACTTATAGCCAAGCACAGATCTTTTTACACATTTCCTGATGGTTACTATCATACCCATCTGATTGAGTGATAACACCCTCCACCTCATTTCTGGGCACAAGACTCCACCAGTATTACCAGACAGCTGGGAGGCAGGAAAAAGCAAAAGTGCAGTTTAACCGTTTCACTGCCAGACAGAATTGAGCTGGCTGTGGTTGTCTGACTAAAAGCTTTCTCTCTCAGTCTCTATATATTAGTGGTTTCACTCCAATGAGTATTGATGAAAGTGTCACTAGACCTCTCCCAGTCACGCCTGTCTTTACCACTACCTGACAGATTACTGAGCTACTACCAAAAGGTATCTTAAAGTATTATTTGTAATGGCTGATGTGTGATGTGTGTGTCTAAAATACTTTGCACTTTTCTGAAATGAAACCTGATATTCTAATAAAACCTTTGAAACCACTAGACAAGCACACACGCTTCATCTATTGTGGAAAAGCTAAAGATGAAGTGGTCGCCACTTCTGGATTTCAGTGCTTGAGCACATGCAGGGGATGTTTTTTTGTAGAACTTATGACTACAAATGACTCTTGAGTTTTCCCCACCCGCTGCATGTCTCTTTCCCCTTCGCTCTCATGGGAATAAGAGGGGAGTAAATATGAGCTTTGGAAGGCACAGTTATGTGATCTTAAATAAATGAGAACGGTGACTAGAAGGCAATACATTTAAAAAGCAATGTATTAAAGCACAAGTGAATTAATTAGTTTACTTATGGACATTTTAATTGCACTCAAAGAGTGTTTGACATATCATTTAACACTTGCATTTGTGATGACTCATGTAACATGTGCACTGACCAGTAATTTCAATCAAAGCAATGTCACTATTTGGTTACAAGTGCTTCTTGTAGTGTCTGTGTTTTTAAGTTTCCAGTCTGTAGCAATGCCGCATAAAAACTAGTGCAAAATGTTTTGCAGGAAGAATTCACATACCAGAGATAATCAATAGCCAGACATGCAGAAGAATCAGTCAAATGTTGTCGAGATTTAGCCACCATAAGCTCCTGGTCAAACAGACCAAATAAGAGTGTAGGAGCAACGCCCCTGGGTGTGTTAAACGGAGAGAACTCTACATGTTATTGCTTATATATGTGCTTTTTATTGTAAGAGGAAGACTGAAACTAAAATGTAAGAGTAATAAAAGCTAAATTATTAGTTCATTGTCACTTTTATCAAAAACAGTCTGTTCAAAAAACATTAAACATGTGGCAAAAGACGCTATCCTGCGTACACTTTCTGTTTTACCCCTGACAGGAGTGACAGTTGTGGAACCTCCAAAAATGAAAACATGCGAGAATAAAATGTCCCTAGTCATAAATCTGTAATTGCCCAAGTAGTATGTGTCATGTTACTGTGGTTCTTAGGGGCGAATGTAAAACACAAATGAGTCTGCTGTTTACCGCACTTTTCTGCAGTTTGTCTTTCACGAGACACAAATCATTATGTGAGATAGAACGGTTTGTAAATAGACCACTGGTCTCATTCCCGTTCACTATGAGCTCGTAAAGGTGCTACGTGTGCGGCTGGCAATACTAGCACCCATACAGTTTACCTTTATACAAATTGCTCTACAAGATCTGTGGGCTGTAATATGGTGGTGACTAACTTATCAGGAAATTTTTTTTTACATCACAGAGCTCTCAAATAAAAGACCTCTCAGCACAAAAGGCTAAGACAGAATTATCACACACATCAGAAAAAGTTGAAAGCAGATACAGTAAATGATGGAGCACAAGGCAGCAATATCTGCTCATTCAGAGACTGAAACGCCTATACCGTGTTCAGACACAGGCTCCTTGATACCCAAATTATCTAGGAGCCTACTTATATCTTAGAGTGGAGACATTCAGTGCACATAGATATAAACCTTTGACCGCCTTTGCACTCAGTCACTTGGCTTTCTTAGTATGAGAACAACAATCCTTTGACAGGAAAGTTCCCGTTTGCGTGCGTGTGTATGTGTGTGTTTGCGCACACATAGAAGCGTCTGTGTGTGAAAACCGAAGCTGGTGAACCACTTCTGGTAAATAAAATACTAGTGGGCTTTGCTCACTGGTGTCATCTGTACCTTGCTGTGAAACAGGCAGTAAATAATGAGCTTGTTGGCTTAATTCAGATGAAAGTTTGAGAGGCTTGAGAGGTGACTAATTGGGAGATTGAGTGAGCATGTAGTATGACTGTAAACCCTTCCACTGTAAACATTTTGATTATGAAAATAATATTGTGTCAGTGTTGTGCTGTGTGCTTATAGGACTGATACACTGCCATGATAATATTAAAAAGTAAACAATTATCAAATAATTTAAAAGGTTTCAGATGGTCTCTAATGTTTCAAGCGTTATATTTCAAACAAGGAAACAGGTCAGCGTGGGCATCGTCACACGCTTCATTATTATGTTCGCAGTGCTGTGCTCACTGTTCTAATGAATGAATGAATGAATGAATGAACGGGAAACTGACTCTGAAGAACAACTCTGTGGTTGGGGGTGGTCACGGAAGTTAAATATTGAATCACTGAAACATTTCAAGTGATCAGTATTTTTTTTCATCTATGAATTCCACTGTTAGACCAGCTGTACGCAAATACAGAAGGCTCATGCCAAACCAAGTAATTTTTGAGCAGCCATATCATGGCATCCACTTCTGTTCATGTCTCTCTGCTGTATTTCCAGGAAGCAATGGAGTCTAGAAGTGCTGAGTCCTGCTGAGCATCAGCGACAGTGAGAGCATCATAATGCGCATCGGGCGCCTACACAGTTTCAGCCCAACTCGCACCATTGATCTCGCCAGTAACCACATGATTAGACACACTGTCCTTGCCCTGTATCTGCTAAGTGTCTCTTTGGTAAACATTTCTCATAATGCAGACGCTCTCAATTGCAGGCAGGGATGCAGTCACCAACAGGGCTCACGCACTAATGTTACATACTGGTATGCCCATCTTATTCATACACATGTATACAAATACAAACACACACCAATAAATATGAACAAATATTAAAAGAACTTAGAGACTGATTAAACATAGACAGTGCAGTTCTTAGAAAAGGATTTTCCTGGGGGTATCACTAAGGGTTCAAACTCCTACTAGAGTAAACATTGAAACTTTTTTTTCCAAAATATATATCGGCATAATCTATCATTACTGACACTGTCTTTGCGCTAAAAGATAAACATAGCTACCATGTTTCATTTAAATTACCTGCTGGGAAATTGTGTAGGTAGAAGTGACCTTAACCTCAAACCAATACCACAGCTTCTCATTTTACACAGTGAGTGTAAATAAGCCAAGTCATTTACCAGCTACTGTGATTAATGTTAAAATCTACGTTGATGTGAATGAGGTTTCTTTCTCACAGGTCAATACATATTTTTGCTTCATTATTTTCAAAGGAGTGATAAATTTAGAAGAGGAACGTTGCAGACACAGAAAATGGAACCGTGAGACATTGTCTCTAATTGTCAGACTGCTTAGAAACTTATGTCCATCAGCTCTCAACTGAGAGAAAATGAAAAACGCCCCAACACTGAACCCGCTGTTAGTACGTGAGCACTGAATAATCCAAAAAGAAAACAAAAAGGATCAAATGCTTGATAGATGTGCGACAACATGCCTTCTCACAAACTTATCTGCTTCCTTTTGAAAAGCTACTGGAGTCAGGTGATTCTTAGCTTAGCTTAGCATAAAAGCGGGAGGCTTGTCACTGCCATGCGTACGACAGGGAATCAACACAGCAGCGTTAATCGCAAGCTTATCACATTGGCTTTATGCAAGTTTTATCTCTGCGAGCACCAACTTATTTTTTTTGACCCAGAGCACTGTAAAATGCTGGACAGTAACTATGAAGCACAGTGATGCTTTTTAAGTTGGAACACATGAAAAATGAACTGAGAGTGAAAAAATGCCCAAGTCAGATTTTTTTCTTCTTCTTCTTCTTCTTTTTCTTAGCATCACCAGATTCGAGCACCTACTTCAAAGTGAAAATGTCAAATTCCCTCTAAGGCCAGTGTTTGTTTTTTCTTTTGTGAGCTCAGCACTTTGGCCTCTGTTAAAGAGGACCCGCTCCCTTTGTAGAAATAAAAAGCTCATTCTAAGCTAAAGACAACATGTTGCTGATCATATGGTGATATAACTGTAATATAAACATAGACTGTATATGAATACTGTATTACAAATATCTACTAACAGATTCCTCTAAAATTTAAGGCAACCTTTTACACATATACAAACAGCATCAGCCCTCTCATCTAACTCTTAGCAGAAAAGTGTATTCCCCAAAATGTCAAAATATTCCATTAACCCATTTAAGAAGCTTAAATAAAGACTGATAATGGCAGTTGTGTAACGGACAATGTGATAGCACATTGCTAGACAGAAAGCTTTCATTTGCTTCAGAATACTGTAGAAATAAATGAAAGAAAAAAGTCTTAAAAGACAAATTTGCATCCATAGCAACCCAGTGCCCTGGACAACTTATATATGCTGAAAGACATGGTTTACACAACAATGACTCAGTAAGGAATGTGTGAATAAATGTTAATCAAGATGGCAGAGATGTAAAACTCTAATCTAACATCTAATTTAATTAATCCTGCAGAGCTGGATTTATTAGTACTAGTCTTATTGGAGGATGGGTTCGCAAACATTTATTTTAACAACTGTGAGCCAATACTTATTCTTAAATATGTGGTTATCTGCTGCGTCTGTTAGAATCAATCCTGACCTGAACCTCTCCCAGCCTGCTGTTGCCACACCAGCCCCGCAGCTGGCTGATTACCGCAACTTCTTGAGGAAATGAAAATGTGGTGTACCCAAATCCTCCACACTCTGGCCTCCTGCCAGCTCACATTCACTTCTCCAAACTTGACAAAGAGGAACTCTTGGTCAGCATCAGAGAGAGGAATGTAAGATCTGCAACATATCCCAACTCTTCTCCCTGATCCAGCACACAAGAACAAATCGGAATCCATATTTTGCCTCTGTGTTGAAAAAGAAAACAAACACAGAACATGTGTTTTTAAGTCATAATGATACAGTACAAAAGACAATACATCAGCAACCGTTTTAGTCATTTACAGTATATCAGCCCTCACAGTTTCACAGCAAACGTATGATGTGTCTTGTTTGGGTGTGATTGCAGAAAAGGGAGGGTTTGGCTTCCTACTCACCTCTGTCACTTTAATCCTATTGCTAATTTGACACCAGACTATGACCTGGATGGAACCTTTTGTGTGTTTTCAGTTGTAGGTCACAACTGCTTCGGGCACTTCTCCCGGAAGAGACATAAAAAGTAACTTACTTCTCTTTTCCTCTGATAGCGGCTTCATTTAAAGACTGCAAAAACACAAATGCACAATTACAATATAAAACTTTTTTTTTTTTTATTCTTCATTAATAGATGAGCAACTAGTGTCAGTGGGGATCAGCCCCATGCAACCATCCACAGAAAAAGCAAAGTACAGAAAACATATAGATTGAATAGTTTTACTATACGTAAAACTATTAGAGATGACTCAAATAGAAGTGACTCAAATGAATACATACCATTTGAGTGCTAGTCATGGAAACATAGTAAATAAAAATTATACAAACTAACTTCACACTATTTGACCACTTTGGTTCAAACATTGGTCATATTAATACTTATGGAAGCTTTGTGGGACATTATGCCATGATTGTGGTTGTAGAGCTCCAGATAGCCACTGACAAAAATCAATGGATGGATGGGCAAAAAATTGGGTACACACACACACTCCAGAGGATGAATCATACTGATATCAGTAATCTCTAGTTCTTCCCTTTAATTTCCCTCTAAGGTTGACACATGTCTGCCTTATAGGTTGTGTGAAATCCTTAATTACTATCTTTCTCTATCATCCTGATTTTTTTATGTAGTGCACCATCACTAAAATTTCGCTAAAATTTCAATTGGTCCGTAGCTAATGACAATTTCTTTCGTTTTAGTTGTACTTTTGAGTTTATATTAGCAAATTTGAAAATAGAAGATAAGACGATAAACATGGTGTATTTCACACAGTATGTGCTAAACATGAGTATCTTTGTGTCAATTTGAGAAGGTCCCCATTGGAGCATTAGCTTGTATTTTATGCTATGCCCAGTACAGCCTCACAAAGTGTCCAGCAACCCTGCCATAAGAGACAGCAATGAGCCAGTTCAATTAATAAAGCAAATGGGCATGTAAAATAAGATTAGACCTAATTAAACCCCCCACTTCCTGCTCTTTGCCTTTTTTAACAGACTGGGCAGAGTGACAGGGAGTTTAAGCATCCGTGTAGATGGAGGCGAAGTGGGAAGGACAGCTTCATATGCGTTACGTCAGCCGCAGGGGACAGCTGGGTCCGACTGTCTTTTCCTGCCATACCCATTTGGCCCCAGCAATCATCTTGTCTTGTGATAAAGGTCTCTCATCGCTACGAGGCTCCTTGGCACTATCTGGGAGCTACAGACAAAGAATATGCTGATTAAACATGTCTTAATTAAAGCGATTACATGCACAAGGCAGTTAAATATCCCATGGGCAGCCAAATAATGATGAAGGGGAAGGAGAAGAAAGAAAAAGGCTTTTGTTGCGGGGGGGGGGGGTGATGAGAAATTGACAACGGCTGCTTGTTGGCACAAATTTAAGTGACCCACACATTCTTTAGGGACTAAGAGTCTTCTGAGTTAATATGCTACGTGAGGGAGTGAGTTGTCCTCTCCTCACGGGGACAGCCTGCTTTTTGCCCCAACAAACACCCCTACCTGACTCACCACACCTACAGGCCACTTCCAGGTCATCGAGCTTCCAGCGTGGAAGACCTTGCCAAAGATGCAGGAAAGAAGTTACTTCTGCTTCATTTAATAAAGCTGGCCAGTTTAGGGCCTGAATAAGCTGCCGAGGTTGTGGTGGGAGGCAAGATGGAAAGTATGAAGTCATGATAAAAGCTAAATGAACATCAGTAACTTTCAGGCGTTCTTCGGCTTTGTCCTTTTCTGGAAAAAAAAGTTTTGTATTTGAATTATGTATGACTTTCCGTAAAACTCTGACTTAGATTATAACTTTATGATTTTGCAATTCACTTCACACTGTGGTAAGATTTGCTCGGTCAGCCACCCTGGCTGCTTTCAGGTAGTTGAATTCTCTGTAAAAAAATATATTTTGGAAACTTGATTCATGACTCAGTGAGTACAGTTGTGTGACATTAAAACCCTTCCTATAAATGACACACTTATACAGTAGCATGTTTCAAACGCAAATATGTCCTCTCAGGTAAGTTATTGTGGGCTTCTGCGTTGCACAGTTCACTTCACCTGCCCTCAGTCTTTCTCCCAGGTGCAGCCAGCAGTCATCACATAGTCCAGTGATGTGCTAAGTGCCAAGAAAAAGCAGAAAACAAATTCCAAATATGGCTCTGCCACAGGCACCATCTCTACCGTCAAGACTAAGCTCAGCTTTTGATTTGTAATACAAATACATTTGCTAAATTTATAAAAAATTTCTTTGCTTTTTCATTATTGACAAGCATAATTTTATGAATTTCAAAATTAAATTTTAATAAGAATAATTGTGCACAATTTGAAGGGATCTGACTACATTTTTAAGCCACTGTATGTGTTCAACTTAGGCTGTTGCTCTTGTTCTCCGTGCTCTTATCATCCTGGATACCACCGGTCTTCAAAGAAGGTGACAGGATTCCATGTCCTATATCAGGTGTTTGAACAATGTTTCTGTGAATTTCTCTGCATAGCCAGATAGTCATTGTGCAGAAATTACTCAGAGCAACAGAGGCAATTAAAGATCTCAAACAGGATATTCTTTTTTTTTCTTTTTATGTGATATGTTAGAATTCCACAGCACATGCAAATCTTTAGTACATGCGAATTTAGCAATGATAGGGTGAGACAATTTCATTTAGGTAATCAAAAAAAGCAAAATAAATAAATAAAAATAGAATATGAAAATCTAACCAAATCTTACTAAGAAATGTCATCCTATAAATGCATTTATCAGTTTCACACCAGGTGCAATGAGAGGTTGGACATCTGTGACATCCAAAAGTAGCAACTATAGTGACCTTTAGTGAGTGCGTGAGGTCACTCTGAAACTGGAACCGACCACTGACTGATACTTCATTCTGTTTCCCTGAAACTACTTCTGTTTCTCTGTTTCCCCTTGATATTTCTTTTCACTGACAGGAGAGCTGACTGGCATGTTGGACCACTGTTTTAGTGGGAGGACCAAGCTGACCAGTGGATAACAGCTGTCTAAACCTCTGAAACCTTTGACTCCCACAACCAGAGGAAGTGCATGGCATATGAAAAAAATTGCTTAATGCCTAAAAAGGCGAATGCAGCAAGTCTGCTTTGGCGTAGTACACCTCATTTATCTTTTCATGAGGTACGCAGTTGACACAAAGTAACGAGCAAAGCTAAGTGTGGTTTTATTGTTTCCATACATAGTTTGATATGTGATTCAAATTCACTATGAACTGAAAGTGCTCACATTAATGTGACCACTAAACACAGCCAGGTACCCATCGCACTAAGGTTAAGGGTCACACCAGCAATTTAACACATTAAGAACAGTAACTCACTATTTTACACCCCCTGTAAACACAGCGATGTAGCGTCTTCTGTGGCTTCTCATGGGAGCTTTTTCAGGTCTGAGGAAATAATCTGATGATGTCATCTGGGGTATTTCAGGAAATCTGTGTTTCAAACTGGAGGTGGGGTGTTTGACAGAAGTTTGCATTTGGAAGGCAAATTTATTATGGGAAACAGAGTATAGCATTTCAGCCACTGCCACTTTAATTTTGACCTTTTCTTTAAAAGCCTGTTTTTGTGCATCTAAGTTCACATGAGTGTCCTTTTAAAGCTCAAAATACAGACACCGTGTTTTCAGTCAATTTCCTCGACACAAAGGGACCAAAAGTCCAGGTATTACCTTACCATGTACCACGATTTTCTCTCCAAGGTCTTTCCAGTTACACATCTGCAAGTATGAGTTAACTATTAATTAGTTCTACTAAGAATAAACTTAACTAGTCGAATCAATGCATCACAAGAAAAGGCTAAAAATATTAACGTATGCTGTCCTGCTTGATAATGAAAAAAACACGCACACAGGATCATGACCTTAGGATACGTGACTTATAAGGAAAAGGATGCAACGTTGAATCAGTGTCCGTGGAGGCATGGCATGGCTGGGAGGCTATTCAGAGGTCATTACTATACAGAGAAGACAATTTTGTCTTTCCATCAACCAACATTCAGTTAAGGGAGAATGTCTGCTTTCAAAAAGCATACGTTAGGGATTGTGTCACTTCTTTGCAGTTTATAGACTATAGAAATATGAATACAGTAGCCCATATTTAATAAACATAGACAACTGGCTAGTAAGTGCAATAAACATGATATATTATTATTTTTAATGATACAACTAGGACTATCCAAATCCTACAGGACTGTTTAAATGTAGTGAGCAACACTTTATTCAGTGGGTTGTTTACTCCCATCTTTAAATGTTTGTTTTAAACACGTATTCATATTCATTCATAGTTTTGTCTTAATTGTGTCTTCCTTTGCCAGACACACTTTATGGTTCATTGTGTTTTCAAGACCTCGCGCCCAAGAGTTGACGCCACGGCCTGCCTGGGTGAAGGAGGGCAGCAGGGCGCCTCCTCCTCCTCCTCCTCCCACATCCCGGAGTGCTGGAAGCGGGCCAGGAATGGGATTGGCTTCCCGCTCCTGTAAGGGAGGAACCGGTGCGCCAGGATACCCAAATATGGACCAGCCGATATCAGTTTGGATCGCATGACTCAGCATCAGAGTATATATCCGATGGGATTTGTAGGTGAGGCTAAAAGGCAAAGTGGATCTTGGAGAGTATTACATCTGCCAATAAGACTGGGGCTTGTTGTGTCTTATATGACTTTGAGCCGTGGGAAATTTTTTGAACTGACTTATTATTAAATGATGAGTGCGGATATGCCCTTGAGGTAGGCTACTGTACGTACCTACCTAGAGTGCGGCTGAGTTTATTCCATGCCGAATAGGCCTTGTCTTGTTTACTGTTCTAGTTCCCGGCAACAACGTCATCAAGTGCGTGAGGCGGGGAATAGAAAGGAAACAACCAATCGGCATGTTTGTCGCAACGCTCGTGGTATCGGATCATATAAATACAGAGGAACTTGTCGGCCGCCTGTCATTACAGAGGAAACCGAAGAGAAACTGTTGGTAAAGAGCAGAAAAGCGGCTTCTACATACGAGTGGATTGAAAACATCTGAATTAGTCACTGGACTCCGCTTTGAATCCAACTAAAGGTACAAAACGACGACTTGGTACAGTACTGTTCCACTATTTTGGAAGTTTTGCTCTGTTTTGATAGCTTTGATCTTCAGTATAATAATACAGCGGGACTTTGTGCTGGAGATTGAATCAGTTGGGACACTGACGCCTCGGTGTCCAAGCCACATCATTGCAGCGCACTCTTGTATTTGACTGTCTGATTTGCAAATATGTCCACAATTATGGAACAGCCTTTTTATGACGACTCGTTTCTCTCTGCTTATGGCCATCCAGGCGCAGCCCTGCCAGACTACAAGCTGCTAAAGCAGAATATGAACTTGAACTTCTCCGACTCATATCGGAACTCAAACTTCAAGTCCCAGCACCTGCGCGCCGAGAGTGATTTCTATTCAGCGGGGACGGCGGACTTGGGCTCCCTGAAGCTCGCCTCTCCTGAACTGGAGCGACTGATCATCCAAAACAGCAACGGGGTCATCACTACAACACCGACACCTGCTCCGTACCATTACAACCGCGGGATCACAGAGGAGCAGGAGGGTTTTGCGGAAGGTTTTGTGAAAGCGCTAGACGACCTGCACAAGATGAACCAGATGGCTCCTCCTAACGTGTCCATCGGCACCGGTGGCGTTGCATGCTCGGCTTCAGCCTCTGTGTTCGGGTCCTCCATGCAGCCAGAATCACTCGAGTACACCACCCTGAGTAGCTGCACCACGAACCCCAGTCTGTCTTCTGCAGCCAGCTATCCCTCTACCAACATCAGCTACCTGCCTCACCACCAGTACCACCAGCATCCCCAGGCTGTTGCGCATGGATCTCACCATTTCCAACACTCACTGTCTGGAGCCAGCATCCATTCGCAGCGCTTCGCTGGGTTGAAAGAGGAGCCACAGACCGTCCCTGACATGCATAGCAGCGACAACAGCTCTCCGCCGATGTCCCCCATCGATATGGAGAACCAGGAGCGGATCAAAGCGGAGCGCAAGCGGCAGAGGAACCGGCTCGCCGCCTCGAAATGTCGCAAGCGCAAACTGGAGCGCATCGCTCGTCTAGAGGACAAGGTCAAAGTGTTGAAAACGGACAACGCCGGACTGTCAAACACGGCGTCTGTACTGCGGGAGCAGGTGGCTCAACTCAAACAGAAAGTCATGACGCATGTTAGCAGTGGCTGCCAGCTCATGTTAGCGCCCAAAGTAAAGTCTTATTGAAGAAACAATGCACTTTTAAAAACACTGGACACGAACTGCACTGACGCCACAATAAACAATGTCTGCGCAATGCAGACCTGGCTCTTTACGATTTCTCTGTGTTAAAAAGCCTAGACACAGAAATCATAAAAGACTAAAACACTTTGGGCATTTTTGAAAGTGTCATCTTGACTTTGCCTGTTTACATTTTTCTTTAAATGCTATATGTGACGCGTATGTAAGTTATTCGTTTTTGAAACATCCGGATTTTTTTTTACTTGTAACATATATTTAAGTAAATGAAATTGTGAGAACAAGATATGCTGTTGTTTCTTATTGAGGTTGTATTTTTAAACTTTCAATTCTAAGGAATAGTTACAGTAGCCCTATTCTTGTCATTTTAACCACACTGTTGTCAGTCATCTCTCCGATCAGCAATTCGGTTTACAGCGGCAGTAGTTGCTTGACGTTGGAGACGTCCCAGCGTAGGATTGTTTCCCTATTGACGTACATGCGTCCCTCCATATATGGGCAATGTAGACTTGCAAACGTCACATCGCGAAAAGGTTTCCGGGAACTCCCTCCTACATTACCCGTCACAAAAGCTGTGCTCTCCCCTTCACACCACAGTTTTGTGTGTGTGTGTGTGTGTGTGTGTGTGTGTGTGTGTGTGTATATATAGAAGAGGTTTATTCGAGTTCAGGGAGTTTCCCCATTCTGCTTTCAATTTCCCAAAACAAGCCCTGAGAACACTAGTTCAGGAAAAATGGGTTGCAGAAAGTTCCAGACAAACAAGCATAATAGACTTTCTGATGGTTGACAGCTACTTTGAAATTACAAGAAGCAGTGACAACAAAAGCGGCCAGAAATGCGTGTTTGAGTAAGTTGTGTAGGAGTTGCCTGTAGCCAAAAACAAAATGCCCAGTAGATGGTATAAAGCTAAAAGTAAAGGCAATAGTTTTATACCACCAGGTGCAATAACATACATTTCATTTCTCAGTGAAAATCATTTGTAGCTGGGACAGACATGGAGACCTGCATTTAATTATTTCAACAAGTCTTACCCAATTCAGTTCCATGTACCAACATCAGCTTGTTGTGCTGAGTCAAACACCACAAGAACTCCAATATTCAACACTGTGACGTAGTCCAGATTCATTGCCAGACACAAGAACCGGGAGTGACACACTGAGTTAATCTCCATAATGTCTGTTGGCGTTACTTTAAACTTGAACTATAAAGCGCTTAAGACAGATTTAGGAAGGCTCATGGTGCCATCTACAGGCCATGAACTAAATTACTTCCACATTTCTAAAACAAAAAACCTTTAGTCATATTTTTTCCCACTGCTTTAATCGAGGTGGTAATGTGATTTATTTCTGACAGCAAGAAAAATGTTAACACTTTTTTCTGAAAAAAAGAACAAAACTATACTTTCAGTGCTTAAGACTAATAGGTCATCTCACCAATAGTACACTGGATGAACAAAGAGTTGCAACAAAGTATTTCTTTATCTAACAAGTTCTGAAATTTGTTGGGTTAAAGGATTAGACTGGACGCCATGAGATACTGCTTCACAGGGACCCACTCATCCAATGGCAAGTGCTCTGGTTAGGAAGTCAGCTAAGAAGACCTTCACATTTAACTCTTGGAGAAGTATGCTTTGCTCTTCTCCACGTCTGGGATGATGGTGTCGCTCCCAGGTTTCCAGCCAGCAGGGCAGACTGAGTGGGGAGGGAGACAGGACAAAGTGCACCATGAGACATTAGTGACAGGCACTGAACTTTGCATAACCTCAGGAAATATATTTAAATACCTGGGGAAGATGATTAAGTAAATAATTAATGCAATCCAAAGCCATTTAAGCATAATTTAAAATAAATTTTTATCCAAGATATTTACATGGTAGTTATGAAATTTGCAATGTAAAGTACAGTATTTGATCATACAAATATAAAATCAAATGCTAAAGTAGGAGTAATAAATCAGTTTCATTGAAGGTCTTGGAAAACTACAAACCAAACACCTCAACATGCGAGTAATCAACAATCAGCATTGTGCTGCAAAGTAATGATTTTGTTTGGGGTTTTTTTTTGGGGGGGGGGGGGGGGGGGGGGGGGGGGGGAGTAAATAAAGAGGATAACAAAAACCTTTTAACATCTCATGTTAATGTGCAATGGTTAAACTAAGTGTTGCCAGAACATGAAACAAGGATTACTTACCCTCCCCATATTTGTCAGTGTGCTGGAAGGCCTGGACCAGGCGCAGAGTCTCATCGACAGAGCGACCCACGGGCAAGTCATTGATGGTGATCTGCCTCAGGATGCCTTTGTCATCAATCACAAACAGACCTCTGAGAGAGGCACATATGGGGTTAGAGTATGGCATAAAACTTGTTGCTACATTTCTTTAGCCCTCAAAACTGTCTACAGTAGTGTTTAGAGTAGTGATCACAGTGCAGAGTCTTTCAGAAACCTTTTACTTGCCATCACACAAGACGTTTCACTGACCTGTATGAAATGCCTTCATCTTCCTTGAGCACACCATAGTCTGTGGAGATTGTCTTGGAGAGGTCTGCCACAAGCGGGATTTTCATGGTACCCAGACCTCCCTGCTTCCTGGGTGTGTTAATCCTGTGGGGATCAAATTACAACATAATTACAAAGTTAGAAATTCAAGTTGTGTTGTAAATTTAATGTGGGGTGCAACACCTGGGGATTGTCTTTTTGCTGCTTGAACACTGGAATTCCCATTGTGGGATGAATAAAGTCTAAATTTCAAGTGCACCCAGTTATTTAGAGATTCTGTGCCCTGCAAATATTTTAAAGAAAATTAAAACTCCCCATCTCTACATGTGCCAAGTCTTTTTGAATAAGTAAAGACTCAAGGCACATTAAAGAGATTGTTTAACAGAATAAATAAGCAGAGATGCTTCAAGACCTTCGTCACATAATACAATAGGACAAATGAAGGTGGTCACAATGAGGCACGTTCCACAATGAAGTAAAAATGTAACATCAAAAGTCAATCTATAATTTTGTATGTGGTGTAATTTGTGGCCCCGGAATCCATGGCCCACCTTTAATAAAAATAAAAATAAGATACTCAAGAAAGTGCAGTTGATTCAGAAACCGTTACCTCAGAACTTATCAAAACTACACAGAGAAACTGAGTGAAAGGAGATAAACCGAAGGGGTGGGTGTCGCTTCGCATCTGCCCAACCTTTAACGGTGTATTTGGAAAGTGACAAAACCAACAAAACTGTAAAATTAATACAAAGTAAAGTTTAGTCTGCAACTTAAATTTACTGCATCCTATTTATTGGATATTTGTGGAGACTCATGTTACTTAATAAATGAAATATTGTTGCACAGTGCATTCCTGTGAAGAAGTTTAGGTGTAGTAGCTAATAAGCAATAGTTGTGTGGATATTATCTCAAAACTGCTGCTATATAGTCCACACAGCATGCAATCACACACAGACTACAGAAAAACTCAAGTTTACTTTTAGCTAAACAGCAATTCTTACCATGCCAAGTGACTGAAGTGAGAGTCTACGGAGCAGCCAATAACCTCACAGCCAATACTGCGGAATTCCTCTGCCCTGTCACTGAAAGCGATGATCTCAGTGGGGCACACAAATGTGAAGTCCAGGGGGTAGAAGAAGAATATCACATACTTCCCTAAAGGGCACGAAAGGCAAAAAACTCCAACATTAGATATACTGTACAAGTTAAAAAAAGTAATTATTCAAGAAGTCTGGGTGTAAATACAGAAGTCGTCTGAAAGCATTAGACAGAGTTCCTAAAAAAAGGAAGGGATACATCCACTACAAGTGGTGTCCACCCTAAAACCACGTTACCTCTGTAGTCTGACAGTTTGATGTCCTTGAACTGTCCATCCACTACTGCTGTGGCTTTGAATTGTGGGGCAGGCTTGCCAATCTTAGCATTTCCAGAGGACATGGCGGTGCTGGTGGTACCTTTCTGAAGCCGAGAAAGCAAATACGGTTAGTAGAAAAATCCTGCTGATCTTAGTCCATTTAGATAAGTGCAGCTGGGTGGAGCCTGAGGCACCACCTGCTGCTCTGACAGCAGTCACATCTTCAACACAGCTGAAAAGAACAATTGTGACATTTCGAATAAAAAACATCAGCGCTTCAGGTTTCACATGGCACACAATTCTTTTCAAGCCCATTGACAATTCTTGCGGTGCTCTAAAGCTTGTTCAGCCAGGCAAACCACATAAAGTCACATGCAAGTCATGCTCAACCAACAGGGAACAAAAGCCCGTCAGAAAGCTTACATAAGCAAAAGCTAGTAAGGGGATAATTACTGGATATAAATTTGCTTTATTTAGGCAGCAACATGCACTAAATGAAAAAGGTTGCCACTCTTAGTTTTAAGCAGTAACAAGAGCAAATTTTTGAAAACACATCTATGTCGTCTTGAACGGTTTCTATGGAGTTCTAACGTTACGGTTGCTGCAAACATTGGCTGGCCAAAGTCCAGCAGGGTAACCTTAAACTACAGTTCAGGGATTCACGTGAAATGTCCTTTGTCAAACAGCAGCGGCCACAGAACAAAATAAAAAGGAGCAGTACTTCATGCAAAATGCATCACAGGGCCAAAGAAGGAGCCGGAATCAGGCCCACACACTTAAAGAATGAGTGGAGCAACAGAGCCGCACTGCTTGGCTAGCTCAACGTTAGCTTAATCTCCTTAAAGCGGTCTTTGAGCTTCTCTTTGTTCTAGTCCAAACAGTAACTACTCCTGGGTGAGTCGTGCAAAATGAAGCAAACTTCTGAAAGTAAAAAACAAGAAAAATAACCTTTATCTCACCTGCGTAGCGAAAGGCGGTGGAGAAGTTTGCGGGGCACAGGTCCACTGCTGACAGAGAAAAGAGGGTCAAAAGAGGGAAAGCTGCGTGCAAGACGTAGGCAGCGCCAGCTGTGGCATCCGGAAGTGAAAATAATTTATTTCAAAGTAAAAGTCGAAATTAGCGCGTCTGCCTGTGTGATGTTGTGGACAGGTGAGCCTTTATTTGCAAAAATATAACTGTTATACATGTGGCCATTTTAACATAAAAATAATATATGTTTTATAAAAATACTGAGAAGTAATAAATGCTGAGGATCATTGTGGGGTAGTGCACAGTGTATCAAATGTTGTTGTGTATGGGGCTGTGTAGCTGCAGAGTGCTCAGCCTTTGTCCTCCCTGACATTATTTTGGGTTTGTTTTGTGACTAAGGGTTGCGTGTAGTGTTCAATGCTGAGCTCACAGCGGGCGCCCAATGTGGTTAAGTTTTTTCAAACTTCACAATTTTGATGTGCAAATTTCCAATTTTTTAACTTTAACTGCATTACTTTTTAGATATAAAGCCTAAAAAACCCAACAGGATATAAAATAGCCCAGTTAAAATGAACATTACAGTAACTAAACACGTGTTATTGCATTATTAATGATCTGATTGCATAATATAATAGTAGGAGTGTTGTGTAAAAATTGTCAGCAACCATTTTGCTGGATTACAAACACTTTTACTTTATTATTTGATTACATCACACTATTAACATTTCTGTACCTTTTCTTAAGTTGAATTTTGAGAATTTCTGCTACATTGTGTTTTTAGACTTCAGATGTTTGTTGTTTTCAGATGCAAGAAAGCTTCTTATCGCTCTCCCCGGAACATAGAACTACAAAAATTGTGCTAGGAATTTCTTTTTAATTCAAGTATAAACTAGTATCAGTAATATGGAACAAAATTAAAAAATACTAATTTCCATACAGAACACATCACACATATCGTCCTGCACCTAATGGTATATTTACAATCACTCATTCTTTTGCTCATTCATGTGTTTTTCTTATAATAATTTATTAAGTAGACTTTCCTTTTTTCTCTCTCCCTCCTCTTTCTTTTGTTTTCTGTACTGTGTCCCAGAGGACTTTGACCTTTCCATGATGCAGTGTAGGGATGTCATGATACTGAAATTTCTAAATTCAGTATAATACACTGACAAATATTAACTGCAGGAAAGACTGGGTAGCCAAGAGCAAGTTCTGCTGCAACCAGACACACAGACCACACACATATCTATTAGCCCTGAGAAAACCAGACCCTGCAGGACCTCTGGGGCTCTGAGCAAAGATGTATGATGTGAACACATTGTTTAGTTTTGAACACAGGATAACTGGTTTTGAGGCAATAGTTTGGTTTTGATAGAAAAGTCTGGGGTTTTGTTACTGTAGTTTGAAGTTTTGGATTTGTGTTTAATGTTTTGAGAAAATGGGTTTCAAGAAATTTGTTTTTGCAATTGGGAAAAAGTGTAACGATAATGGGATCCACTTGATTTTCATCATCATCTTCTGGGAACAGTAGAAATCTTCTCTTATCTTACCACTTTTCCATTGGTTTCACACATGTTTTACACCATTTTCCATGTGTCATTTGGTGACCCAAAGCTGTATTGAATTATCAAGACATGGGAACAATCCAAGTATGATGCTGATCAGAACCTGTGGCCTACTTGACATGAGCAAATAGAATAAACAAAATTTCAAGTCTTTGTCAAATTTTTAATGTTTCCAACCAAAACTTTCAATTTGTTGTTTTTTAGCTGTCTGTATTTTCATCTTAGTATTTATCATATTCATCTTTTTTGTTTGAACAGTATAAAAAAACCTTATGAAATCTGATGCAGAATACAGTACAAATGCTCAACTGTAGTGTGTATTAATTAATTTAAAAATGTGACTTAAGAGTGGACACAGGTGTCTAAGCAGAGGAGAAAAAAACTGTAATCTAATGGAGTTTGGGGTCTTTCAATGACACGTGTGTCAACTGTTTTGGAAAATGATGAATAACATTTATGAAACCAACTGAAAAGTATTAACCCATTTGAAAGAGAGGAAGGGTGATGTAGTTTACATAGAGTATGTACCAAAGCAAAAAGTCATGCAAGCATACCTCATTCTAAATTGTATCTATCCTTTCAATGTGATTTTACTAGAGCAAAAGCAAATAACAAATCCAGCTGCACTCTGCACCTGCATTTTTTTTGAGATGGTCTGGAAAAAATGGTTTGATGACATTCACAATGGTATGATGGTTAAACTGTACTTTTGTTTTCAATTTAAATGAGCAAATCCTACCCAAAATCAGACACAATTTGTTGGTGGATTGTACTGCATCAGATTACATGAAATCTTTTCTTTTGTTTGCACAGTAAATCCAAGAACAGATTTTGTGAAGTAACTGCTTTGAAAAAGGTTTGCAACAGTTTAAAAGATCACCAGAAATCTGGAAGTAAACACACACCCCTTTGATAACCTCGGGCTTTTATTTTGAAAAGGCACAACAACGGCAAAATGACGATCAATACTTCCGTCAATTTAGCCCGTGTTTGATATTTTGAGGCAGTCTGTGCAGGTTGCAGGTACATTTAATTTTATTTGTAAGTATTAGTATTAGCTTGGTATCACTTTTAGGGCGTAGGATGTGGCGGTACACTCAATACTGGGTAGATAAACTCTAATAAGGGCTAACATGCTAGCATGCTAAAACAGCAAAGGGTGCAACAGAGGTAGCTTAAACTAGCTTTTCTAGCTTCAGTTACAAGATGCTTCAGCCACTTCAAGGTTTATATTTTGTCTATTCGCTTTTGGCCCGATAGAGTGTAATAATGCCTGTAATAAAACTAGAAAAGGAAAGTTTGTCTTAAGCGAATAAAGTGTGGGTGTTTCAGGACAGTTAAACAGTAAAACGTTTCTTTTATAACGTTACGGTATGTAACGCCACGACAAGTAAAACTCTTTGCTGATCTTTAAAATTTGGTTAACAATACAACACATTGCTTCCACTAAATTATTTTCATTCAGTTTATATCTTCCTTTTCCACTCAGATACACAGGAAGTCGACTGACTCATCCCTCAAATAATATCATTAACCATGGATTCACAAGGTGAGGGCAATGTTCATACATTATTAATTAATACTGGTGCTTACATCATTTTATCTAAATCCTAGTAGACTTGATTCTTCAACACATAAACATTTTTTCAAGCCTTGATTTGTAGGGATGCACTAGTTTACTAACATTGACTTTGGCCACATGTGTTTGATAAGCCTAAGATAAAATTCAGTCTTTTTGCTGTCAGATGTATTTATTCAGTAATTGTGGCCCTCATATTATAGTAAAGAAATTTGGTCCCAGTGAGTTTCAAGCAGGGTAACAGAGGTCAGCATATGTTAAATTTGGGGAAAGAAAGAGCTGGTATCTATTGACTGGAAACCCCATTTTACTCTCTGCCATTACTATAGTGAATTTGGAGGGGATATGGTAAACTGAATACTTTCCATATGGGTTTTTAGAACAGGTTTTTCTGTACACACTGTTTATCTTTTATTATGTACTGTATGTCTGATGTTGCCTTATGTGTCTGTGTTCCTTGTGTAAATTTACTGGTGCACAAATTATTGCTGTTTGAGTTCATTTCAACCAAACTGAATTAAGATTTGTGGTAATCAACTCCCATCTGCCCACAGCCACCCCACAACCGGTTATATGTGAAGTCTGTGGAACGTACTTTGAAACACGACGAGGCCTGTCCAGCCACGCTCGCCTCCATCTTCGGCAGCTTGGTGTGACGTTGTCAGAAAGCAGTGGAGCTCCTATAGAGCTCCTCTACCAGCTTATGCAGGAGAAAGGTGGCTCACTCCCAGATGTTAAAGTAGACCCCTCTGCACTCGGGCCAACCCCTTTAAAAAAATCAATACAGCAGGATACCAGGAGTCCTTCAGCACAGGAGGACAAAAGTAATTCCTGCAGGGCAGGGGTTACAACTAAGATAACCCCACAAAAGATGGATCATCAAGGATCTCCAGTTAAATTAAAAGAAGCCACTTTGCTCCCCTCTTCTCCTTCTGCAAGTAGGCTTAGTGAAGGCGGCAGCTCTTCCTCCATAGAGCACCAAACATCATCAACCAAGCCACTCTGGGCTCCACTGGAAACCGACGCCCCCATCACCTTAGGTATGGCTGTATCTGGAGTAATTGAGTGGAGTGATGAGTTGTATGACAAAGACACAAACTTTAAGTACCTTATGCAGTTCTATGTCTGTTAATGTAACATTTCTTTTTCATATCGTGGTTTTCATTGTTGCAGCTTCAGACACCAGCAATGAAGTATATGTTTGTCAACTTTGTGGGTGCTGGTACGAGACACGCAAGGGTCTGTCCAGTCATGCTCGTGCCCATCTGCGCCAGATAGGAATCCCTGACAGTGAGATCAAAGGCAGCCCCATTGATTTTCTTTACCAGGTTGTGGAGGATGAGGACCTCAAACCCATCAGCAGTGATCTCCCGGAGCAGCTCGCCTCAAACAGTTTTCCTATTTCGCCCTCCAAACGTACCTCTGATATGTCATTGTCACCTGCATCTACCCCCAACAAACGGCCTAAAACATCTGAGGAGTGTACCTGTATTCTGTGTGGAGAGGAGTTTGAGAATCGAAAAGGCCTGTCCAGCCATGCTCGCTCTCACCTTCGTCAGATCGGGGTGTATGACTTACTGGGGAAAACCTCTGCAATCGACACTGTCCAGGAGCTGGTCAGCAGTGGCGTGTTAAAAGCCATGTTCCCCTCTAAAACAAATAGTACAACCAGCTCATCTGCCGAGCCATCTCTCGCCCCAGCCTCTCCTGCAGCCCAGGCTGTGTCCCCTGGCCAATCACAGGCACCTCTTTTCTCAGCAACCCTTTCCCAAAGCCCTGCAAAGAGTACCCATTCTCCTCAACCTCCTGTTAACAAAGCCCCAAAAGCTAAGAAAGGTTTTCGCTTAGCAGTAGATCCCCTACATAGAAAGCCCAAGCCTGAGCCTGTGGAGATTGACGTGTCCACTCAGCCAAAGGAATTCAGTCCCAACCGAGACTCTCCCATGCAGAAGTCACCCACTGCTGTTGCTTCAAACCTTTCTAATGAAGGTAAAGTAGACAGCTATACCTCCATTGGCTAATTGTTAGATGACTTTTGGACCTGTTATTACATGCAGAAGTTGATTAGATTAGGTTTTGTTTTTTCCAATAATTTTTTTGTATCTGTATGTCAGCATTCGTATGTATCCTCTGTTTCATAGATGTACACTCTTCCCCATCAGTTCTTTGTGACTTCTGTGGGCAGCTGTTTGAGACCCGCAAAGCCCTGTCATGTCACGCTCGTGCCCATCTACGCCAGCTTGGACTCACCTGGTCGATCAAAACGTCACCAATTGACCTCCTCAAGGAGGTCATGATGCATGGTGACGAAGGCAAGAAAGGATCTTTATCAACAGGCAAAGCCTCGTGGAGCCCTCAAGGCTCCAAAAGGCCCCGGGACAGCCTCCAAATGGGCGAATCATCCTCAAGCACCTGCGCCACACCTCTTGATTATTCCATGAAGGAGAAGTCCCCATCTAGCAAGAGTGGGCCTTCACACACAGGTAAGAAACTAATATTACTGTAAAGCCATAATTAGTATTTGTGTTGGACTCCACTGAAGTACATGTTTCTCTAAATGTGGTGGATCTGTATTAAGGGGCTAGTCTATGTTTTTGTATGACTCTGCTCCCATTATGGCAGTCAATGACATGTTTCCTAACTACAACCAGCACTGTCCTGGTGCCATAAATACTCATTGAAGAACCAAATGGGTGTCAGTTAATAGTAGACTATATGTCTTTGACCTGTTTTGGTAAGAAAAAGGAATAACACCAGTCTTCTTCTTTGACATCCCTGGCTTATTCCTGACAATTATCTTTTTTCCCACATTAATCTACCATTCGACGTTTTTCTACAGTATCAAAATTAACACTTGTACTTACTCTTCTGTTGATTTGACTTCGTAAATGTACTAAACAGCTAATACTTGACTAATGTCTCATCTTTTTGTCAGACACATCCTGTGAGCTTTGTGGGTTTGACTTTGAAAATCGTAAAGCTCTGGCCAGTCACGCACGCGCTCACCTTCGACAGCTAGGGCTCATCGAATGGAAGGCAGACGGAGCAACTTCACCAATTGAACTCCTCAGTGAGTTGATCCAGAGGGACCCAGTCAAAGTGGCAGCAATAACCCAACGCTATCGAATGGGCAGCCTTTACATCAAGAAGGTGGGCTATGCTCTAAATTATCCTCTTAACAGTTTCAATTTATATTCACATTCACACAATGAATAAAGTTTAGTTAACTTTACATACATTTTCTTTCAGTCTGGGAGAACTGCTGCTTCGCCTTCTATATTCATAAAGTCTGACTCTGTGCCTGGAGCGAGCTTGAAGCCTGAGCAGAAGGTGAGCAGGGAGAACTCAGGTGTCCCTCCCGGAACATCTAGACAAGGCCACATACGCACTAATGACCCTGGTGTGCGTTCTCCAAGAGGTGAGATGTGATAGTCTCAGGAAGATAGCTGTAAAACAAAGCTTGTTTCTGAATGCTAATTCCTCTCTGCATAATTATAGGGGTTCATCCTTCAAAACATGTAGTGCCTATGGGAGACGAAAGTCAGGACCCCCAGCAACCATCCCGTTCTGGCAGCATCCCTGCTCTTTTACCTAAGCCCCCGCTAACACCGTTGGTCAAACTAGTGGGCAAAATGTACTACCTCAAGTGCAGGTCAGTCTATAAATTAAACCACAGACATGTATGCACAGATGCTCCATTGGCCGCTTCTGTCCATTGATGCGATACATTACATTTACTGCCACATTGGACCAGGCTGGTAGACTTATACAAGGAAACACTGGAGCTCCAGTTTTTTGTGGATAGTCATGTTGGAGTGCATTGTAGGGGCGGCAGTAACTCACATGGTAGAGTGGCCACCTACCAACCATAGGGTTGGAGGTTTGTGCCATGCTCTTCCCAACCACATGTCGAACTGTCCCTGGGCAAGACACTATACCCCCAACAGCCCATCCCCATCCCCAGCCGTGCAGTGCCGTTCCCAAGCCAGGTAGAAATGGGGGAGGGTTGCATCAGGAAGGGCATCCGGTAAAAAAACTGTGCCAAATCAACATGCGAACAAAATGATCCGCTGTGGCGACCCTGAACTCACAGGATAAGCCCAATGGACCAAGTAATAAATAACTAAATACTGGAGTCCATTACAAGAAGAGGTGGTTCTAAAGTTTTGGCCAACATATATAAAATGAAATCTTTAGAACCACTTCTTCTTATAATGTAGTACACTCCAATACCCATTTTGACCTCAATAATAAACACTTTAACAACTTTCTGACAGTTTCAACCTAAAAACGAAATGACAACCTTTTAAAAGTAGAAATCGTGGCAGAGCCACTGTATTGGATTGCATTAAATTGCACAGGCTGTTATATTGTTATGCCTGATTGGTGTATTTTGACAGGAATAATAATTTATTTAAAAAACATGGTACAATTACAGTGATAAAGTGATAAAAACCTCATTTTTATTTGCTATCTAGTCATACAGAATATTCACCCTGTTGTTTAATTGCAGACATTGCTGTACCTCATGCATCAGACTACCCATTTCTCTGTGTACTCTCTGTGTTTAGGTTCTGTGAAGTAGTATTTCACGGACCTTTGTCTGTTCAGGAGCAGTGGATCATACACCTACAGAAACACATCCTGTCACTGGGCTACAAAGGCAAAGCGTCTCCTCCAGCTGCATCGGTGGCAGCTCCAGCCCTTGTCCACCCAGTAGCTGTCTAGTCAGAAATGTTTCTGTAATTCACTCTAAACAAGGTCGGCATCCTGCGTCACAGTTGAGAAGTGTTTGTATTCTTTGATATAACCGATATCAGAAAAGTAGAGGTTCATTGTTTGTCCTTCAGAGGGCAAACTGGAGCTATATGAGGACAGAAGCAGGATATAGACACAATACTAATCACTAGATGTTTTAGGGAAAAGAAATTCATCCTACTCATACATTCCTTCAATGTCTTTAACGTCCTTCTACAATATTAAATGTGTTTGTCATTAAGGAATAACATGACCTACACATGTTATAATCAATCATGGCCAAAATAATAATTTTTTTGCTTTTGTTGATACTGAGTTGACTTTTATGGTTCCCTTTTTACTGTGTATTCTCTCTCTTATAGCTATATATGAATTCAGCCTTGTTTTATACATTTAGCTTTAATTTGAAATGTTTTTGAGTAATAAGTATGACCGATGCCATAAAGTTAGACATATGATTTGTTACAAACTGATGCCATATTTGTGGTAAAGCTGTAATGGTAAATCCCAAAATCCTGTCATGAGCCAAGTGACACTGTGATTTTTATTAATATTTTCTTCAGGTATAACTACCAGTTGTGTACTGCTATTCTGGTCTTGTTACACTCACTCTAAAGAGATGTTATGTAAATTTAAGTCTGTTTTGTATATAAAAGGTACAGTGTGTGTGTATGTAAACATGTTTTTATTCACAAAGGCCATACTAATGAAACTCAGTGAATATAATTCTCTTTAATAGTTTTTAATCGGCACTCGCAGGCTTAGGACACACTCTGCAAGTGCAAGTCTGTAAGATAAGACAAAAACACATTTGAATTGATTAAAACCTTTTTAATGTAACTGAGGACACACATTCTTTCATTTCTTCATCGTTTAGTAGATTCTCATTTGCGTTGTGTTTCCCTTTTTTGTATCTGATACCAGACACAGAAAGAGTTGCATAATGACATGCACCAAAGGGCGCACTTGAATGTGAACAAGTATATTTATAACAGATATGACAGTTTATTACATAATCAATCACTAACAGGTGCTTTCCTATCATCAGTAAATCCATTTTTACTTTCCTTATCTAAAACCTTGATGTGCTTCAGACTCATTAAACATTTTCACATGCAAAAACCAACCAAGGTGTGAATTTTTTTTTTTCTTTCTAAAAGGTGTTAACAGCGTGGTGTTGAATGACTGTAAATGAATGAATTATATTGTATTGAATAGATGTGCAGTCTATTCTATTCTAGTCTTCACTGCATTTTGCTTTTATTCTCTTGGTGCTTGTAATTTTTGCTCTTTCAGTTCATTTGTTTACACATTCCTTGAAAATCAAGTCATAAATGTTCCTTGCCTGCCACATTGTAATTATAGCTTATTTCCATTGTGTAAACCGGCCATCTCCTGCTCATAGTCACAGTTAAGATTTCATGAAGCATTGTTTTATAAGTGGAGAAATCACTGAGAGAAAAGCTGCATATTGAGCTTTGAATTAAAAATCTAGTTGATCTTCAACAACAAAAGTACATTCACAACAAAAAGGGTAATGCTACTCTTTGCAATTTACTAGTTTTCTGTATAAATTGGTCCTGCAATGTGAGCTGCAAAGTCACAAATATCTGCTAATAACTAATATTGCTAATCTAAATAAAGCAAAAACTTGTGATCTTTCAAGTCTTTATTAAATGCAAGTGTTAAACTTACAAAGTGATTGTGGAAAAACTAATCACAACACTTACATTTACATTTAATCAATTAGCAGACGCTTTTATCCAAACCGACTTACAAGTGAGGTACAAGCCAAGCAAAGCACTTAGTTGACAACTGGAGTCAGGTGTTGGTGAACCTGGAGTCCAATCGATGAAACAAAAATTGATGTGTGTTTGAGACTTACCTTGACTTACGAAAACATTCAACTTGTCACAGTTTTTCTTAAATTGCCCCCTGGGGACAAATGAAATATTTTTGAACTGAACTGAGCGAAGCATAAGCTGGTAGCCATGCCTTGCAAAAAACAGATCTCAGAAGACCAGCGATCAAGAGTTTTTGATGTGCATGTATACTAGAAAGGGTTACAGAGTAATGTCAAAGACTTCAGCTGTTCATCAGTTCCCAGTTAAACATATTGTGTATGAATGAAGACAGTGGCTACTCTCCACAGAAATAGGCTTTCAACAAGGATCACTCCAAAGGCAAAACACAGAATGTTAAATTAAGTAAAAAAGACCCCTAACCATAGGCACAATATTAAACAGGCACAGTATCCATGGCAGGACACAACAGAGGAAGGTATTGCTCTTAAAAAATGTGACGCACAACCGGATCTTGCCAAAGCCCAATTTAATCACTGGGAAAATGTTTCGTCGACAGATGAAACAAAGGTAGAATTGTTTGGAACATCATGATTTGAGGGGGCTTTGTACCTTCGGAACCTTCGGAAAACTAGGTGTCCTGCAGGATAATGTTTGGGTAGCTGTCTGCAATGACCCTAAACATCAAAGTAAACCTACTACAGAATGGCTTCACAAATAAAATGCATAGTATGAAATGGCCCAGTTGGAGCCCAACCTCAACCCAATAGAGATGTCATGAAGTGACCCCCGAGAGAGCCATTAAAATCAGATGTCCTAAGAATATGGCTGAACTAAAGCAGTACTGTAAAGAAGAAAGGTCCAGAATTCCTCCTGAACATTTTGCAGGTCTAATCCATAGCTACAGGAAGTGTTTGCTTGAGGTTATTGCTGCCAAACATGATTCATCCAGTTATTAAAACACTGTTGCCATTACCTACGACTGTGTTTTATCAGCTTAGAAATACTGTGTTTGTTAATATTTGTGACTTTGATGAAGATCAGTTAACATTTCATGACCAATTTATACAGAAAACTAGTAAATTGCAAACAGTGTCATAACTGTTACTTGTGACTGTGTGTGTTTCTGTACTCACCAGTGCTGAGGATGTTTCTGTTTTATACACATCGTGATGTTGATTGTCATGTCTTCATGCAACCAATTGGTGAATATTTTTTCTACGCACATTGTTTATGCTGTGGCTTATGATCTGAATTCTTCCACACTCCAGAGCTGTAGCCATCAGCGTTTTGACAGTAGGTCCTTTATTATACTGTCCTGTATTAGTGCTTTAGTAGGTCTATCTGTATTATATTGCCTTTTCTGTGGTGGACTGTGAAACATTCGGCAAGACAAAGGAGATATAAGTGGATCTCAAAAATTGGTAAATAAATGGCATTTACAGCATTGTTCAAAATAATAGCAGTACAATGTGACCAACCAGAATAATCCAGGTTTTTAGTATATTTTTTATTGGTACATGGCAAACAAGTTTCCAGTAGGTGCAGTAGATTCTCATAAAAACGAACAAGACCCAGCATTCATGATATGCACGCTCGTAAGGCTGTGCAATTGGGCAATTAGTTGAAAGGGCTGTGTTAAAAACAATATCAGTGTGGCATTCAATCACTGAGGCAATCAATTTTGTGAAAAAACAGGTGTGAATCACGTGGCCCCTATTTAAGGATGAAGCCAGCACTTGTTGAATAGCATTTGAAAGCCTGAGGAAAATGGGTCGTTCAAGACATTGTTCAGAAGAACAGTGTACCGATTAAAAAGTTGATTGGAGAAGGGAAAAACTATAAAGAGGTGCAAAAAATTATAGGCTGTTCAGCTAAAATGATCTCCAATGCCTTAAAATGGAGAACAAAACCAGAGAGACGTGGAAGAAAACGGAAGACAACCATCAAAATGGATCGAAGATGGATCATTGGATCAGCCAATGATCAGCTCCAGGATGATCAAAGACAGTCTGGAGTTACCTGTAAGTACTGTGACAGTTAGAAGATGTCTGTGTGAAGCTAATCTATTTTCAAGAAACCCCCGCAAAGTCCCTGTGTTAAAAAAAAGCCATGTGCAGAAGAGGTTACAATTTGCCAAAGAACACATCAACTGTCCTAAAGAGAAATGGAGGAACATTTTGTGGACTGATGAACGTAAAATTTGTTCTTTTTGGGTCCAAGGGCCACAGACAGTTTGTGAGTCAACCCCCAAACTCAAGCTACATTACACAGTAAAGACAGTGAAGCATGGTGGTGCAAGCATCATGATATGGGCATGTTTCTCCTACTATGGTGTTGGGCCTATTTATCGCATACCAGGGATCATGTTCAGTTTGCATATGTCAAAATACTTGAAGAGGTCTTGTTGCCTTATGTTAAAGAGGACATGCCCTTGAAATGGTTGTTTCAAGAAGACAAAGACCCCAAACACACTAGTAAACGAGCAAAGTCTTGGTTCCAAACCAACAAAATGAATGTTATGGAGTGGCAGTACACATTTATTTGCTGTATTGCTGTACACACCCAACAGACTCAACATTACAAGTGGTCTTAATATTGTCATGGAGGACAAGGGTCAGCATGGCCACTCTGAGCAGTCTACAGCTACACAGCAAAATGTGTGTGTAGAGGTGGTAGAAGAACCCAAACTTAATACTCAGGTAAAAGTGCAAGTATTGATCTAACATATTCTACACTACAAGTGTCATACCAAATCCTCAAGTAAAACTACTAAGCAGATTATCTACATTATACTGAGAGTACAAAAGTAAAAGTTCTCCACTAAGAAAAACATTACTGTTTATTATGGCAAAACATGTACAGCAATTAATTAAAAGGATCAAAAATCAATGTTGGTAAAGGTGGTAGTTCTGAATATTTTTGATAGAAAATATTTATAAAAAATATATAACATATTAACCAGGTGGTATTAACGTTGTGGCCAATGGATGGTAAAGTTTGAATCAGAATTAAATCTTTAAGAATCTTCCCTCTATATTCAGTTTAACAAAGAGCAAAACCTCGACTTGTCCTAGATTTATAGGACAATTGTGGAAAGGACTCCCTTCTGTGCATTGATGTAGAATAGATCCCTACAGGAGACGTTGTTTTAATACTTAATAATACTAATAGCTTTCCAAACACCATTTTCTATCTATTTTGTCTCCATCATAGACAGTACACTGTCTCCACTCCTTCCTGTCTCTCTGTCACTGCCTCCGTTGGATATTCCCGTCCTATCAACGGTCCCTGGAGTCTCATTCTGTGTGATTTACCACCAGAAGGAGTCTGCCTCGAGCCACTGATGAATAAATCTGATGTCTGCTCCTCTGCTCGTCTGCAAGTAATCCCACCTGACCAGATGTGACCAGGCCTGTTGTTCAAAGCTGTTAACACCTGTTTGTTGAAAACTCAAGCGTACGGGACACAATGTGCAAGTTTCAAAGGACTCATCTGAGCGAGAGCCCACATTAGGAGCACATTTTTCCTCCAATGGCTGTAGGGATTTGGAATAATTTACGTTTCTGACTGTGGTTCATGGTTTATTTAGGCTCCATGTTGCAAGGAACTCGAACAGTCTAATACAATTATTTGATTCTTGAAGAAGGAGCATATCCAGGAAACTTAAAATCATATTTATAAGTGCCAATGATTTTTTTCATGAACAATTATTTAGGATGTTGTCAGTGACCATTTTGGGGACGTGGAAAGGATAAAGTCATACAGTCTTTTATGTTGTGAGGAAACTGTTTGAGGCATTTTAAGCAAAGGAACTTTTAAAAATTGCCAAATAACGTCTATTCATTTTCATTTTTTTCACTAAAGTAGAATATTAATGCGTAGCTAAACTGGGGTTTGATCTAAGATGAAAATCAGAAACTTTAATGTAGCTTTTCTTACCCGTTATTCGCAGCAGAGCAGCCTAGGTCTATATATAATAACAGTCAGGAATTACTGCATAGCTTTAATATTTGCTGCTGCCTTAAGGGGTTTGAAGCAAGAATACGTACACACATGGTATATAATTTGGTTCCCAGTTTCCATTTGGAAATGTAAAAGAATTTAGGAACTATTTCTTAGGAACAGTTTTTCTTTTTTCATGTTATCGTCTAGTTACCAAAACATTTACCAACTTGAAAAGTCAGATTTTTCCCCAGGGATCAGTCAAGGCAGCATGGAATGGAGACACAAACATGAAAATTGAAAATCAGCCATGTTTATGCTTGATACAGTATATTTTCATGATATCCAGTCATCAAATGTGCAACAACTCTGCATCACTTTTTCTCTGAGATGGTTTCGATTTGTTCCTTGAAAGGGAGGAAAGAGTAGAAGTTTACGACAAGTGCTTTGTTGATGGGGAGAAAACGGGGTAATGAGGCTTTCTCCTCTTCCTCGTGTTTGTCTCTGACTCATGTGTCTGGAATTAAATTCTTCCAGCATCTTTACTGTGATTTATAGTATGTTTTGGGGGCTTGGCAGAAAACAGAGTTTTATCACACAACTTGAGGCTTTTCAATCTTCCCACAGAGAGGAAAGATTTCCCAAGACTATGCAACTCTGGCAGTGTTTCATTTGTACTTTTCCATTTAGGCTTTGTAATTGTTTCTAGTTTGCGACTGAGGATACAAATTCACACAGACACTAAAGTGAATAGTGATTATTTCATTATTATTTGTATTTGCTTTATTAGTCAAGCAACCTCCATCTCAAAAGTGTGCATCAGGACTTAAACCGTTATTCCCCCTGTTCACACAGTGAAATTCACCATTTTACTGCTAAATTATTTTCAGGCTGAAAGCTTATGATTATGTGATTTGAGGACTTAGGTAACTGTGCAGTTTTCAGGCTCCAGTGACACTAGATACCAGAGACAGTCTGTGACCCGTTCCCTGTTGGCAGTGCTGCTGCTGCTGGTGGTGTCATCATACCTATATTTTTGATTTTGGTCAGATGACCTCGCATAACCTCTGTGTTGAGGTCACTACAGGCCCTGGATCAGTCAACGTGAATTTGAAACCTACTTGCCACAAGCAGCCAATCACTCCAGTGATTTACGGTGGAACAAACACACAATCTGCCCAAATGCTTTTTTAGAAATCCGACCCAGAAACGTGTGTGTATAACAGGTCAGCTTTACAAGAAGTTAACAAGCAAAGTCATGCAAGCCTGGGGAACAAAACAAGACACCAGATCACCAGCTGATTCAACAGATGCAACAGCACCAGATGTAAGTCAGACAGGCTGAAACTAGACGCCTGACCCTCGAGGTATTGCTGGAATTATAGAAATATCTGCAAACAAATGACACGTTGAACATTCCTTTTTACAACTTAGAAACCTATCAATATTTAAAATATAATATTAGAAAAAGAAAAAATATTTTCATCCTCTACTCTTATATCATCATAATTTAAAAAATGCTTTTCTAAATGTCAGATGGACTAGTGTATTCCAAAGTCACAAATTACATGCAGGCCTTACTCATTTGAGTCCTGCTTTGAATTTTCTAAAAACTGATGTGTGTTAATGATTGATTCAGTATTTCAGATAATTATTCCGCCCCCAGACAGATGTGACCATGAAATTATGGCCACTGGAGAGATTCAGAACAGACTTCTGTCACTCTGAATTATGATAAGTAGCAAAACATTTCTGCCCCATGTTTGTGTGCATGGACACAGTGAAGCTCTCATCTGGTATGTGTACGTACTGTATTTAATTGCTTTATTTGTGTGTATGTGTCTGTCTGCTGTCAAGATAAAGTAGATGCTTTGAAGGTATCTGTCCAGTCACATGGATGAAGGCACAGCCCTGCTGGGACAACAAGAGAACTACAGTATATCACACTAAAGGAGTAGAGGGCATAGAATTCAGAATTTACAACATAGAATTTAGAAAGTAGTGAGCTCGCCAGACCTCTGTAGCCTTCAACTCTGGTTGAAGTCAGCAGTAAGAGGCCTTATTAGCCACTGGTAGTATAACACCTGAATAACCTATCAGTTTTCAAATTGCCTTGTGGGTAATTTAAGCAGAAGACTGTAAAGAAGAAGACTTACTTTAGCTTATCACCCACCAACCTTACTCACCACAGACAGTTTGGATCGTCCTGTAAGTCTTCTCTTCCTGTTGGGACCAGTTCAACATGCTGAATCAGCTGGAATGTCAAAGGCCATGTAGTGTATGTTTGGGATGCAACACAAAAACTAAGGCGACAGTCATTAACTGACAGCCTGACAGTGGCTGCAGGCCAGCCCTAAATGTCCATCATCAAGTTTTTTTTGGCTTGCATCTGGGAAAAGGCCTGTGTTCTGCCACAGTGTAAAATTCTGCACATCAACACAAGGTACTGTATAGTCAGTGTGTCACATGTAACATATGATTCATCACGTTTATGGCTAATTCAGTTTGCTCAGGTAGTCTTAGTTATCCATTACAATTAATAATAATGTTCTGAAATTTAATAATGAAGCAGAACTTGTTGCTCTTCTGTGATTGGTCAGCAGGTCACGCTGCACTTTTGCAGGCTTCCCCTACACCTCTCCTTAGTTAGATAAGTTAGAGAACATTTTTTTACTAGAAAATATGTGAAAAACGTTGGACACAAACTTTTAATACTTGATAAATCAATAGTTACGCCTAACTGTAAATTAGCTTGACTACTGAAAAACAAGAACACTGTGTGCATGGGCACCAAACTGCTACTGATCTTTGTGACTCACTGACACTATGTTCATCAGTAAAAAGATATGAGTACAAATACACCTTTTGATTTTATTCAACCTTTATTTAACCAGGTAGAAATCTTTCTAAGGTTAAAAATCATTCTTTCGTCTCAGTGGATATATTGCACCAGATAATGTCCAAGAATGTTTTCAGAATTTTCTGCAGCAGTGAAGCAGCGCTGGTTAGAGTTTGTCTTACTTAGGTAAGAAGAGATGGAACAAGACTGAGCTGTAATTTTCATTATCTTGCCACGTAATACTCCTAATAACACCACATGCTATTTATAAAACTATTTGGCATTGACTGAGTAGGCCATTTTCATCACTGGGCCATTTTAATCAAACCATAATTCTTTCAGGGAGTGGTTTTGGTTTTGAAGACGAATGGGCTTAATCATGCAGGTTTTTTTCTTCTCCTCTGCTTGATTTCAAATGACTGTGCTCCAGTAACTGCTCACTGTCGAGAGAAATGTAATAAATAATATTCGTTGTAGTGCTCATTATCATTTAGGGAACTATGTGATTAGCACTTTTGGTATTTGTCAGGGGCATGCGTGCACAGCTTTGCTGCTTAGTTCAGCCACGCTAAAACTGAACAGCTAATATATCTTAAATTAGCTACCAGTCTCTGAATGGCCTGTAGTTGCTTTTCTGCCCAGACATGAATTTGTACATATGGTGCCAGTAAAAGTATTTGGCCAACAAAGTATTTCCCCCGACCTGGACAAAGGTAATGTGGACATTTTCACTGTACAAAGGCAACAAAACATTCTGTGGCAATAAATTGGAGGTGCAGGACAGACCCAGGGCAGGTTGCCAGTGCATCGCATTACTAATACAGATGGAAATAGGCATTATGATTCAGACATTTGTCATTATAAAAAATGTGACACAGATCAAATTGCTTCCTGAAATTTGTGCTGAGAAAAACATACTCTATATTACGCCTTTTTATATGTTTATTTGTATAGAAATCAAAATAGAATGGAAGATATCAGGCTTTCCTCAGGATCCCTGGCTCCTCCTTTGGACTTCCCTGAAACATTACCAACAGTCATACAAACATTCTCAGTCCATAAACGGAGCTCCATATTGGGTCTGCATGCTCACAAAACGTACAGTCACACCCACCCGCTTTCATTTTACATCTGTGGCTCAGTTTAGCCACACAGGTTACCAGCAAACTGGCCAATCAGAATACAGGACTCAGGAGGAAGGAAGGAGGCTAAAACAAATTGTTTCATATAGAGCTGAAGGGGAGGTTGTTTGTGCCCATTATAAGATTTTTAAATTATTCAAAACAGTTTAGCCCCAGAATAAAAAATATAAATGTGGCCTCTTTGAAGGCATAAGGAAGCAGCAGCTTTTTTGCATATAAGTTGTTTCTCTAGAGTTTTTACTTTCAGCAATATGAAAGTTTGCGTATTTAAGGAAAAGTGTCACTTGCAGATTCGATTTTGGACCTTGCTTGTCACTCTTGCTAATAAGTGTTCTGGATTTGAACTTGACCAAACAGAAAATAGTATTCTATAAACTTTTTCCATTTTCTGCTCATACACAATATATATTTTCAATACAGTCTCTGGGATTTTCCAAGCCCCATGTTCAGCTCCGAACCATGGACCCCTGATTTATTCATGGTTTTCCTCCCCTAACAACACCCCACCATTAACTATCACTGGAGACTATTTCAGACAAATTATCTTTGACATAGGAGATGTGAATTAAATATACTAACTAAATAAAGTAACACAACCAAGTAATAAATGATATTAATGAATGATAATAATATACACAGAAATGTATACATTTATATACATAGAATATTTCAACATACATTAAAACTATGTACAGTATATGTATATGTATATATAATAGAATTTACATCAACCTGGGGATAATATGATGCAATATGAGTCATTTAATGTTAAGGTGAGCATTAGCTATATACTTGATAACAGAATAATAAACCCCTGTGTGAAATATGTGTATGTCTCACGTCATTTTCTGAACAGAGCGGTAAAGTATACTGTACATTGCAAATTTGTACATAACATTCAATGACTCTTGCATGTGTCACATAAACACATGACTTCTCTACAAAGCTGTGATGCTCAGCAGGGCAGCACAAGCTCCAAATATGGAACCAAAAATACTGGGGAGTGACTGAAATCTCTAAAAGCTCATTGTATGATTTTATTTCTGTGATGTTTACACCGATGCTTCGTTCTGCAGCGAGTGCAGGCTAATGTAACTGCCTCACTCATCTTGATCCCACTGCAGGAACAAACTGAGTTTGGCTGCTTCACAGCAGTTGACTCATGTTGTTTCGTAATAGATTGTTCACTCTCCTCTTTGATTTGTCTCACTTTGTTCGGCCTGTGCTCTCTGCGGAGGTTTACCTCAACGGGAGTTCCTTCAAAAATCAAAACATGTTAAGGTGGAAAAACACGTTAACACACCCTGAAGATTTTCTCTTACCTTATTTGAGTCATTTTAACTCCTTAATGTTTTGATTTTCCTTCCTTTAAAAGCTAGCCATTACTTGAGTAACCAAAGCCACTGTTTACCACCAATAAAGCACATGTGATTAGAAACCAATTCAGAGAGGTACTCAAATTCCCCATCAATCACTGCCAACAAAACCAGGGTTAATTGTTTTTAAGCCCCCTGAGGTTGTGAATGGACAGTAATGACATTTTCATGATGGATGTTGTTTACTACCTGATGTCAGAGCTACAATGGCAGACCTGTTGGTGCAATGAAGACGTGCTTGGTAAGAAGCAGAGCAATCTGATTAGATTTGAGGCAGAAATGTTGATTAATTGTGTAAAATAAGGAAAACACCCGACTGAACTCACCAACAGGTTGTCCAGCAGGCCCGTTAGTCTCATTGTCACCATTATTTCACGCATACATACACACACACTCAGTGGACTGTGTATATACGACGCATCTTTAGCCCATTGGCTCCTTTCAAATCTCACATGTGCTGTTTTTAGATTATCATGGAAGTCAGCCAGCAGACTCCACCCATTTTTAACTAAATGGTACCAATCCAGTAATCCTTTCCACCCACAGTACACAGAGGTCAGTCAACATATTAGCAATGAGGTATTTTAATTTGATTGAGGTGGAAAGTTTAACAGCTGCATACTGACAGTGTTTTTGGTGTATCCAAAAGTTGTCTGTGAAATTTCCCACAAATGCACACAATGACCACCTCAGTACACTCTGCACCTCCTAAACTGCAACGGCCAAAAATATGGATGTGTAATGATTTATAGCAACAGACCCACCCAGACAAATTCCAGCTAGAACCCAGAGCGAAAGAAAGGAAAAACTAGAACTGATCTCCTGAGGGCCGTTAGGAAACAGATTTAGCCAGTGTATTGGACAACATGTACACTAAATGGCTGAGATGCCTCAATGTTAAGCTCCACATCCATTGGGATAAGTGGCCAACTCAATCTGTGGGCAGGGGCAAAACATTTTAATGGGCATCTGATATCAGATGAAACAATGCTGCATGATTGGTAATAGACTATGTCACTTAATCATGTTTGCTTTACTTTGAGGACATGTTTGAGGGCACTTTTGCACTATTGGTTGTCCTAGTTGACTGTGGGGGATGTAGGTCCCCCCGAGTCTGCCTATAATTCAGATCACCTCTCCATGCACTTTCTTGATTTTCATCACCTTCTTCTCCTTTCCACTGCGATCTGTAATTCATTAGTTTAAAATGTTCAGAAGCCCACAGAGGACAGGGTTCAGAGTACAGACATTGTGTGGTGAAGAAATCACTTTTGCCTGGGGGAGAGAAATTTTCTTGTTCTGATTACAAAAGCCTAAAAAATTCCCAGTAAGAAAGAACACAGACAGGAAAACCTCTACAGCACATGTTGCACCTGCTGCACACTTTCATATTGACTTGAGTTTGGTCCATGTCTATAAAAATGATTATTGTTCAGCTCTACAGGTGCAAAATAATTAATGATAAGGTGGTCCAACAATTTCAATTTACTGCTCACTGATGAGTACACTGTTGTGACCCTATTCATTGGGGAATAGTGAATGGGTCATTTCTGGGAAAGCTCAACAAGACTTTTTTAAACTGAAATGACCCTGACAAAACTGACCTGTTTTCAAGTGGGAAATATAGAAATGAAGAATGCTAATTGTTGTCAAATATAAAAACTTACAATACAATCTACAACAGTCTACAGTCTACAGTCTACAATAAATATGAGAAAAACATAAAACAAATATTACATCATGTTTTGTAGTGGGAATGTGTAGAACTTGTGTTTGCATCAACAAATGAAAAATTAACTGTTCACTAATGTAGGCTGGAAAATAGATATGATCAGACCTCAAAAAAAGGAGATGACAGAACAGCCAGCATTCTCCAACAGCTGAGGTGACGCTCAGTGAGCAGCCTTGTTTTTCCTGTTATCCCACAAGGTCTAATAATGATCATCTTCATCGACTTGAATTCACAGCAAGCAAAAACTATACCCATATATTGCTTAGCCAGCAGGCAGGTGTTTCCCTCATCTGCATAAGGTTCAAAAGTTCTCCTCCCCTCCTCCTCCCTCCTTATTTCCTTTTTTTGCTGATCTGTCTGTTCAATGGCATAACCAGCCATCCCACATTTCCTATGAAGCGATTGGGTCTCATCCCATTGGAAATAATTAGGGCAACTGTCATTAGCAGATACTTTGAGTGAATCTTTATTGTTATTTCCAAAAGTAGTAAGTTGGTTGGCCAGACATGCTGACAAGTTTAATTTATTCCTTAGCCCTATTATACAAATAAAGTACTACTCTTATTACAGCCTCTCCACTTCAGCATATGGAGAAATTCAAAGCTTAGACAGGCCTGCTGTGCCTCATTGCACAGCAGTTTCAGTGTGGACAGTTTCAGACTGGACAATAATTGTTCAGAGAATGGGTTTAGTGAACAGTCAAACAGCTGCAATGATTTTTAACATCTGGTTCAGGCTTTAAGATTGTCAACACAGTCACAAAAGTTGGAAAATAAATGGCAGTCAGTGTATATCAGCAGGTATTTTACGTCCCATAGACTGATCATATAAAAGAGTTGCAGCAATGGTGTGGCCATCCAGAAGATTTGGCCAGAAACCAACCCCTGTCTCCAGCAGTCCTCCAGTTGATCTGTTCATCTCTCAATATTAGCTTTATTCAGATTCCAGATTTTTAAATCAAAACCAGCCCGTCCCACAGACATACAAAAGCAGCCAACATGCAGGCTATTTCCTCTTTTGCGAACCTAATCACAGGCAAGGATTTCAGTTTGGCCATAATGTCATGTTTTTTTTTGGCTGGTTTCTAATTTAACCCTCCACATTTAAAGTTAATGGGGTAATGCAGCATAAATAGTAAACACTATATGCCAGAAATCAAAGACCAACATGAGTTTGAAGTAACAGAGATTATGTCTAGCAGGAAAGTGCTATAATGGTTCACAGATGTATATTAAACAGCTTGTGTGAATTGTCAGAATAATAATAAAGTCAAGATCCTTAATCTCCACCTCTTAAAACCTATATTTGGGATTGTTTGCTAGGCTACATATTTTTAAAAAAATAAGCTGCTCTAAACATATTAAAGCCATCTGATATTAATGTAGGTAAAACATTGCTGCAAACACAAATTGCTAATTGGCCTCCTCCACTGCACTGGCCTCCAGTCCCGTTGCTGCCTTCTGTCCAGCAGCACTTTATCATAAACGTCTATGCCAACACATTATTCATTTAACAAGAACTGGTTCAACTGTGTCCACAGAAAAGACCTAAATCAGAGTTTGACCACCTCCCCACTGGCATGAACTTCAAACACACCTGAAGCCTGACATTTGGCACAGATAAGCTGTTGGACCTGGGATGTACTTGAAATGAACTAGTCTATATGAGCTGTTGCCCAACCCGTTTTTTGTGAGTTGGACTAAAAAAATGTAGTAAATGTTGTGATCATGTAAAAAATGTTGTGATAGGGACAGAAAAATGTAGGACGAAGTCCCCTGGAAATTGATGGGGTTTGAAACACTGTTAAACAATCTGAAACACTGAGGCCCTCAGACATACACACCACACACATTTACTTCCAAGGTATTTTCCAGGCTTAGAAATTATTTTTCATGTAGGTATCCTAATTTTAGAAGCAGACCCTCACTTTTTCCAGGTTTTCCCTGAATCACAGTTGCCACTGGGAAAACGATCGTGTGTCCAGCATCTCGAGTTCTTACCTCACAGTTGGATAGAACATCCCTTAGTTATTAATGGACGGACTCAACATATGGTTTCCCTATTTCACATCTGAGCTTTGACATGAGAGTCGAGGAGAATTTCATAAGAGTCATGTCCCTTGGAGCGCTCTGCTTGGTGAATGGTTTACGCACATGCCACAAGTCCTGTCTGTCTGAGGACTTTTGTTGCATGTCAGATTCTTCTCTTTCTCTCTCCCCACATCATTGCTGATCACTATAACATAGGGACCAAGATGTCAAAACAATAACAATAACAACAACAATAATAATAATAATAATAGTAATAATAGAGAGTCACATACTTAATTGTGATACAAATTGAGGAAATCAAGACATTATTTCTCATCTGATGTTATCTGCAGGATAATTTGTGACAATTCAATGGCAGATGATTTCAATTAAGATGTTTTTGTGACACGAGCATGTTGTTCCAAATGCTTTCCAAATAACTGCTATCAGTATGACTTGATTAATTGCAATGACAACTTCAGTAGTAGATATGTTAACAGTAATATTTACTATCATGTTCTGGAAAAATGCTGGTGCCTGGGGGGAAGAGACATCTTATCTGATTTTAATCACAATATCTGAGTCAGCATAACCTTCAGGTCCTTCTTTTGTTCTCTGGTTTAGGGACATTTTCTGTGGAGACATTGCTTGGCTCACAAATGTACACACTTTGCTGCTAATTTAAAGGTTATTTTAAATTATATTTCTGCATTGCATTAGCACGATTTAATCTGCAATACTTATACTTTCCTTGGAAAAGTTCCATGCAGCCATTTTGTTTCCGACATTTTAAAATATCATGAGGCAAAATTGGTAATAAAATCATGAATTTCTCCCAAGACACTGTAATCTTTGGGAATACATTATGATATACTACTGACCCAAATTCATTACTGATCTTCAAACAAGGGTCATTAGGTCAGATACACATTAAAAGCACCCATGGTTTTAAAGACATCTGATACATCATTTATCTTCATCAGATTTGCCCTTTTGACATTTCAAATATAGGACCCTTCTGACTGTGTTTGAACTAATATTTAGTATAATATGTATTTATCACTAACACCTGCTCATGCTATGTATGAAATGTCAAAAATCTGAACTCTTGCCCAGATCTTGTAGGAAAACATGGGCTTCATTTGGACCAGATGTTTGAAAGTCTGGATCACTAATCTTGTATAATAATTAACTCTATAACACCATCTTGATCAATGCAGAACTAACCAAAAACAACTTCCTAACCAGATTAAATGTATCCTGCCCTACTCTTACATGGATCCACAGCTGTTCTTGGCTCAGAGTCTGGCTGTGGTGGGGAGCAGAAAGTGCCAAACGTGTGGGTTTAGTGTAGGAGGATGCCAGGGCACATTGATAAGTGTAACACACACATATGTATAAATAGTATGGAGCTGTAAAATGCCCTGCTGATGTACTTCACTGATATTTTAAGCACATGTTTTAAGTTTCTAGTGTGAGAAAGACAAAAGGGCAGGCGTCAAACTTTAATCTTTCTCTTAGCCAGCTCACTCATCTCAGCTCACTTTACTTCCACTGGATCCACATCTGGATGAATCACAGTTGTAGAGTTTGTGCTGAAAAAGAAAGATCAATAATCTTTTTAGTTTTTACTTTAAGCCCAGACTTTACAAATGGAGCCTAATATTTTTGGAAATACATTATTTAGTTTTGTTGCTGAGAGTTGCCATATGGTAAATAAGATTGCATTGTCCTTTAGTTTAGCTTAGCATAAAGACAGGAAATATGGAAACAGCCTGTTCAGCCCACAGCTCACTAGGAAACTGTGTTTTGAGGCCTTATGGCTCATCACTGTGAGGTTGGCAGGCAGGTAGTAGGGACACCACAGTTTCTTAGTGAACATCGGTTAATTAGTGAAGTTCAGAGGTGTTGATGGGCCGATCTTGGATAGAGCTGGGCTTGTCATTTCTATCTTGTATGTTTAGGTTTTTGGGTGAATTCATATATTTGTTTCGGGTTAGTTTGCCAAAACAAAATAGGATCATATTTGGGCATTTAAACTGTCGGTCCTCCAAAAGAAGCCTCTGTCCAAACAGCAAAAGGCCTTTTAACGAACAAGATGTCTGCCTCCCTCCCCATGTGGGGAGTGGACATCAGTTGAAATTGCCCCCCTTTTGAGTTAAGGCGCCATAATGGCAGATGCCTTCTTTTAAAGTCGCAATGTGATAAAGAAATCAGTGATTGAATAATGGGTCTCGATGCAAACAGGTGTTTATTTTGTGTTTTTTTAAATGATAATGATAATATCACAAATCTACATGTAAACATGAACACAAACCTTCTTATAGTTAGGAAAGAACAAGAATTTTTTTTTATTTTCATTCTTTTTTTCCAATTTCTCTTTGGTTTTGTAAAAAACAAATATGGTTTCTGGAAACAGATGTGTCAGCGTTCAACTGCGTTGCTCAAACTTCAGGTCATGTTTATTTTTGTGGCATTTACTTTCCAGTGATGCCATCACGTGTTTTTGAGCTTGGATTGCAGTGACGCTCTTGGGGCAGAGCTCAGTGATGAGCCTTTGATCCTACATAAAGTCTCAACGGGTTCACGAAACAGCAGAACACTGACAGATCGCAGTTGTACTTGATCCCAGCTGTCTGGTTTTCATCATCACTGAGATACCGCAACAGAGAAAACAAACAGGAGCCTCAAAGCATGTCATTCTTGGTGAGTCACTATCACACTAACAATTTCTGTGCAATTTATCAATATTATTGATTCAGTTTGTGGATGGTGTAATGTCCTACATTCACTCTCCAGGTGAACAGGATTAACTGTACCACTAGCACCATGACCTTTAAGCCCAACAAACTTTTTTGTTGTTTGCAGGTTTAAAAGTTAAAATGAATAAATTACTGTAGAGATTGCCTTACAATTTTCAGTATGAGATTGAATTAGAATGAATAAAACATTTGTTCTCTTTGAGGCTTTGCGTGAATGAATTTACATATGTACTAGTGTAGAGTTATGTTTGTACAGGTCACATAGGCTGAATGACACTAATTTTCTTTATTTCTAAATTCTTAATTTTGCATACATCTTGCATGTCTTTGAATAACTTGTTTTTAATCTAAATTGTAACACAGTAAACAGGATCTCTAAGGACAACTTGTGAAGTATAGATGATTTTTTATTTTTATTTCTAATAAATGACTAACAACTGTAATCATACTAAATCCATATACAATGGAAAGATGTGATCTTACCTCACTCTCCGAGACAACATTAGTGTGCTTCATCTTTTGCTACATAAATCTCTGTGAGAAGTAAAAATTAAGAATTTTTCATTATTCATCATTTCTGAGGTCAAGAATAGACTCTGAAGCATAACATCTGACATTTTTTTAACATTTCAGAACTGCCAGAGCATGATTTATATGTATAAACAAATATAATTTGTCATTTGAAGCTGGTTCACCCTGGAAACTTAAGTTCCCCTGCTGGTTTAAAAATATGTGGTAACTCAACTTAGGTTCAAGTGATGAATCAAGATGACATTTTTAGTTTATTGTTGTTTTTTATAATCAAGCAGAAAACATTGCTCTTCTCTAATTGGTCTGTAGAGTGAGTCTCGTTCGAAGGCTTGTAGAAGATAATATCTCTGTACTGCTGCCAGTGCAATTAAATGAGTCTGTGTCTGTGTATAACAGATTGAAAGTGAACAACATATTTCTGCATTATTAATCATTCTGTTTGCGTCAGTTACAGATAAGTCTCATAAGTTGTAATATAAGTTATATAAGTTGTTTAAAATAAACACTACATTTATTGTGTTAGTATGTGCTTATGTTTATGTGGACACTTATATGGATATGAATATAAACACAGCATAATAACTATCAGTAACATTACCAGAATCAGTGAGCTGGCACTTCACTTTCGCTGTGTCACCACAGTACAGTGTGTTCCTTGGGGGAGAACTACGCTGAGCAAGTTCACTGTCATGAAAGCGGCAATAGCTTCAAGGTCAGGAGAATGTGAGTTATCTGTCCGTCTGCCTGCACTGTCTCCTGTAGCGTCAGGGCCGTGTGAGGCCTGCACTAAATCTGCCACACAGTACTGCACAGTCATCCCTGCACAACTGTTCTGGCTGAAGACAAATGCAGAGAATAGTAACAGGAGGCAAGTGTCCAAATACATAATCCCTCTGGACCATTTATAGTTAAATGTTAGCAGTGTTTTTAATATTTTGCTGTTGAAATACTGTAGTGTAATCGAGAAAACCCATTTTATCAATGATGTCGGACTGACTGAAATGTAACTGAAAAGAATGGAGCGAAGTGGATGCAATAAATGTTCTTCGAAATTTCTTTTATAGACATTGTATGAGGGACAGCACGGTGATGGAGTGGTTATCGCTGCCTTGGAGATTGGAGTTTGCATGTTCTCCCTGTGCTTGTGTGGGTTTCCTCCAGGTACTACAGTTTCATTCCACAGTCCAACCACATGCATCTTAGGTTAAGTGGTGACTATAAATTTGCCGTAGTGCAAATGTGAGTGTGACTAGTTGTCTGTCTGTGTATGTCGCTCTGTGTTTGCCCTGACATAGACTGTGACAGGTTTAAATTCAGAGTTAGAAAATATTGATGTTAGTTAAATCTATTTACTGAGTGGTCTCAATCTATTCACCTATTTCTCCCCAGAACTCAAAAATCCTACTTGAGAAATGTCAAAAAGTTCCGTTAACATGTTGAAAATTCCTTTGCAAGGGCAATGTAATGTTACCAAGTAAACAGTGCCAATGGAATTAAAAGCTGTTTAATTTGACATCTGAAATGTCAGTAGAAAATCTATGGAAACATTCAAACCATTTACGTTTAGTTCAATGTGCAGTGCTGTGAAAAAACATTTGACCTCCTTCTGATCCCTTTGCATGTATCTTATACTAAACTGTTTCAGTAAGTTGAGAAAGCACGAAATACATAAAATAGTTTCCTCCTTAGTTACAGCAGTACATCCAAAACAAAGACCAAAACTCAAATAGTTACAAATAGTTACAAAGCTGTTCATAAGGGTTTGGGACTCCACAGATCCACAGTGAGAGACACTATCTACAAATGGACAACACCTGGAACAATAGTGTACTTTCCCAGAAGCGGTCGAACTTCAGAAATGAGTCCAAGAGCCTCAACTCATCCAGGAAGTTACAAAAGATCAGAGGAAAACAACGAACTGCAACACACCAATCGATATCAGTTTTAAGTCTCTATCTGAAAGACACATGGTAGAAAAGGCATTGTAGTGGAGTAGTGGGGCGAGCCACTGCTAATCCAAAATGACATCAGAATATTCAATTGAATGATGAGCCTATGAAATGAGGTCCCGTTACATGCAGAGTAAACCAAACACAGAATTCCACAGCTATAGTCAAGCACAGTGGCAAAGTAATGTGATGGGAATGCGCCGCTGCATTAGGGCCAGGAAACATGAATTCTGATCACTATCAGAGAATCCTGAAGGACAACATAAGTGGAAGTCAACCTTAAAAGGAATAAAAATATTCAAAAGTTGCATTATATAAATGTACATTTAAAACAAAGAGAAGACATTAGGAGGGGAATGAGCATTTTGTTGCAGCACTGTAATAGGTAAATGTGTGTGACTGGAGTAATTGTGTGTGGTTGATGGGTGTTTGCTGCTTGTGACACCAACTGTTATTAATAACATCTCAGTTGTATTAATAAATCGTGCTCTACAGCAGACTGACTTCAATTACCACTTCCTCTCTTTTATTCACACTGAGAGGACTGTCTGTTAATCACAACACAGAGCCAAGCCCCTCAGTTTATTACACACAAAGAGCTCAGCAAAATAACTGAGTGCAATAACAACCCATGTGGTGTAATGGTTGGCACTGTTGTTCAACTTATTTTTTAAGCCTGGTGCTATAGGAGATTTTGCTGTTTAAGTTATTGTCATTCTTGCAAAAAAAATGTTGGCTTGTGTCCAACATAAACCCTTTTAGGCTAATTAGAACATTGTCAAATAGACTAAAAACCGGTTCGCTGTGGGAATATTTCATGTGGGCTACAAAACACTGATATGGAGGCACTTCACTGTATTTTAAATAGGAAAAATAAAATGCACGAGGGGGAAAAAGGCACAGAAATGTTAGATTTATGTTGCAATGAAAAGGAAAATATGAGAACGTCTCTCCTCGGATCTGGTTCAAAGACTATCAGGAGTTCCTGTACTGGAAGTATTTTTTGAACACCTTTCAAGACTCTTAAGCTGCTGACTGACACCAAGACATTGGAATAAAGTTTAAAAGAAAAATACATTAAGATATTTCTGTCTGAAAAAGGTCACAGTGCTCTTTTGTGTGATCCTGGAGAATATATACTACATGGAGAAAATAAGAGCCAATAGAACCAGGCTGCACTTGGCCTTAAGTATCACTAACTTGTAGGGCTGCTTTTTCCTTCATTCCACACTTAGAAGGAGCATATTTTCTTACCCAGGAAACTAGTAGTACAAAGCATTTGGTTATTTAGCCACAGATGGGGCAGATAAAGGATGTCTGTAAAAAAGGAAGGTTAAAAAGTTGCGTCCCAGTCACCAAAACTATGTCTTCCTTTTTCAATTTGTACATTTAATGACTCTTCAGTGGACTAACTCTGAAGTAGTTGGAGTCTTCTCTTCATTCCTCCTTTATTTCCAACTCCCTAAACTGCAACAACAAAATCCTGACACTCATCTTAAATTTAGAAGCTCATTATATGTTGGTTTTGCCAGTGAAGTTGCTTTGACACAGTTCTCAGTCTCTGAAAGCATATTTTTTACCCAGACAGAGAGGTATCATTAACTAATTTCCCTTTACTGAACACAGAGTCAAACCGCTGGTAAAACTAACAGTAATAGAGGATAATAATCATAATGCCTTTATATGGCTGCAGATCCACGGAAAAACACTGCCACACATTTAGTGTCATGTGTGAATATCGAGCCGTGTAACTTCATGACCTTTCTCCATTTTCATATTGACTGTAACAATATCTGAGAACAGCTGCATACAACAAACTCTGTATAAATACCCTGAAGTTAATACACTGCACTTGCAGTTTTGTGTGAAACCATTGTGTGTGTATTTCTGGTGTTTTCACCTAGTAAGCAATGCTCACTTTATTGCTTTAGCACATTAGCATGCTAAATGGGTAATTGATTGGCAAACACAATATGCTTCTTCACTGTCTTTAATGTCTTTGATTTTTCAGGTGTTTGGACATATGCCAAAATATTTGACTAAACTGGAATTTTCAGATTGCAAGTTAGGGGATTTACAAAATTATTAGAAACTGCACTGGAATGACACACATTCCACCACTGCTTAGATCTCTGCACTGGCTTCCCTGTAGCTGCCTGCATCCGTTTCGTCATTCAAGTCTACAATCCCTCCCGCCCACTGCGCTCTGCCTTCGAAAGGCGTCTACTGGTCCCATCACCACACAAAAGATCCCAAGCCAAACTCTTTGGCTCAGTGACCATACCATGGTGGAATGAGCTTCCAAACTCTGCATGCTAAGCAGCCTCAATCCCAGTATTCCAAAAACTGCTAAAAACAGAACTCAGCTTCCTATGCATTTCAATCTTTCTTGTTCTTTCTTGCAATTGCATCTCATTAAACTGAAATACATCTTCTCTAGGCTTGTACCTCACTTTTAAGTCGCTATGGAAAAAAGTCTCTTCTGTATGATTAAGTGTTAATGTAAATGCCAATCAAACAAGGTACGTGCACAAAGATTCTTGGGGTCTTTTGAGTTTTCTCAAGACCTGAGGGTCTCAGGGCTTCCAGGTACATGCCTACATGCCACTGCAGTCTGAAGCAAGACTCATTAAACCATGATGCCCAGCAACATGTTGACTTAGACTTTCCTGTGATTGTTACTGTTCTGTGCAGGGTCCGAGGGGTGATGGAGTCACATGCATACACACTCACACACAATTTCCTGGGCATCCCCAGAGGGCAGCCACAGGACTAGCCACCGCATCAACATGCCACATGTGCATGATTAACTCAGTTCAAATGCATTAATAGTTATGGCCATCATATCATTTATTTAGATTATATTTTGTTAATTAATTTTGAGAGAGGCACCTTTGATTACTTTGGGAAAAGGGCAGGGGCCATGTACTGAGCCAATACAATGTCTGTATAAAATACCACAGCAATCTATTAAATAGCTGCTCGGATATTTCAGTCTGAATGAAAAGGTGGCCAATTCAAGAACGCTCTCTTCCCACTGTCATGGCATAAACGTGTTTAAAGCAGTTGTGTACTATGTAGGAATGTCTGTTTTTAATCAGTAGAGCCAGAATGTACGTGCACACTAATCCAGGCTTTTATCATACACTATATTTTATTTCTCACTGAAAGCCTTTATGAAGAAGATCAATTGACTGAGTTCTAAATTTACTGTTAAGTCCTCTGAATATTTTCCGGCTTGGAAATAGAACAACAAATCAAAGCCAAAGGTGGACAATGACAACTGTTTTAGCACCGCAAGGGAAAATGTTTGGTCTGGATAAGCTTCTGAAAGGTCTAAATAAAACACAGAGTCTCAGAATAAATGCACAGTGCTTCAGGACTTTAAGCTTAAATCATCCATTTGTAACTTCACAGCCTTTTGGTTTCTTTCACATCATGTCACATCAGGGGGTTAATCTGCATTGCTGTGGAGAAAGAATCTGAATAGACCAGTCCACTGTTAAAGCTGTCTAAACATTGTAGTTCTGTTCAATCAGATACTAAATATTCAGGTGCATGTGTCTCTGCATTTTGTCTCTACATAAACAAAGTGCAGGTTTATACAGCATTAATATCCTTAAGTTTTTTTGTCAAAAACAGTGGCAAACCCCTCCATCCTGAAAAACCAATCCAGAACTCAGAGTCATCTCATCTAGTGTTATTGTAATAGATGTTGCACAACACTGATCAAGGCTTAGAAACAACTACTCACAACCGCTAATACAGCGGCTACTACTTTGCTGTTTTTACCACAACATTCACCTGAACTTTTAACTAAGAACATCACCTGTGATAAACCTCTTTGTGAATTTGCCATATTATGAGAGAGTTGGAGAGACACTGTAGGCCAAACAGTAACCAAATATTAGAGGTAAACTCTGAGTTCTAGCCAGAAAGTCAGACAGAAAGTTTTCAAACAATTTGCACTGCATGGAGTGTGTGCGCCATCAGAGACAAGCATCCAAACCTGTTTCTGTCTTTGACAGCACATTTGTCTCCTCTTCTCTCGACTGAATATTCTCTGAATATTCCACTCTTTCAGTTTTGTCTTGTAGTTTCTGAAGCACCCAGACTGATAAAGTGTGGCTTTCCAATTACAGAAGCCAGCTTCTCCTTAAAATGTCAGCAAGGAATGTCCAAGCATATTGTTCCATTGGTACCTTTGCCAGACTGAATGCATTTACATGATGGCATATTGTTTGATTGAAACTAGCACATTGAAGTTGTGAAAATTACTCTTAGGACTGAATTTCCTCACTAATAGAGGTTTTATTTCATATTTTAGGGAGAAAAGTTACTGGCAAACCAAACTTCTGTCAGCTTCAAAGTTACTCAGATAGTACGAAATACTCAAATCTCTCCCAAAGACAAACACACACACATGTGCTCTGCAGAAAGGTTTGCAAAATGGGAGATGAGAACAACCATTGAACACTTGTGGTGGAGGAGTTTTGAGTCAAAGCCAAGATGGGATATTTGTATGCACATGCCACAAGATAACTTACTGCCTTTTATTCAATATTACATTTCCAACAACTGAGAAAAGATTGAGGTCTGAGCACAAACTTTTCGAAGCTGAAGACCTCTGTATCTCTATCTGCTCTATCGCAGGGCTTCTATGATCACCAGGTATGCAGTCGGTGGGTTTTTTCTTTTTTTTCCCTTTGTGGTCAGCAGAAGGGAATCGGGTGAAGAGGGAACCTCAAATTTGTAAACCCCAGACTTAGTATTGGAAGAAACAGAGCTCTTTATAGGCCAAATGGCAACATTTGTAAGAGCAACTGAGGAATAAAATGGGGGCCACAGGGTCTCTTTTCAGAGCTGGAGGAAAAACGCACATGGCGGCCAAATGCTTGATTGTTTCACTTAGGAGTCTAAATGGGCACCAGGGCCAAAAAACAATCCAGAATGAATTATTCACTGTTTAGTCCAAGAGCAACATACACTAAAAACATGTCTGTCGTGACGTGCTAATAAGATGTATGAAGGTAATAAGATAAAAAGCAATCAAAATCAGAACTGACTTCCCCACATGCCCTGTAATTTCTGACTCTGTATCCTTTCTGTGGGCTTTGAAATCAAGCACAGTCTGTGCAGAACTAAATGTGCATAAATTCACCATGTGTTATGACAGTTTCCAAGTGCTTTAGTTTGTCTGTAGGAAAATTCATGCTAAATGAATCTGTGAACATGCTCTTTGCAGTGACTTTTAGTTCTGTTATCAGAGGAGGTTAAACAATGGCAGCTATTCAATCAGTTACATTAAAATAAGATAGATATTCATTGTCTGCAGATGAATAATACAGGCTTTGAGGATTTTACTAGTGTGTGTGTGAGAGAGAGAGAGAGAGAGAGAGTGTGTTTGGGGGGTAGCATTTAATTCCTTTATTACAGGCAGTGCAGTGATGAAAGGAGAAGAGAAAGAGAAAGACATACACACACATCCACTCAGTCCCTAACAAAGGATTATGGAGACCACAGTCAGTATCCAAGCCGCTAAGCTATACGTTCTGTGGCTCTGTTAGTGGAGCAGTTGTCCACCAACCGCATGGATAGCAGTTCAACATCCAGCTTCTCTGCCACATGTGAAAGTGTCTTTGGGGAGTTGCATTTGGTGTGCACTCCTTCCTCATACGTTGCTTTGGATACAACCATGACTAATTGTGAGGGCGCCGCAGTTGTTTGTTTTTTTTTTTTTTTTTTTGGCATTGTATGCCTTCATTAGAGGGTCAACAGCCAAATGAGATGGGACACATAGGAAACAACTTCAAACAGGTCCCCAGCCGATCGCAAGCCAGGAACACGGTGGTTCACCGTCAGAGCCATAAACCCCCTCAGCAACTGAGGCATTCCAGCAGTTTGGGTCGTCTATTGCCAAGATCACGGCAAAATATTTTCTTTGTCCAATAGTTTGGTTTGGTTTAAATACTTTTAAACCCAATGTCATTGTCATTTGCAAATTAGCAAATGTCAACATGCTAACACACTAATGGGGAATATGACAAACATTCCGTCTGCTAAATGTCAGGATAATGAATGGTTATTGTGAGCAGCATGCTGACATTAAAGGGTGACTTCACTGATTTTTAACTTGCTTCCTATGGCTCTAATTCGGGAAAGAATTAAACTTGCCTCTGCTTTCCCTATATTTAAATGCATTTCTGGTTTAGTTTAAAACTCCTCCATAATCAAGAGGAATTTTTCAGTTCAGATGATATCATCTGGAGGAGCATGTTGTCAAAACCGAAAACTACTGTGATCAGCCATCAACATCACTTGAACTGATGTTTAACATCATTCAGATCCCAATTCTGTTGTTCTTAAATGTGTTTGTTTTTATCACTAATTAAACCTTCAACCCAAGCTCTTGCACCTTTTATGCTTTATTTTAAAGTTTCATAGTTTAACATGTACTGCCTTTCAACAGAAGACAGCTATAGAGTTTTTTCTTTCAACTGCCCCAGTTTTTAATTTCTGAAAACCAATTTATGTGTCAGTGGCTACCTCCACTCTTCTTCCCGTGAACTGGTGGCCAGTTTGAGATGTTGCTTTTACTCAGGTTCCAAACCACGGTTTGTGAGTCCAAGTGAGCTGCCAGGCTCTTGTAGAATTAAAACAAACAGGGCCACCTGTTCATAGTATGTGGCGAAAGAATGTAAATCAGAGCTACACTCAGGCTTCTTGTGGTTTCACCTCTCTGACTGTCAATCAACTAAAACATTTTGACATATTTCACAACAAGAGAGTCCTTGAAGAACATCTGGATCTTTTCTGAGGGTAAAGACAGTATGGCTTTTCCAAGCTTTTCATATTACTTTCCATGATATCTAGCTATTTGGATGAAGAAAAACATTTCACAATTTAATGTAATTAAAATTTAAATGAATATTCATTCATATGTTAACCCCCCAAAAACTTTCTGACCTACCTCCCGTTAGCTGAGGTAATTTATCCAGAGAACTGAAATAGAAAACCTCTCCAACAGCAGACTGATAAACAGCATATCCACTACGGCTCTGGAAAACTGATATACCGCAGAAGTTATTTCGAGCACAGAGTTGCGCATTAAACAGCAAAGAATTAGCGTAGGCTATGAAAATGATCCGTTCACATCGATCCATGCTCACAAATAAAACAAATGAAAGACCCCACTGTCTCCTCGCCAGAAATTGGACCCGGCCGGTAAAACTCCTAACCCTTATACCTATTGCACTACAAAGACGAAACAGATCTGTTGGAGATAATTTCTTGGAAATGGAGGTGACACACATAAAATGAGTAGCAGCATGAACACGTGTTCGATGAGCGTGCAGGTAATGTAAACAGGAGCTGCAGAGAAAGTGCAGCAGCGGAGGTTTGAGGCGTGAACTTGACTCAAGGGGGCGCACAGAAGCAGAGACGCCCACCCACACAGAGAAACGCGCTATATAAAAGGTGACCTGATATTTTAGTGTCAGTGAGGCTCTTTTACAACTTGCAATCCATCATGACCAAACCAGACGGACTCAGACGAGGAAGATACTCCGCAGTGGACACGGATGTCTTGAACTTTATCGGAAGGAAATATGATTTCTGATCTTAAGGGGGAAAATGTGTTTTCATCCGTGAACTGCTGAAAGTTTCTGTGGATAACTATAAGGAAAACTATCTTTGGGATGTTCAGCCGGACTGGAAAGGATTCGCGAAATATGTAGTGGTAAGCAATGCTAATCTTAAATCTCATAATAAAAGTAAACAATAAAGATGACTTTTTAAAGAAGTAACCTATATTTCAGGACCTGATTGTGTGTTTTTTTTAAAACTTTTATTCCTCGATGGACATCTCAATTATTATTATTACTGTAAACTGAATTTTCTCATTTTATAGTGACTTAGTGCACAACACATATGCGAGCAAATCTGTGTAAAACACACGATAGAAAGCATTGAAGTTTAAGTAAGTACCTCGATACAGTTTTGTAGTATTTGTAGCCTCCTTTACTCGAGTATTTCCAGTAGCCCATTACTTTTATTTAACTACATTTTACATCTTAAAATTGATCTTTCTACTTCACTGCATGTGTATGACCGCTGCAGTTACAAATAGCTTTGTAGAATTCGATTAATATTTAATAAAGTATGTAATTAATATAATATGGGGAGACATCCTTACAGTTGCAGCATTAATTGACACAAATGTATTGTGTCTGTCATGGCTGTTGAAATATGTTTTAAATTTATGAACTTCAGCCTTTTCTTTCATACTATGGACAGTTTGACCAGTTGTCAAGTCAGAGTGAAAAGGAATTAACTCAGATCTTCAGTCAGCCATAAAGAATTTGTAGGAGTATGTGTGTAACTTTGAGAACACCTCAAATCTTATTAACAAAACATTTTGGGGTTACAAAGTTAAAGGAAAAACAACATAATGATTCTGGCTTAAGGTATTGATTCCACACGGCTTCTTGTCATGGATTCTTTGAACTCTACTTGAAGGATGAACACCATTCTGGCAAAAGATATTTCCTCATTTGGTGTTTTGTCTATGGTGGGAGGCAGTGCTGACTAAGTTGTCCACTAAAATTTTTCATGGGGCTTCAGCTGGGCTGAAATCTGTTGACTTAGAAGCACATATAAGACAGTTTTTGAAGTTATGTTTTTGCAGATTTGTAAGTATGTAACATTTCCTGTTTTATTTATTATTTTATCAACAAAAAGTAAGTGAATCAAAGTCCTCTTCTTTCTCTCGCAGATCCCCTTCACTATGGACCTCATGACCTCCAGTGTTCAGTGATGTTAGCTTTGAGCCACTACAACTCCACGTCCCCACTCCTCCCTTTTTCCAATAATGACAGTGAAGGAACGCTGGAGGCCAGAGTGGCTGTTGCAGAGGTGCAGCAGCAGGGAAACTTGACCTTTGATCTGCCTCCTACCAGCGGTGCCGTTGTCGTAATATTGTCTATGACACTGGGCATCATCTCCAACATTGTTGCTCTCTTTATCCTGGTCAATGCATACTCCCTCCAGCGCCGGCGCTCCAAAGCATCATTCCTTTTGTTTGCTTCCTCATTAGTGGTCACAGATTTTGTTGGCCACGTGATCCCTGGTGCTTTGGTTCTCCGACTCTACCTCCATGGAGGTGTGCGCCCTGAAGCCTTCAACACCTCTGATGGCATGTGCCAGTTCCTGGGTGGCAGCATGGTGTTCTTTGGTCTGTGCCCACTCTTCATGGGCTGTGCCATGGCTGCTGAGCGCTGCCTGGGTGTCACTAAGCCACTGCTGCACTCATCCCTGGTCACCAAAACCCGCACAAAGACCTGCCTGTTTGTCATCTGGCTGGCAGCTCTGTGTGTGGCCTTGCTGCCCTGCTTTCAGCTAGGCTCTTACACCTACCAGGACCCAGGGACCTGGTGTTTCATTAAAGTGCTCAGAGACACTGAGGAGGTAGATGTGGCCTTTGTGGTGCTGTTCTCTGGACTTGGTCTAACCTCTCTAGCTGTGGCGCTGGTGTGTAACACCATCAGTGGACTGACACTCGTGGTCGCTCGGCTCAGGAGGCAGCCTGGCTCCCATCACTCAGCCAAGTCCCATGACATAGAGATGGTGGTGCAGCTGGTCGGGATCATGGTTACCTCGTGTATCTGCTGGAGCCCTCTGCTGGTGAGTATCTGGAAGGACAATATGATGGAATCCTACAGTTCAGTACACACTTACTGGGAGCACTGTGTTACTTTACATACTGCTATTGACATAAGCCAGAAATATAAAAGTCAGTTACTGGTACAGCTGTTGCTATTACCTGCTTAAAACACTATCACCTCAGTAATAAGCTCTTACACATTAGTAGTTCACTCACACAGGTGTTTTCTCTTTCTCTCTCCTGTTAAGACCTTCACACCAGTCTGTGTGAACATGCTGAGGCTTGATTGACAACTTCCTCTATGTCAGTTTTTATCACACCTGTTAGGGTACAGTCACACACATGTGGTGTGGCCAAGAGCAGGAAGTGACAGGAAACAGGTCGTGCTGGAGCTAGAATGGTAAACAGTTTAGCCATAGTGGTTCAGAAAAGCAGAAATGAAACAGCTTTAAAATGTATATTTTCGAGTCATTCCCCTCTCTACTTCTACTCACCACAGCCAAGCAGCATCTCTTTCTTGTTGCTGCCTGTATAATCTGCAGTTATAAAACATGAATGAGATGTTCAACTCTTGCCTCAAACTGATTAGATGGAAACAAAACTGGTGTAAATATCACACAATTCGCTTCTGCCAACTTTATCCTGACCACATGTCAAATCAAACAGGGAAATTAAAAATACCACGGCGCATTTGTGGGCCGTTTGCATGTTATTAATGCCCACATTTTTATACAATTTTGTCATTAAATTATAAATAATTTTGGTATCAAATTTGCATTTTTTTAAAAATATTGTATGTACTTGTTAGGACCAGAAAGACGTCTTTATTTTTCTCGCAAGCCTTATAATTTCCCACTTTGCCATTGTTAATATTATGCTGGAGGATGCAATGTTAATTTTAATGCAAAAGCCTATAGTAATCAGAAACACTACCAAAATTACTGCTTACTTCTAAGCAGTGTTAGCTTTATGATATCAGGGCAAAGGTTTTAGAAGCCCAGCAGAACCAGGTAATCCAATAACATCTTGATAACAGTCTGAACGGCTTATTTTTTGTACAATAAATGCAACAATGTGTTATATGTCTGCAGATCTTTGGCCTGATGTTAGCAATCCGCTCCTACACAGGATCCATCGGCGATGACCTGTCCAGCTATAAATCCCTGATGGTTATGGGCGTGAGGCTGGCCACATGGAATCAGATCCTTGACCCCTGGGTCTACATTCTGCTGCGCCGCACTGTCCTCCGCAAAATCTACCTCATCGCAAAGTGTCAGGCAGGCTTGAGGGGTAATAAATTAGGTCGCTGGGAGCCCACATCTTTTCACAGCTCAGAGAAGAAGGAAGTCAATCAAGTGTGAACTGAAAAAAGAATGAACCAGGATGGATATACAAAGATTTCAGTGTACAAAGATATTGACAAGGAGAAACTTGCAGCTGATAGAAACAAACTTTGTGGCTGATTTGCTGACATTTTATGGGTGGCTCACTTTATAAATGTTTTCCATATAGCGTGCGGTCATTGACTGACTTCACAAATGAAGCTAACCAATGCTGTGATTTTGCACAAGTTATCATAAACATTCCCCCAGTTTACTCATAATAAGTAAATATTCCTTATTGCATAATTTATACCCTTGTTTGGACAACAGTTATCAACAGGAATGTTGTAGGCTGCATAATGCAGTATTCAAAATGCCCTATGTTGAGACCCCAGGCAAGGTTCGGAGGGATATTACTTTTAAAGGGACTAAGGCTTGTTTGTTTTTAATTCTCAACACCTTTTACAGCTGCTTTGAAAGTAAACACAATAAATAAATTGCACACTTGGTCATTAATTGGGTAAATGTGAAAGAAACATGATGGAAATGGGCTGCATCACTGTAGCCAACAGAGGGAGCTCCAAACCAAAAAGTCTTTAGTATATTTGTGATGTTAGACATTCTGCTGAATGTATTTCATAAATCAATCTTGATGTTAAAATACTGTGGAGTTTGAGATGTTTAAGTACAACCTTAAACATGTGTTCATACAGTGCGTTATGTGAACTGATAAGATTTTATAAGTTATTACTTGAACCGTAGCCTCAATTGTCTGAGGACATGTAAAGAATGAATGTAAATAAAAAATACAACCTTTACTTTGACATTTAAGATTTATGTTTCTCTGTCTTTTCCACGACTTTCCTAAGACATGTTTTAGGAAAGTTTTAGGAGTATATTTGGAGTATATTTGTCTGGTTAATAAATATACTTCACCCCTAAGAGTGGTGATATCAAATTGTTGTATACATTTTATATAATATTAAATCTAATTATTCTGGTAACTAAGCAATGCTTTAAGTGTGAACTGAACTACGTACAGAGTTTTTGCAGTATATTTGAAAGCAGTCTGCTTTTTAATGTATTGATAAAAATCTGTACTTTAATCAGTACACGAGAAAAAATGACTGCAATCAGCAGCAAGATTTTCCTGCAGGGCAACCTGGACTTCACTTGCCACCAACTATGATGATTAATCTAAAAGCATTATCTGCAAAGGTCATGCAGGTAAACTGTAGAAAATTGTTATGAGTATCTTTCTTTATAAGGACATGAATCTATAGGCAAGCAAGTAACTCAAAATACTATAATTTCAGTGTCCTGCTTTTTTTCAATTTATTTCCTCTGCATCGTTTCTTTCCAACCATACTAATATGCAATGTCATTTTTAAAAATGTATATAAAAATATTATTTAAATATTATTATAGTATAGAAATATGATTTCAATATATTTAAATATTAGCTATAAAAACTATTTCCCTAATACAGTAATAATAATTCCTAATATAATAATAATAATAATAATAATAATAATAATAATAATAATAATAATAAAAATAATAAAAATAATAATAATAATAATATGAAACAAGTTTTCTATAAGATTAACTAAATAATTATATTCTAATCCTAATTATTTTATGATATATTGTGGCCTATTTGACAGAAGGTTTTACAGTTGTGTTTACAACTGCTCCAATTTTGGCAATGAAGTAAAAGAAAGAGATGAGTGACAGATTACTACAAATAGTACAAATAGCCTACATTTAACATTAATTACTACATTTTAGCTGTCTTTGCATTTTATTACAAATATGTTATATTTATTACATTATTTATAATAACTAACTTTGTCAACTGTAAAAAAAACTTTTAGGGAAGCAGAAACATTTGCGTGTTGGTACAGTTTCTGTGTTACACAGATATAGTTTAGCTTTCATCTTTACAAAGATAGGAAAGATAAAATCACAAGACGAAGATGTAAAGAATAAAGACACTATTACAAAATGAAGGACGGAATAATAAAATACAAAACATTTGCAACCAGATTTAAAATATCATGCATTTTCATTTAATTGCCATATTAACGTTACTGTGCATATCATCCTTTTTTTATGGGCGCAATCAATGAAAAGTTAGAGAGTTTATGAAACCAAACACAAAATAAATGTTCATCCATTGGAAAAACGCCACTTGCGGATTGGAAAGAAGGCTTTTTAAGGTGACGTTCTGACGTCATATTAATGCGACGCGTCGCTGGTTGACAGCAACATAAAGGTAGCATGAAAGGGTGACCTGTAAATTTGCTCGTTGATAAGGGTGGGTGTTACATGCATGGACGAAACTTGAATAGATGTCAGTAGCAATGTGTAAAATTGGCCATTTAATGGTAAACGGACCAAAATGGCATTGACATGCTATCTAATGTTAGCTAGCTAGCTAGCATCAAGTGGACGATCCCTATAATAAATGTTTATCCTAACTAACCAGGTATCAGTAGTACTACCACATTCTCTGGGTTTTACATACGTTAGGAGGATAAATGTTGTGTTTATTTGACAGCCGTCTTAGATTATGTATATTTGATTTGCGTTAATTTACATATGGACGAGCCCACAGACGTTTATACGGGTTTTTTGTTTGTGGACAAGCCCACTCAATCTGCTGAGCAGGTTTCCTTGTTAGCTAGATAACGAGAGCGATTAGTAGAACATGCATGTGTCCAATTTAGTGTCATTCATTACGTTTGGTTTAATTGTTCCTATACTGTCATTTAACAAGCAACCAGTTGCAGGACGAATAACAAAGTTTTTACTGACAAAACAGGAGGCAACTTAGAGCTGGAAGTCACGACAGCATGGCGGCCGCTGCAGCGCCGATGTGGGACGAGCATCAGGCGTATGAGGAGCTGCTGTACTGGGACAGTCTGATACAACAGGGCCACCGGCTCCTCCCGCACGATTTTGATAGGTACACATAGCGTTTGGCTCTAAACGAAGTAAAATTCATCAAAATGGATTAATTATAATTATTAACAATTATATAGCACATAAAAACGAAAAAAAAAGAACTTGTAAACTACCCTTTAATTCATTATTTATTATTGGTGTTAAGTATTTAAAAATTGTAGTAAACATCACTTAGAGAAGTGAAGATCACTGTAAGTGCAAACATACATATAGAAATCAATTAAATGATCACAATCTCTTGACTTAATTAAAGACCTAAAAGATCTAAAATACACCATTGTTAAACAAAGGATCTGGGTAAGTGTTGTCTACAATTGGGTAAGACGTGCACAGTTGTGAACCTCTTCCTCACATTTATTCATTGTTGTAAAACCTGCTTTTGACTTGCATACTGGGTCTTGACCTTAAGAGTATGTCATGTGCAACTTTTCAGATATGAGGAGCTTCGTTACTGGTATGACTGCCTCTGCTACGAGGAGGAGCTGAGACAGTACCATGACTACATTGCTGCTATCGAGGAGTTTGAGGATAAACGGCATCATGAGGTTATAGACGTCAAGTAGTGTGTTGGGCTTTTAATTTACGCATTCCATTCTTATTAGGACTGAACATCTACTATTTTCCATCAACATTGTATTTCCTTCTGCACTTTACAATGATTGCTCTTCCTCTGGCACAGATGCTCCATCCTTTACATGATGTTAGTTTTTCCACTTTTAAAAAAAATTGTGAACTTACTAACACCATCTTACTCAGGGGTGGCAGTTGCTCAATTGGTAGAGTGGCCGCCCACTGACCATAGAGTCATAGGGTCCCGGCCACATGTTGAGGTGTCCCTGGGCAAGACACTGAATCCCCAACAGCCCATCCCCTGCCATGCAGTGCCGGTCTCAAGGCCGCTTGAGACTATTAGAAAAAATTGGCGAGTGTTGCATCCAGGAAGGGCATTCGTCATAAAAAAGTGTGCCAAATCGACATGCGGACAAAATTATTTGCTGTAGCTACCCTGAACTCACAGCATAAGTGAAAAGAAAAAAAAATCTAACTGTACGCTTCTAATACCCATACTTCCTAATTCTATGTTGACTTGCAGATTATTTCTTAATCCTAGAATATATCAAAGTAGCAATGAAGTAACGATTGTCTGAGCTCCTTTTACAGATGCTAATATTTGACATTCATTAGAATAATGTTTTAGGTCATTAGTTACAGTAAGCATACATTTGCTCTCACTCTCCAATATAAACATCATGTTTTATCATTTTCTTTTTTGAAATTAAGGAAGTTGCGTCCAACCAGGTGCACACAGGGCCATATGATCGCCATGTTATGGCCAAACACTCTGAAGTCTATCCCTCTTTAGAGGAGTTGGAGGCTGTGCAAAAAATTATTTCCCATGTGGAGTGTGCTCTGAAGAATGTGTCTGACCAGATGGATAATCCAAAAGATGGCAACGAAAATACAGAGGCAGAGAGGTAAGTGAAGTGTCCAAATGGCAGTTATCCCAGTTAATAAAAAGTGTATCAAATAGCTTATTAATGCCAAATGCAACATATCTTCTCTTACTCTTAATAACTGAATCATTTTGAAAATTATTCTCTTCTTTTCCTGTTCTAGTCCTGGTGATAATTCCCAGGAGCGTGTCCTGCGTGGGGTAATGAGGGTTGGCCTGGTGGCCAAAGGACTCCTGCTGAAGGGAGACAAGGACCTGGAGCTGGTGCTGCTTTGTTCGAACAAGCCAACAGTCACCCTGCTTCAACAAGTGGCTGAAAAACTAAACACACAGTTAGAGGTAGAAATGATTTCTTGCTGTTTACATCATTATACATAAATGGAATTAGATTGTTTTGCTATCCTAATTTCCTTCATGTTTTTAATAGGAGACTTCCGCGGGGACATACACAGTAAGCCAGTGTTCAGAGGATGCAACCATTGTTGTGACAAACACCAAGGAATCGGTCTTGTCTCTCACTATTCACCTGACATCACCTCTTGTCAGAATGGAGCAGGAGATTAAAGCTGCAGAAACAGAAGGTACGTGTGATGTTCCAGCCTCTGGCTAGACATTAGCTCCCACAGGCCAGTTCTGTGTGTTCTCAGTGTGGAGACATTGTACTGCTCCACTGATGTTTAACCCTATTCTGACAGTTTAAATCACACACGGCATCCATCTGCATCATCTTGTTAATCCTCAGTGAAGCAGTGTTGATAATGCCAATATCCCAGTCTTAAAATCTAGTTTGTTTATTCTTGTTGAATTGTTTTCATGTTTAAAGTGAAGGCTTTTTCAAGAATAAAAAGTTAAAGCGCGCATTGCATGTACTTGATGCTGAACATGTACATTTTGCACCAGCTGCAGCAAAACTGATAAGTAAATTTTTGTGGCTGTTCTTGAGAGAATTAAGACAGGAAATGTAGCAACGTAATTGTTTCAAAAATGTATGCATAGGTTAATGGAGGTTCTGTGTTAATCTGCACAGTCTGTATTTTCGTCAGAGTCATATGGTAATTTAAAGGGCAGGGAGTATGTTGAAGCCTCACATGAAAAAAACCATACCAGCCTCAGTGCAGATTAGTTCTTTGCTACAATGCACACTGCTGCTGCACAGTTAAAATCATGTAATATAGTAATTGTAACTCATTTTAGCCATAGTTAGTCAGTATTAATCAGGTGACACAGCGTGTCAGTGTGGGCTGTTCTAGTTCAACAAAGTAAACACACAGGAAACACTCCCACCAGTAAGATGTTAGGTAAGTGCAGACAATGTACAGGTTTTTGATTTCAAAAGTTTTTTTTCTGTATATGGGAGACTTCATTAAAAAGAAAAATTGCTACAGTAGTGTAACTTTTTTTTATCTCATAACATCGTATTGCTGTGGTACCCTTGGTATTGATATTAGCTCAATTATTTTAAGAATTGCATGTGTAACAAAACACTGTCATATGGAGACATTTTACATTTTATTCAAACACTTACATTTACACTTTTCATATTCAAGTATTGAAATTAATGTGACTACTGTATCTTGCTGGGGATAGATTAATACAGCTAGCTATGAAGACACAGTTGAATGTGTACATGATTGTGAGGAATTCCTGTGGAAGCCTAGTATTCGTAAGGAATTAAGGGCCTTCTAGCAAAATTCTCAGCCAACCTTTGGCACATTTTAACTGTGTATTGATAATTGTCAACTGTAGAAAATGAGTAAAAACTTGCACGAAACTGGTATGGCTGTTTGTGATCCCAAACTTTCAGAAGATTATTTTAAGTCACATTTGGATCAGGGACAACATCAGTTTTGCTGCAATGTGGGGCAGACGTAAAGATTCTCTAAATGCCTGTGATTTACAACTGATTGCCTTTTAGTTTGTGAAGTTCTTTTAGGAACAATGGACCTTTGACCAACTGGACAGACTGTCTCAGGAGGGGGGCTAAAGTAGCAAACCCAAACCCAGGGTCTGAGGGAAGGGGGTATTTAACATAGATTATCTAGTGCACACATTGAAAACATAGTATGCATTAAACAACAACAACCAAAAAAAAGCTCTTATGTTGCCTTCACTTTAACACCCTTTGGAAACATTAGCTGGGATCTCTGACAGGTCACCTTTAGGCTTGTTGAGACCATCGTTTACACATAAGGTGCTTTTAACCCCCTGTCCTTGTTCCTGCTGGTTTGTGGAAAGCTGCTACTCCCTGAGCTGCAAGACAGAGCCGACCCCCTTGGTCAAACTGTACCTTTTCTTCTTACCCCACCTCGTCAATAGAAACGCGAACAGTCAACGATCCGCCGGACATTCTGGACAGGCAGAAATGCCTTACTGCCTTGGCGTCTCTCCGCCACGCCAAGTGGTTCCAGGTTTGCATTCACGTCCTTATTTGTAGAGGTTGAATTGTTTCTGTAAATTATCTGTTTTTTGTGTCCATTAATCATTAAGAGACTGTAAACAGTTTTTGTAAACTAAGTTCTTAGATATTGCAGTTTATAATCGTAAAATATTGAAATTTAGGAGTTTTAGGTAAGTTGAAATATTCTGTTAATCCATACCAATGATAGAATTGGACAAATCATTGGTATCGACTCCAGCATTTAATTTGATTTCTCAAAATGTCCTATGCTTACCTGAGCTCTCTCAATTTCAGCTCCACTACAAAGAAAAGCACGTGAACATAAATTCCTTAGTTTAAGCAGTTGTTGATATGGAAATGGCTCACCTGTTCTGACCTTTCTGTACATTGTTTTTGAGGTTGTTTTGTGGAAGCCCAAAAGCACATCGCTTAGAATACGTCTGTAGAAGCAGCTCTTCTGACTGAAGTGGCTTTTCTTTGTGTCCCCAGGCTAAAGTCAACAACCTGAATTCTGCCGTTGTGGTGATCCGCATCATGAGGGACTTGTGTAACCGTGTCCCTACATGGGCTCCACTCTCAGGATGGGTAAGAAAACTGTTGTATATTTATTAGCACAAAATCCAAAGAACTTAAAAAAAGGCGTTGCTCACAGACTGGTTTATGATGACTATTAATAAATTGAAGATCTAAAATTCTGTGAAGTGCACTGAATTTTTGGTAATTAAATATTTTGTATTTTTCTGCTCCAGTGCACCTTTGGTTAGTGTGTTGCTATCCACAGGATTATTATCTTTTTATTTAAACCTTGTTCTAGCTATGATCAAAACCTTAACTTTTTTTATATTCATATATACACTAAGCATTAGGGTCTCTGCTGTTTTTTTTTTTTTCCTGTATAGCCTCTGGAACTGTTAGTAGAGAAGGCCATTGTTACATCTGAGAGACCAATGGGAGCAGGCGAGTCCTTCCGCAGGGTTTTGGAGTGTGTTGCATCTGGAATCCTTTTGGAAGGTGAGATTTTTATCCAGTTATCAAACCAACATGAACGTGATCTATGAAATATTACAAAGATATTTTATTATCTGTGTAAAGACGGCCCTGGAATTAAAGATCCGTGTGAAAAGGAAACGGTTGATGCCATTGCCAATCTGACCATGCAGCAGCGTGAAGACATCACACAAAGTGCTCAGGTAAGAAGAGGCTGCTAATGAATATAAACAAAAGTAAACCTGAATTAATAAACCTCAGCAATAGAGCCTAACTTTTATGTGTCTCAGTTTGCCTTGAGGCTTTCTGCATTTGGACAAATGCACAAGGTGCTGGGGATGGACTACAAACCTGTAAAGCCACGAAAATCAGTGGGAGCTATCAGCAAAGATGCTATGGGTAAGTAATATGTCATTTTCCTTTATTTTTGTACATTTCACTTATATCATTCTGGGGAAAAAAATCTGTTCTCAAGCTGGTCTTGTTTCATGCAGCCCAGATAGCACCTGCTGAACACTTCAGTCTGCAAGCAAAGAGACCATACACAGATGTGGAGAAAGGAGAAGATGAGCCCCATCTCAACAGCAAACAGAGGAAGTTTCTCAAATTTCAAAAGCGCTTTCAGAAGAAATCATGTAAGTACAGGGTATCAGAGGCCTTTGCATAGACTTTTACCTGTCAAATGATCTGCATTAATAGAGGAAACATGACGTAGCACATTTCAAATATTTTCCTGGACAATAAAATATTACCCACATTAAAGTCTTTATCTTCGACTGCATAAAAAAAGATAAATTGGATATTGCAGATGTGTAGCCAAGTAGAGGAGCTCTCCACTGTCATTTAAATTGGTAATAGTTAAAGGTTTAATTAGTTTATTTTTTTAACTGTCCATTGTAATGACAATTGTTTCAGTTTTTAGAAATACACATAATCCAGCAGGTCCCAACATGATCTTAGGTGCCAATTCATTACTGTATGTACAACTGTAGCTAACCCAAATGCTATTTAGTACTTTTACCTACCTAAGAAATAACATTTATTCATACATTAGTTTGACTGTGCTGAGCTATATTAATACAAAACTTTAGTATTTGCTGTAAATTTCCTGAAGAAATAGAAAATTAAAGGCTACCACCTTTGGTAATATATAGTAGTAATTTAATGATAACGTTCTGCTAAATCCCCACCTTTTTTGCTGGCCTAATCTCCAAACGTATTAATTGAATTCAATAACTAATCATTTCTGTCTTTTCCTTTCCCATGTAGTCTCTGATGATTTTAACATGAACGCTGTGATGCGTCTGAACCAGTATAGACCTGGCCTGGAATACCGTCTTACATCTCAGACTGGTCCTGTCCACGAACCCGTCTTCTCAATGGCTGTAGACTTGAATGGGAAAACGTATGAGGCCAGTGGGCCTTCAAAACGAGCTGCCAAACTTAATGTAGCCACCAAGGCAAGATTCTTCTATTTGTGTAAACATATTTGCTTTAGTTAACCTTCAAGCGAATTGCTCAAGTTGTGTTCTGTAACACTGTGCCAGTCAACTTCAGCTTCCTCACCATAGCTACCCTGCAGGACCTACTATTTTGTTTATCTGGATTCTGCTGTCGTTTAATGGATTGGCTCCCTGACATGAGCACAGATTAAACGCAGCTAGTCATCTGCTGTATTGATGTTAAAGTGTATTTATCTTTTCTGCACATATGACAGAATATGTGTCTCAAATGCTCTTTGCTATAACAAATGCCACTTCAATGTCATTTTAGGACAAAACACTTCACTTGCACTTTAAATTCTTGTTGCTGTTGTAGGTTCCTGCCAGTTTCATTTTTGACTTTTGTTAATCACAGGTCCTGCAGGATCTCGGTCTTCCAACAGGCTCAGAAACTAAATCTGAGTCGAGTAGTGACGCTGGAGGAACCCAGGAATCATTAAAAGCTGCTCCCACGACCTTTATCACATCAGAAGATGTATGTGCTCAAGTTCCCTCTAGATTTGTGCATTTAAAATCCTCTTTTAATAAAAAGCCCCATAGTAAAGCTGTTAGAAGAGCAACAAATGATGTGATTTTGAGTAAAATGGTTTACAGCTATGTGTATTTAACAGCCAATGTTTTGTCCCTTTGTCATGAACAGAGTGGTCAGGGTCCTATCTTGACCAAAAATGGCAAGAACCCTGTGATGGAGCTGAATGAGAAGCGCCGCAGCCTGAAATATGAGCTGTCTGCAGAGACAGGGGGTTCTCATGAAAAGTGTTTTGTCATGGAGGTCAATCAGCAGCATCGCATGTCACAGATTTGGTAGAATTAAACAAGTAAACAATAATTGAAAGTAATGATTGCAGATTTTTGAACATGTGCTTTTCCTGTGTCTCAGGTTGAGGTTGATGGGCAGAAGTTCAAAGGCAGAGGCTCTAACAAGAAGGAGGCGAAGGCCTACGCTGCCCTCGCTGCCTTGGAGAAGCTGTTTCCAGACGACAGTGGAGTGTTAAACACTAACAGAAATTCTACAAAGAAGAAAGTCACCTACACTGACATGGTCATTTATCTAGCAAATGGAACTCATAATGTATTATTATTAGCGTTATGTATTTGTTCGGCGTTTTACATTTAGTTTTCTGTCATTTCTTGTTCAACAGCACATTCCAGGGTTCGGTACCATACGTGGCATTCCTTCAGACTCCGGGTCCCGGGGCTGGGGTCCCAACAGAGGTCGAGGCAGAGGCCAAGGCAAACAGTTTCCCTCAGGACCCAGCTATAACAAGAGTAATGAATTTTTGCAAAAACTGACACAATAGGATTCATTAAAAATCCTTATAAGTAAATGAACTAAATAGTAATTCCTGCCCTTTACTTTAAAAGCTAACTACAGTTACGAGAGCAACACTGGCACAGGCTATCGTAAGTACACACTGCTCGTCTTACTGTTTTTTTTATTGAATAGTCTGTGTGTGTGTGTTGTAACTGCTTTTGATTTCCAAAAGTTTATCTAAAAAGTAAGATCCTCTAAATTTATAGAGAATCTTTACTTCAGAAAATGTTCCCCTAGCTGTCTTTCACAAATAACATCTGGACATTTGTATTGCTGTATATTTTGCGTGTGATAATTGTGTGATATTTGATTTTAAGGGGGTCTGGTGGCTCAGTGGTAGAGCATTGGGTTGGGATGCAGAAGGCTGTGGGTTCGAATCACATCCCACCAAAAATGGCCCCCCACCCAGCCTCCAGGGGCAGCCTTGGTGCCGGTTTCAAGCCCAGATAATATGGGAGGGTTGCGGCAGGAAGGGCATCCAGCACAAAAACTCATGCCAAATCAACGTGCAGAACACATTCCTCTGTGTCGGCCCCTGATCTTTGTTGCGTGATATTTGATTGTAGCAAAAAATGATGAATGAAAAATGAATAATATTGGTTTCAGTTTCTCAAGTATGAATATCTGCACTTTGATGGACGAATGTAATGTGACTATTATACAAAACCAACCTGTTATCTTGGGCTCTGTGAAGTTTTGATGACAATTTTCAAACATTATGTAGACACAATTGAATGAAAATAATATTTGCTTATTTTTAATTTTTACCATTTATAAAACAAATGACTTTAAACAGCACATATATTGCTTATTTTTCAGATAAACTCTATGGTAGCAACTCAGCAAGCACCACAGAAAGAGGCACTGGCTCCAGCGGATCGGGTAGCAACACAGGCTATGGCACCTTTTACCCTGAGAGCAGCAGCACCACCTACTCATCCCCTCCCATCTCCAGCTCCAACTCCAGCACAACAAAAGGAGACAGCTACCAGTCAATGCCTCCCCCCGCTGATCAGGAGAGCCCTTATAGCTATGGTTATGGAGATGAAAAGAAGAAGATGCTGACGCAAGGTCCAAATGAGGCCCAGGGCCCAGGAGGATACTACTCTATGTACAGCACAGCTTACCCCAGCTCAGTGACTGGAGGCCAAGTGTATAATAATTATGGTGAGTATGAATGTAGCAAAATCTGTTTGTCCAGTTGAATTAATTCAAAACTGCCTGGTGTAACTTTTTAACACAGAACGTGACACCTCCTGGTTTGCTGTTTTGCAGGGTGGGGAAACCAGTCATCATGGGTGAATCAGCAGGGGTATGGCATGTATCAAGGCTTCGGAGGACAAAACCAGGGCTCATACTCTGGGTACAGCAACATGAATTACTAATCATCACATCATGCACAGCCGTTCTCACCTCACTATGACATTTTGACTCTTGTCCTCCCTCGACAACGATCCAGGGTTGACACTTCTGAAGAAGGAGGAAAATGCTCTCATCGTCTCTAAATCTCAAATTGAGCTTTGTGTTCTGTCACTTATCTGGTAAAAACAATTGCAGGTGACTGATGCAAGTTTTTGATTTATTTAAATCTCCTTTTGTGTTTTGTTTGTTTTGTTTTGAAACTGCATTAGTCCCAATCATGAACATGTTGACATGAGATTTCTTTTTTTTAAAAAGAGCATACCTGGTTTATTATTGTTTCTTTGGATGTTTTTTAATTGCGTATTGTTTCCGTGTAAGTAAATGTGGTTTTGTTTTAAAGCCGCTTGTAGTTTTTAACTAAAGAGCTATTCTTTTGTCACATAACATGCTCTGAACGTTCTTGCAAAATAAATGACTTATTTTGGAGCAAAGTACAAAGTTGAGTGTGGTGAGCTTGTAGAACTATCTATATCTTTTCAGTTTCTTTGACAGAAGATCTGCAGTTCAGGTCAGAGTTTGGCAACCATTTGTTGGACAATGAACTATGTATTTAAAGAGGTCAAAGTAGAGTCAACTTGAGCTTTCCTGTAAAAAGGCCAAAGATACTGCTCGTTCGCGTTCACGTACAAAGACCTGCAGTTCCTTGGGGAGAAATTAATGAAAGAACAGGGATACAAATGAAAAATAAGCAATACAATACAATCTGTTTTGTAGAACAACATAACACTAGTTAATATTTTTCTTTTTGATCTTTGACCTTCAAGACATTTACAATCTTTACAGAGATTTGAATATTCAGTATCCTGCTTTCAGAGGCGAATCCTCCGACACTGTTGCTCTAAATATGCAAACCTGAATGTGTGACAAAGTTACTTACGTAAACGTGTAGTCTGACAGTGAAGTTTGAGGTAGTTTGTAAGAATTGAAATGAGATATACAGATCCTACATTTCCCATAATGTTTCTTTTATGTCTGTAGTGTAATTATGGTGAGTAAGAGTATGTATCATAATCTATTTGTATTAAAACTGACCAGTGTTACTTTTGTTACCGTTGTTGCATTTATGATGTGTGTTAAAAAAAGTCAGACGAAGAAAATATCAACTCCTGATTTGATTTTGTTTTGTCATGGGCAAAGGGAGAATCAGCAAAAAGCGTATACAGTTGTATAATGAAAAACAAAAAGTACAAGACTACATTTTTTGAGGCTTCACATTTTACTTATAACTTGAAATTGTATTGTGCATTATATTAGCCCAGAACAAACTCCTATGGTGAGCAAAAAAAGATTGAAACAGATGGACAAAATGAAGAAGGAAAACAGTGTTCAGCACTGGAAAAAGTCTGGACACTTGCTAAAATAATCGTTGAAGACCACACGTGGTCTGGGTGATATTCCAGTCCTAAGACTGTGTCAGGGTGTGAGCAATGATCATGCTCCTATGGCGTGTGCTGTGCTCTTGGAGCCTTCCTTCCTGGAATGCTGATAAAAAGTGGGCAGGAAGAGCATTGTGTGGACAGCATCCCATCAAGTCATCCTGAGCACTCTTCACCACTAATCAGCTGTGAGTGTTTTATCTTTGACATTATTATCTCAGCACATTGATGCCCACTCTCCACACACTCAACTTGTTTTTCTTGCCATCCAGGTTTGTATTCTTGTTACCTGAGAAGATTTGGCTTCACTTTTGTTTTTAGATGGAAGATCATTTGACCCAGAGTTAATCTGATCTCTTGCTTTTCTTATTCAAAAGGAGCACACTTGCAGTGATATGCTTAGACAAACATGGAGTTGTTACCTCTGACCTGCTGCTTTGATTAGTGTCTATTAGCCCCAGCTGGGATGTGTCAACTTCTGGCTGCAGCCAATCACAAGTCACCATTAGGCATAAATACTAAGAGCGTATGTAGTTGCATGAGGTAGAACTTAAAGAAACGAGGAAGAGGAGGGACGGAAGCGTAGGCTTACATGGTAATGCAGTTGTGGTTTGTTGTGCTTGTTTCATGTTCCTGTTTTTTATGGCGCTCGCATGTTTACTTTCATTTATGGCTTAACACTTTTTTCTGTTTAAGCTGTTTACACCTGCTTTTAACTGAAGATCTGACTTGATTTTATTTATTTTTTTGGTTCATAAAGATGGCATTGACCCTGGTATCCATCTTGATTGCTGCCATTTCTGTGGCCTATTGCTATCCTACTGCCTTTCAAGATCTGTCGAAAAGTGAGTATTGTTTAAAACTTGGCTTTGATTCTCTCTCTCTCTCTCTTGACCTTTTACTTGTTGCTGCTGCTGTTCCTCACATTCTCAGGCCTTAGGACTTTATCTCTTGTCCTCTTACAGAGAACAGAACCTCCATTAAGTTCCTGGCTGTAGGGGACTGGGGTGGGTTACCTTATTCCCCTTATGTCACAGCTGTGCAGAAATCTACTGCTCAAGAAATGGGCATCGTAGCAGAGCAGATGGGAGCTGACTTTATTCTTGCCCTCGGCGATAACTTCTACTACAAAGGTGTAAACAGTGTGGATTCTCCTCGGTTTAAGGTCAGTTGAGTGAAACTAATTGTCAAACAGCACCATGCAGCATAAAGTACTGAAGTTTCTTTTTTAAATGTCCATATCAGGAAACGTTTGAGGCGGTGTTCACGGCAAAGTCTCTCCAAGTCCCCTGGTATGTGATTGCAGGCAATCATGATCATGCTGGGAATGTTAAAGCCCAGATTGAGTACAGCCAAAGGTCTAACAGATGGTAAGGTGCAGTCTTAAGGTCAATCTTCAGATTCTTAAATATTTGCACACAGTCTGTCCTAAATTTAAGTTAAACTAAATGTGTCCTGCTTACTCTTCCCTGACTTAGGAAATTCCCCTCTTATTATTATGAACTGAACTTCCGCATTCCCAACTCTGGGAAAACCTTGACCATTATCATGCTTGACACCATAATGCTTTGTGGCAACTCCCTGGACCATGTAGATGAGAAGCCCCGAGGCCCCCTAAGTGTGGTGGATGCAAACAGGCAGCTGACTTGGTTGGAGGAGAGACTGGCTCTGTCCAAGGCAGACTTCCTGTTGGTGGCAGGCCACTATCCTGTCTGGTCTGTGTCCAAACATGGACCCACACAATGTCTGCTGCAGAAGCTTCATCCCTTGCTCAATAAATACAAGGCGACTGCCTACCTCTGTGGCCATGACCACAATCTGCAGGTTGGTTCATGGAAACCTTAAATGTGTAATTGCGTTTTTTTTTTTTTTTTTTTTTCCACATTCCCTAAATTTACTTGGCCTTTCTCCCGACAGTACATTGAAGAGTCTGATATTGGCTATGTGGTGAGTGGTGCTGGAAACTTCCTGGATCCTGATACCCATCACTGGAAGCACGTTCCCAAAGGTTCAGTGAAGTTCTTCACTGGCCAGGCCTCAACACTGGGAGGATTTGTCCATGCAGAAGTCACAAAAAACAAGATGATTGTGACCTTCTTCCAGGCTAAAGGCACTTCTCTTTATCGTACTGTGCTCTCTGATAGGGATTTGGACTAAATACCCAAACACGGATAGTGTTAAGGTGTCAAGTACTTGCAATGGTACTCTGCAGTACAGTTTTTAGATCAAAGTAATGACTGTTAATATTATCATTTAATGTTTTACCAAATCAACTTGTTTTTATATGCAAATCTTTTTATGATGAAGAATAAATGTCTTTTAAAGTATGCATCTTGTCTCCTCTGTTGTAGACTTGTGACTTATCTTTCTTGATTTGCATCGCTTTGGTTGCAATGGGTGAAACTACCTTAAATTTTTTTTTTTTTTTTTTTAAGCCCAATGTGCTTTGTGGAGAAAATATATCATTGTGAAATGGGAGGCTGTGGCTGAAATATGTCCTAAACTTTAGATCAGTTTGTGTGTGCTTTGAAATGATCTGGGTTTTTAAAGTTTCACCTGGACTTGAACTAGTTCAAGCATAGTGCCACATCTGCAACTTGATATTGTAACACTCCAAAGTTGGAGTGTTGGTCAATGTGTCACACAGCCTTTCATTTTGCTGTAGCCAGTGAAAACCTGACTGTATAAAATGTGTCCCATGTTAAAATATTAACTTGTGTTTAATCTAGCAATGTTGACCAAAGTTCTCTATATTTAATACATCCCGAAGATTTCATACCACTGCAAATTTTTCAAACTGAAATCTTTGGTCTACCTGGCTGGCACGATATTGAACACAGCACTTTTATATATATATATTTTTGCATGTCTATATCAAGTTGCATATATTCTACAACTGAGCTGTTCTAATCCTGCTTTCTCCAAGGCTTAATATCCTATAGTAAACCTTTTAATGTGTGGCTTCATGACCACACTAAAGTGTCCTACTTTAAATTCTGCCAGTAATGTAAATTTGAGCACAATTGCTAAATCCACTTGCAAATTACAGAAAAGGGTCTATCTCAAGACCCTTGCTTCAGAATCATGTTTTCAATCTATTGCTCCAAGCTTGCCTATATGTTGCAGGTGAATGGTCTTCACTATATTTCTTTAAAAGTGCAACACTTATATATAAATATTGGCATATTTTGATCCTGTTGTCAAGTATCTTGTTTACATACAATAGTTTTATGCTCGTGTAGAATTCCAGTGCTGACATGGTTGGTTGCTGCTGAAGGACAGGAGAAGTCAAGACCTGCTGTCACTGGCCTTTTGTCAATCACAGAGAACCCCCCTGGCCTGCCAACAGAGGATTATGCTGGGTGGTAGCAGATTGGCAGTAACTGTAACCAGGATAAACTCAGCAATCCAATGACAATTAACCTGGGCGCAAAGCAGAGAACTATAACAGACTTGTTTCTATTTATACTTCCATCTCCAGCTGATATGACAAATTGTTTGGTTTCCCTCTGTCTATGTGATGTAAGCAGGAGAAGTGTTTTATTATAATTTTAAAAACTGATGCAAATAACTCTAGTATGTTGATAAGTTAAAATAAGAGACAATTCATTCATCCACATATTATATAAAATAATGCTATGGAAATATTCTTTTTCCCAGTATGCTTACAATATGGCTGCTGAGTGTTGCGGCGTGCTGTCCTGATCCCGGTAGCATGAGTTGCAGTCTGTTGGTGTCATGCATTGTCAGACTGAAAGCTCAAAGCCAATAAAGACCTGGACAAAGGTGAGGTGTCACATAAGGATAAAGGGCAGGTAAGGAGCACATAAGCATGACTGACATAACGTCCCAGGAGATCAATTGAAAACCTTGCTGAGTTGTACATCAGTTTACACAGGACTGATGATTAGACACTGTTTACTGTTTTCACAAATACAATGTATCTAGTGACAATGTGAAAGGCATCACTTAAAGCGATAAAGAATTTTCACATGAATCCGCAAGTCCCCTCACCCTTTTGAAACAATTTAGTGAGCTTCAGCTCATTGTTAAGCACTGCTGTATCTGTTGATTCTTGATTACTGGATTTATGTGCTTGGTCAAAACACTTACTGAGATTAGCTGTATTGGCAAAGATGAATTGCTGAAACAAACACAGAGCTGCAAAGTCTCACATGATCCCAGATAAGCTTTTCTTAAAATGCAGGTAGACACGTTAATCTCATCAAACACCTGATATTCAGAAAGTGTGCTGCATATGAACTGATGCATTGTCATTTCACAACACTGTGAAGTCCTGAAACACACTTGTTGTTATACTCTAGAAAATAATAGAAGTTGTGTCATATACAGATTATGACATTGTGTCCTATGCGTACATAAAATATATAGATTAATGACAGACATGATTAAATATTTAAATTCCGAAACAGCTTTCTCAATTTGTACCATTGGGTTAACATGATATCATGATGCATCGCTTCCTCACAGTCTGACCTCATTTGAATCTCTACTGGCTCTACTTTAAGCTTTAACCCTTCTGCTCTAATTAGAGCACAGTATGCGTGTAGGGTTTGAAACTGAGATCTTGCACCTGAGGAAATAGGATTAGCAAAATTTATTTCAAGTAACAGCTTAGAAGCCATTTAAAAAAAGCTAAATTTAGGTTTCAGCATTATTTTCTGAAATAAAAGTGCTATTTTTGGAACACCGGGATAATGGGACATTTATTATTAAGAAAAATAGAAACAAAGTTCTATTTATAATTAATAAAACATTTGAACAGGTGGAATAGGATAATTTAACTAGACATTTAAATTGGGGAACTTTAAATGTTTCGTTTATCATAGCAGTTCATGTAATCACATAAAATGTTTGCTTAGATAACCACAGGGGAGAACTGAAGCTGCAGTGTACCAAAACAGTCATGCACCAACATCCCTCGTGAACTAAGCACATTCTTGCTGATTTCTACTTTAACAGCGATAAAAGTGTGAGAAAATAGCAGCATCAAAATACAGGACTGTGCAAAAAATAAGACTTATGTCAAGAAGTCTCTCAGTGGGAGGACCCCCCCAGTCTTAAACACACACCACAAATTGTGGCTACCCAGATGATGGTCTCAAGGTCTATACTGAGGAAGCATTTCAGCAGTTTGAGTTTCTGCTGCACAGTCAGTTTTTATTTATTTTTATCACTGATTCCACACATTGTTTCTGATTTTCACTGATAATCTTTAGTCTGGATCCAATCAGCCCTCTCATACAATACCAATGTAGATTTATCCAGTCAGTTTGGTCTGCCGCTGTCCGATCATTTAATCCACAGCTCAAAAGTAATAAAAGCATGTTGTATTAAAGGCTAAGCTGCTCATCTAATCTTCTCTACTTAATCTCTATCCCTCACTGAATATAGACACTCGGAATGAGCAATTGTATCTCAGTGAGAGTTTTCTTGTTTAGTTTGGACACAGACATTAGACGTTAATTAAAGTGCTGGTGCTGTGTGTGTGTAAATTACATATTGTATTTGTCACCTAGTTAGAACCTTTAGGTGAAGTTAGGACATTTGTCTGAGGGTTAGAATTAGGTTTAGGGTTAGACATTTAGTTATGGTGTTAGGAATCGGGTAAAGGGCTGTGAAATGCATTGTACTACTGAAACTTCTAGTAAGGACAGAAACATGAACCTGCGTGTTTGTGGGTGTAAAACAAAAGTATGTGTGTGTTCATGTTTGTGTTGTCACAGCCTTCATGAGCTTTTAATATCTGTGGATTTCTACATCTCAGCTAATATCCTGCTTAAAACGGCCCCTGAATCTGTCTTTTTGTGTTGTGTAACAGTGCTTGTGTTTTTTTGGTTTGGTTGTTTTTTAGAGAGAGAGAGAGCTACGTGCTTTTTGCTGTTACATCACAATCATATACTTTCAAAAATGCATTTTGTTGTCAGATTTATTCTTTACTGGCTTAAAACAGACCGCTGGATGTAATAGCTCTATTCCTGATGACACTCATGAGTATACATGGTACCTATCCTTAAAAGATATTGTATCACATACTGTGTCACTTTAAAGTAGTCACCTCCACTAATTGATTTAACTTTACCCTAATTTAGGCCGATCCTTCTAAAGCGTGTAAATATATTTAGAATCAGAATAAGAATGAGACACATGTCTTAGCAAACGTTATCTTCATAGATAATAGTGTCTGCCTTTAATTGACACAAGAATTAGACACTATCATTCTCCAATGTATGCTCTGCTTTCTGACAATATACTGTATAATCTACTGCGTTTAATGGTCACTGAGTGAAAAGTGAATTTTTTAAACATAATGTTAAGTGTTTCTATTATTCATTGAACTAATGACACACTCCTGTCCATCTCCAAACATGAAGTAATTATAACTTGGATTGTTTTTGTGTGGAATAGAGTCAAAAGCACTTTATAACTGAACTACATCTGAAGTTTTGTGTAATCAGATCCAACATATATAACAGCTTGAAAGTCTGTCAGGAGAAGAATAATCATGAGCCTACTTGGCACAAATCCACTGGGAAAATTAACAAGCGAAGGCCGTCCCACTGCTTAGTCTGATTTTAGACCCTGTGAAAATATACAGTCAGATCTTGGTCAAATACGAATCAGTCGATCCGAGATGTAAACCCATTCATCCAGAAACGCATCGATTGCTGCTTGTGTGCTTTCAGGTAAATGTCCCAAATAAAACATCTTATGTTTTGTACCTTTTGCACATTTTTGCCAATCGCGTGTTCTTGTTAGATTTGTTTAAAACTGTTCAACCTTATCCACCACTGTAAAAAGGAAATGGCTTACAGGTGTTTCAGAGATGAAAAGGAGCTAAAGGTCAATCAAAGAAGAACACAACCAAAGAGAAGGGAAAAATGAAGTAACACCAAAGATGCACAATATTAAGCCCATCATGGATCCTTTCCCTTACGTGTCACTCTCCTTCGGGATTGGGTGATTGTGGGACGGGCTGCCGATGCTGAGGGAGGTGGGAAAAAATGAAGGTATGTATGGGATTACTGCCATCAGTGGGCTTGAGAGTGTGCTCTCATCCAGGGGAGTCATGGGGATGATGACGTCGTCCTGGTCCCACACGTGAAAGGCATTTGGGTGTGAGTGGCTGAGGACAGGCGGCATGTGCAGCGGGCTGACACCTTCCATCTCTCCCTCTTTTTTCAGGTCCTCATCGACTGGGCCCAGCAGACAGTCTGTGGATGGAGATAAATTGAGCAACCTAAAAGTGTATTGTAAAAGTGTCACTATTCCACTAACTTTATTAAAGTCGTTTTTAATTTAACTAGTAGCACTTGTAGAAACTAACCCTAACTCTTAAGGGAAGATTTCTGGCTCACTATTACACTTCATTCCGCTTCATTCCCAAACGCTTTATTCCCCAAAATAAAATATACATTTTTCTGCATTTTCAATTTAATAAGGAGAAATTTGATGTAGCGACAGTGATACATACAACAAGAGGCTTTGTTAACCTCCACAGTACAAAATTTCAGAACAAATGTGCAGTTGCAGAATACACAATCACAACGCTATACATGTCACCAAAGTTAAATTAAGGAATGTCTGATAACTTTGATGTTATTTCCAAATTTAAACTATTGTAACGTTCAATGACAAAAACGTTGACTTTAACTAGAGTTCAGCTGCACCTTCCAATAAACTTGAATACCTGTAATGTCCAGCATGAGATCTTTGATGAGGTGGCCCACAATAGCATAAGCCACAGCAACCACAACCAGGGCAGCCATCAAGAGGTAAAGAACAGATTTAGGGAGCTGAATAAGGTCCCTGGGAGGAGGTTTGTACTCCTTATACAAAGGCTCCACACTCTGAACCAGGTACTGGAACGGCTGTCCACCGTCTGTGTGATTAAAGTGGTTCATAATCCCAGAATTGAGAGCTCCTGTGGGTATTAGTTATTCCATTTTAGTCAATGTGAAATGTTCGTAATTTTAATGGTCCACTTCCACTGCTGAGATGTCATGCCCTAAAATACATAGAAGTACATTCAACGTTAGGTGTACTGCCATAGAACAACATGAATCAATTACATATTGTTTATTTAACTTTATTATAAAGTGGACAACAGATTGAAAAGTTTAAACCATGTTAGCCCTTCGATGCAATGGTTTTTACTGTCTACTCATTAATGACCCTTAACAAATTAGAAAATAAGCCAGTAAATAAGTCCACACCCACCTGTCAAGACCAGTCTTTGCAAAGCGAATTCACCAACATGTTTGTACTTAGCTAGTTACTGCAATTAGTATCATGTTGTTTCCACCAGTTTGTCCTCCATCAAACAGACATCAGGACATTTCCCACGGCTTGTGTGCCTGGCGGTTGTGTGCTCCATGGGGATATAATCCAGACTGTGGGCGGTGTTACAGAGGGAGGAAAAGAGGGATTAAACTTCCTATCACAGCAATTATCAATCACTCTCTTCCCATCCGCATCCAATCCCACACTTAATCCACATCAATCTAAGTGAGTGCTTTCTCCGCGATGATCACACACATTAAGCCCACTAAAACACACACACACACACACATCACAAAGATCACAATGGCCGAAACAATTGTTTTTTTCAAGGTAATTTATGAGAAACAAATACTTCTTGAAATAAATCCGGTTAAAATAAATTCCAATCCTGCTCCACTAGCAGATTTTTCACTACTGTAAGATCATTTCTCGTGGTGTTTAACTTGCAAACAGGAAGTATTTGACCATATGCAATTACATTGCAGTGTATATTTTAATGATAAATAAGTGCAGTACTGATAATCTTGAGGTAGGCTAATTGTACTTTATCAGAGTATTTTCATTTTATACTGCTGTACTCTGCACCTATACATGGCGGTGGAAATATTGTGCTTATACTCTATATCCATTTCACTGCTGAATTGTAGTTTCCACAACTTAAAGAAAAAAGCAGTTTCAATTTCATTTTGTTATAGATTAACATATTTGAAATTAATCCAATATAAAACAATCTTAAATGGGTAATAAGAGGCTGCAATGACTAGTTATCTAAGTTAGACGGTAGCTAGCAATAGCTGTCAGCTAGCTACAATTCTGACACTAAAATGTAATTTCATTTCACACATCCCTCCTGCTAAAAGCCAACAGTATAAGCAATTGTGACATACTGTAAGCTTATATATACTCTATTATATTATATATTCATCTGGTGGTTTGCATCTGGTGTGATGACCTTATTTGCATATAAGAAGAGTTAGCTAACATTACCTTAGGCGAACGAGTTTGCAGCTAAAGCTAACCTAGCTAACTAGCGTTAAGAAAATAGTTTGTCAACCAACCTGCTCCTTTCAGCATTTTGTTAAGTGAACTACAAAGAAGCAGCATATTTTTCAATACACTCAATTTACTCTTTTAAGTAGTGTGGTTAATTTCATTTCTGCAGGTGTGACTTTCCAAAAAATCGGCTCAAAATGGATTTTTTCTTAGAGGACCCGGCTTCATCATCCATCTGCGAGTCTACAGGCAAGAAGGGACATGAAGACTCAGAAATGGTAACATGTAATTATATAATCTCGAAGAGCTCCCATGTCCCAAAATATATGTAGGGTTGTGTAAGGAAAATAGTCGTTTGTAGGAGTGTAATCCTCCAGAAAAAAGTATATGCTGTGTGAACAAGTTACCTACCTCTGAAACGGAACAGCATAACTATTACTGTATGTTGTGCTCTAATCACATTTGGATTGAATGATGAATAGATGATAAAATAGACCTTATAATATTCACTTGGTTACACACACTGTCTCATGCTGTCCCTGATGATAACTTATTTCTCCAAGTTAAAATTTGTTTTTTACAAGCCTGAAAAGCAATTTTATAGGGTCTGGTTTTTGATCTTTGAAATTAATAATAAAAAAAAAACATCTGCTGATTTCACATTGTCCTTGGCAATACAGATTGAAAAAACAGACAACTACTGCATGACCGAGGTTCGAGAGCAGCCCAGAAGGTATAGAGTCACCCTGAGCGGTGCTGTCCAACTGCCAAAGGATTAAACTATGAATTAATTAATTAACTATTATTGTTCCTAAATGAATGATTATTCAACTTTTAAGTCAAGATTTGTATACTAATGTCTATTGCAGCTCAGATATAGATGTCACCAGCAGAAGAGTGCAGGAGCTGATAGAAAAGATAAACAGCAGCCGTGCGAATAACCAGACAGTAATGGACAGCCTACAGGAGAAGTTAGTTGCAAAGGTGCAAAGTTTAATAATGCAGGGTTTGTTGATCAGTGTACTCTGGAGTATCCCTACTCACAAAAGCCTGATCTGACCAGCGATTCGATTATTATCCTGCCCCAGGTTATGGAGAAGTGCCTGCAAATGAAGGAACACATGTACACAGTCTATGAAGAGAATGGTAATGAGATGCAGGTGAAGCTGCAGGAGCTGTCTGAAGTGCTGGACAGCTGTACTAAACTCAACAATGAGCTCCAGGAGGCCAACAGGGCCCTGGCAAATCTCAGAGAGCGTCTGGCCATTACTCCGACATCAGAATCCCAGTGAACCACTTTCTGTTCTGTTAATATATTGAACTCATTTGTGTCGTTCAGTTAATGTTCTTATGTAACTATTTTGAATATTTAGAACATTCTTTGTTTTATTTTTTTCCCAAATACCGGAGTGGGGAAGATGAGTAATTTTGGTTTCCTCTTTCTTTTTCCTCTTTCTCTAAGAATACAAGGTTGTGTGTGTGTTAGTACGTCAGGTTACAGTTCAAAACTGCACTCAAGGTAAACAAGCGCTGAGTTCATGTTTTTATGTGCAGCTTCAATATATGCTTATTCCATTAAAAAATATTCAAAAGCTGAGAAAAAGAGGTTAATTACTGGCTTGCTCGTGTGAACAATTCAGATTGTTTTCAGGATTTTTCAATATCACACTGATAAGCATCTATTTCACTAAACTTTAAATACAGCTGCAACAATTTGTCATTGTTCAGACTACTAGTAAACATGTCATTGAAATATTAAAGATAATGGATTTAAAATTGTACTTTGTACTAACCACTGAATTTAATTAACCACAATTGGACAGTTCTGTTCAGTGTCAGCCTGTAATAATGTGTGCACTGCTTTGGTGGTGGATTTAAATTACTGCAGTACATTTTGAAACCGCAAGCTGTTGGTAATATCAAAAAGTATTTACCATTTTGGTTTTGATGTACTCCTTGTGTGCGCCTACCCTTATATGTGCTGACAGCCTCCAGGTTCATGACATGACAGATAATGTGGTACTCAACTGCAAGGGCATTTTCTCCCAGCATGTCTCTGGCTTGTCCTGCAATATCCACAGCCTTGCCACAATTATTCCTCTTTAACACAGAGATCATCTCTTGTGCTACTCTATAGTATAAAAACAATTTCATCAAAGAAAAAGTTTTATTTGATGAGAAAAGAGAACAAACAGCCAACAAAGGGTAAAGCACATGTGAAATTGATTTGAAGACAGAAACTACAACGGGGCATTATGACAACATATTGCTGCCACCATGAGAAATATTTTTTACTCCTTCTCTACTTGTAACGAGATACTTCTCCTATCAGCTGAAATTTGAGCTAATATGACGCAAAGCCAAATATAGGACCAAAAACTAGTTGTCATGCTTTTATCCTTTATTTCTGACTCTTTTAGTTCACTCTTCATGTTTTACACTTGGATAGATTTGTTGTGACCCTGAGTTTACTTCAGTTACATTAAATTGAAGCACATTTCTACATGATGACCACCATCTTTACTTTGCATGAACATCTTTACGTAGACAAAGACCCCAGATGTTGTCATTTGCAACCATTGGGCTGTAGACGGTGACTTTATCAACTGCAACGATCCTGTCATTTCTGGAGTCTGAGGAGGTTCGACCTGAGAAAGACTTCTACATCGCATTAAACTGCAGTAGAAATAGTGACAGGAGTTAGGGGAAAACGACAAGGGTACCTGTCATTAGAAACAACAGGCAAATAATTACCAAAAAAAAAAATGCAAGGTGGATGTCAAGTCAATTGAATTCCATTTTAGTTATTTAGAACAAAAATCCTCTCAAGGTGAACAGTGCAAATTAAAGAAAAGAGCCCAACAATTCCCCCTTGAGTAAGCACTATGTGACAGTGGGAAGGAAAAATCTAAGAATGTAAGAAAGCTCAGACAGAAGCAGGCACATGGTAGCTCATGTCCCTCAGCTGGTTGGGGAGCAAAGAGAAGCAACACACATAATGTGAAGGAAAAGGCTGAATACATCTGGTGGGAGGTGCTCCAGGCTGCTGCTGTGTGTCACAATTTGTTAAAGGAGGCAATAGCGCTACAGTAGCGGTTGCCGCTGGTGGTTAGAGGTGGAAATTCATTCAGCAGGTATCAATAAATACCAGATTTAAAGGGAGACAGAGGTGCAGGTTGCCAGGAAAATTTGGATATGCAAACTTTCACTTCCAAATCTTGTGTACTGTTGGGAAACAGGTATCTGCCAGAGTCAGCAGCTGGAGGACGTTTAAAGTAGAGGGTTGGGCTGCAGGTTAACCTATAAGAGTCTGGCATGATTCTGCAGGTGGTAGCTGAGGTTAGTAGTCGTAAAAAAAAAAAGAACCATACTGGTCACAAACATCACATCGAAACTGCAAGTGACAAAACAACAACATTTTATATTAAGAACATTTTTTTCTGTGAACGTTCAAGTAAATCTTCAGCATTTTAAATGCATTTGGCAGGAGAAGCCTGCTCTGCACATTGTTGTTATATCTTGCTTGTCTACAGCGCCTCCCTGAGGTTCTGTTCAAATATTAACATTTTCATACCATATGGTCATTTAAAAAAAAAACCTCAATCTCAATCCATTTAAATTTAAGGACATTTTTCTTTGAATAATTAAATACACAATTAAACTCAATCACTGGTTTTCATATACATTTGGGTGCAAAAGTTTGCTTTGCCTTATTGTGAAATGTCAAAAAGACATAAAGAATTAAAATACAGTTACTTTTTTGTTAATTTATCAAGAGGGATAACAATAATACACATTCAGTCATTACAAATGCTATTTTACCACCAGAAGTAAAGTTTGCATCCCCTCTTGATATATTAATTGAACAATAACCTCCCTTTCATCATAAGTAGCATCCCTTAATCTAAAGTATACCACTGAAGTTTCAGCAGACATTTCAAAAGCCCACCGTCCACTCAGGACCTCACCTCCACACACATGGAGTTTGGAACCATGGGTTAGTGTCAGTTTGCAGTGTAGTGATCCTGCAGAAGGTTCATTAGCGAGTTTATCTGGAGGCATAAAAAGAAAAAAAGCTGCCAAACATGTTTCCATGCATAAGAAGAATGATTTGGAATGAAACACTCGTCTAATAACTAAGTGTGGTGGTAGTAATATTAGTAGTAGTAGCTTGTAAGTTTCCTTCCAGACGCGAGCGCATCAAATAACGATATAAAAATAGATGACATAGGCTCACTAAACAATCTGCTTATTTATTTGCTAAAGCGCCCCCTATAGGTCACTCGTGAACGCATGTTTCCATTTACTCCCCATACAAACACTCCCACATTCCGCTGAAGTAGAGGTGTCCCGTTAAAGCGTTCCCCAAATGGCTGTAGCGGCTGCCAATCAACCAATCGTAGCTCTCTTATTGGCTGTCTTGCCCCTCCGTCAGTCTGGCATGTGCCGTGTCTCACTTTGGTTTGGGATGGTCCCTGTCTCCTCCTCTGCTCTGTAGATCTCGCAATCAGCTACTGTTATTGATGTTTTTTCCTCGACATTTCTATGGTAACTCTCCTGTCCAAGGTCTGATCAGCAGTGAGGAGCCGAGCAGCGTGTGAGAATGGAGCTGGAGGAGAAAAAACCCGACCCCAAATACGGTAAGAGGAGCTTAAGGTTACTACTCTTTGCACGATGTTTGATTTTCTCTGAACGGGCAAAAAAATGGAAACAATGACTGCAATGGATGGATGGGTGTGGACCTCATGGGTCTTATCCACATAGGAACTGTAGCCGTTCTCATCCTCCACGTTTGTTTTTCAGGGAAGTCTTTTAATCGTAGAAAATAAGCACTGAATTTGTCTCTAATTTTGTTTTTTCACAATACACAGGGGAAACGGGGAGAATTATTGCAAAGGGGGGTTGTATTTGACTGAAGTTATTTATTGGCCTCATATTTAGGTTATTCTGTGCTGAGAGAGAACAGATGCATGGATAGTATTTTTGGTTTTTTGTGTTTTCCTCAGGGCTAAATAGAAAAAAACGTTTGGTGTTTTTTAGATTGACATGGTGGTTTCATTAACAGATGCACATGCACACACAAACAGATACTTGGAAAAACATAGAAATTCATGCACTTCACAGATTTTCATTGCTTTTGCTCACAGTAATTTCTTTGCATTGACATGCACTGGAAAGTAAAATCATCTTAACGCCAGCCAAAGACATGACTCACTGCTGATTATTATGTGTGTCACACATGCATTTTCTCCACTAGTACCAACTTAGTGGCCTACTGCAGTCTGCTGTGGTCCTGTTGGGGCTGGATTGTGTTTCATATGGACTGATGAGTCATCAATTTTCCACAATTCCTGTTATTCATGTGTCAGCTTTTACATGACAGGATGGTCGTCGACTGCTCAAAAGTAATCTTTAGTCTTCATGCAGGCATTTTATTAGGAAGTCTGAATGAATGCTGCCTTACAGAGATACACAGAGATATTCCTTCTTTTATGATGTAAAATGCTCCCCACATCCCATACATGCACATCTTCGTCCATCAGTCAACTGCTGAGCATTTTCTTATTGCTTTCTAGTTACCATGTTAACACCTCCTTTTGTTCGGCCCCCATTGTACAAACTCTAAAAGGTCAAAACCTGCAGCCCTTTTACTCTGACTAGGCCAGAGTACATGTAGGCCGTCAGGCAGGCAGGCAGGCAGGCAGGCAGGCTGCAGCTTGAACTGTCTGGATTGTGCCCAGCCTTGTCTGCTCTACCAACTCAGCAGCAGACACAGTCAAGGGGCCTTCAGTCAATATTTAGCTGGCAAACACTTGGATGCATTATCACACACACTTCATGCACACACACAAACACACACACACACACACACACACAATGGCAATTCTGCTGACAGTTTTACAATGATCACTTGTCATTTGGACCTTGGCTGTTGCTTTGTGAAAATGAGACAAAACTGTTGCTATTGGATCCAAGTTGTGACTGTGATGAACAGAGCCACAGATCACATGTGTTTTATCTTTGCCTTTAAAATGTGTGTGATGGGGTTTAAAATTTAGCTTTTTGAGGCAGTGGCCGCTTTTTGTTACAGTAGTAGAACAGCAGTGCACACATACAATAGTTGTCAGTAATTCATTTAATCACTGCCTTTGTAAACAATTTATCCAAAATGCACTGAATAGATAACATTATGACTCCTTTGCTTTATTCCTAATAATGTGTACTTGCTTGTAAAAATCTGTATACACACACAAGCTCACAAACACAGTAGCCACAAACCCATTAAGGTAGCCTAAAAAGGGTTTATCTGATAACCCCTCCGGGCTCATTAGTGAATCACAGCAGTCATGACATCATTACTTCCTATAACACACACACACACACACACACACACACACACACACACACACACACACACACACACACACACACACACACACACACACACACAGTTGATTGTTAAACGTAGGCAATAATCAGCAAATGCAGAGACTTAATTATTAATAAATGACCATTTACATTAAAGTCAATTATATATTATAAATTTAGCCTCAACCTCTATCTTATACTTACCACATATACTGTAGCTGATTGACATTATTGCATTATTTAGACCATTTCCCAGACATTTGGCAGCCTATACACAACAACACCTCTGCAGGAATTCTTTTCACCACAATCACGGATTGTTTTATGGCACCAATAGGCTCTGATGAAGCTGCTTTTCTCACATTTACAGATGTTACTACAGGTGAACGGCTGATGGAAAACTCTATTTCAATGTTTAGGTTTTTTTAATATAGAGGAAACGGAGATTTATAAACAAAGAGTGTTGACAAGGCGTGGGAATAAGACCAGAAGTCAACAGAAAGCTCATCAGAGCCTTCCTGTAAAAGAAGTGGGGTCTCAGTGAAAGTACACCCAATAAATAAAGACCAAAGCCAGGGTACTCAACATAGGTTCAACGGTTTTATGTAGGTCTACATAATATTGCACACTATACAATGTTACAACCCAATATTACATTACCCCAATAGACCTATATCACAGTTTTTTTTAGATGCTGAAAAAATATGAAGCCTCCTAATTTTATAACTACAATACAATAAAAAACATTATGCAAATTAACTTAAAGGTTATTGTCATATTTTTAGCTTTTTTTTCTTAGCCAAAATGTTCCTTTTGTCAGCCTGGTAAAAAGTTATTTGCTAATAATCACAATATATTTTTCTGAATATTTGGGAATATTATTATAATTATATTATTATATTATTTGGGAAAGTTAGCTCTTTCATATTCTCGCTCAGAGATCAGTGCAAAGACTGACACCAGACTAATGTTTGTGTGTAAGTATAACCTACTGCCAGCTAGCAAATTGTTATCTTGTTTGTTTTGAAGTACTGCGATCGTATCAAAGTTCCATGTGATAGTTTCGTTTTTTGTGATGACAGTTTTTTTTTTTTTTTTTTTGTAACTCCAGGAAGTAACAGCTCTCAGCCAAGAAACAGTGACAAAAATACCACTTGAAAAACTGTAAATTTCTACAGTTGAAACACACAAAGGGACTGAGTTAAATGTTAGTTAATGAGTTGGTTTCCTTTACACTGAGCCAAAATAGCTGGTCAGCATGTTGCTAATGATGATATTTGATATGTATGTATAGTAGTGGTTTCTCAAACCTCAGCAAAAAGTACAAAAGATTGTTCTAAATATTTACCCGTTCTGCTATACTGCTAATCAAGCAGCATATTGTATTGTATAAAATGAACAAAGCCTGAATTTCTATGGACAAGGGCATAACAGTGATTATGAACTAGGCACATTTGTGAGCTCAATAGTTAGAATTGTATTTTCTTGCTCTGACATGTTGCCAGTCTGTCACATGGTAGCAGTGTTTAGCCGACAAGAAAACCATTAAGATGGTCCTATCTCTGATGTGCAGTTCAGTCTCATTGTCGCCATAACCAAGTCATTGTCTAATTGATGCACATATCAAGTTATTTGTGACAATTGTTTAGGAAGTTAGTGATTTAAAGTTTGTATTTAAAACTACTTTAAAGGTGGATGTCATAATGATGCAACAAGCTGCTGTCTGCAGTTCAAAATAGAAATCGGGAACCAAGAAATGAATCTCTCATGGACTGAAATGTGTAATAGCAGCGTATTCTGGCATAGCCGTTGTCAAGTGTTGTGTTGCAGAAGTGACCTATTTCTGGGTCATGTGACTACTGCAAGGTGCAGCTGCTCTGTGTGTGTTGCACCCTGAAACAAACATAACTGCTGTAACAAGGAAACAGTGGCCACAGTTTATCACTTTTGATTTGTGGCCTAGAAATATTAGGCAAAATCTTCTGTTACTGTGCTGCGTTTAAAGACCATTTTAATTTCGGGGCACTCACCCTCCACGGAACAACCACGCACAAGTGTAAAACTCACACACTTTTGTCGTGTGTTTGTGTGTAAACGCAGGCGCCACAAGTCTTCTGAGTTGTGCTCTCAATTCCCCTATCATTACTTATTTTGCTGCAATTCCCCAGGCAGCCCATGAGCAAAGAGGGGGAGCAAAGAGAGGCAGTGCACTGATAAAAGGAAGACATGAGTAAGGACAGAGGACACAGACCACATACAGGAAGACAACTTCAAGAAAAGAAACTACTATACACAGCACACTGAAAGACATCTATAACTTCGTTCATGAGAGAAATTCTGAAAAACGACGAAATGACAAAATACGAAAGACAAGGTACTGTAACAGTCTGCACAGTTGGATTTATTATAAGGTGGAAGTTGATGTGCTGTGAAACGTCTTGTGGACCTCACCCAGGCTTGTCAGATCTAAGCCTTTTTGACAAAAGGCTCATGGTTTGCTAATGTGACTGTTAGTAGCCTGTTAGAAGTCGTATATTACATTCAGCTGGGATGCCGTACTGCAGAAATGTTTCATATCTGTGGGCAGTAGGTCTGTGTCTGCGTTTGGGTCTGTCCGTGTGTGTGGAAGGCAGTAGGCAGTAACAATATGTGTCCGGGCTTTGTCTCCAACTTTCTGTTTTAAAGAACGGCATTTAAAATGGGTAAAATGCTACGTTGTCATGTGAATTGTTGTGAAGGTGTGGCAGATGTTTACAGTCATTTAACAGGATATGCAGTTACTCAGAGGGTATGGCTGTTGCACAGGAGGACGTTGCTTAAAGAGACGATATTCATGCAAGCCAAGCTAAATGTCCTCTGTAAAATGAAGTTGTGGTTTTTAAATTTTTTTTTTTTTTTTTTGCAATCATACTCACATTGTTAGCTCATGATGATTGCACTGTAGGGAGCGTGGGCTAAGTTGCTGCTTCTCCTTTGCTGACTGTTTCTATGACGGCTGGTGATGTCCATAGGAACCCCACTATTGGCGGGGAGCCATTTTGTGGGTTTCTAGGCATGAACGTCACGCAAAAACATCCTTTTGTTCTGAAGAATGTCCTGCCTTTGCCAATACATGGGGTTACCCATATATTGTTGTCATGCACGTCTTAGTTACACTCTAGAGTTTGTGTTCAAAGACATATTCAACCCATGATTTTTAGCTACATTGCCTGTTTAACTAACAGAAAAATGTTCTTTTCCTGCATTAAATCAAGAGATTTCTTTGTTCGTCTACATATGAATGTCTGTGTCTTGCACAACCAATTTTAGCGTAAATTGCAATTATATAGTCATTATGGTGTGCATGTGAGTGTGAATGGTTGTCTGTCAGCGTGTCTCTCTCTCTCTGTGTTGGCCCTGAGAGAGACTGGAAATCTGTCCATGGTGTCTCTGTCCTGCCTCTCACCAAATTTCCGCTGGGATAGGAGGCACCTGCTATGCTGTACAATATACAGTTACAGATAACGGATGAAGAAATATAGTTCAAAGGCCACATCAACATATGCAAATAATTTGTCCATTGACCTTTTAAAGCTTCAGTCCCATACAGTATGATGCCTGTCTGATTTTAGTTATAGATGCAACTTATTGTGGATGGTTTTCTTGATTAGTTGTTTGGTTGTAAAATGTCAGAAAATAGTAACATAATGGACATAAAGTCCCTAATCAGTTTTACAATTGGTATTTAATACTCTATATGTTTATGCTCTGGTATTACAGTCATTCTTAAACATTTGCACTAATTGTGCCAGGAGGTGCTCATATTTATACTGTGTAGTTTAGAGTTTACAGAGTACATTTTACTATGGGCACAGAGAGACAGGGACATTTGTCTGTACAGTCATTTCTTATTACCATATATAATTAATTATTAAATACATACTTTATGTTATTGCATTAAACATGACAATTTTACATGTCACTTTTGCCAAAGCCCATGGATGTATTATTATTATTATTATTATTATTGGACAAATGTTCCTATGAAGATTAATCATTGGAGGTTTGAAGTGCTACTGTTTTAGATGGTTAACTACTCTACATGATGGGTGACCTACATTGTTTCCTGTAGTTGTAGTTAAGCTTTCCTTTATGATTTCACTGTATACAATAAATAGTTTAGGGTCAGTCCCTGAAGTAAAACCACAGGTTTTGTTTAACTAGCCTTAATGCACATGTTCTGTTTTTTTACAGTGTCATAAATGGGAGATTGAAGTTGGAAATCTCAAATTCAGTTTGAAGGTAGAGGTATTAACAAGCGTATTGTTTCTTTTTATCCTCAGGGGAGTCTAGGAAGTTTGACCCAAACTTTAAAGGACCGATTCACAACAGGTAAAACATTTGTTTCTGTCACTACTATTTTTTACCTCTTTGTAGAACAAAACACAAAAAGTGACAACACTATTTCTCGTCTCTTCTCCTCTCCTCTCCCGTCTTATCCTGACCTCAGGGGCTGCACAGATATCCTCTGCTGTATTCTCTTTATGATAGCCTTGTTGGGATACTTTGCGGTCGGGATCATTGGTAAGACTGCTCTTCATTCACTGCAATATGTATAATTTTTAGACAATTAGAGTTTTATTTATTTTAAAATGTTCTATTCTTTCTATTGATCACATGGTATGATTTGATTGTATGGTTTGATGTTTTGTAAATATCTGTTTATCAGTCACAGTCAGTAACATGATTTTGTACAAGTTAAGACCAAATACCTTGTTTTGTGTCTTATTTAAAGGGTGATCAGAGCTTTGTTTAAATGTTGCTTGCAGGGAAATGCATATTTATACAAACAAAGCAACATTCAGCTTAATAATAATGCAATACATGATTTAATGTCCGCTTGTGTTCTCAATGATTTGAATTTTGCACTGTGCAGCCTGGTCTCAGGGTGACCCCAGGAAAGTGATTTACCCTACAGACAGCAGGGGGCAGTTCTGTGGACAAGCTGGAACCCCTCTGGAGTGAGTTACATAGTAAAAATATGTTGTCTTCACATGCAACTGTACGTTTCAGATTATATGAATTGCTGTACTCTGATCTTATTAGTTTTGATTTCTTTGTTTAATACAACAGGAAGAAGACTCTTCTGTTCTACTTTAACATCCTGAAATGTGCCAGTCCTCTGGTGCTGCTGGAGTTTCAGTGTCCCACTACACAGGTCAGAAAAAAGCTGCTATGCAACTGATGTATCATTTCTATCAATCCCATTAATTATCATGACTGTTCTATATGTTGCTATTTGTGTCCAGTTATGTGTGGAAAGCTGTCCAGACAGGCATCTTACCCTGATAAAAGCCAAGCTAGGAAGCCAAAAAGACCGTCAATACTACCAACAATACTGCAAGGAAGGAGTGAATTTCACCAAATTGGTAAATACACTTTAATTCTATGCATTCTGAAATAATACCACAAAATTTATAGTATGAAAAAAATGTTTGGAAGCACTATATTTTAGTCCTGTTTTACTTTACTCAGAGTCCTCCTGAAATCCTAAGGGATGGCTTGTGTCCAGCTATAATCATGCCCAGTAAAGCCTGTAAGTGACATGTTTGTTCAAGGCTGCCTGTATTCACTGCATTCTCACCCACATAACAAGCTGGTGTGTAATTTCTTCTCTTTTGAAACAAATAGAAACATATTTAAATGGACAATATCCTCCCTCTCTCTCTCTCTACAGTTACGCGTCGCTGCCTTCCGGCTTTGGGTACTTTAAAAGGTGGGGTGGTGGTGGTGGGCAACGAAACAGTCATAGAAACTGAGGGGGGCGTCAAAGTCAATGCTACAGAGGTCCTGGAGGCATCCAAGTGAGTCCCTTTCACTCTATGCAATGTGACAAAGCAAGGCTAATATAAAAACTTTGTCCATTATATACATTTTAAATTCAGCATCATAAAGTCAGCTACCATTTTGTTTCTTAAGCGTGTAAAACAGGAACTTAGTCTACCTAATTAGTGCTAACTTGCTTTTACAATGCTATAGGTACTGTTACATGTGTCTGTGCAGATGTATACATAGGAAAATGAAGCATGGAAGAAAAACATTGCATGCACAAATGGTTTATGAGGAATATTACCTTCACAGGAACTAGCTGAAATTGGCTGTATCTACATCTACAATTTTTCCACTGATGTTATACATACCCACTAAATTCCGCTGCATTTTAATTATTCAACCAGTATTAATTATTGATGTGCCAGCTATTGGCTTACTATATTTGACTTGTTAAATCTTTTTTTTTACCAAAGTTTCAGACAGTGGTTGCTAATTTTAATTGCGATTTCTGTTTCTTACAGGAAGTCTAATATTGCTGTTGAAGCTCGCCAGGTGGCTATGAGAATCTTTGAGGACTACACTCAGTCTTGGCATTGGATATTGCTGTGAGTCTCCCTGCTCTTTACTAGTTACACATTTTAAAAAAGACCATCTTTTTCCATATTTACTTTTACATTTTAGACAGGCAAGGGCAATACTACAGTTGTTTAAGCACAAACTCACAGATGAAATTTTTATAACTGTATGTGAAGAACATATCTTTCTGCTACTGACAGGGTGAAAATGCTGAGACAGTTGTAAATTCTTCATATAATAAAATGTTTCACTTGTCACTTCTCCAGTGGTCTGCTGATAGCCATGGTCATCAGCTTGATTTTCATCGTCCTGCTGCGATACCTGGCTGGTATTATGGTGTGGGTCATGATTGTTTTGGTTATTCTAGTAATTGGATATGGTAAGATTTTGGAGATTATGAAGATTTTTCTGCTTTCAATGATATTGAATAAAGCGCCTAAATATTTTAAAATCCTCTTAGGTATCGTTCATTGTTACATGGAGTATTCCAGTTTGAAGGGAGAGCCTGGTGCTGATGTCACCATCCGTGACCTGGGCCTCCAGACGGACTTCTCTGTCTACCTGCAAATCAGACAGACCTGGCTGGCCTTCGGTTTGCACACACTTTTTCTTCTTGACCTTTGTCTCTGTATGAACTGTTATTGTATTCTGATTATTGTAATTCACTGTTTTGCAGTGATCATCCTCGCTATTGTGGAGGTCATCATCATCTTGCTACTAGTCTTCCTCAGGAAGAGAATCCTGCTTGCCATCGCGCTCATCAAAGAGGCCAGCAGGTCAGTCCCAGTTGATTATTTATTGTTATTTATTCATTCCAGTTGTACATTGTGAGGCATCATTTGCTTCTCTTTTCCTAGATGAACTGAAAAGGTGATTGGATGTACTCAGATATTTAAAGCTGCATCAGTCAATATTTCTGCTTTGAACAAAGAATCAGTTCTGTGTGTGCACCTTTTAATGCTCACACAGAATTGTCACTTTATTATGCAGATTTTCTGCATTTTGTTATTATACTACCTAAATATTTAGGTTTTGTTTCACCTAGCCTTAATGTTTTGTTTCATTTTCACAGCTTCTATTAACCCTTTTTGTTTGGGTTTAGCTACAAAGCCCTGAAAAACTGACTATTTTCTACTTGTTCAATATTATACTGCAGGTAGAGCATTTAGCAGCTAGCACAGTTAAAATTGGACTGTATATTGGACTTACGTTGTCCGGGTGTTCAAATTATTGCTAATCATGTTCTATGTTTGATAGATCTGTAAATAACTAACTGGTTGCTCACACACTTTTAGCTTTCTAATGTAATTGCATATCAAGGTTATTCTGCATTCACAATCATGTTTCCCCCTATAGGTGAACAAATATATTTATGCTGTATAACCTTAACATATAAAAGAGTCCTTTAGTTGTTACACTTAAACATCACTTAACAGTTGTGATGATCTGATTTTGTTGTACAGAAAGCACTTTCTTTTATATAATTAAGGTTGTTTTAAATTGCATCAAATACTTTAACCATTGTCTATTTTGTCAGAGCTGTTGGGCACGTGATGTCATCTCTGTTCTACCCACTGCTGACCTTTGCCCTCTTGGCCGTGGTGATTGCATACTGGGCTGTTACAGCTGTGTATCCTTCAGTTTTTAGATGTTGGTTAAAGATAACAAATAAAAAACTAGTATTTCAGTAGAGGCATGTAGATGCAGATGACTCTTGTCATTTTCATACATCTCCTCCCCTTGTTGGCATAGTTTCCTTAACATATTTGACCAGTTTCTTGTCCACCTCTAATGAGCAGGTGTACAAAGTGTTTAACAATTCTGAGTGTGCATACTCACGAGAGACCTGCGACCCACAGGTATGTCTCTAAATGTCACTGTCAACTTAATTTAATGATACGGTAGAATACACTGTATGTGTGAGGTAATAGTTTCAGAAGGGCCTGTCCAAAAGCCGAATACATAGTTAATATTTCTTTCTCTATCTTTTAGGAAGAGTTTGTTTTGTTGCTGTATGAAAAATTGTCTCAATAATTATTATTTGTTTTTCCAGACATTCAACATTTCTAATGCCTCAGCTCAGTGTCCTGATGCACAGTGCCTGTTTGCCTTCTATGGTGGGGAGACTCTCTACCACAGATACCTAATCTTGTTCCAATTCTACAACGTCTTCCTCTTCTTCTGGTGTGCCAACTTTGTGACAGCCCTTGGTCAGGTCACTCTGTCGGGGGCCTTTGCCTCGTATTACTGGGCCTTCAAGAAGCCAGATGATATTCCTTCCTCCCCTATCTTCTCATCACTGGGACGTGCTCTTAGGTTAGAGACAGAATTTGTCTTCTACTTTTGTATAGACCTGGGCGGGTACTTAAGAATGTAGGTTCATCAACCACAGAAGTTAAATTTGAAGTATGGGTGAACTAACACTTACAGAGGAAACTCAGAGTTTTCATAACTTAAAACTGACAAACATAATAAAAGAAAAAAAAATACAACAAATGAAAATGATTTTTTAGAAATTATTATTGTGATATTTTAAACGGTTTACCATCAAGCAAGTCTTCACAATTCATTTAGCCTATTTTAAATAGAGAAAAGCAGTTAATCTGCTGTTTGTTATCCAAAATATTCAGTTAAAAAATCGAAAGCAAAGCTAGATTTTATGTCCTTTGTTTCTTAATGGGCAACTTTGCCAATTTGTTACTTGCTCTGATCTTGGAGCAAGGAGTTTAGGGTGTAAATATACAATAACGCTTTTAAACTTCTCTCTGACATCCCAATTTTAAAATATTTCTTTTCTTCTGGCTGAAAAATGCCTCCAGACAGCATCAAAAGAGTTTTGTCATTAGGAGTTCAGATAATATTATCCGGGGGAGCTCTGGAAAAGCAGGTTGACCATAATTACAACCTCCATAGTTTGAGCAATGAGAAGACATCATCCGAACTGAACTGTCCTCCAAGTGATGTTATCTAGTGCCATTTGACAGTCTGCTTCTGTTTACTCCTCTTGTGTAGATACCACACAGGATCCCTGGCATTTGGTTCTCTAATCCTATCTATGGTTCAGGTCATCAGGGTCCTTCTAGAGTACCTGGATCACAAGCTGAAAGGTAAGAAATTTTAAACTCAGACCAACTTAAATTCAGTAATCAATGTTATAACTACCTGTTTCACTTCATTGCTTTTATCACTGAGTGAGCTGAAAGCTCTTAAGAGCTATTCTCAAAGCCATCACCATGGATGACATGTGATCTATAGTAAGAATGTTCACAATGTCAACAATAATTAGTCCCAGTTTTTGTGCCAGTAAAATGTCAAAATAATTAGTGCATTGGTTTGATTTGTTGTTGTTGATTGATTGATACCTCTTAATATATACACAGAAGTACAGTAACCAGGTTTTCTAAGTGCATATAAAGTAATTTCTTGATTACCTGTGTTACTTAAGTGTACATAAACTAGGTACTTGTGTTATGATGGCAAACCTTGTCTTTATTGCTATTATGGTAGATCCCAACATTAATTTATTCCCCTAACAAGTTTGTTTAACAACTTTCATAGAGTAAATCTTTTTATACCTCAATCCCACGACACACATTCTATACTTTTTTCACACTGTCTGTCTGCAGGATCTTGTAAGTTCACAAAAAAGTCTTCTATGGTGTATTTTATGCAACAGAGACACTTAAACCTATCAATGTAGAACGTAATTCCTCATAATATTCTTGCTCTCATCCTTCAGGTGCACAGAACAAGTTTGCAAAATTCTTGTTAAGCTGCATGAAGTGCTGCTTCTGGTGTCTTGAAAAATGTATTAAGTTCCTCAACAGAAATGCCTACATCATGGTAAGTTCTTCCTGACAGATACAGCTGCATAAGAGATGTGGTGTTTGATCTGCTTATAAATTCATTTTGTATTTCCAGATTGCAGTTTATGGGAAAAACTTCTGTACCTCAGCTCGAGATGCATTTTTCCTTCTCATGAGGAATATTGTGAGGTGGGATTTCATTACATTACTTCTACAATTATTAGACTATTGTATGTTTTGACAACATAAGCTGTTCCCAGCCTAGTTTAATTGGAATCCCTCTTGTATTTTGCACTGTACCCACAACACAGGGTGGCTGTATTAGATAAAGTGACTGACTTCCTGCTGTTCCTTGGAAAGCTCCTCATTGTTGGGATTGTTGGTAAGGGAGTTTCTTTGGAAACCCAACGTGTCTATTCTGCAGTCTAGTGTTCTGTTTGGCTTCCTAGTTTAACTAAAAAACACTTTTTTTCCATATAGGAATCTTCTCTTTCTTCTTCTTCTCTGGAAGGATTAAAGCAGTAGAGAATGCTGCACCATCTTTAAACTATTATTGGGTTCCAATACTGGTAAGAAGTTCCCATATTATGAAGTAATCCATAGTTTTGAGCTCACTTTTAATGCTACAAGACAAGTCCTGACATGTATGTGATTTTGTCCACATAGACAGTGGTGGTGGGATCCTACCTCATCGCCCATGGCTTCTTCAGCGTGTACGGCATGTGTGTGGACACGCTCTTCCTCTGCTTCTGTGAGTACCTTTGCATTTGCCCTGTAGAGCCTCTGTCTTCTGCCTGATTTCAAGGACTCATAAAACAGTCTCAAGCTAAGCTACTGCTTTTCTTTTCTTTGTGAAATGTTTCTGACTACTCTTCTCTTTGTCTTGTTTTTCACTTTATGTTTATTTTCACACAACCCCTTTTTTTACTCTTCATTTTCCCCCTAATTTTCCATTAATTTTTCATGCACTTAAATGCACTACACACATCTCTACACACTCATAAGGCGAGGACTTGGAAAGAAATGACGGCTCGTCTGAAAGGCCTTACTTCATGTCCCCCAAGCTGCATGAGATCCTCTCCAAAACAAAAAGGTTAGAGGAAGATCAAGATGGCGTTGAGCAGGCAGATTCTGCAAAACAAGTGGACGAGGTGAAACTGGAAGAGGAAATGCCTCTGCAGCAACAAGATGGAGAGATCCAGCTGAAACAGCAGGAGGTGCTGAAGCAAGGCAACGAAGAAGAGCAACCGCTGCAGTCCAAGACAGATGCTGACGAACCAAAAGAGGAGAAGACAGGGGAACTAAAGCTCAGTCCGGCCCAGGAGTCTGAAAAGAAGGAAGCAGACGAAAAAGAACTGGCAGAAAAACAGGGGGAGAAGACAGAGGCAGTGTCACCCCCAGCTGATGAGGCTGGGAAAGAGGAGACTGATAAAAAGGCAGTGGAAAAAGAAGAATCCAAGGAAGAAACCCCACCATCTGTGCCACAGGAGTAGATGTTAGCAGTAACGTTATTTCAAAATAGTGAGCCTTGATAAAACCTCGTGTGAAATATGAAAGAACTGCACCAACAGCTTTGTGATTATGGACCTGTTAAATGTACGGCATTAAGTAAACTAAAATGCCCGATCGCCTTGCTATGTGAGTGATGTGACGTCTAGCTGGAGAGGACTGTGATGGACACAAGCAGGTCAAAAGCCCAGTGCATCTCTGTAGCTTGATAAAATGCTCTGTTGTGTTGGTTTTAGAGCAGTTGTTGGTTTCTATATTGTGAAGATCTGTGGAACATTGTGAGTGCTGACCCTGTGCCTGATTACTGTCACTAATAATTGTTGTCTTAATCCTGTTAATGAATGCACTTCAGAAACACTTATACGCCGGGTTTACAGTCAGAACAAACACATCTCAATCAATGGTGAATCTCTTTCACTGTTTACAATAATACCAGCTGACGCCAAAATGTTTTAAACACATTTGATATTCTGTATTAATACTGTACTTTTGTTGAGATTCTCACCAAAATGGGATCCCATGTATTGCATAGCCACCTACTATGCCTTGATATTTCGGACTGGCGTAATTGCTGTGATTGTGTTTCCATGACGCAGCCATTGTGACCTACCCTGCGGACGCCCCAGCTGTTTACTGAACCCAACCACCTTGCTCTGTCCGTATCTTTCTCCCTATCTCCCTATCTTTAAGTGCTGCATGGTGTTGATATGGCCTTCTGAATGCTCGCAACTAACATCTTAATCTCTGGATGCTTTTGTACCTTTTTTCATGTTTGTCACATTGTGAAAGATGTAAATTGATTTTCCAGTGAAATGACTTATGACATTCCATATTTAGTGGATGTAAAACTCGATTAAAGGTGATTGTATTTAATGATATTAGTTCTGTTATGGGTAAACTTGTGTGTCACGGATGTCCGTCGGCTTGGAGGAGGTGAGTTTTCACATCCAACAAAGTCAGCAGAGATGCTGATTTTTGTATTAAAGTGGCACTCATGTAGTTTCGCATGTTGAACTGAATTACTTACTATGAGAATTATAACAGAGCCTGTAAATTAATTGTATATGTTTCCTGGATCTAGAGAAGCTCTCTAAACTCAAAAAAAAAAAACCACTTATGTACTTAAAGCCAAATGGACATATTTATAACAACTACTCCTTGTTGACTAAAAAGATTTGAAAATACCTGCAGAATTGTATCTAGAAAGAACATAAAAGTAGTCAACAAGTCAAGAAAAGTCAGAGTAGACTGTTATTTATAAAAGAAATCAGTTTTTTATTTCTTAACCCTTAGGAGGTTAGATTAGGGCAGCAAAACACTGTTTTATTAATTTTTCATTATTCAGTAACTGTATCTCACTAGTTCAATACTAAATGTCTTAGTGGCCCTTTATATCTCAATTAGCTGAAAGAACAATCATGATTAGGATAATTATATCAGCATCAATGTTAGCATGTTGTGCCTCAACTACTTCTGTTCATGTCACAGTGGAGGACCTGGAGCGCAACGATGGATCAGCAGAGAGGCCATATTTCATGTCACAGAACCTGCTGAGCCTCCTAAAGAAGTCCAATGAAGTTGCAAAATCTGTAGATTAAATCACCGTGTGTGTGTGCGTGTGTGTGTGTGCGCGTGTGTGCGCACTAGTACTATACTAGTTGTCAAATGGGATTTTTTTAATGTCTGTATATCAGTCATCCTTTGGTATGTAAGTGCATTGTCACTACATACTGGCCCAACAAGGTGATTGTATTACAGAAGGAATATGAAAGTTGCAGTGAATTAATCGAAAGAGTACGTTGTTTTGTGTCATATTTGTTTTCTTTTACACAGTTAATGAGATGTCATTTCTGCCCGCTCTAGCCTGTTGATACACGAGTAAAGCTCTGCTTTATTATTTAAGCTAAGCATGTTGCACTGTTTGAAACTCACCAAAGCAAAATTGCTAAACTTCACTCATGGAAAAGTTCAGACATACTTAAGGCCTTAAGAGATTGCAACTCAAGTGGTTAAAATTTTAACTATTGATATCTAATAGCTTGTGTGTGTGTTTTTTTTCCCTTGTACTTTTTAGTGAATGTAATAAAACCCATAATTGATGTAAGCTATTCAAGTGTGTAAATCCCTTTTCATTTACAAACTAATAAAACTTTATCTCCATAACAGTTTTCAGAGAAAGAAGTGTTACTGCTTCTTACGTTTATACATGTAAAATAAAAACGTGCTGTTTTATTGTTTGCTTTAAAGTTTCCTTAAAATGTCAATGGAACGTATTTATTATAGGAGCATTTTGCTTTATTATTTGCCTAATAATTTATTGTTTTATTTAAAACATTAAGCCTCTTTTAATGAGAACCAATGGCGAAAGGCTTATGTATGATCGTAGCAGCCGCTGCACTACCGGACTTTGAAACCCTGGTTCTCACTTTCAGTTTACGGGTTGCTAAGCAACACAACACACTAACAGAGCACTTCGTTGGGTGAAGCCTGCACCGATTGCGACGGTATTTTCTTCGCAAATTGTTTACAGCGGTAACGCAGTAGAAAATGCCGCTCACTACTGACAAAATGAAACCTCCCCTGCATGACCAGATACTGGAGATGCAGCGTAAAATACAGGTGCTGGGTAAGTGGGTTTCTTGATCATTGATTTCTGTTCATGCCAAAGAACGTGAGCTCTGCTACAGTTGGCTAGTTAGATAGATCGCTATCTAACGTTAGCTACGCTAGCTGCCACGTGAATGTTACAAGAAATTTTTTAGCCATTAACCATATGACTAACTTCTGCAAGCCCATAACTAGCGTTGCATCCAACAGAAACTGCTGCTACGTTTTGCAGCAGCATTAGTGAACATTTGGACACTTGCAGCCACATATCATTGTTGTAATTATTAAACGTGTCCACCAGAGGGCGACAGAACTGCATTCTACGAGACCTCTCAGGCCACCATCAAGAAGAACAGAGAGACCATCCAGCAGCTAAGGCAGGACAACAAGAGGCTCTACAAAAAACTGGCAGAGGCTAATTCAGTGAGTTAACTTGGGTCCACACTAAATTTTAGTTAATATTTTTCCTTGTTTCTGATTGCTTTTCATTTCTACCAGATACAATGCAACTAAACAGATCGTACCTTTGTTTTTCGGCAGTTACAGTGTAGCTGAAGTTGTTCTTTTACCTCCTAGGGTGATGAATGTATCATTAAAGTGGCCTTTCATAACAGAGGCATCGAGAAGGATGCCTATCGCAACATGTCAGGAAAGGTAAGAGCAAAGCGGCTGAAGATAAAGCAGAAACATCATTGTTTTGTTGTTCAGACTAGAATATTTTTACCAAATTCATATAAAAGACAGCAAACATTTTGATTGATCTATTTTCAAAGTAGGATTCACTCTCCCAAATTTTAATACATAAGTTTGTGTTGACAGCTATGTGACAACAAAAATTAAATCCTTTCAGTCCTCTCAGCCTTATTTCTAATCAGTACAATGTAATCTGCCTTCCACTGTATGTCTCTATGCACTTAAACCTTTCCTTTTACTGCGCTTTCCTCAGGAGGCTCTGAAAACACTAGACCAGAGAGTGCTGTCCAAGATGAAGCGCCTCAATGCCTCAAAACACACCACCCAGACCTACCAGCAACGCCTTGAAGAGCTGAAACTGAAATACCAGAGATTGAAACCAGAGGGCAACAGTGAGGGGCACTCTGCTGATGCTATCACTCGAAAAAAAGAGGAAGATGCCATGGTAGTTACTATACCTCTTAAGATTCTTCTTCAAAGCTTGTTAATGTTTGTGAACTTTGTGCTAATCTTTTAAGGAAGTGCAAAAAAAATGTAAACAGCTCTTAGAATAATGTTTTTGTCTCTGTCTTCAGAACTTGCGAGCACTGGAGAACAGTCTGGAAAAGACCCAGTTTAAGTGCAAGGAGGCTGAGAACATCATGACTAACTATCTGAAACTCAAAAGTCACTTGCAGGTTAGACAAATTTGTTTGCATCATCTCCAATGTGCGTCAAAAAGCAATTACTAAGCATAACTTCATATTTAAAAAAAATTAGCTAGTGACATACATATCCCCTTTTCACTGGAAACCTATAGAATTAATAGAGCCTTCCGTGAAAAATGATAAAAATGATAAATAGTTTATGCACAGTTTGCTTATCTTTTTTTTTCAGTTAGAAACATTCGGCATTCACTGCTCTCTAGTGCTGAGCTTGTCCTGTGAGATTTTAATGTGCCTATAATATGGCACTCTTTGTTTGGGTTAACATCAAGTGAGATGTCCACAGTGCCTCCTGCTCCAAGTACCTCTATTTGCACTTAACTTGACCTCTTTTATTAATTTTTAGAAATGTAGCAGTCATTCAACTTAAATAACTTTATATTTAGGTTATCTAATAAAGTCATCCAGCTGATTTTTATATATATATATATATATTTATTTATTTTATTTATTTATTTTTGTTCCTCACTTTTCTTTTTCCAACATTTCAGGAAGAAAGTCTGACTTTCCAGGGCCAATTGGACAGTCTGGAAGCAGAAATCCTAAAGCACAGAGATGAACTTCACAACCTGCAAGTCATGTACAATGATGCCCAGCTGTCTAAAGAAGCTGCTAAGGTCACATGCAACTTCCTCTATATGTTAAACAACATGCATTGTTTCTTTAAAGTGTCAGAATGAGGATGTACATTCTTCACAAATAATACCCTCGTGTATTTGTATTATAGTTAACAACAGTACACTCCTGTCCCTTTTCTTCTCTCCTTTCTATATTTCCCCCACTCCCTTTCCGTCTCTCCTTCTGTTTCTTTGTCCTTACAGACCGAATTACAGCAGCAGGAGGCACTGCTAAACAAGGAGCGCAAAGAGAGAGACTATTATACTACTATTATAGCCAGCTACAGGAAAAAGGTTGAGGAACGCAAGGCCCAGGCTGAAAAGGTCGACAGAAAGGTGAGATACATACTGCATGTACACCATCAGATTATTATTTTAGTTTATGATTTTATCTTGATGGTGTATCCTACTCTTTCATGTGCACATGATTAAACGTGCTTATATCTGTTTATTGTACTGGTTGTAAACATTGCTACTGTACCTGCAGGCACAGAGAATGCCTATGCAGCCTGATGACCTGAGCAGTGAACCCCACCCCAGCCCCACCGGGATGGTGGTTGAAGAAGAGAAAGCTATCTCCACTTTTGAGAAAGCTTTCCAAAAGATCAAGGAGGCCACTGGAGTCACAGATATACAGGTGTGGATGTGGATGGTGAAGGATTTACTATAACTAGTGTATAATATGACCAAACATTTCATATATACTGGTCATTCATAACTGCTCATTACTTTTCATTTAAGTATTTTACATACCTTATTAATATTTCCTTCATATAGGAGGTAGCGGGGCGCTTCATCTCACAAAAGACGACACATGAGCAGTTGGAGAAGCTGAAAGGAGACAATGAGAAAATCCTGCAGCAGCTCAAGGAGCAGAAGGAACTTCTGACTCAACAGTTCCAGGATATGAAATATTCTGGAGAGGCTATACCCTCCAGGTGCGACAGTGATAACGCTGGGAAGATAGTAGCAGTTGAACAAAGATAATAATTAATATTGTTTTTAAATTCTCTGTGGATTTAACAGTGCTCAACAGATGCTGGAGGAGTGTGAGCACCAACTGCAGGCTCAGCAGCAGAGGCGTGATCAAACTAAAGAGCACCTGGATTGGCTTGTTAAAACTCTGAATACTGTCCGAGCTGGAGTGGAGCACCTGGCAGAAAAACTTCAACACATCACTCTCGTAAATGCATCCTCAGCAATCATTTTTTCCCACCAGTTCTCATAAAAGGAATCCAAGCTCATGTCCGTTTACTATTCTTTTTTATTTTCTCTCCAGAGCAAGGACAGAGTAGCCGAGTTGTCTCCAGACTCAGATGAGTATGTGGTGGAGCTGATGACCCAGTGTGAGCTAAAAATACACTTACTGTGTGAGGAGTTTCAAGGAAAGGATCTGGCTGCTATTATGAAGGAGATGGAGGAAGAAGAGGTGAGACAGAGCTATACCATCTCTCAGGCAGCATCACAGTGGTTTAAAGGACAGTTCCTTGATTTGAAGACAACACTGAAAACTGATCCACTTTTTCCAGTGGTAGCTGTCATAAACCTATGCATGAGCTATGGCCCATGAGCTTTAGGACATGTGTGTAGAATTAATAGCACTAATGTGTGCACTGAGTGTTTTGTGAGAAGTGTGCATCAGCCTTAACAAGGGAAGCAGAAAGCGTTCTTAGGTATATAAAGTCTCAAAAATAGCAAGTTTTCAATTTTATGTTTTGTCAAAGGCATGAATGGTTGTTATAAAATGTTATTGTATGAGATTGACGGCTGTCACTAGATGTTACATACAATGAATTGTGTAACAGGAAGCTGTTCAGTACTTTTTTATGTTTCTAGTCAGTACCATTGACACTGCAGCAAACCCTGTCACTACTTCTACTTGAAGCCACAGTAGATAAGAAGCTCAAGCTTCTTTTAAAATTATTAATTCAGCATTTTCTGCCTCTCATTTATGTACAGTTTACCAGTATTGTATTAAAATCAGTTGTATTATTTGGAATTTTTGCAATATTGTGCAGGAACAAACTAATCAAATGTGATATATTATGTGATATTATTTTTAGGCCATATCAGCCCTATTGGTTTACTTTAGCATGGGAATTGACTGTGAAGTGTTGATTTGTCCTATATAGGTATTTGCCTTTTTTTTCTGGCAAAGAGCACGGTATGACTTCTGCTTACACCTACATTACACAGTGCAACAAATGAGCATAGCGTATTTGAGCATGCATGCATGCTGCTGTGCTTGCAAATTATCTAAATGAAGTGGCAGTCATCAGAGCAGCCCGGAGTGTTTGCTCTTGATTAGTAACACTTGGCAGCACCTTTTGTGTTTGGGAACAAGCAATATCAGATTGTTTCACAGGAAACGTGAAACATTCTGTAGACCATTTACTAATGACATTGACAGTTTTACCCTTACATCCAGTTTTAGAGGTCATAATCATTATAACTGACGTAACTCTGAGCTGATAATTTCAAAATCAGTCCAGCCTTGTTTTAGACTGGTACAGTTGGAATATGCTTGACTGTCCTGATCAAATGTCTTACAACTGGACCATTAATGAAAACATTAAGACTGGAAAACACGGATCTGCTGGTCTCTTAACTCTCAAATGTTAAAATCATAAACACCAAAATGTTGCAGCACACAGTGCTAATAATTATCATAATAAACCATCACAATAGGTGGATACAATTAGGCTAAATGCACTAAAAATAATAAAACTGTGGTTATTAGTTCAGCTACATCTAGCAAAATGAAATCATCCACAGCTCACTGAACTTATCTATTTCTGGCCAAATCTTAAGAAGAACCTCCAATCATGCACTTTAAAATGGCTCATTTACAGAATTTCTTTCCAGCACGAATTTAATTAAAAAAAAAAAAAACAAGATAAATGTGAAATTAAGTTTCTAAAGACCTAAAATAAATAGCCTGGTCTTTGCATATAAAACAAGAAATAGAGACAATGGTAAATATTATTAATGACTCTCTTGAAAGTTCTGAGGTAACTAGTTATTTCTATGCATTGTTTGTTGATCTAATTTAATTTTCTAGTTTTTTAAGTCTGTGAAATATGTCTCCATCTTAATAAGGGTTTGTGAACTGTATAGACACAGGGTGTCATGGTAAAAAGCACTGGGCTCCTTGTCTGATACAATAGATTCTGAATGTTATACATTTGCTAAACTAATCAAAAGTGAAATAGACCCAATAATCTTGGGAAAGTAATGTCTTATTTAGAAAGATATACATCCTAGGAAAAAAATCTGAGATAGAAAATGCTTGTTCTGCTATTCATAGATCATTGGCTATCTGCACTTTGTGTCTGTGTTTCTCTGCACAGTTCTATGTAAAGATTGAAGGGAAACTGCCGGCTTACAACACCCGTGTCAAACTCCCCGGAGACCCAAGACTGGATGAATTTGATGAAGGTGGGTTTAGGGTCACTCTCTCTCGCTCTCAGATACCCACACTCACACACATAAACACACACACAAACACACACACACACACACACACACACACACACACACACACACACACACAGTCCAATTGTATTTTAAACTGTCACCGTTTGTCCCTCAGAGGAAGAAAGTGAAGAAGATGAAGTTGAGATCATCTCACGAGAGGCTCTGAAGCGTCAGTCTCAGCTGATCATTGAGACAAATTCCAAGAAGAAACCATGGAAAAAGAAAGGAAAATTTTGACCTGATACAACAATGAACACTCTAAACCAAAAACTATTTTCAATGTAATATGAGCTTACGTTAATAACAAAGAACCTATAAATACCTTTGAGTGCATTTTTAAAATATTGTAACAATTTTATATTTTACCTCTAGAATTGCTATGTCTTAACAGTCCCACCCAGGAATCTTGGCCATGACACAGGAAGCTGACGTCAAAGAATTATTGGCAACGAAGCATGTAGATTCTGTGTGACAGGTGAAAAGAACAGAAAGTGGAAGTCCTACGAATGCAGATATGCAAACAGCATATCGTACTATTTTCACACCACTCCCACTTACCACACATAGTTTCTAACTACTTCAAATTAAGGATATGTTTGATAGAAAGATACAAATTGCACTGGATTTGTTAATTCCGTCTGTTCATCTCATACACTGGTTCAAGCTGAGGAGCCACTTAGAAAGGTGTCTAACCGTTGGGACAGATGCCGATTTAACAAGTTGAAAACCGACCAACAGGGGTCCGACCGGTACCGGCAGTGTGGGACACACACTGGCATAAGATACAAATGAAAACATATTTTTTACAGTAAAATATGACCACAAATAAACAGGTATTGGATCATAGTTGTCGATAGATATGTTTGTCAATTTAAAGCTGGTTACTTATATAAGTTGATTACCATGGAGAACAGCAATGTTCTCAGTCAGGTGTCATTTTTTCATCAGCACTTGTTTCTCAACCTCACGTTCTCACATTTCACAGTTCCACCCTGCTGCCTAATGGGAATGCTGAAAAAACAGTCAGGACAATGCTGACACTTTTCTAAAACAATCTTTTTTTTTCGTCTTCACCATATGTGGTTTTTCAAAGGATTTTTGACCTATTTTTGTGATGATCGAAACCAACCCATTCTGAAAGAAACAGGTTTTATCTTACAGATATGATACACTGTAGCCTGCAGTGCACTGAAACGTCACACCTATGACGAATGTTAACCTTTGTTCATGGGTGAATGTTGGCGGAATTAAGACGCTCATGCTTTGTCCCAGTGTAAGGTAAAACACAAACCTGCATGTGAAGCCACCCATGGTTGTAGACATGTAGCACAAACACCTGAACAATCTCTGCTATGTTCAGCATTTCAGAAATGTCACTACCTGTTTTCTGAAATGCTCCACAATTGAAGGAGCCAGATCTTGGTTATTAGGCCGATTTACCTGTTATATGACAGAGTCACTAGCAGAATAATAGATCCTCATACCTGAACGTCAGAGCAGGTTTCCCTCTCATTAATTGTCTGACAACTAACACAGGGTTGCCACAGCAACAGTGATTGAATGACTAACAACATGTTACTATACAACTTTGGTTTGCAAGCAAAAGACTCTCGGAGCACATGAATTGGAACTAGTAAAATAGAAGTTATGGCTGTGCCCTTAATTATAGTAAATTAATTTTTTGTAATTTTTTTATGTTATTCTTGACAGTTGGTTCTTTCTGGTCAGGGTCAAAGGTTTTGGACTACAGTATAAAAAACTGGCATGGTTACACTGTTTATGGCAACTACCGCCATCATTTATAAATGTCCGTGAATGGGTGAATGAAAAGCAACATTGTAAATATAAGCGGACATTTATCATTTACCAAGGACCATAATAGCCCATGTTTAGATTTGAGTCATCTGGACTGCTCATTTACTTATTTACTTAGACTAATGTTTCCCAACCACTTTGAAATACGACCCTTTTAGATGAAGTCTGTATCACAGATCACTGCCTCTGTTTTACAATCACTCATTCTAAATAGTGGGGAGGGGGGTACATTTTTACAACAGTTCTTCTTACAGCGGAACTTTGAGCTATGCATTATTTTAACGTCAAAAGGAAACTGCTAAATATATAGAATTTATAGCACAATACGTAGTATTGATAAATTGCCGTTCTACCCATGCGTATAGTGTGATGTAATGCGCAAACATTTTATTGGTGTTTTCCTGACCAATTATTAAGCAGATGCGGAATTGATGTAATACGTAAACATTTTATTGGTGTTTTCCTGACCAATTATTAAGCAGATACGGAATTGATGTAATACGCAAACATTTTATTGGTGTTTTCCTGACCAATCATTAAGAAGATGCAGAGCTGATGTAATACGCAAACAGTTTATTGGTGTTTTCCTGACCAATCATTAAGAAGATACGGAGCTGCGCTTCCGTGTTCAGAGTTTGAACTGCTGCCAACATCGTGAATGCGTTTCCTCAACACCTCCCACAAACATGACTTTACTTTAACATGTGTGTTTTAAAGCGTGAAATTGTCATGTTTTGGTTTGTTCCCCGCGTCTGAAAAGTACTGTAACCCTCCCAGGTAAGATGCAGCTGATCAGCCAAGCTGACATAAACAGCCAGGGGATTTAAATCAAGTCAGCACAGTTTACACAGCAATTAATGAAAATTGATGACCCGGCTTTTCTGTCTAGTTTCTTTAGAAACTCGTATATTTTTCAGAGTATCTACTGGAAAAGTTAAAGTGTTTGTAGTTTATTCTAATGAGGAGGTAGCGACCTGGAATGAGAGAATGTGAAATGCAATTGAACTGGCACATAATTATATATCACAGTGCCAAACAAGGAGGAGGACATTCCAACACATGCGCACACAAACAAGCAGGCTGTACATCACCCACCCACAAACACAAAGAACAATCAGTCTTAGGTATTAAAAGCCAGAGTCTCTTCTTCCTAGTTCACACTGTCTTTGCATGAATATGCCAGCTCTTAACATGGGCTTCATCAGGATTCAGAAGGCACAGATTCTACAGCAGCAGGATTACAGTTAAGTGACTATTTTTTCTATTCCCTCCTGAATATACGCCAATAATATTTTTAATGTTTAAATATACAGATTTTTCTTGGGGTAGATTTGAAGGAAACGTTGGTTCTCTCCGTAGTTATGATTTTGTTTCGTATATGTCAATACATGAATTTCACATTTTGTGGTTAAATTGAACATCGATTTTTGTCTCAGTGCAGTTCACTGATTTATGGTGCATGTATTGTAATTGATACTGGCATTTATATCTTTATGTAAAGTCTTGAGTTAGATTTGGCAATTCATGTGTTAAAAAAAAAGGGGGGGGGCGGGGGATGGTTTTATCTAGCCTGTTTAATGTGGCTCATAATCAATTGAGTTATGGAAAAACATTAGCCTATTTCTTACTCATCGTTGTTATTTAAATTATAATTTTACACTTAAATCAAAGAGCCACCAAGTGGCTGGAAACAGGAGGTTTGGTAGTATATGTTGCTATTGCTTAGAGCTTTTTGATGGTTGGAAAAATATAAAGAAAATGATACTGTGGCTATTTGTATTCACGCTTTCCTCCCTGCCACAGATGAGGCAGCAGGTGTGGGAGAGATCTGACGAGGTGTGTGGGCCAGTGTGACACTGAGCGAGAGATGAGGACTACTCTTCCTGTGTGTGGAGGCAGTGATGGAAGGGAGTCCCGTGGCCTCTGCAACAGAGTGGGCAGGATGAGAAAGCTACTATGGCTCAGGCCGAGCCACTACGTGCATGTCCACATGGACACGGAGCCTGGCGTGTGGTTGAGGAGCTTCCATCTGCTGGACACTGATTCACAGTTAGAGGTGAGTTACAACACAACTGCGCTGCGTTTCTAACATCGTAGAGACCCGTCTCTTCTGTTCCTGTCCAAATGAGGGATGCTGCAGTTTACTCCAACAGCTGCTTTGTATGCTGCTTCATTCTTATCATCTTATTTTGCCTTGATTTTGCTGCAGTTTACACCTTCATGATAATATTTTACCAAGGTTGTCAAAATGCCATGCTGTGATGATGTGTTTGCAGAGCTGCTCCATAGCCCTAAGGTTACCACCACGTTGTTTTTAAGAGAACATAATTCATACGTCTGTTCTTCAAGGAATTTGTTTGACGTTAAAGTACTTACGTCTAGCTGTCAATGTTCTTGACGTCATCACATACATGGATGGAATTTTACTGCTGAGGTCATGGCTAACAATTCCTTTCAGTACTGATTAATCTACACAGTATTTTCTCAATTGATCAATTCACTTGTAAAATAGTGGGAAATTTTGATTTGAAAAAAAATAACCCAACACTCAAAAAATGTAAATTTCTTAATTACAGAAGACTCTTAAACACCTATGTTAAAGCTAAATATTGCCACTTAAGCTAGCACTTATTACTCTATTCCACCCCTTTCTGCCACACCATACCATACTATGCCCAGTTGTCATTTTGAAATAATAATACATAAGAATGCTCCAAAATGTAGTTATCAAGCAGAAATAGTAGAAATTTTCTCATCACTCAAATCAGAAGTAAAGATCTCTATGCCTTTGCTAGTCCCAGTAAATCTCTTCGTGTATCGACAGCACCTCTCCACATTAAGATAAGTTAAAGCGTAATTTTAGTTAAAATATAGTTTTAAAAAGTTACATTCTTTTGCTTAAGTTGTCATTTTAACTATTATAATTGTGTGCAATAGCACATACCTTTATTTACTTATCTTTTACATTTAGTGTCTTCTTGCATGTGATTAAGCAGTAAATTATTAGGGCTTGACTACTGGTGTAATACACATGCTGATTCTGTGATTAAATAGTTGTCATTACTCATTTCAGGTTTTTCCTGCAGGAACTTCCGCTATACAGCTTTTTTCTGCCCATTCAATTGATAATTTTTGTCACATAGAACTTCATCAATTACTACAGTGGACTCATTAGTAAATAAATAGTAACATATTTTTGTGAATGTAGTCTTGTATTTCCCATTATATGATTTATTTCCACGTACATCTTTTAGGATAAAACTTGTCATGTTGCTGGCATGTTTCCTCTTGTATCCTGCCTGCCACCTCATCACCCATTCATGTGTCTAATCTGCACTAATTGAGAGCTCCCCTGGCACTGTTTTACACTGTTTGTTTATCTGCCCTTTGGTTCAGCCTCTGTAGAGAGACTGGGGATGGGGAGGGTACGGGCAAACTTAGAAGAATAATGGGACATTTTCATGTCAGAATAGGGATGGAAGCTCATTAGAGAAACAAAAAGACGATTGTTCTCTTTGAACTTAAAGAGACATGAGGGGCTTGTTTTAAGACACCTGCTCTGCTCATCAATGTTTTATGACAGTTTGAGTTTGTGTTTTTTAGGTTGTTAATACACATACTTCTTTATTCAGGAAGCAAACTGTGCTGGAGGCTGTGGAGAAAAAACTGTCCTGACTGGATTCTTGCACAATGATGTTGGTCTATTTTGCACCTAATGTCTTCCACTTAATTTCCTCTTCCTAAGGAGGAATTCTTAGATTGAATATATCTACTGTGACCCTTAATAAACCATTATCTATAGCAAACTAACTAGTATAAGGTGTGGTAGAGAATCAAGCATCAGATCATAATTCATAATGTAATTCGCTGCTTTGCATGAAAAGTTACATCTTACAAACCTTATTGTTGTTCTAAGTACTTTTTATTTTACTGCTGCAGGGCTCCAACATAGGCAGGATATACATAAAACCAAGAAACAGCCTGCATCTTTAACTGGGAATACTGGCTCTCCCTGGCCAGCAGACACCACAGTGTAGGATGCATACTTAATCACAAAATATCACAAACCATAGTATCACTGAATTACTAATGAATACTACATACAATACAATATGTGTCCCTTAACCTTGTTAAATATAATAGATACAATTTAAGTTTCCAAATGATATTGGAAGACAGTAAAATGCATTTTGACGTTTTGAAGCACCTTGAGATCATTTTGAGCATTACACTGTGTAAAATGAAATAATTAAAATGAATACTTTACTGTTACTTTCTTAAATTTCAAAGAGAGAGGGGTCGTAATTTCATGAATCACACCACTACATTTACCTGCACTTTGTAGTGTAATGCAAACATTACACTAAGACCTATAATTTACCAACTAAAGTAGCTTGTTGTCATATACTAATAAGATAAAATAAAATAATTGTCATATAGGTATTAACAAGCACACTTGTTGTCATTTAACTGGAGCATTATTCAAAATGGAGCGTTCAGGTAGCCTGGTGACATTATTTTATTAGTTGCCTTATTATCATAGCCTCATAATTAAAATGTTTTGCCCTCCTCTTTTAGGTCAGTGTCATAGAGTCCGCCCACACCTGTCCGATAAGCCCCGCCCAGTCAGATCTTGTTCATACTTAGTCCTCGTCTCACTTTCACAACCAGCTGCGTTCACTGTCTGGACACAATTTTTATTAAGTCTTGATTTATTTGCTATGGAAAATAGCGGCTATATTTCCGACTGAGGGAAACTGTGGAATAACGGAACAAAATTACTGATTTGTTCCTGCGCCTCGGTCCTGGCCGCTGCAGGATTTTATATACTGAAGATTTGGGATTAATTCACGCAAAGAGCAAGACGGACATGGGAAAATGGCATTTCTCAATGGTACGTTCAATTACTGGCCACTCGTACTAATACTAGTGCTACTGTCTACTTACTCGTGAGCAGAAAAAGTTTAAGAAATTAAATATTTTTTATTAGATTTGATTTGTTGTCATCTACATGTGAATGTGATTGTATGTTTTCGGCCATAACGACATATAATGATTCCATTCACTGCAGGCTGTGAGGATCCACCCGTGTCTCATTGGAGACAGCACACTGTTTTTTGTCTGAGTTTCTGTCATGTTGTATCAGGTTTTGGTGATTCAAGTGTGTTCGGCTTCTGCTATCACGCATGTGCCGCTAAACAACAACGGGGTCTCATACAGCATGTCTGCGGACAGATGTTACATTTAGAAAACACCACCTGAAGGTCTCACAACCTTATACAATCCAGTCAGTCATGTGTATAATGTCACTGAAGAGTATTTACAGGCAAATGGGGCCTCTTAAGATTTGCTTGTCAGCTATAACAAAATGATTAATTCTGGTGAAGTTTTAACTTTTAATACTTCTTCAACATTAACTTGTATTTGAATCCTTGTAAGTAAAAATCTTAACACCTGAATATGCAGAGATGAAATTGGTTTCATTTAAGGGCGTATTGTTAAAATAGTACAGTGATGTACCATTCCAGTCGTTTTTTTGGCTTTTTCCTTTTGATAAAATAGTCTAGTGCCAAACAAAGGTCTGATCTCTGCTCACTCTTAATGTTTTCTCTGCTTTGTTGTAACATCATGTTATGTGCTGTTGCTTTCGTAAACCAGTGCGAATTTACCCATGGCAAACAGTGTCACTGTTCAATAAATTATCTCCCTGTCTGTAAATATAAAAACAGAAGTCAGGAAGTATCTCTTTGCTTAATCGTCTGTCCGTGGCACCGGGTGTCTGCCTCAGAGGTTAAGGCTGGGTCACAAGTAGAATCTCAAAAACAAGGTTAATGTTTGAGATTTTATCTTTCCAGTGGAAGGACTTGGGTTGAAGGCTTATTGCATTCATCGTGGGGTAGTATGAGGCTGTCGCAGTACTTCAGCTAAACCGGCAGTGTCATAGGAACTATGCAGGACTATTAAAGAAACTTTTATTTCAGTTATTGTGTTGAGGGAAGTTTTGAAACATTCTCAGGCTATTTCAGGATCCCATTTGTACCTCGTGTGTTTTTGCACAAATTCAAATTAATGTAATGGTAGTGCAGCTTCTCAAAAAGTTTCCACTATAAAGTTCAGTGAATTATTGTTTTTCCATTATATGCCACTTGTGCCACAGTCAAAGTTTTTAGGCTGTTTTTATCAACAAAATTAAAAAAAAGTAGCAGAATAAAAAGCCATAACATGTTCTTGGTTGCTAGATCTTGATGACCTTGCATCTGTTCCTGCAGGACCCAGTGCAGGAGTGGGGAGAGGAGGAGGAGGACGGGGCGGTTTTTGGCGTCACCCTCCGCAGGGAGCCTGTCATAGCCAGCTCAGAACCGCCAGAGCTGCCCTCTGGCTTCAGCTTCGTCCAGTACCACACAGTAAAGGTGCGCAGGCTGAAGGCCGGCACCCTGGAGCGACTCATCACCCACCTACTGGACTCGGAGCACCGGGAGCCGGACTTCCCCCCAATCTTTCTCTCCACTTACAGGGCCTTCACAACCACCAGCACCCTCATCGAGCTGCTGTTTCAGAGGTAAGAAACAGCATGTTCTTGTTTAATGAAAACACATGTTAACAAAAACCACCATGAGGGCTCAGTCAGCTGCTCTAAACATGAGATATTTGTTGCTGTATGACAGAGATCTACACAATCTAGCACGAAAGTCTCATTCTGATGAACTTTGCATTTTGAAAGGAACATAGACTAGATAGATAAAACCCTTATACTCCTTATGTGCATCCTTTCTTACAGCCAGCTGCATTTAGTTTAGTTTGCCATAAGAACTGCAAACAGCAGCACCTGTGAAAGTGTAAAAATGGCTGTTTTCTTTTTTCTTTCTGTTTTGTAATAGTTTAAAATGGAAAAATGGAAAATAATTTGTGAAAAGTGTGTTGAAATTTCCTTATTGGACCTGGTGCCACTTTATACCTGAAACCATGTACAGATTTGAGAGCTTTAATGTTTAATTTTAAGTTGGCGACATTGGTTTGTTATACTCGTTTGTCTTACTTTTTAAAAAAAGGTCATCCCAGCATACAATTGTAAGTGGAGCACATGTATAAAAAGGTGTAACACCATGCCAGTTGCGAATATCTGACAAAAGATGCAGCAATACTAAATAACACACCCCAGGTTTTCATACAGCGAACCTGTTTTGATATAAGCCAAGTTTCTATGACAGGGAGAGTCTTATCGTAATGAGCTAAACAAAGCAGTCAGTAGCTTTGTGCCACTGACAAGTGGTCATGACTATACCCTCCACACCCAGTGCCTCTCCACTTGGCTGAAGCTCAGAGAACTTACAGTGCCCTAGGGGGAGAAATTACCTTCAGGAATGCCTTAGTGAAACTGGAAACATGCATTTTAGCCCTTACATAAGCTGGGACAGTTTATCCAGGGTGTACCCCGCTGACACCCAGTGACAGCACCCCATATGGTGACAACCAGTTTCCTTTGAGCTTTATATGAGTTGAGCCTCGGGACAACCTGGGAAGTGTGTTTTCTAACAGGATGTTGTAAAGGATGTTGCATTTTGTTGCTGTTGCCTATGAACCACCTGCAACGACTGAATCATGTTTGTAAAGAATAAATTCCATTTCTCCCATTCATTGGGTTGCTTCATAATTGTGACTTTTAATTGTGCAAACAACCTGGTTTTAAACATGAGGTATGTAAAACTGTGATGCAGCAGAGATGCCATTATATACATTTTTGGATGTGTGTGACTTCCTGGTATTATATGTCAGTTATACTAATACACTACTCACTAAAAGTTAGGGATGTTTGACTTTGGGTGACCTTTGTGTAAAATGTAAAGTTCATAGCTACAGTAATATTATATCATGTAGTGTATACAGTATACTTTTTTTTTCTTTCCACACTCTGTAACAAGGCCACAGTATCTCTGCAGGGATGTTTAGTGATGTAGGACATTTCCTCAGGATGAACACTTGCAAAGGTTGAAACAACTGATCTGTTTTATCTGCAGGATATTTTCTTCCCTCGCGTGTGCACCATGTTGTGCTTTTATGTGGTGGTATCATTACAATTCAGCTGACACTTGTTTGTGTTGACCTTTTTCACAGAGATGACTCAGTTGCCAACCTGAATAACACCGTTTGCCCTTGCAGGTGAGTGCAGTCACACCTGTGTGTGTGTGTGTGTGTGTGTGTGTGTGTGTGTGTGTGTGTGTGTGTGTGTGTGTGTGTGTGTGTGTGTGTGTGTGTGTGTGTTTACATTGTTTATTTACTTTTTGCTTCTAAGGCAGCACAGTGATGGAGTGGTTAGCAGTGCCACCTCACACTTAAAGGTTCTGGTTCGAATCTTCTGCTTCCAGCTCCAACCTTTCTTTGTGAAGTTTGCTTCCTCTGTGTGGGTTCCTTATGGGTACTACTTATGGAGATGGATGGATGCATGCATGGCACTCTTAACTGAGCAAAAACACATTTTATACTGGTTTCCCACATTTTGAGACTTTGCCGCATAACAAATAAATCTCATCAGCCCCAATTTGCACTCATTATTAGAAAGACAGACCAATTCAGTAACAAGGAGTCTTTCTCACCCTATTAGCCCCTTACCATCGGTGATCCGTCTGTGGCTAGAGGAATACAATGAAGACTTTCGTGAGCCTTCGCAGATTCAGGCCCTCAGGCTGTTGTGTGTCCACTTGCAGCATCGTCTTTGCTACAGACGCCTGGCCAAGAATGCTGAGAGCCTCCTCAAGAGGCTCCAGGATCAAGGTACAAGGGAACATGAGATATATAGTTTGTTCTCTAGTTTATTTGTCAATGAGTGCAAAAACAATATGCTACACATGAATATTGAAATAGTGAGAAGAGAAAAAATATTATTTAGCTTTTTTTTTGTTTTTGTTTTTTAAATGACCCAATACTGAATTTGTAGAAACTGTAGAATTGTAAAAATTGTTAGTTGCTCTTTTATTGTTACATGATCTGACAAAGACATTATTGTCTATATTTTCTGTTTAGTGTGAGTGGCCTTTCTTTCCTCAATAACAATTCAGTGTGTTTGCCAGATTGCAGTCAGTCTCCATTAGACAACAGCTGTGACTCACCGCAGCAGGATGACAGAGATCACGCGGATAGAGGGGAGATATCCTCTAAGGATGAGGATAAATGCAGCTTTATGGATTTCCCTGTGAGAGATGTGGCAGAGCAGCTGACCAGACTGGATGCTGTAGGTTTTATTCATAAGTCTCTCAAATATATATGTTAATGTGAGCAATTGAATCGCTTCACAGTCCACGCTGTTGTGTCTCCCTCAGGAACTGTTTGTTAGAGTGTTGCCCTTCCACTGCTTGGGCTGTGTCTGGTCCCAGCGTGACAAGAAGGAAAACCGAAACCTGGCCCCAACCATCCGTGCCACTATTTCACAGTTCAACGCCATCACTAATCGTGTCATCACTTCACTTCTCTGTCCGTCGTCACTCAGCCCTTCCACATCCTCTCCTGTCTCACCATCCAGCTCCTCCTCTGCCTTCCTGTACCCCTCCGCCGTTGCCCCGAGCTCACCTCACTGTTTGGACACCACTCCCTCCCACAGAGCACGGATCATCGAGAGATGGATTGCTATTGCACAGGTCGGGGTCAAAAAATATTGTTACTAGCCCACACAGCTGTGTGAAACGTTTCTCAGCACAACATAACAAAAAGGTGTTTGTGTAACTGTAGGAGTGCAGAGAGCTGAAGAATTTCTCCTCTTTGAGGGCTATCCTTTCAGCCCTACAGTCCAATGCTGTGTATCGCCTCAAGAAGACCTGGGCAGCTGTCAGCAGGTAAACACGACAAGGTTGTTTTTACTTGACGTATATGTAACTGTCCTGAGTTGTTGTGAACAAAAAGTTCCACTCAACAGGATATGTAAAAGGTGAAATTGGCTGAGTTTTGGTAATTGACAAAGAAAATGCATTACTTAACAGCCTGTTTGAATTCTCAAATTACATATCTGTTTGTCTTTGGTCAAGGTGAATAAAGATGCTACAAAGCTGTAATGTAACGTCAAACTTGTTTGTTTTTAGGGAAAGCATGGCCATATTTGACACCTTATGTGAGACTTTCCCTGATGAGAACTGTGTGCTAACCAGCAGAGAGATCCTGGTGGAGGTACACACACACACACACACACACACACACACACACACACACACACACACACACACACACACACACACACACACACACAACACAGGTGCGACAATGTGGACTGATAATTTCTCCGTCTGAAAGAAAGATGGTTGTAGTTGTTATTTGGGGTGAAGCACCTTTTCCCAGAAGGGAGCTGAGGGAGGTTTTCATGATTGAATTGGATTTAATTGCTTCGTATTATATAATCTACTTCCTGTCCTTTGATAGTGATTGGAGGACTTTTCACACCTTTTATTATAGTGTCTACATTTCGTCTTTAATAGTGAATTAGTTGTCCTCTTAGTGGCCTTATCTTGTGTCGATTTTTTTTCCTCACCTGTCACTGTGTCCCTTTTTCTTAGAGTTACTGCTGTGTATTTAGTGATACTGCTGATATCAGCAGCCCAATTTCTATAAAACCATTGTTAATAGTGGACACACCTATAACAACAGTTAATAAAGCAGTTATTGAATTTGATATTGTCCATAGTATCTAATACTGTCCATGCACACATGCACGCACATCTGAGTACAAAGGGCTTTAAATACAGTAAGTGGCAGCGATTGTTTTCGAACTTGTCGTTGTCTCACAGCCTGTACCACAGAGTCGCCTCCCACTTGTCAACAGGTGCTTTACCCTGAAAAGAACAGTTATGTAAAACTTTGTCCTTGTCCTACACAGGACACTATCACATTAACTTCTCGTACGTGAGTAATTTTGTTTCATCACAGGTGACAGCATTGTTGTGTGTTTTCTGCAGGATGGGAGTTCCCCAGACAGCAGTGCCACCCCAACCTCCAAGTCATCCCTGTTCTGCTCAGTGTCTAGACAGATGGTAATTTTAATCCTCCTCTACACATGGAAGAGCTGTCGTTTCTTTGCCTTTGAATTCTTTGATTTCTGTTCGACCTCCAAAACGGTCAATATGTCAGCTATGCCAGCTCGTAATAAATGAAAGACAAAGGCTTGAATTTCTCAGTTCTACTTCCCTAAAGTCAATCGGGCATTTTGAAGCTGGAATGCTTTTCTCATGCTGCCACAAAAATTCCAGTTCCCTTCTTCTTTTTCAGTGGAAGAAATTACACACTCAAAAATGCACATGACTGTTAGTCTAGGGAAATGCATACTGTGGGAAATACATGTCAGACTTTATTAACACTAAGTAAGCAGTTTGTAAAACATTTTATACTCCAATATTCACTCTGTTTAAATAGTGACCGTCTCTGTGTTTTCCCTGCCCCTCCCTCAGACACCGGATGTTTATTGCAAGCTAACAATGCCCTGATATGACAACGGAAGTTCATTTTGTAATTTTCCAGCCATACTGTAATTATAAACATGGCTCGTTTTTTGTCCTCAGAACTTTACCAATGGCGTTGTGCCATACCTGGGAACTTACCTGACTGTCCTCACGATGTTGGACACAGCATTGCCTGACACTGTGGAAGTGAGTATACATCACACTCACAAACCCAACTGGTTCTTTTTTTATGATGCTTTAGATTTATGACACTGTATAAAACTGGCTGTTTTTCCTTTACCACAGGGAGGACTAATCAACTTCGAGAAGCGCCGAAGGGTAGGTGTCGCCTCCCAGTGGAGCAAAAACGCCATCATTAATGACTACCAGCATCCTCAACTTGGTTTTATACTGAGTTTTTGTTTTGATTTCTTTCTCCTTTAGGAATTTGAAATTCTTTCACAGATTCGACAGCTTCAGACTTCTTGTTCCCATTACCATCTTCCAGTGAATCCTCTTATAACCTCCTGGCTACAGGCACACACCTTGTTAACAGACCAGGAAAGGTGAGACTTACACAGACAGCTCTGCAGTACAATTTCCAATCAGTGCCCCTCACATCATGTCTTACTCAGTGTTTTTTTTTTTTTTTTTTACCCCCAACAGCTATGAGCTGTCTCGTGACCTGGAGCCTCCAGTTGACCCCTGTCCCAGCTCTCCCAACACATGGAGCAACTGTCGTCTTGCCAAGAAGCTCACCTCGTAAGTATAGAGAAGCACCTCTATGAAAAATCTGTCAGAACTAGGTGCTTTTGAATGTATTTAAAATGTTATTGTGACTCAACCAACATAACCACAGTAATAGATAATTGTGAGATACATACACTAGGCATTTTTTAGATGTTGTCTTACCCAACACAACATTGCATAATCTTGATTTTCCCGATCACTGAAATATTAGTATTTTTACACCTAAAAATTCAATACTTGATGAATAACAAAGGGCTTTCAGCTAAATTTCAGCATAGAGGTCCTCAGCTTAAATCGTCTGTTTGTGCACAGGTTGCGACCAGGCAGTGACTGCTCTGTCAGAAAGACGCACGCTGATCAGATCAGTGTGTCATCATCTGGCTCCAGCAGCTCTGACATTGAGGACCTGTCTGCCCCTCAGCTCTGCACCACCAGACTCAAAATCAAGGTATGACCACTGCTGGTTTGTTGTGTGCGGAGGACAATAAGGACATGGCTAAAACCATAAAACATTCAAGTATTATTATATGTGGATTTACTTTAGTTAGTTTGAAAATGGTAGAAATTTGCCTACAATAAGTTATTAAATATTTTCTCGCTCTCTGCCTTCACCCTCAGTCTCTCTCGAGTTCTTTTCACAACGTAGCAGAGGATTCCTGCCCTAGCGCCACGTCGTCCTCCTCGTCTCCCAGTCTTTCCTGCTCCTCCTGCAGCTCCTCTCATCCAGACCTTAGCTCTTCCTCTTTGGTGCTGAGCCCTGAGTCATCATCCTCCAGCTGCTCTCCTCAGGCCGTGCTGCCCGTCTACAACAAACAGGTTGCAGACTTGTGTATCATCAGGGTCAGTGTGGAGTGTGTCAGCAACGGAAATGTCTACAAGAGCATACTGGTAAGAACTGTGTGTGTGTGTGTGTGTGTGTGTGTGTGTGTGTGTGTGTGTGGACAGTTGCCCTCTTGTTGGCTGACTGGAAAGCAGATGTATAGGAAGTTCTGTGCTCAGTGGCCTGTGTTGATCTGTAATGTGGAAAAAATGCATGTTCTTTTCTAGAGAATTTAAGTCATAAAATTGCTTTTGAGCAGTTAAGTTTTGCAATTGCTTTGTGATATTTTCAAATGACCTTAGAAGAGATTCATGAATGAGTCCTGCATCTCCTCAGTCATTTGACTGTTTTTAACTTAATTATCGATTGATTTTCACTGCAATTACAATGTATTCTCCCCCCAGTTTCTTTCTGATGATATTTAACTTTTCCTTGAAATATGAAAGAAAAATGTAGGTAAATACACAAAGAAAATTACTAGTTAATACTATACTGTCAATAAAAGCAATCTACTATAATCAGCCATTCCTAGTGAATGTAAAAGATTGGTATGGACTTTGACTAGATTTTGAAATCTTACGTTGACGTTTTCTCCAGCTGACCAGTCAGGACCACACACCTCAGGTGATTCAGAGGGCTCTTGAAAAACACAACATGTCTGCCAGCTGCCAAGACTTCAGCCTCTGGCAGATGCTCAACAATGGCAAAGGTAAAGCTCTTCTATGGCAATTAGATTTTTTTTCTCAGGTCTAACTTCCTCCCTCTTGTCAATGTTTCTGTTTTTGGATAGTAACTTAATAAAAGTAATAAAATGGATAGACAAAAACATATTAAATATAAATATAAATATTTGAAACTATTTTATTTAAATGGAGGAAATGTGTTTGCCACTTTAGTGCATCAAAAAAATCCATCGTAAAGAAAGCGAACATCATTTCCTCCAGTCGCACTGCCTATATCAATGTATAATTCAAACACTACTATCCATGGTGTGGGACATGAAGGAAATGAAAGAGATGTAGACTAATGGAAAATAAATTGCAACACTTCATCACTTCATTCCTTTATTTATTTATTTTTTTGCCTTAGAGCTTCAGATCCCTGACAAAGCCAATGTATTTTATGCCATGTGCACCTCTGCCAACTATGACTTTGTGCTGCGCCAGCGTTGGAGGAGTCACAGTGGATATCTGGGCAGTACTTCCAGCCCGGGAACTCAACCCAAGATCCGCCATGACAAGTCTAAATCATCTGTCCTGAATGAGGGATAGGAGCACAACTAGATAACCGAAGAACTGCTGTTGTGCAATAGATATGGGGGGCTCTGCAGTGGAGAAGCCTAAAAGCATTGACTGAAAAACAAACCTGGGGATTTCCTATCAGGAAATGGTCTTAACCAGAATCAATACCAAGTATTACTCTGGACTGCTTGAGGGAAATGTTTCTGCATACAGAAACATGTAGATAAAGGAACTACAATTATGCAGGACAGCTTGTCCTTAGTAAAACACACTTGTGTTATATTGTGGAAGACACTTCAGCTTTTACTGCAGCTACTTACAAACATCTGGAGCAGCTGACCTGACAAAACAGTTCTTTGTCATGACTCCACAGGGGACTTGTTGAACAGATGTGGGACTTTTATCAGGACTGCTGATTCAATTTACCACTCTGTATGAAATGAAGAAATGTTAGTCAGACTGACAAAGGGTGGGATGGTCCTGCACAGATCTGGGTTAAATGTTAACGTCGTGTGCCAGCCACACTGAAAAACAAGAAGACTCATTCCAATCATAGAGGAGAGACAATTTCTCTGTAAAAGTATTTAGTCATGTTATAGTGGAGGTTTTAAATATTTTATTGTAAGTAAATGGGATTTTTATTAAATTATTATTATAAAGTTCAGTATTAAGCTTTTAGAACAAAAGTGGCATGATAGAAATGGTTTGTTCTTTGTGTTAGTTCATTTTGGATCCTCTATTCAGTCTTTAATGGCTATGTGGTTCTCAGACATACTGTACATGTCCTTAAGTTCCTTTAGTATCTCATAAGCTCAGCTAAAGTTTGCATCAGTTTGAATGCAGATTTCAGCCACTGTTATTAAATAAAGATGTCTGTATGTGAGCATAGCGTGCACGTTATACATGTTTAGATTCAGTAGTCTTGCCTGGACTGAAGTTTGTCAAAGAAAAGCAGAAATGGTGACGCGAATGTATCTTTCGTGTAAGTTAAAGGTTCTGATTGAGGCAAGCCAGCTGAGGTCTGTAATACAGAGAATGTTGATTCAGCATGAAGGTTCAAGCCTTGTGCCTCACGTGGAAACTAGCTCCACCTGCCCATGTGCAATTCTGTGAATTAGATTTACCTCAAGTATGGCTCTTGTATGTGAACAAGAAGCGTCTCAGTAGGTGAAGTATAACTGCCATCTGTAATCAACTTGGTGATGTGAAATCCTCCCCAAAGCAAACGGGTAGCTTTCTGCAAGTACTAATATTGGATATATTACATTAAAGATGTAAACACACAAACCGGCAGAGACCCTGTCTGTGTTTCATGTGATTTTACATCACTAAGTCCAGTTCTAAAGCTAAACTTGTTAAAAGTCAAGTGAAAGGTTTATAAGCAAGGTCTGGCAGCTGCAATACATAAATGAAGGGTCTATAGCGTGACTTTGTTGTTCACCTGCTTTTAAATCCATTCTTGTCATGTGCCGTAAATGTGCATGAAACTGTTGACATTATGCACATTGTAATTTAAACCTAAATGTCTTTATCCTAGTATATTCAGATTCTTTATTTTTCACATGTGATCTAAGCACTTGTTTTAGTTTTTAATTTCACTAATAAAGCCAAGATTTATCATCTTTATTTATTGTGTTGAATACATGGACAAATTAGGAGAAAGTGAGCCTGCCCTCTACTGTTCCTATATAGGACTAGAGTAACAAAGACAAAAAACCATTAATGTTACTTGCCCTTTTTAAATTGACAATAATGAATTGACAATAATAGACCATAAAGCATTCAGGGAAAAAAATCCATTGGCAGGTTTTTGTCTAAAAATACTGTTTACAAATTTAGGGAAATGATTCCTTCATCATTTACTTCACCACGAGATCTCAATACAATGGAGAGTAACCGCTTAAACTTTAGTCACAAACAAGTTGATTATTTTGTTGATAAGGCTGCAGCCTCACTGTGTACAATATTCAATACTGTTGCCCCTCTGAAAAAGAAGGGAGAGAATAGGAGGGAGGGGGGTTATTCCTTCACAAACCAGCAGTTTAAATCAGAAATCACTAAAACTGGAAAGGAAGTGATGTTTCCCTAATTTAAAAAATCCTGTTTACCCTGGAAAATCGGTTTTATGATACTGTATATTTATAAAAGCCTTCCATATGACATGAATAGAGGAAAATAAGAACAACCCGGGTTTCCTCTTAGCATTGTAACCAGGCTCACAAAGAGCCATAGCTCTGTTGAGTCCAGTATTCACAAAGCTCTCAGCTACAATGACTTTCTTTCGCCTGATCCCACAATTATCCCAGATAGATCTTCACTTGCATCAGCCTCTTCTCTGTATATCTCTGAGCCAACTTCAGCTATTGCTTCATCCAACTTACCAACATGTTTCTTGGTCCCCATTTTGACATATTAGATTTGATCAATCTATAATAATAGGCTATGTACCAAAGGCTTACAAGGTTGCTGTAATCAAATCCCAACTTACAAACCTTGTCTTGACCAGGTGTTTTAGCCAACGATAGACCAATATTTAATCTACCTGTGGTTTCTAAAGTCCTTGAAAGAGTAGTTGCAAAGCAATAATTTGACCACCTGCACAGGAATAATCATTGGCTAGAGGATTGTTCATTATTCAAAGTACATCCTGTTACAGAAGCAGTCCAAGTAAGAGTCATCAGCTTCAGATAATGGACTTGTCTCTATACTCATCCTTTTTGATCGTTGCGCTGCATTTGACACCACTGACCAACCCCAACAATTTATTACAGAGACCACAACATGTCATTGGGATTTTAAGAACTGCACTCGGTGGGTTTAAATCTTATTTATCAGATAGATTTCAATTTGCCTATGTAAATGATAAAGCATCCATGCGCACACAAGTTAGTTATGAACTTCCAGAGGGTCTGCAAAAATTTACATGCCTATGTTGTTGTGTGTTGTCTGTGATTTTCAAACAAGAAATATCAGCTCTCACTTCAAACTGAATGACAGCAGGACACAGTAAACTCTTGAGCCCCTTGTGCCCAAAAGGCCTGTTCAGTAATACATCCATGATTGCATATGACAAGAGAATTTCGTGAAATCAGAAAGGGAAACATCTTGTAGTGGATCTGTTGCCATCAACACATGCTCCACTGTTGTGGTTAATATAAAATTTAGACTTCAATAAACAGTAAGTATTTAAGAAACACTGGATTTGTGGGTCTGTGAGGGTGTAACTGTGTGTTATAAGTTATAAGTGAAACACTGACTTGATATAATGGCTGTAGCCGACCACTAGGTGGAGTCCCCCCCTCACACTGTGAATGTTTTCCCTGCCGTGCTCACCCTGCCGTGCTCACCCTGGTTCCATTGAAACACAAACAACTGGTTTGTCCTTCAGTCAAACATCAGGCTTTTCAGCAGTGACCTAAATAGCGTAAAGCAAAGTCAGAGAAAATCTCCACAGGGAAACAATGTGGCTGGAGCATTTTAAAAAAAGGCTAGAGATGAAATAAAAAAAACCAAAGCACCATGACTGAAGTGCAGCAGAGATGTAGCTAAAATAGAATGAGAGGAACCCAGAATCCGGCTAAAAGGGTGGTTTCTCACGCCTCTTCACCCTGATCCATCCTCAATCAGGTCAAAGGTCCCAGTGACAGATGTGTGTGTTAATGCGAGGTTGTGACCTGTCTGGCCTGTTCTGCCACATATTTTTCAAGTCTTAATTTCCATATTTTGAACACATTTCTCATCACTTTAACAGTTCTACTGCCAGCAGGGTTAGATTTCATTACTGTAATGTTTTCTGTACAAGCGTGTCTCATATTTTCCACTTCCCTCCTCATCTCTTTTAGTCATACAGTATTTCTCTTTACTCTCTCTCTTTTTCTCTCTGTCTCTCTCTTTGTCTGTTTCTCTTCACATCAAAAGGGAAATAAATCCATCCTTCATAGTGTATGTGTGTCATTAGCTATATTCGTTTCCTGTGTGACCACCTGTGCAGGACGTCACAGGGACAGTCACAAGCTCCCCTCACCCTCAGCTGACTGCATATATTACATTAAGACATTCTTGTGTGAATGAGAGCTTACAACTATACAAAGAACAGAAATAACCAAGCAGTAACATTACACTGGAGGCAGAGCTGGATCTTTTTCTTTGTTGGTGGTTGTGGTTTCATCTCGTCCTCCTCTGCCTTGCTGTCTCTTGGCTAATTGAGTCTTAATGACTCCCAGCATACACAGGGCCAGTTACGTCCACTTTGCTCGCATGAACTGTTCAATCAACCAACAGGCTGACTAATATTCAGGGAATAGGGATCTTGTGAAAGTTGAATATTAATTTGTTTCAGTTCATCCCAGGGTGATTCACAGAAGGTTCATTCCAAACTGTTGAAATTACTTTATATTGAGTGTTTTTACCAGCAGAAATAAACTCTTTAGCAAATTTACAATGTCAATAACATGATCAATCATGAAGAAGTTTCAGACGGTTGTACCTTGCGTGCAGCTCTTTTGTGATTTCTTTAAATGTATTTTTCTTTCATTTTCTCTTTTCAAAAACCCAGATGATACTGATCCATTTCAAATTACACCTTCAGCAGTGTCACACAGACAGAGGCACAGTGACACACTTTTCCATTTAGTCTAAATTCCTCCACACAGGCAGCTGCATCTGAAGCCACATGTCACATTCACCTCGTTGTGTCAGCACTGTACCAGTGGCATTTCTCCTGTTCACTCAACTGGGAATAATAACCAACAACTAATCCCAGATTAGTCTGTGTGTGCGTGTTTTCTTGCATGCGAGGACGAGGTCACTGTGTAATTTCAACTGACTGCGTGCCTACATTAAACGTACGCATTTAATGTGGAAAAAAAAAAACAACTTGTGTGTGCAGCTGTGAAGTAATACACAGGTATACTGCACAGTAGGTCAGTTGAAGAAGATTTGGTCATTTGGTCATGTAGACGTATTTCTAAATTGTCTATTGTTGTGTTTTCCTGTGCGTGTTTCTGCGTATGTGTCCTTTGGTGGTTGTACAGTAGCAGGCCTGAGGTGTAATAGTAGACAGATGGGAGAAATGGCTGAGACTAATCTAAAGGGGTTAATCCACTTAATATCCACCACAAAGGACTGCAGGTTACCTCACTCACCACAGCTCCAGCGTGCTATTTGTCTGTCAGGCCACTGCAGCTCCAGTCATGTTGGCTTATGTGGAAAATGCCCACTGTGCACAATTCTTGATGAAACAGCAAAGTATCAGCAATCTAGTCAGTCATCATCAGTGTACTCTACCGATAATGAAGCATCAAACTGAGATAGCAAAGTTTGCTAAAGGACTTAAGTCTGTTAGTAACGATCAGAAGCCCGTATGTGTACAGTGAGGGAGTTATTAGTCACTTTAATAGTGTTCTCTAGTTTCACACTCTCTGTGAAGAGGTATGAAGCTTACTCAACCCAATGCTCTACCAGTTAGCCAGCAGGCCTCCTATAGGCTTAATAAGCACTCTGTGTTTGCCAAATTGTTATTTTTTTTAAATTTACAATGCTGAAATTGAGCAGCAGTGACATATTAATGTCATTGTGAATGAATTTCTAAATGGTTTACAAATCCAGAACTTGACTTAGCTTTTTCCTCAGTGCCAAATGAGCTCCATGATTACAACCTTCCCATCAGTAGGCCACACTGAGGCCACATGTTTCTTCATGCCCTCTAACTTGCTGCCTAATGCGTAACTATGTGCAGGCAGCTACATGTTAGCAAGCTGGGTGCAGGCTTGAACATTTATTCAACATTGCCTTTAATTACATTTTTGATGATATAAGTAGGGCATTTCATTATTAAAGGGTTATTGAGCTGAAAGCTTAAAGACAAAGGCAACAACATTTCTGTATTACACTACAGCAGAAACACTAACTGAGCACAGCTGCATTGTAATTTTTAAATGTGCAATTTATTGCCGATGATGATGTTTCTCACTGATAAAGATAATGTTTGTTACAGTGTATAAACCTTTGTAATGATGCTATAGATAAGTTCCTTAAAAAGGCATGCATTCTACCTACTCTATAATCTAATTAACTATATTGATCTCCACTGATGTTCAGTTACAATATTTATGGAACAACGAGGTGGCTTGGATTCAATACTGTGCTCTTCAGCCAGTGTGTTCAAGAGCCATTAGTGTTCATGAACTATTAGTAAAACATTTGACCTGATACAGGTAAACTCACAAATGTGAGTCTTTTGACATCAAAACCCAGGAGAAGCATTCACAACCCCTGAGTCAGCACTTTTAGCTCTGTGGGAAGTTTTGTGTCTTGACTGAATCAGTATTTTACATGAGAGTAGGTAATGGGAAACGTTTCCTGTCTAGTCTGGATTGGATATAGGTCAGAGGGACATTTAATGTCCATTTATACCCTAAACTACAGCCATAGAATGCAAGTTGAAAATTGGTGCACCCGCCCTTTAATAAAGGGTTAGTTCTACATTTCAAGAAATATACTGTCAACATTTACAGCCAGCAGCAGGTTGACAGGCTACACTAGATATATAGAGCTACAATATGCTAAGCTAGACTCAAAACCAAACCCCTCTGCTCTGCCTCCCCCTGCTCTATTATACTCTTTGCACTGTGGTTCAAAAATAATTGAAGTTACTGGTTAGAAGGGGGACCCTCGCTCAAAACCTTTACAAGCAAAAATCTCCAGATGAGACTCTGAGAGTCCTATTCTAACGCTAAGCCAGCACCTCTCTACATTCTGATACATTTTGGAACAGATTTAATATTTTTAGTTAAAAAAAAGATACACCAACTCTTTCTTCAAATCTTCTTTAATTATTATTTTTAATTATTATGATTTGGTTTTGACTAAAAGCAGGTATTTGCTGCTTTACAGTTACAATTTGAAAACTATTGAAATTAGGTGCCCTCCATTTGGACAAACGCACACTCAAACGTCAACTGGCTACTTCCTGTATCACGAGGGCACAAGATATGGTAATGGGACCCAAGGGTGGTTTAGCATTGCATAACATAGAGCTGATTCATCTCTCAAACACAGTCACATACACATTTATTTCTAGTGGCCTACTTTCTTTTCAAGAGTGAACAACTTTCTTGTGGCCTATTTCTGTCATGATGTAAATGCATGAACAGTGTGTGTTAACTTGTATGCATGTGTGTGTGCGCCACAGAGGTTGGCAGTCCACAAATCATTGTCATACACATATCTGCAAACACACACACACACACACACACACACACACACACACACACACTCTGACCTATTTTGCAGTTCTGTGTGGGACAGAGGCAGCAGGGTCACAGCAGGCAACATAACTCTGTCCTGAACCGCAGCCAACCAAGCATGTTCAACAGAGGAGTCGTTTTTCTTCCTTGCTCTTTCAGTTTTTGGCTTTCTTCAGGCGTGTCCTAAATCTGAGCTCCAGTTCTTAGGGTGGAAATATAATATATAGCTTTTGTTATTTGTACTGATCTCACATTGCCCGGTGGTTTTTTATGGGGTTTTTATTCATCAGAGGACATGATGGTTTCATTTAGAAATTATCATGTGAAATAGTCAGGATTCATTTGGCCCTAGGTTGCTAATTAATATCAGCAGCAATATACTTTAAAAAAGTATATTCCCAAGTAAAAAAAAATAAAAAAATCTTTGGAAGGACAGAACCTGCACTTTTAAAATTGTAGTAGAGACACAAAGTTGATCCTTGATTTATTCATATAACTTAATTCAAACAGTGCACTATAAGGATTTTTACCAGCTCGGATAAAATTCACTGAAAGAGCTTGAAATGCTTGATTTGCTCCATGTCCAGTCATGGTACAAAAAAGTTTATGCCTTAACTAGGGAACATCACAGTGGCTATATCAAAATACAGGTTATTTAAATGATGATTAGCCTTATTTTCATTTCATGTCTAAATTTTCCAACAGACACAGCATAGGTTTCTATCATATCTCATTTTAATTAATTCCACCTATTTATTGGGATTTCAGTGCAGGTTATTTAGTTAGGTTCACAATGACAGTATTGAGCATCTCTTGATTTCCTCTTCTCATCCTGTGAGTTTCAGCTTCAATTTTGCAGTGACAGTGTTGTTTTCACATCTGCTTTGCATAATATCAATGGTAAATCCTAAGAGTTTGTGTGTGTGTGCGAACAACTGGCTGAAATTACTCAATTTTGTAATACAAAAGTGTGAACACACACACACACACACACACACAGCACAGTCTAAAACACACTCCTCAGCTTCATCCCTCTTACCCCATCCCTGGCACTCCCTGTGCTGCTGACCTACATACTGCAGCATCCTGGTTACATAACCAGCCAGGGCTGTTGATCACCACAGGCAGCGCTGGGCCAACACCCCCTTCTCTGCTTCACAAATTCACACACACCACATAGGCTATGACCTATAAAGTTTTATTAACTTTTTCAATTTTTTAGGAAATGTAAGATCAAGGGTCATACCTATAATATTGTGAACACCCTTGAAGAACAGGTGGATTTAAAAAATGTGCATGAGCAAACATTGAGACAATCATACAAATGAGGTCAAACTAAAATGTTCTGAGCATCCAAATGGACTCTATCAACTGGCACCATCATGATTCACTGTCGCAGTCACAGTGGATGTTACTGTAACAGTTTTGCTCAAAAGTCGAACTTTTCCCCACAACAATTCCACTTTGTTTATGAGCAAAAAAAAAAAGCTAGAATATTTTAAATCAGTAAAACTACACAATGACCCATTAAATTAATAATAGCGATCATCAAACTTTAACAACAGTAATAATCTAATCGTATGAAAATGTCATGGAGCTTTCCATTACATAATCCTGTAAGCTCTAATCAGGCAGTGTGCTCATATTTATTTTAAAATGTCAGCTTGATACAACAGCAAACACAGTTGACCAATGTAAGCCAAGTGTGTGTACGTGTGTGTGTATGTGTGTGCTGACCTGCTCCCTTAGGCAACAAAAGAGAGTGAGCTTCTTTCTGACTAGTTTGCTTAAGTCTACAGTGTAGAGGCATGTGATGTAACCCTCCCTTCTTACTCCCCTCGCGCTTGTTCTCCCTCCATCTCTCTCTCAGCGCTTCACTTTGAATAACCCTGCACTCTCTCTATCTCCCGCTCTCCTCACCCCCTCCCCTCATTTTCCTCTCCTCCACCCTGCCCTATCCCTCCTCACTGACCTACTTTTACTCTGCTGGCCCGTTTTCATGAGCCTCTGCACAATACAAAGCTGCTTTTACAGCTCAAAGATAGGTTGGGGGGGGGAAAAATGGGTATAAGTGAGTGAGAGAACAAGAGATACAAGGAGGGAGGGTGGTAAGGAGAGTAGGGGGAAGGTGTAGAGAAAGAATGAGGAAAGGATAGTGCATTACAAAACACTGCGGTTTCCTCAGGAATGTTAACGTCTTAGCCGATGGGTGGCATGAAGTGCAGAAGTGAAAACAAATAAGCCTTTTATATTATGGTCACACGCGTCCTTCTTTTACTTCTGAAAATGAGACATGTGAACGTCAATTGCTGGTTATAAGAAGTGCTGTAAATGCACATGATTTGCGTCACAAAATTGCCCAATGTTGAAGCACAGTGGTTATAAACTGGTGAGGATGAAAGGGGCTCTGTTGCTTTATTTCGGACTGTCACTCCAGAGCTGCTGTCCTAAGATTGTTAAGAAACTTGAGCGTTTTCCCTGAAATTGCAACACCTCTTTATTAGATTTGGCTGTTGTGGCTTTGATACCTCTTATGTAACCACTGTCAGTGGTACTCTGTGGCCATGCCAACTTGGGTTTCCCATCAGCTATTGCTTTTTTAAAAGCAGGGTCAGACGGAGGTTGCCACACTCACTGTTCAGTCTGATGCAGTTCTCTCCCAAGACACTTGTGTAACTTGTTTTTGCTTGTTGCACTCTGATACATTCAGTAAATGTTATCTCCCTGATTCTCAAAGTGAAGTTTGTTATTGGTTCATAATGTTGAGCAATTCTGGACTACTTCAGAAATAGACAGCAAATTAAGCCTTGTATTCTTAACTAACCGTAAGTTTTAAGCCCGAACCTTTTCCTTCAGCTGAGTTACTGTAAACATAGCCTGTTTTTATTATTTAAAGACAGTGGCTTAAGTGTAAATAACACAAAAATATAGTCTACTACACCTCATAAAGTTTCACAGTCTAATGATCATTTTCCTTTTATTTGCTTTGGTTTCAACCCTGTCAGGGAACCATCAGGCTCTTTTGAATGCTGCTATTTGCTCAAAAGCTAGTTGTCAACATGAGCTGGGGACCTGTAGTGCAGTTGATTTATCAGGCCATAATTTTACTCAAGTGTCTGCCTGCTCTGAAATACACTGCAAGGCTGAACCAAACATTACATTCTGGGCAGCTGATGCTAAAATAGTCCAAACATTCTCTTCAAGAGCAGGTTAAATCGGGACAAATCATTTCTGCACTTGAACTGCTGTTAAACTACTTAAATTGCCCCATGGGGACAAATAGTGTTTTGAAGTTGACGTCCTTGTCTGGTACATTAACTGATTTCCCCAATGCCTTTCTGTACCATTTTAAGTATTTGTCATATTTTATTAATGCACATTATTTCTTCGTGGGATACCTGCTCAAACCTTAAATATGTCTATGTATTTAATAATTTATCTTCTGTGCATACTTTAATGAGGAGACTGTTAATTAAATACATGGTTTATGTTGCAGCCACGTGTATCTTGAGACTATGAATATATGGCATGAATATTTAGACTGAGGTTAAGTATAACAGATTCTCTTCTGTACGGCTGCACCTCACAGTCTGTGTATTGTTCCAATGTTATTTTCAGTGAATCTCTGCCAGTAGGCAGTAGAGAGCCTGTAGTATTGACGTGGTGAACTAGTGAAGTTTTTCTGGCTTACACTGAGCTGTACTGGCAGACTGGGATGTTGCTGTCTGTGGGCTGTCTGTGAATCAGCTACTCCGGCTAGAAAAAGACTGGATGTGTAAGTGCATTTCATGACAGAGACTTAGAAATACCCAAACAAGACATAAATTCAACAACCTTTTATTTTTTTCCCCATTTTGAACCGTTCACAATTACAAATGGGTTTTATTTTTTGTAACCTTTTGCATATCCACGTGAAGTTTAGCAATACATAATCACTTCTGGACTAGCCTTGTTCATTTTTTTCCCATTTTTGGAAAACCTTTTCGGCAAACAACAAAGATTATACAGTAACACAGAGTACAAATGGTAAATGGGGCAAAGGGCACAATTGGTAAATACACAGCACAACCAGGAAGAGCATAGAGCAAAATGACACAACAGGATAGTCAAAATAATTATGACCAAATAGAAAATAACAATATTAATAAAATAATAATAAAATAATGACAGCAGTATACAAGAGATAGAGAGACAACTTTACATTTATACATAGCGGCCAGAGGCAGGCACCAGGAAGTGAAACAGTTAAACTGGTACAGACTGTGTGATCTACTGCGGCTACTTTAGCTAAAACAAGTCAGTGTGGAGGTGAGTGGGGTCATTAAGACATTGGCCAATGTGGGGACGAGGGACAACACAAGAAAGAGGCACCTTATGAAGAGAGAGCAGCTTTGCTGGTTGCGCCTTGAGAGCCATTTCATTGAAAATGGAGGTTGATTAATATTAGTAGATCGGCTGGCAAGCGAGGCTCACTTTGTGCTTGTCAGGTTTTGCCAACAGCAATGTGTGACTGCATAGCCTTGACTGATATGCGGATTACTGGCCTTGACTGTTTAGACAGCTCTCAAGTGTCTCAGAACATGGACCATCACAATAAGCAACCCGAACTGATCAGTACATCTGAAAATAACTTACTTTCCTTTTTCAAGAAGTCAAAATTTGTGGCTCTTACTCATAGCTACAAAGAAATTTGAGGCATTCTCAAAAGGAACTGTACACGGTGTCTCAACAAGAACAAACTGATCACTTTTTAAGTCTACAATTTCCACATCCCACTGCTTTATTATTATTTTTTGTTGTTTTGCCACATTTTTTTCTTAAAATATATATTCCATATATGCAAATTTATATGTCACAGTAATATACAATCTAAGTGCTTCAGATGTGAAGGGGACTTGTGTGCAGATGGTAACAGGGTGGAGGATCAAATGGTACAGTTCAGAGGGAAGAAGAATGTAACTCTTTGCCAAAGGGAGACGCTAAAGGAAGGATGTAAATCTTTGGTCAAAGGAATGTTCCTATAATGCCACAATAAATGCTCGTCAGCCACCGAGGCAGTTTACACTGAATGAATAATTAAAGAAAGGTTGATTTTTCCACAAGGGAAATTTTCTAAACTCCAGCTCGGGAGAGTTTTATTCTGTCCCCTTCCTTATTAAGTGATTGATTATTTTAAAAAGAGGAATTGTTGGGAGGTAGAGATAATAAAGGGAAGGAAAACAGGTGACACAGTGAATCTTAATGGTGAATTCACATCCTAACTACACCCCACACAGATCACTTAGTTCTTTTCTGTCCCGTAAGGTGTCGATGTGAGTCCTAGTTGTCTGCTCTAGACAAAAGAGGTGACAGGAAAATGCTTGAGCTGCACCTATTTGTCCCTAATCTCGCCTCCTATTACGCCCACTTCTCCCACTGCCAGATCCCTTTTTCCCTCCCTCTTTTTTAGCCTCCATCCTCTCATTCACCTGATGCTCCTCTGCATACTCAGTCTCATTCTCCACCTCTTTGCTTTCCCCGTTGGCCTGGCTGCTGTGATTGCTGGGTAGTGCTAAGTAAGGGTGCTGGGGCAAGGTGGGGGAGGGGGACATTGAGGTGCTAACTGGCCCTTCTCCTGCAGCCCCATTAGACAGTGCTCTGTACTTGAGCCGGAGCTTGTGAGGCAGGGCAGTGGCTTTGACCTCAGCCTGGCACTCTCCGTGAAAACCAGCAGCTCCTGTCACCTTCTGGCGGTAGCTGCTGATGTCTGAGGAGGATGAGGAGGGGGACTCGTCATCTGTGGAGCCCTCCTTGTCAGAGCTACGAGGGTCCCCATCGCTGGATGAGGTGTCTTTAGTCGAGGAGTTTTCCTGGTAAAAACCATCAGCTCTGGGGCCCCCCTCATATGTAAGCAGCGGGGGCTCTTCGTCCAGTGTGTTGAGGTAACCGTTGTGCTGTGTGAAGGAGGACTTGTCCTCCTCAGTGTTATGGATCAAATCAGGAGCAAAGGGGTTCTGGTGGCTTTCTGCATGCTGAAGGTTGTTCTCCTGACCCTTGTAGCTGTAATGATGATGGCTGTCATGCTGCTGCTGGGCACTGGGATTGAACCTTTGCTGCAGCTCGTCTGCTGAGTCAGCATGACCAGTGGTGTAGTCATACTGAGGCGAGTCCAAGGTCTTTGTCCTCTCTAGCTTCTCAGCAACCTCTGTGATGGTCACTGAGCAGTCAGAGAACTTTAGGGTGGATGTGTGCTGGCCATGTTGTGGAGGTCTGCTCTGGTGGGGCTGCTGGTCCTCGGGCCTTTGGCTCTCCATGGGGAAACACCCGCTGCTGGAGCGGTACAAGATGACACTCCTCTGTGCAGAAGTGGCCTGAGGAGCAGGACTGGAGGCTTCTATGTGGGACTGTGGCTGCTGTTGGTGGTGCTGGTAGTCCATGTCACTTTCAGCTGATTGGGTGCCCTGCTGGTGAGGAGAAACCAGACCAGTGTGGCTGCTATGATAAGCCCCATTTGTCATTCCACTGGGTATCCCATTAGAGATGCCATTGAGAATCGCGTTGCTTTCCAGCCTGGCCATCTCCATACTAGAGGGCTCTTTTTTTATGTTGTAGCCCATTGGTTCGGGGCTGTCTCTGGAGGAGCCATCAGACATGTCAGAGACAGAACCCCGTGGAGAGTACTTATGGAGTGTGGCATGGCGCTCACCAAGGCTCGACTGTTCCGCTTCAGATGAATCCGAATTCAGCATCACCTGGGACGCGCTGGAGTAGCCACTGCTGAAGTGGTAGGTGTTATTATTTGGGGTGCCGTTGCTGCAACTCCCATTGCTGCCAGTCTCGGCAGCTGCAGCACTGTTGGAAATCTGCTGACTTTTCTCCATGTATGAAGCTGTGCTAATGAGGCCAAAGCGCAGCTTGAGCTGAAGAAGCTCTGTCTTAAGACGAACGTTTTCCTCATTCAGCGCCATGACCCTGTTCTCTAGCACCATGTCATTGAGACGACGCTTTTCCCTTGAGCGCTTGGCTGCTTCATTGTTCTTTCTTCGTTTTTCCCAATAGGAAGCATCTTTCTTATCATCAGATATGAACTCTCGCTTGCGACGGGAGCTCACAGCAGGCTTGCTACCTTTAGCCTGGCGGCTAATCCGTGCTCCACCTTCTGGGCCAGGGGATGGGAGACTCCCACTGTAGGAAGAAAATGTGTCTACCTCCATGGCATTCTTGTCGCTTGTGGATGTGAGGTGTATACTGAGACTTGCCATTTATTTCCAGCTTGGGGCCAGAGTGTGACTCTAGCAAAGGGCAAGGGGGAAGGGATCAGATGTAAAACTATATGAATCTTCTGCTTTGTTACTAAGAAATCTGACCTATGTTGCAGGATCTGCAAAAACTTCTGGATGAGGTATTTGTGCTCCTTGAAGAGATTGCCTCATTGATTTCTGTTACTATTTAAAAGATGTTCAAGTGTCCAAATTGGCCAGGAAGATTAAAAAGAGGTGGAACTCCACAAAAACCTCAGACATTGAACTAGTGTTCGGAATAAAGAACCTAGAAAAAAAACAAATTCTGTGTTTTGAGCAGAGACACTTCCAGCTGTCTTGGCAGGTAGCTGAAAGCAGCTTCTGGAGTTTCGCTGGAGGCGGTTTTGAGTTTATTATTGCCTTCCTCAATCTTCAGCAGCGCTGCAATGGCTCTCAGTTCGCTGGCCTGCTTCTCTTGCTATCTTACATAGGATGTAGGTCAGTCTGTCTACTGCGGAGCTCCCTGAGGATCCAGCTTCAGTGCTGCTGTTCGCTGACCACTAACTGAGTTATGGAGACAGAGGGGGAGAGGGAGAGAGACAGAGAGAGAAGAGAGTTAGATTAGTTACAAAACCACTGCAGTTTATTATGGCACATTGTACATTTTAATCACATCAACTTTGATTTATGAACTGTAGGGCAAATCTTTATTCTGTGCTGCTTTAGTGTGACCTGTTGAAATCAGCATGAAATCAGTAAACACTTTATCACAATTCAACCTTCACCACAAAACCTTTGACACTGAGTTACACAATGTTGGTCTTTCATGTTTTGTTCCCTTGACTTCACAGAGACAAAGTGGGTGGAATAGCAGTCTAAAGTAGCAGCGCACACAAGAACATGGGGATTTGGCTGAGATGAAACATAATGTATGTGCTAGTTTTGCTGCAGAGCTCTTGTGTAAGACACTGCCATAGTCTCATAACGACATCTGAGGTAGGTTGACCTGCTGCCAGCTCTGCAGAGACTGACAGATAAAAAGCTGGGGGGAGGAGGATACAGGCATATCATCTTGTTTACGCTTGTTATAATCATATGTATTGTGAAACAAATTATGTGTAAACATTATCTCTGTTTTTCATTGGTTTCATTTTCATAAGTGCATCACAGCAGAATAAAATCTGTTAAGAATAATTAGACCAAATGGAATACTCTGTATGACATGTCTGTATGTCATTGAAGTCTGGCTAAAATGGGCGAATAGGGGGAGGGGGGGGGGGGGGGGGGGGGGGTTCATCAGTTACTGACACATGAGGACACACAGCTGTGTTGTGTGTGTGTGTTTACCTGGTAGCTGTTAGTCACACACTGAAATTACACAACACCACAAGCTGGTGAACTTCCTTATGTTGTGTCAATGTTTTAGCTCAACAGGAAGCTGTCCCCACCCAGCGTGTCTTATGCCATTAAGTTCACAACAATAGAGAATGCGGCACAGACGGATGTTGACGGCAACTCGGTGTTATGTAATAACCAGATCTGCTCATGTTTTAGGCCTGATTTGTGATTCTTTCTGGGTCTCTCGCTGTACGGCATTACACAGTTGATATGTAGTAATTATTAATACATTACACTGAGCCCCGGAGTCCATTACAAACATGAAAACATCTTTTTATGACACACACGGAGTGAGTGGAATAATCTAGGTCACCCTGCCTGTGAGTAACAATGACCCCTCTGGTGTCGCTTTTCCCTGGCAACATGGGAATTAAACGGAGCGCAAATTGGAACTTTTATCATCCTGAATGCTTTCACTAGAATCGTGTTTCCATATTTATTTTCTGGTAATGTATCCGAACACCCAGTTTGAAACACTGAAATCCTGTCCATAAAAAACATAAGGATGCAAACAACATACTGCTAAATGAGTCATGTTCAGGATTTTTGTTACAGTGGCTAAATCACTGCGAAACATCTGCAACCTTTTGCTATGTAAACACTGCCAGTAAAGATAACGTCAAGTAAAAGAAGGTGTAGAGGAATTCTGGGCTGTTGCTGAAACATCAGCAAACTGGTCCTAATCCATGACCCCATTTTGTCTCATGTTCTCTCTGTATAATGAGGCTTTTGTTGTGAAACCACACAACATAGACTGCCCCAGACTGCTCCTGTTCATTAAACTGTAATGGCAATATGGCAAAAAAAAAAGACGAAAACAAAAGTGTTCCTGTTGACCAAAAGTGACTCCCATTGACTTCTTTCACCATCCTGCAGTGCATTGTTCCCATATCAACAAAAAAAAAAAAAAACTTGCTTTGGATCACTCAGTCAATGCCACATAATTATTACATCTAGTAAAATCTTCTGCTAGCTGCATTTTTCATCTTCCCCCAGAGTCAGAAGCCCTGTTACATAATCTCACCTTCAAAAAAAAAAAAAAACCCAGATCGTGACCTTGAAAAAACTTGACTACTGCTCTGAATAATTAACCACATATTTAGCAACGCTTGTTATGTTGTAACTTGGGGACTAAGTCTAGATATGCTGCAAGCTGTTCTTCACATTGCTTTCTGCCCCGAGTAACATAGATAAAATATTTTTTTCATCTCTTCTTTGTCTTCTTTTCTTAAAGAACATGAACAATGATACGCTAAACAGAAAGGGATTCGGACATAACCGTCAACAGAAAAATGTAGGGCCTGCCACTATCCGCCGCAACTCAGAACTATTTTCATTTAGACTTAAATGGAAGGGGTGGGGGACAAAGGCAGGCGGAAAGGAAGCACGCATACGTCTTTGCTGTCCCACTGACCTAGAAACAACGCTAAGCAGTAAACACTCCTCCTGTCTTGTACGGTGCACCATAAAATAGGTCAGTGGAACTGCAAGGGAGGGAGGGCAGGAGAGGAAGAGTATTAGAGTGCACTCTAAAAATAGAGCGACAGAAAGAGGTGAGGGAGGGAGGAAGCAGGAAGAAGAGCGGGGTGACATAAGGGAATCAGTTGGTGGAATTGAGAGGAATTTTGCAGAAACGCCAGCGGGACGAAAAAAACAGACACTTGAATAAATTATCTGCCCGAAAATAACATTACGAAAGCCCCAGTGATTTTTATGCAACATTAATTCCAGTTCGCTCTAGAAAGCCTGCAACGTCTAACAATGCACGTAACAATATGCATCAGTAGCAGATGAAAAAAGCCAGTGAGAGACAGGGAGATGGCTTTGACGTCAGAACACACACCCATATCTGCAGCCGAATTCACACATAACGGGCTCCCTCTCAGGACTGCATGGGGAGGGGCTGCTGTTGTTGCTTGTAACGTACGTGCTCTGAATTTCTCTTGTTGCGGAGCAAAGCTTGTGTAACGCATGCATATTACATAGCAACAGAAGCCGTAGGTTTTTGGCTGTGAATGTCCCGCATTCTTCCTTTTCCCTATCCGCTTAGTGCACGTTGAGCCCCGAATAACAGCGAGAAGTCAAGTTGGAAATGAAAGGGACACTGACTGGGGTTAATTGTCTCACATTTTTAGCAGTATTTCCTATTCAAAGCAATGACCCACTGCAGCTACTGTAAGCGGTTTGTTTGTTTTTGGCTGGGGAAAATATTGCTCTAATATACCTCCCAGCCACTTGCCACTCAGGAAGGAATGCTTCACCTCTGACCCCCTCTGAGGCAAGTGTGAGTAAAACATTCGGCATCCTCTTCCCCTCCTCCATGTTTTAGATGATCCAACACCACACACGTGGAGGGGCCCCTGCTATGAGCCTCCATTTTGCCCCATGGTTGTGTGTGAAATGAAGAATCCAGACATTCCAGGTCAATCCGTGACACTGAGCTGGACAATGTGTCATTTAACGCCTCCTCAAAGTGATATGTGACTAAAGGCATTTCTAATAATGATCGGAGGCAGATGCTAAAACCACATTATAAAAGAAAGTTACAATGCACAGTGTTTTATGTTTTGATCTTTAGCCTACTTGGTCAATTGGTTACATGTGACCTACATTTTATTCAGCAGAAACTGCACATTTTTACCAACGCGTAAAAACATTTCTGCCACTTACAAACAGGACATTCACAAGGTAAACTCAACAAGAGTCTAGAAAAATGATAAATCTGGTTTTTGATTAACAAATACCAGAATAGGAAAACTGGGACAACTAGCTGAGGAGCCAGCCTATCTTGTATTTCTGGGAGCCACAACAAAGTGGTCAAAGTAGTCCACAGTTTGCCCTGTATACCTCATATGTCTCCTCACCCAGATAGAGTTCTGACCTATATTCAGAGTGCTAGCTGGCTGACTGGGACACAGCAATGTAGACAGCTCTACAACCAGTCCAGCTGGCAGAGGGCAGACTAAGAGCTCACCAGAACTCTGCCTGCCTTCGCCAGACTGGGGTTTCCGTGCATTGCATCACATCCTGGTTGTTCACTTGTTATTCTAATTTCACAATGTTGTTGGCAGGATGTTGGGAGATGAACTCCTAAGCAAAAGATGAAACATTGTTACATCTGGGTTAGCCACACTTCTGCTTTTTCTTTTCCATGTCTTCCCTTGGAGGTGAATGAATGAGCAAGTTAAAAATAGCCTGCAGACACCGAGCAGTCGTGTTACATCACTGATAAAAGTGTTTCTATAATACAATTTCCAATTTGTGCTGACTCGCTAAATGACTATCTGCTTCAGAACTAAGGATTCAGGGTTAATCTGGGTAAGAATGATGGCAAGAAAGCGCAGGGTGTGAACGGGAATCAATTACAGGCCTGTCTGTCCCAGGAGAGAGCTGCTGTTTATTGCTTCTCCCTGCTGTGTACTGATTATGTCATACCCTCCAACTCCCTCAAAGCAAAGCTCAGTGCTTTACTTATCCCACCTTACAAGAAAAAAACGATTCATCCAGTGACTGAAATTTGAATAGAAATCTGACAATTTGTCCTCGTTTCATCCTCTGAAAAATTATATGTGAGTGACGTAAAAGATAAGCAAATACTCTGCACATCTGGAGGATATTAGGTCTGTAATGCTGGAAACATGACACAATGAAATAATCCATTTATTGTAATAGAACATAGCAGGTCACTTACATGTTTTTCCTCATAATATCTCTGCAATACTCGTTTATACAGTGTTAACAGGTGGTGTCTATCTTTGTTGGACCAGTCTCTCCCCCCCACAAAGATTATTTTTAACCAGTTGCACTAAAAGAAGGCATGCTGTGCTCAAGTCGGATGTTTGTCCCTGCTGGACAACGAAACAGTCCAAATGATTCTCTCAGCACCTGATGCGATCCGGTGACCTACGTGAAAACAATAATACACAGATAAACAGCAGCTTTCCACGTGCCGGCGCTAATATAGTAGCTGCGTGAGTGTCTGCATTTAGCAGACAACACAGCGCGAGCACAGCAGCTGCCCCCATTCCCTAGAAAACACCACCATGAGGGAAATTACCTCGCCTTGACATTGAACGCATAATGTGGGATTCAGCCGAGCACGTCCCCCCCCACCACCACCCCCCTGCTGCATGTTTGATACCGATAACACCGCAAATGACCAGCAACAAAGTAGCAAATTGCCTTCGCGAGTATCACGTCTTGTATTGTGACCGAAATAAAAACTGCAGCAAACGTCTCAAAGTCACGGACGGACACGCGGATCTACCGGCAGAGAGTCGCCATGTGAAACAATACCCGGCCATAAGAATGCTGTTATTATCTCAACACATGCTCACACACACACAGCCGAGACACATAAAGGCCACATTTAAACACACCGTTCCGAGGAATATACTCAGAAAAGCAACCGGGCGAAGACAAAAGCCTGAATGCACCCGCCGCTCAGTCAAAACATACCTTTCTGTGTCCTGGAGGAGGGGAAACGATTCAGGCTTCCCCGACACAAAAGCTGTCTCGATCCCGTTTCCTTCTCTCTCACTTGTTCTTGAAACCCCCTCGCAAATTAAAAAGAAAACCCAACAACGAGGATAGACAAACTTTCTTCTCCTTCTCCTGTCGGTGTTGGGGTCAGTTGTGGCTGAGTCGGTGGGTCGAGCGGATGCTGCTTCTGTCTTTTGGCTCGGGCTGTGTGTTGTGCGCTACCGGACACTTTGCTCCAGTTTCTCCTGCTCCCTTTCGAGAAATATGTGTTAGTAGGTCAGTGGTTGCATAACAGCTCTTAGGCTGCCTAGTCACGTTTTTTGTCCCCTATCTCTCTCCGAGCGACCGTCTCTCTCCCTGTGTGTGTGTTGGTGTGTGTGTTGTTAACCCCTCTCTTTCTCTCTCCTCTCCACCCCTCCATCTCCGTCTCCATCACCATCATTCCTCCACCGTGTAATGCCATTTCTTTTCACGGGAGTGGTTAAGTTTGTAACGAGGCCACGAATACGTTTACGCAGACACCACGAGAGAGGTCCAATAATAGAACATGTCCTTCAACTCTGATGGACACACGTGTGATGTATAGTTTTTCACTCAAGGCATTTAGCCACAGAAATTACAAGAATACGCATAATATATTTAGATTTCTCTAATCAGAGCTTTGTGTGTTTTGGGTTTTGTTGAATTTACATCACTCAAAGTTTGACTGTACAACCTATAATACAGGCTGTTGTTACATCAGAACCATAACAATGTATGTGTAAAATCCGGAGTAGCCTGTAATTAGGTTATGTAGGACAATCAACTTACATACTTAATGGTGAAATATGAAAATAAGTGTTCAATATGTTAAATTCTCACTTGTTTTCCCAAAGGTTTTGCTTTTAAACATACGTTGCTGTCATCAGTCCAACAAAATACTCTGAAAAACAAGTAATTAAAAGTAAAAAAACAAAAAAAATGTGGTTGACATATAGGTCATATCAGTGCAATACCATGTTATGTACACTCACTGGCCACTTCATTAGGTACACCTGTACAATCTATTGAATCCAACACAGCAGCTCTGCCATAAATTCTATAATGTTATAATGTCTCAGTTTTTAAGTTGAAACTGTCAGAAATAAACTCTCTGTTTATTATGGAGGTAATAGTGGTGGGTGGAGTGCATTATATTAAGAGGTGTTTCTAAAGCTTTGCCCCGTCCAAAGAGGGAATTCTTTTGCTTTAATCACATTAAGGCCAGACGGTGTCCTGTACACATTGTAACACAGCTCACGTTTTGTCCTCATTTAACTTTGTGATGTCTTTTTCTTCACTCTGTTGCTGTGTAACTGCTAAACAGCAGAGTTTCCTCTTAAAATGACATCAAGACACATATTTGTGTGAAAGTCTTTTTTAGCAGGACGGTTCACCACTTTCCCTCACACACATTTCACCAGTCGCTGAAATACGTCCAACAATCCTCAAATAAAACAGGGAAATATCTTCTTGTGATTGTCATCAAGTTGTTTTTTGCATTGTTTATTTAAGTCTTCCACCTGCTCTCATAGTATCCAATCAGCTCCAGACTGTCTGTAAGATCAGTACCTGTACACTGAGTTGTGTTTTTAGAGCCAGACAGAGTTTAACCCTTTGATTACATTTTTTTTATTGTGTCTTTATTCTACACATACTGGCTGCACTGTTCCATTTTTGCTCATTTGTTTTTTGCCTGCTTAATATAAATTGTACATTCGTTACATTTTTATTTTGCTACACTCTGTGGTAAGGTTTACCCCAATGAAGAGTAAGAGAAAAGAATGAATTCTGGTTTCTATTTCGAATCTCAGTCGTGGCAGAAATCATTCTTTAAATGAAAAAAACACCTAAAACCCGGAGAGCAATTGACATCACTTTTTAAATTTATTTTATTTATTTTTTGTCCTTTTAACTTATCCCCAACTGAGTCACTACTGCCCCCAGTGAATTCTCATTACTAATCGTGGCAAATAAAATGGAGTCAAACTAAAATAAAATGTACCTTCTTATAAACTCCTCCTTGTTACTTTTTCTTTTTTCCTTCAACAATTTTCAATTCTTGTTTATCCAGTCAGGAAATGGAAGTGTGTTGTCGGCTTAGGAGCTTTTCTATTATCCCACAAAGCCTGTTGTCCTCATCACCACTGTATCTCATGTGCAGTTACGTCAGCCCTGTTTTATATCATACACACATCCACTTCCAGCCCAATTTCTCACTCACGTCCCTTCCCCCTGCTTTGTCTCTACACACATACACACACACACAAACACACACACACACACACTCCATCACCACCACCATTAGTCCACAGTGGGGAGACGGCAGCCTTGAACTTGTCTAGCTCCTCCCTCCACCAGTCCTCTGTTAGAACCACCAACCCCCAACATATTCCTCCATTGCTCCAGTTGCCTCTGCATGCAGGCATTCCCTTGGCAACTGTGTTGGTGTGGTGGCGCCTGCCTAGCAACCAAAAGGCACTCACTCCTTGTTATATTGCTTACGGTGTTGGGGGGGGTTGCAGACTGGGCCAGATGAAGATTGATCACAGACAAAAGACCTCATGTGTATCTTCTTTTTGTAGATGAGCAGGACAACCCCTTTAAGGAAAAGGCTCACAGCAGCTGTGCAGCACTCCTGCTATCACTTTAATCTCACAGTTTTGGCATTAAATGTATTTGTGGATGTAATTGCCATGCTCCTGTCACATGCTTTCACTGTGCTTTGCGAATAAAACTGATGAATGAAAAATGGAAGTGCTCTGCTTGTTTAGCACAATTTTGTGTTTGTTCCGAATGTACAGCATGCGCTACAACCATGAGCACAATGGAGAAGACCACCTCTGTAGCAAAACTACTGTGAGTGAATGAATGAATGGATGAATGAATGAATGAATGAATAAATGAGAATCTGTGCACCATGCTGGCAAAGACACCAGGCGCCACCTGGTGTTGATTTCAAAAATGACAAAGTGCTGAAAATGGATCCTGAATGTTAGTGTTTTGGAGTTAATACAGAATGATGACATCAGGTTAAATGAGTCATATTTCCAGTCACTACTTAATACGCAGTGTACGTAGAGTAACTTTCTGGTTTCCCTGTAAATGTCTGAGATCAGAAAGTCTGATATTTGCTCTTTTCCCAGGTGTTAATGTATCATGAACCTTTATTCTTCACTCCCATTTGGGCCAATCAGCCTCTAGCACAGCTGCCTAAATGCTAAAAATAGCTTTCCTACTGCTGACGTGATAGATGACTCATGCAGAGACTCACTTCTCAGCCTGCATGTACCCCTCCGTCCCTGGCATGGTCCGACACCCCACCGTCACCCTCCATTTAATAAGCTTAGCTCAGTACAGGCAGACTGACATCAAGGTGGTGGAATGCAGGCCACAAATTAAATTGAAATGATGCAATTTTAGCTGAAAAAGAAACTTGTGACATGTTTATACTCTTGCGCAGTGCACCTTCCCTCTCCACTGACACATAGCCACTCTCGGTGTGTGTAATGCAAAACAAAAGCAATTCGAAACGGTTTCAAAGGTTCTTACATTGCTTGCAGATATGTTGCACATTGATGGCTTGGCCTGTTCTATTTGTGCAAAAACAGAACAGTAATATCCCCAAGATCTGTTTTGGAAGTACAATTACCCTAAGAATATGTTGTTCATAAAACATACACCCAACCACTATATAAAATATGTTTTTATTTGCAAATACAGTTAATTTCAGTTACAATTCCCTACAGCGATAATGACATCTCCAATGCTTGCTGTCATCAGATAAACCAAATACAAAGACACATTATACAAATCACAATACACTCGTTTTTGTTATATTTAACACATGTTTAAAATTAACATAATGTCATTTCCAAAGGTATTTTGTGTTGACAGCTGACATGCATTGACAGCTGTGCTAATAGTGAGACAGAAGTGTCATGAATTATGATTCTATGTGTGCTTATTAGCAAGTTCTTCCAGTGTTTCTGAATAAGATGTGTAGTGTGTTTAGAATTTGTGGAAATCACCTTGGACACAGTGAACCAGCTTTAGTTTTTGCAGTGAGTGTGCAGAACTTTGGTTTACAGCATAGGTTTTTTGACCGTCACAGAAAAAACAAATCACCAAACTAAGCTTTCCCAGTAAAGCAGTAAAGTCTGACAGCGGTTGTGGTCAGTATTTTTTTCCATCAGTTCCATGCTGCACTGTTATGTCAGCACAGAGATCCGTGATTTGGAAAGGCGTTATATGAAATCTATAAGTCTATTCATTCCAGATTTGATCCTCCATTTCACACGTCTTATAAAACCTTGGTGTGCAGCTGCTGAGAGAAGAGCATTTTGAGCTGGGCCACTTCTTCAGACAAACATGTGATTTGCGACCTGAGACTGATGTCCTCTGTGTTGCGCTTGTGATCCCTGGAGGTTTGCAGAGTAGAGTTATAATATCCAGAGGATGGACCTTGATACTGCTGCACACCACAGGCCTCCTCCCTGGGCCAATGAACCTGACGCTCTGCCTGAGAATCCCACCACACCTGGTGTTGGCTCCTCACCTGGATGTTTGGCCCCACTGTGGCTACAGGGGGTCTACTGTGTCTGGTATCAAAAGACAGTGACAACTCCCCTGCATCACTGCTTCCAACAGGGCCTTTGAAGCGCAGCTTGTGTGGGAGGTTCCTTAAACCTTCAGGTGACTCTTGTCTCATTACATGTGGACCCTCATTGACCTCCACGGGACAAATGTGGGAGTTATAGCTCTGCTGCTCCTCCACCAGCTCCCTCAATGAAGGCCCATCATGTTCACTTAGTGTGTCATCAAAAAACACAGGGCTGCCCACATTTGAGCTGCACGAGGTGGAAACGCCAGACTCTTCGGATACACTTTGACTTGAAAGAGGCCTGGCTCCTGCCTGTCCATAGATGGCCCTCTGCCGCAAGCGGTGAGGATGGACGTGGTGAGTGCTAGTGTCAGGCTGTGTGCTGATGTGTGATGGTACATTGGTTTGAGGATGATAATTATATCTTGCACTGGGTTGTGGGTGGGCACAGATGGACGCAGACATTGGCAGGGCGGACACATCGGACGGGTCCTTGATCAGACCAAAGCGTAACTTGTGGGCCAGTAGTTCAGCCCTCAGGCTTGCGTTCTCCTCCAGCAGACTCAGAACTTGTCTCTCCAGCACAATGTCATTGGCCCGTCTCTTCTGTCTGGACCGCTTGGCTGCCTCATTGTTTTTTTTCCGCTTGTCCCAATAACCTTCGTCTTTCTTTTCATCTGGTATAAACTCTCGCTTGCGGCGTGCATTATTGCCATTATCGTCATCACAGCTGCTGAAAGTCTTAGTTTCAGTGTTGGCAGGGCTGGCTTTGTGTTTAAGGGGAAAGGTTTGACCCAGGAGGGTTCGAGCCAGCTGGCTTGTGGAGGTCAGGATGTTAACAGCCTCACCAGTGAAGGACACAGCACCGCCCAGAGGCCTGGACTCCAGTCCCTCGGCACCCACAATTGAGGCCATTGACACGTCCCGGATGACTGGTTTTACAGCCTGAGTTGTCATGTTCAATCCCTTCAGGAAGCTGCTTGGTCTGTTAGAATGCCAGCTGGAGGGTCAGGGTGAAATGCGCTGCAATGGCGCCACCTAGTGGTGAAAACCCAAACACAGACGGCAGGAACTTGTTTTAAGGTTGCGAAACATTTCATCGCCATAATTCTGCGTTGAAAGCTACTTCATAATAACAATGCAAACGTATAAACAACAAATAATTTCAGAGCGGAGAAGCTATACAAATATAGACTAATAACAAAGAATTTCGAATTTGCCATAAAACTGCGGTTCTGTCTGTATTTTCGGCACTAAACTGCAATTCAGATTTATAATATTTACCTAAAGTCTATAAGTCTAAAGAGTAATTAAAACGTATAATCCATTTTTTTATTTGATGTAGAGTCAAACTATGTGCACGCAACAGGAAATAACCAGTTATTATTATCATTATGCTACAAAGATATTTTCGCTGACATACGTGGTGACAGGCAAACTGTTGAGTCCTTAAGAGGTTGTTATATAAAAGTAGCTTATTAAATGCCCATCATAATTCTTTCAATGTATAAAATATTCACGTTCTTAAAACCTATTTAACGATTCTCTTTAGTTATAAAATTAACGAAATCTGTGATAAATCACGTGGAAAACAAAATGATTAACTTACAAATCTGTGATTAAAAAACCTCCTCAGTCAAACGCAGGAAACGCACGGAGCCTCACAGGCGTCCGGATGGTTTCGCTCCTGAAAAGCTCCGCATCCCTCTATCAGCTCTTCCCCCGTTCATCGGTTCAGCCCGGGTCGGATCCTCACCCCGTTTGACCCCCCTCCCCCCCTCACACACACACACACACACACACACACACACACACAAAACGGGAAGCCAGTCGAGGCAAACCAGCTGAGCTCACAGAGTAAACAGCAAAAAACCCGAGCTGCCTTCACAGTGCTGTATCTGTAAACTGGTTGTTAGCAATACTTCAATAATTAAACGGCTGCAGTTGGCAGCAAACGGGGTTAAAATAAACTGTAACTAAGCCCCCAAACTAAAAAATATGTCTAGTAGTTTAGGAGAATCTTTGCCGTGATTCAAGAGGCGACACTGAGCTGCTATACTGCAATTTCATCTGTCAGGAAGGACATGTGATGAGTCCCTCTCTAATACTCAGCCAATGAGAAGTTGTACAGTAAATACCTGCACTACTATTTTCTAAGGAGACTAAGGTCCTTCAACATCTGCAGCACCATGCTGCGAATGTTTTATGAGTCTATAGTAGCCAGCTCCATCTTCTATGCTGTGGTTTGCTGGTACAGCAATATGAAGGTGGCAGACAGTAACAGACAAATTAATAAGGAGGCCTGGTTCTGGTTGAGAAGCTTCTCCCTCAGAACAGAACCAGAGAATATTGTCCAAACTTCTCTCAATCCTGGACAATCCCTCCCACCCTCTCCACTGTGTGATGGCTGCACAGAGGAGCACTTTTAGCCAGAGACTGATCACAGTCAAGTGCTCCACAGAACACCACAGGAGACCCTCTCTCCTAGTTGCCATTAAACTGTTCAACTCCCCCTCTGTAGGGGGGGATGAGTGGTAAAAATGGACAAATAGCATTGTTTTTATTTCATTTATGTTTACTCCTGTAGCTGGGTTTTTTCTTACTTATGGATCAGCAGTTTGTACTTGTACTTTATGGTCTTGGTTTGGTGGAGTTTTTTCACTTTCTTTTCTACTTTTCACGTGGAGAGCAGCTGTAACAAGGCAACACAATTTCCCTATTGGATCAATAAAGATGTATGAATCTTGAATACTATAACTGGCCCTAAGTGGCTCCTGGGATCTTAAGGCTGACAGCCTCTACTAAGTTCAACAAATGTAATTGCAAAATAAATGTTAAAAACAGACAATTGTGTAGTAATACTGCAGGTCATGCAATTGATAGTTTAATCTCTCCTGAAAATGGGACCTTCAGTGTCAATGAGACTAACCTGTATAAATAGAAAGAAAATAGAAAATGTAGAGAAAAACACATTTACTATATACTGTATGTGTATATGCTTGCCGGAAGAAATGTTTGAGGATGACCACACAACAGGTATTTTATACGGCTTGGTGCAAAATTTGCACCTTTCTATTCTGAAATGAAAAAATAAATGTAAATCAAAGATTTTTTGTTAAGATAATGTTTAATGCACATTAAGCTCCATCATCAGAAATTATTCACAGTTAAGACTTCATAAATTTATCAAGGGGGGTGCAAACGTTTGCACTGATGTAATCTTCATTATGTTGCCATCATTTTTAGATGTACGCCTTGACCATTTTTGTAAGTTATGATGATAACTTTGATTTGTGATGCCAGAGTAAAAATCAGAAGATCCCCAGGGAGCTAGGTTTCTTTCCCTGGGGACCACGAATGCCTGTATAAATGTCATATATTGCAACATCACAGGTACAGTATCTTTTATTCTATACCAACCAAAAGACACTATTGCCATCCATGGAACCGCGCCACTCACATGGCAACATGGTTCTTTACCAAGCATTTTCTTTGCAGTGTTAACTGAATATGCTCCTTTTGTTTTTTATTCACTTTTTTATGGGCAAGTTTATCATTTTCTTTGTAAAGAAATAATTACTGTCTTTCTATCTCTATTTGACAGACACATGCACAGACTGGTCAGAGTGAACTTAGTAAATTACACAACATGTTTGACTTACTTTAACAGTCTTAAATAGGTCATAATAAAACATAAAGTGTGGATATAGAAAGAACCAGGCCAGACTGATTAAACACATCTCTAATTATCTTTAGAGAATATCGTGTTCTTTCTTTCTTTTTCTTTTTTTTTTTTTACTGAAGTTCTAATTCAAGCAGAGAAAATGTTTATGATGTCATAATCATTGCTCATCCATATAACACGCTTTACAAGTAACACTTCTGAGTTGTCCTTCAGATCTTACATGATTGTTTGGTCATCCAGTTTACAAAAGCCTGTGGATAGTGGCCCTGGCTTCGCTTGTCCTCGTGTGCTCTTTGCAGGTGAGCACCCATAATAATCAGTTCCAGCAACCAGAGTTACCTGGAAAATGTGCAGTGTACGTGCTCCTTTTTTGTTTCTCTGAAAACACTTCACATATGATTTTATTCTGATTTCTTTCCCATCATTAGATGACTCGCCACAGCGGGTGTGACTGTCACAGAAAAATACACAAGAAGAATCTCCCACACGCAGTATAATTTCTCACTGAGTGAGGACAAAAAAAACAGAATCAATGTGTTTCTGCACCTTTAAGTTAACCAGTAGGTTAGTAATGTAAAGCCAGGTGTACAGAGTGAGTAACTTTATGATGGCAGTGTAAATAGAAAAAGAGAACTGTTAGGTAAGACACAGGGAGGGAGAGAAGCGAGAGAGCATGTGAGGACTGGGAGCTGCTGTAAGTTCAGTTGGGGTGATTGGTTGCAAAGAAAAAAAAAGAACATAGTTGCATAAGTGATCTGCTAGACAGTGATACTTCCTTCCTACACAGGGAAATGCTTCACACAGCCTCTGTTTCTGTGTCAGTCTCATCATTTTCTCCAATACAAAGCAGCATGAACTTCTCCTTGTTACATTTATGTATGTTTGTCCTCTGACCATTTAGCAACAACCGTGTCACTATGGACCAGTTTCTATGACCCTGACAGCTCAGTTGGAACATGTTGGCTTACAGCTGTGACATGCAGTGGTGTACACACACTCAGAGAGGAGGCTGGGGGAAAATTCTGAGAAATGAAAACTGTACTGGTGTACTGAGGTTCACCTGAATGGCCTGTCAACACATGAGCGTATATGAAAAAACACTGATTTCAGTTCTCACCTCCCATATTAAGGTTATATAGTCTTTGAAAAGCATTTGCTAGAGATACTGACTTCTAGCATGCAGGTTATTCAACAACAATATACATTTTAATATCTATCTATATAAAAGTCATTATTATGTCATGTATTCGGTTTAAAAACAAAATGCATTTCTTACGTACAAATATCAACATGAGAATATTATTATTTCACCTTTTATAGAGTTCAAATTAAATTGATTGTTTTTTATGATGATTTGTCATTTAATTGATAGTACTGTAGTTCTGCAGTTTTTGTCCAAAGAGTAATAGAAAGAGTTAAGCAGTAAATTAAAGAGGCGGTGAGAGAACACAGACCTAATACTTCATAAAACACGTGCCAAATCAACGTGCGGAACATGTTCCACTGTGGCGACCTCTGAAGGAACAAGCCAAAAGCCTTTGATCTTTTTGACCTAAACGTTCAAATGTTTGCTTGAAACATACTTCACCACTTCCAATTTTTTTAATCAAGTACCACGTTTGTGTTCTTAATTTTACTTAAACGTGTACAAACGTGGAAGTACTCTACTAAGAATGGACTGATAATTGATAATAACGATTATGCACAAGTCTAGTCAGATTTTGTAGCAATTTGTCAAAAATAGGGATCAAATATCTGTTATTTACAATCTTGTAAAACCAGAAAGAGTGGTTTGAAATGGTGGGTTTGATTGTGCTGATAGGTGGTTAATCTATAATGATAATAATCTGCTTTAAACCTAAAGCTAATGTACTTGTGTGTAGCAGGTGTAGCATAGAAAATGCCCACAAAAAAAGTGCTTTTTAAAAATGTACTAAATAGATGATTTGGCCACACCCAGGATTTTGCTACAGTACCTCTCTGACAGGTTTGTTTAGATTTTTGCTGCTTCACTAACTGAGACATTGTTTTCATCTTTATAATGGCAACAGATTTCAATACATGACATTAAATTCTATATCTTTAATCTGCTTGTTTTAAAACCAACTAGAAAGGGAATAGCACATATTTTGCCAAAGAACAACTTTTTTTTTTCAAATCCATTGTGCTACTGTTTGAATACTGGACCTGGCTATATGCAAATGTATGTACACACATACTGTACAGACATCAAACTCACCTTTGAACATCAGCTCTGTCCCTCCGTGACTTAAGTCATGTCCCCATGTGTTGCGTTGATGGTGTAACCTTACTGGACATGCTTCACTGTCAATATGTTCAAGTGAATTATGTAACTGAAATGTGCAAATTATGAAAGCAACTGTGTGTGTGTGTGTGTGTGTGTGTGTGTGTGTGTGTGTGTGTGTGTGTGTGTGTGTGTGTGTGTGTGTGTGTGTGTGTCTTCTCATAAAGGGTGAACTTTCATTCGACACTGAGAAGGAAGCAACTGACTTTCAGGTGACAAATACTTAAAGGTTGGACTGGTCAAGACAATCGGGCATTTTACCCTATTACAAATAATATCACAGTGTAGATGTAGCAATGGTATTTTAGGCTCATATTAGTACTATGTTCTTAGCCAAGTAACTTTTAATGCAAAGTACTTTATTTTAATTTCTTTCCTTCAAGTCGGATCCTGGTTTCTGTTCATACTGTGAAAATCAACATTAGTATCTTGATAATTGTTTGGGTCCATGATCCAGTAAAAGCAAGATTTAGACTTTTTTTGTAAACATCTGTGTGTTGCATGGAATGTCTTGGTAATTTCACTTAAGAGCGAGGACATCTTGGTTCTCCATCTTGGTACAAATCATGTGGAGTTTAGTCCCTAAAGCCAGTTGAATAACCTCATCTGCGACTCTGATGGTTCTTTGTTGAGTCAGAAAAATTACAAAACTACAAACTTTTAACTGAACCCTGTTTTATAAACGGGAAAACTTAAATTGTGTGTTATGGAGACCGTTTCCTGACATAAACAATGTCTCTGCAACTTTGATTCTGACAATCCACTCTCATTTTTAACTTTTAAACTGCCTTATTTACAGTAAGTTCCCAACGTGTAGTAGAGTTATTGATGTACCCACTTGGTTAAGGTCTTCTGGACACATCATTGATGTTCCTCACGGGCACAGCAGTACAGTACAATTCTGTTTGCATGTGCACTCATGTGTATGTAAAGCTTTAGTTGATCCTCAAAAACAAAGGCAGAAAGGCTACTGACTGCCTGAGCTCAGAGCGAACATGTCCCTTGTTTGACTTTGTGTGTGTGTACGCTTAGGTTCAAATCAGGAAAACCAGCATACTCCCCCCCCCACCCACCTCTTCTCTCTCTCTGTCCTTTTTATGTCCCTCGATCCACTTGGACTCGCAGTCCCTCTCCAGAGTCCCAGTACTGCACTGGCTTTCACCCCTCTAATCCTCATCCCGCTTTTGGACATTAAGCCAAGATTTCCATTAGGTGAGGTTACGCAATCACAAACTCAATGGTCAATAATACCACACACATAGTAACTGACAGTAATATACACTGAGTTACACAAGTTAACATTTCTGCACAAGGATATGCTGCACAAAATCCTTTTTTTTAGAAATCATTATCTACTTCCCCACATGGAGGTTTCTAATTTGACTCTGTACATGACTGTAGACAGACGCCTCAATTTTATGGCTTGTATCAGTTCTGTCGTGAAGTAGCAAGGCTTTAAAATTCATAGAAATTCCTATGTTTTGCGGCGTGGGGGCATCAGTTACTAAAGCCTCATGCTATCAGCCAAAAAGCTACAAATGAAGAGGCAGTGAAAGAGAACAACCAAGAAAACAATTATCCAAAGCATGAAGCAAAGTCAACTCAGGAATGCTTTTAAAAGAAAAAGGTAAATGTACCAGTCTTCGGACTTAATTATGGCTAAAAAAATGTGAATAGTAAAAGGCTGCACATGCAAGACAACCAGGAAATCTGGAAGACTTGAAAAAATTATGCCTTAAAGAACAGGCCAAATTACACCTGAAAAGATACAGATGCTGCTCAGACAATACCCAAGAGGTTAGAAAAAGTTATAAAAGCAAAGGGAGGACATACAAAGCATTAGAGAACATTTCATAAATGGGGATGCAAACATTTGCGAATATTTTACTAAAACCTATCATCATAACAGAAGGGTTTTGCTGTATTTGACATCTGTCCTCAGAAAAAGTTCCTGAAGTTCTGCAAGTTGTATTTGGTTGTTGTTGTTTTCCAAGTGGATGAGAAGAAAACCAAATACATACAAAAATATTAATTTTCAGAATTGTTTGCCGTTTGACCCGTTGGGCTGCTGCCAGACTGAAATACTTTGTCAGCTTGTTTTGCAGAACGGTGACACCTCCAGTCAAGGTTTAAATGTGTTGTGTCTGAATAATACTCTGTCTAGATAAATAACATGATGTCAACAGGGAAGGGGTAACTAGAAACTGGAAGTAGAGAAGGAGTTTCATTTGTTAGTTGGATTGTTTGCTCTTTTCGGGGCACTACAGGTCAGTACCCTGCCTCTGTCCTCGTGTCACCTCTAAATCCCATATCATTCTGAAACACTGCGGTAAAATACAGCAGATGGACTTCTACGACTCGTTGGTTGGGATTAGTCTTCTGATGGCAAATATCTTGTGATGTGTCTTATAGAAAAACAGTTTACATCATTTACAGTGACACTCATAAATCGTGTGAACACTATAGCATTTTCTTTATTTCTGCATGAATATGATCTTAATCAATATGATGTAGTTTATATGTGTCAAACCCACCACAGATGGGAAAAGGTGCTTTTGCTGGAATGCAGTGTTTGGTATCACTAAATGTGACACTTCTCATTCAAGCCAAAAAGTTCTACTTTGGTTTCATTCATCCACAATAGCCTTCTGACTTATACACATGAACCTGAGCAAACTGTAAACATGAAGCCATTTTCTTTTTGGACAAGGAGTTAGGGTTGTACTTCCTCCTTGCAACTCTGCCACAAACACTATTGTTGTGCATTGTTCTCCTGATGGTGGCCTTTGGTTTCCTAGACGTTACCCTGGGGTTCCCTGTGACCTGGGGAGGGTAGTGTTTTTTTAAATTTTTATTTATTTTTGTATTTGATCTGTTGAGAGTCCAATGGTGACTTTCAAACTCTCCACATCTGATTTTATACCATTGTTTGAAACACCTGGGTCTAATTTTCCCTTTTAAATGTATAGATAATCCTAGAGGTTCACATAATTTGCTGCACAGACATATTGAAGATCAAATCATTTTCTATAATAAACAAATTATTAAGTGTGGCTGTTTTTTGATAAAATCCCATCATGTTTGAAAAAAAGAGAAAATTCACAAACTTCCAAATGCAAAGTATTTTGGGGCTTCTCATTAATTTTAAATAGGATGGCCAAAACATTAGAATCATCTCTTAATATAATGCACTCCAGTACGAATTCACCCAAATATTAATTTATTAATGTAGAATTGATGTCAGCCCTGTAAGTCCACTAATGTGAAACCTGTTAAAATATGTTAATGGATTAAGTGCTTCACTTCCATATAGTTGGAGTTTCCACATTGTAAAACAAATTACAGCTGGTGAAGAAGGGGCTGATTTTAACCTCTTAACCAGCTGGATACCTAAAAATACCTCATCATTTAGGATTAAAGCTCTTAATGCTTGTAGTAATGTATCTTCCTTTGAACTGAAATTGAATGAAAGTACCTCAAAAGTGCAGTACCTTTTACCTTTTTTTGTTCAACAAATACTTCAGATTTTATTGACACTGATGTTTCACTTGTGATGTATTGTTAAATTTAAATCATATTAAATATAAACAAATGTAAACGAAAGTGTCCATTGTTTATACTAATAGGGTCCACAATTAACGCAGCCTTATTACTGTGTAGGTGTGAATAAGCATGTGTTGCAAAAGGTGGTAAGTGGGTGTGTAGACTAATTGTGTTTGTTTTTCTCTGTTTGTTGTTGTTGAGGACATACATGCCCGTGCATGTGTCTTTTTCTTTAGTTGGGGCGTGGGGCCTCCATAATGTGATGACACCATCACCATCATCATCTGACATAACCAGGATGAACCACTGAATTACATAAAAAGATTCGCATCCTGAAATCACCCTCACACCGTCAGCAGCCTGGTGATGCAAGCCTCCAGGCGTGAGGGCTGACTTCATAGCAAAACCCTGCCACCTACAGGTCAAAGATTGACATTACAAATTTTTCTTACGTATCTTTTGGAAACGGTAAGGAAATGTGGACTTATGAAAAAGAGTCCTAGATGAAGGTTTTTTAAAAAATGTCTAGTGTAGGTTTATTAGATCATTGGTAATGACCTGTATATAGGAGCTAAAACATAGTAGTGCTGAAGTAAAAGGTTTGTGTAAGAGCCACAAGTGAAATACCTTCATATTTTAAGATAAGATGTTTGAATAATTTGTGGTACACAGAGAGGCTGTTTTCCTTCATTAAAAGTTTTTAATACAATTTCAGCATAATATCAACAATTAAAAATACTTTAAACCCCTTTTGAGAATATAAAAATATGGTACAATAAAATAGCATTCTGTTGATATAAAACATAATAATAAATATGTTCCCATTTTGTAGATGATAACAAACGCCTGAGAATGATGCTGATTATTTACAACTTTCAGATCTGCTGGATAAGAAAGAAAAAAAATTTAAATTAATATTTCCCACACAGAAAAACATTCACTGTAGGTGACAATAATACATAACCTCCCCCTTACTGTATAATGCAATCTTAAATTCTACAATTAATATTACTATAGTAGTTCCTATTTACAATGCAGGATATCAGATATCCTCAGCAGTAATACAGCTAAGCAGTCATGCCGAGTGAGCTGTGATAACCTCTGTTACACACATTGTATTAGTGTTTCAGTCTGCTGTCTACACGCCCACATTGTGTACAGTGTTTCCTGGGGGGCTCTAACTGCAGAAAGCATGTTTGATTTACATAACAAGTGTGTTTTCTTCCACTGTTCTTTTGTTTGAGTTCATATGCTGAAAATTAGAACAAATTAAAAACAAGCCTGTAAAGGAGAAAGTCTATCTCGGTTCAGGTTCAAAAAACTATTTGGTTCCAGAAGAAGTTGCATGAAGTCGGGCATGGATTCAAGTCACAATAGCGTTGATTGAAAAAAAAAAGAAGGGTTCAGACTGCATTACATTTTAGCGTGATGTAGGTGCCATGCCATGATATCACTGGTTCTCCTGGATAATTTTTCCACTTTGCATGTATAATTTTTTAAACTTTCATCCATCAGTATGATGATCTAATGTAAGTGAAATGCCACATCGGTGGAGAACTCTTTTAGAAGTTGTTGGCACAGCAATCTAATTCTCAATGTTTGACAGTGGACACTAATCTGACTTTTAAGACAATTTTGAATTATATTTGCCATTTATCTTTTTGTTTAAACAAGAAATGGACAAGAAATGCACTAGAGCAACATCACATTTTAAATAACATCCCATCCCAACATTTATGATGCCAGCCTATCACCAGTCACCATTTTGGTCAGTTTTCATGGCATAGTTCCCCCTGTGAGCTTGTATTGTTGACCTGACAGAAAATTCAATACAGATATTATGTTACTAATTATAACTAATGTTATAAGTTAATATGACTTTGAAACGAGCCTTGAAATTAACTGCCAAATGTCCTGATTTGTAGAATTCATCGTACATGTGATTATAAGTTGTCTGGCTTGTTTCTTTCTGTTGCTGGTGGTTTGTGTGTCCTGGTTTGTGTGCGTGAGCTTCAGGTGTGTCTCTTCATGTGCAAAGCCAGGTGGTCAGAGCGAGAGAAGGCCCTCTGACACAGTAGACACTCATAGGGTTTTTGACCCGTGTGCTTGCGGTAGTGACGCGTTAGCTCATCTGAGCGGGCAAATTTCCAGCTGCAGCCCTCCCACGAACAGTGATACGGCTTTTCACCTGAAGAAAAAACAAGACACAATTAATAAGTGAACAAACAAAAGAAATCAACTCTTTAGATGTATTTTGACAGACCTGTGCAGTTTACCTGTGTGGGTGCGGAGGTGAGCTTTGAGGTGTGAGCTTTTGGTGTAGGTCTTGCTGCAGCCGGGGTATTCACACCTGTGGATAGCAGGCCTCTTTTTCTCGGTGGTCCTTCGACCACGTTTCCCCTCCACCCCAGCATGGGGTAGCTGGAGACAGGGCCTCACTAGCCCAGGCTGCTGATGGTGAAGAGGCAGGTGACCAGCCACCGGGCTGTTGGTGTAGTCACAGTAAAGGTTGGCATTTTGGTTGAAATTGGGCATGTAGCCATAGTGTCTAGGGTCAGAGGTCATAGTTTGGGTCACAGTTTGAGGTGGATTGAACCTGCTGTCCGGGTAGGTCACAACAGAGGGGTGCTGCTGAGGATAGTAGTGGTTGAAGTCCCAGGATGTCATCTTACTGTGGCTTCCTCTGCTCTCCTGGCCAAAGCCATACTGGTCTACATTGGGCAAACTAGGAATTGAAGTCCGATCTGCCTGGTCATCAGTATAACCACGGTGGTACAGCTCTGGTTGGTCTGATACTCTGGTTTCAGCAGTGGACAGGAGCTCTGCCATGAGGTTCCCATTGTCCACCTGCAGAGACTGCTGTCCGGGTGGTGGCTTAAACATACCGGCCTCTTGGTACTCTGCATTTTGATGGAGCTGTGGGAGCTGTTGGTCATTGTTGTCCACGGAGTGGTTGAGGTCAGGGGAATGATTGCTCCAGTCAGACAGGAAGAACTCAATGTCCCAAGATGCCCCGCTGTCATCATCTGGGAGCCCCTCTGCTGTTTGTTGAGAGACCTGCAGCGGCTCAGAGTTGTTGGCAAGCGAGTCCAGAGGAAGAGAGCTAGCATCAGACTTCCACACCTAGAAGATTTTGGAGGGTAACAGTCACATAATTTAAAGTCAGTCTTAAAACACAAACATCCTTCATACTAAATATACAGTAATTGGTTGCTATATTTGCACTTTGCTTTCATACCTGCATCAAAAAGTCCCTTTTTACACTATTTTCAGTGTTAGTGTTAATTCTAAATATGTTGAAATCCTTTAGAACACAGTTCCTACCATCACTTACAATCAAATGTCATGAAAAGGATGTGTTTGTGGCCACTGTGGATCCAGAGACCATCTGCAGTGATGAATAAACAGGAAACTGTTGTTCACACCTTCATTTCATCTTCAACTTGCACTCATCTAACTCACTCATCTAACTTCTCTGTCTGTAGCAAAATAACCCTGTTAAACTACAACTGCTATATGCAGGATACTAACAGGTGCCAAAGGAAAAAAGCCATTGCACCTTCTTCTTTGTACTAGTTACGCGTTAGATTAAAGACAGATTTTCACTTATATTTTTAAGTCAAGATAGGGTTGGTCCCCCAGCTACTGTACATCTCAGACCTTTCCCTGCTGTCTTTCTCAAAGTCCAAGCTGAAAAACAGAAGAAACAAAACGGTCACAGACAAAGCTCCTGGATTGTGAAACAGCCTCTCCAAAGAGCGGTTAGCTGAGTCTGTCAAAGCTACTGACAAACACGAAGTGGTCTTCCTGTCATCCCTTCCACATCGCCCTGAACTTGTGTGTTGTCTCCTGTCAATTTGTTCTATTGAGTACTTAGCTATTATTTTTTAACAAGACCAAGATTTAATAAAAGAGATCTGCATCCCTCACAATTAACAAATAATCTTCAGAACTCTGTTTGATAAACATTCAATAAACACTAATAACATATATTTGATTTGAAAGATATATAAAACACACAATACCATCATTATCATAGTACAAGACAAGATAAATATTAAGGGATATGATGAGTAACAACATAATAATTTTGTGGAAGGTCCAAACAATCACCACAGTAACTTTGACCATACAAGATAAATAGATATATTACATTTATTACTTTGACTCTATTATAATTTCTTTAAGTTCAAATGGACATTAACAAAATCTTTTTTTTGGCATTACCAATCAAACAAGTGAAGTAAACATGATACTCACTTTCATATTGTTACTGGAGTGAGCGAGGCTGGAGAAGGAGCTGAAGGAAGGGAGCACGGCCTGTGTAACAGCCATCAAGAGCTTTGGAAAGACGTCGATTGACAGTGGTGGCAACAACAGTGAAGTTTCTCTTTTCTTTTTTTCTTTTTCTTTAATCGTTTTTACATGACCGTCTTACCCTGAGCTAACATAAAGTCCAAGCCAAGCTCGCCGAGCCTCTCACCCCAGTTACAATCCACAGAAACTGTTTCTTGTAGCTACTGTCTCCTTTTCTCCATTCCTCCCTCGCTATCTCTCTCCTCTCTCTTGTCTATCTCTGTCAGCTGCAAGTCGAACTTCAAATCTCTCTTTTTCATGTAGGTTTTGACCGTTAGGAGGTGGAGCATGGACAGTGACTTAGTTAGCTTACTTCTTTTATTTAAGCCCTTAACATTGTTTAAGAATAATCAGCAATAAACTAAATGATCTCACCTCAACCACAGTCTTCCTGCTCTGGGGCATTCGGAGCAAAAATGTCAACTCAGAAAGGCGAGCATCATTTTATGATTTATATATATATATACACACACACATTAAATCCTATGTTTACACCACCCCTTCCAAATCATAGTGCTGAAGGTGTTTAGTTTAATAAGAGGTATAATGATTTTTGAGGTAAACAATCTCTGAAAAAGACTTTTTTACAAAGCTGTCTTAAAAACATTTTTTGGACAACACTTACGTCATAATACAGGAACTATAGCTGAACTTCATCTGAGTATCACAAAAATGTTTAATCACAAAATTAAACAAATATATCTGCCAAGTATTATGTCTATAGCTTTAATGTTATGGAAGAATTACATAATGATAAAATAGTTAGTGTTCAATTAAAGTGAAACAACAAATCTTGTCTGGGTTTGTCACGGGTAAAATGACTTCATTAGTGACTTTATTAAACGAAAATCCAAGAAGTAACAAAGTCACACACCCAAATAAGGGCAAACTGACACAGAACTAAGGACCAAAATTAAGCTCTGATCTTGACCATTAAGCAAGTAATTACAGATGATACATTTTACAAATATGTCATAGTCAAATGAAAATATGTAGCCTATCTGCTCTCATTGCCTGCACAAACATGATAACATTATAAAACATTCCAAAACAGTTTAGCTACTGCACCGCCAATCAACGCCAAATTGTAGGTAACTACATGTTTTACAAAATGCAGTGAAAGTTCCCACCAACACTGTAGACTAAGTGAGCAAGCTCCTCATTATTTTTCATTCGCCAGTAAACAGATAATTGTTCCTTATCAGATGACTAATTACTATCTAAGAAAGCATGCTTTGGCTCAGACTAACAGACTGTTTTGGTGTCGGTGAAAGTTCTCATTCATCCAGGTGTGGTTATCTAGAAGTTGAGTCATGTCAACTGCATTTTTTTCTTCTTAGCTGAAAATGTCGTGCTGCTCATCCAAAGAGCTTCTTTAGTCTGAGGGAGAGTTTTGATGTATGTAAACATATTTAATTTCATGTGTTGTGGGCAGAATCAAAAGAAAAATGTTACAGAAAACATAATAATAATTTAAACAGCAACTGGGGTTGATCTTTAAAACAAATAAATGCTAGGTGATAAAAGCACATGTATGTAGCCTGATGTACCTGATAAACATACCAATATAGGCATGTTTCAGGGCTTAGGTCTGCTATAAAACCCTATTGCTTCTGATAGTTTTAACACACACACACACACACACACACACACACACACACACATATACACAAAGATAGACTAACACAGGTCAGGTCTCTGTCTTCGGGGTGAAGACATGTAGCTGGGACTTCTGAGAAGACCTGTGTGTGAAAGGTGATTATATTCTGGCTGCTGTTTATCATTTGAAATGGGCCAGAAGCAGGCTGCTGTCTTAGCACAGATAATGGACCTCTGACAGCTGCTGATCTCAGATGACCAGCCCGCCACTGATAAAGACTTTCCCTCTGAGTGACATTTACTACGCAAGCTGAAAGCTGTGGTAGCCAGTTGTTTTTTTTAAACACTTCTAATGGCCCTATACTAAGTAAAAATGTGCATAAACAGTTAATATATGACAAAAAGTCACCAAACAAAATAGAGATAACTTGCATTGTATCTAGTCAACCCTTGTGTAATTTAGGAATTATGTAATCATCTTTATGGCAGTTGTGATCATCCTCTTTCACTGCTCTAATTCTTATATTATTTCCTTTATCACTGCTTGATGCTTTGTGATACAGTATTGATTTTTTAATAATCACTGTAGAGAAAGTGAACCTTTGTGATGCCAACAGATGAAGTAAAACAAATGTAACAGAGACAGAATGATAGGATTATGTACCACATATATTTATTTGCATCATCATCATAGTAAAAATATCCATCCAACATCATGTCTAACATAAAACTTGTGTTAATAATAAATGCTTTATAATGTGTGTCTTAAACATAAAATTTGTATGCACATTATTAACCGTCACAATGTTCAGTCTTTTTGGCCATCTAGTGGCCAAATATTGTAAATACTTACAATAGACGGATGAATGGGAAAATGAATATTGAAGACAAGCATTGCGTTTCGGTTTTTGGTTTTGTTTTAACACCAATGACAGAGAACGTCAAAACACAATTATATCAAAACTAAAACAATAAAAGAGGTTAGAAACAAAACGTTTTATTATGTAGCGTTATTGTCTTACACACAACTCCCCTGTAGCTACGTGGTTGTTATGGCAACGGGACACACCGGAAAAGACGGTGCTTTCTGAAGTTTGACATTTAGATGATGCTTAGTCAGTATGCAAAGGATTCGTGATAGAAAAGAAGCCTTTCTGTAAGTCTATCTGGTTTCTTCTCAACGTATTTATTTTTCTCTAACAGGTTTCTTTCCTGTACTCAACTCGTGGCCCATGTGACACTGAGCTGTTACTGTTAGCCACTTAGTAGCATCGCTAGCTAAGGTAAACATCCCCCCCCCCCCCCCCACATTCTTATTAAATGAATTTAGCCACAGTAATTGTGATCAATTAATTGTCAACATGCCTCTCCACTCTCTCCTACAATACAACACAGATAAAGTGTTTTTCCTTTTAAATTACAGATGGAGACCCCTTCACAGAGTAGAAGTGGCAGGGGTCTGAGGAACGATCCAAGGGCCACTCAGTACAGCAAGAAGACCCAGGACATGCTGAAATGTGAGATGATGTACTTCTTGATGTGATGGGGTGGATGTTAGGTGCCTTTGTGGGGAACGGAGATAGAGTGGTTAAGTTTGTGCATGACTGTGGGTTTAGGTTTACAGAAATGGGTCACTGTATATTATTGTGTTGTGCATGTTCCTCATTATGGTGTTTTTTTTATTTTTTGTGCTCAGTAATGATGCAGGAGTCAAGGCTCACCACACTCCAAAAAAAACAGATCAATGAAAGCCTGAAGAGTAAGTCTGAGGCCTTTGGATTGCCACTCATTGAAATGACGTTGAAATGTCAACTAGCCACAGAATTACAGATTTAAACCTTTTTTTCCCTGCACAGATGGAGCAGCTTTGCCAATGACCACTGACCCAACATTTTTAGCTTCCCCCCTTCAGCCTAAAACCGGTAAAACTGTCAAGAAACGCCTGTCAGGCAAGCCCCAGAAACGCAGTGCTGAATCTTGTCGTTCTGGGAACAACTATGTTAGAGAAAAGTTCCATCCTGGCCCTACACGTATGTTCTGCTTGTGTTGCCAACATTTGGATCTACTGTAGGTCTTTAATCACTGTATTTAGTTAAACATTTATAATGTCTTATTGTTATGATCTCTGCAAAATGATAACGATATTTTTGTCACTCTAGGAGACTTGGAGAAAGAGAAGATGAGGCTTCAGAACATATTGGCAACCGGACAAGATAAACCTACGCCTGCAACTCCAAATGCTACTGCATGTTATAACTGCGAAGTGTTAGAGGAGAGGGACCGGCGTCAGGAAGGTTAGGCTAACTGCATACTGCTCCGAAGTTATAATACCTGCTAAAATAGTGAGCAAATATTTGCACTGCAACACACACAGGAACACTAAGGGTTTATGCTGATAGCCTAAGTCTGCTCAGTCCAGTACTATATACGTGTGTGTTTTTTTTTTTAAGTTTTGGAAGAGATAGAAGAAAGAAGACAATTTCTGGCAGATATGGCCTCTTTGGGCCAGGAGAAGAAGTACATCACCATCATCAACACAGAGATATCACAGGTAAACAATTGTTTTATATTAGGTTCAAATTACCATCTGAAGTAAGCTGTTCTGGGTTTAGAAAAAGCTTCTACTTAACTGATTTGTCATGTATGGTTTGTGCGCTTGTTATTAATATTCTGATGTGTAAATTAATGCCTCAATGGCATCACGTTGAGAATCCTTTTCTCTCTGAAACACAAATGCACTCACACCTATAATGTGTCATGACTCAAATCCAGAAAATCAGAGAACTAGAGATACTGGACAAAGTCCACTCTCCCAAAAGTGATCCGCTGGCACCTAAGAGGGAAAAGGCAAGTGTTGAACAAACAACGGGAGAAAAATTGGACTGGAAAGAAACTGGACAAGAAATGGAACTTAATAACCATTCAATGCACATTCCCAAGTTAGGTTAATTGTGATAAAGAAAGTGTGCTGAACAGTTACAGCTCACAGGCTTCACGGTGCTTCTGTATATAATCTGGAGTATGAAAATTCAGCAGCAAGGACACAACTGTGTTGTGTTGTCAGTGGCTGAATGCAATAAATATATGAGAAACAAACGTGAACAATTGGCATTAAATTATTTTATTCCTCTGCCTTCCAGCATCTACTGCTGTTATAGGACAATGTATAGCGCTAAGATGTTACAGAAAATGCTATTTAAAAAGAAAGCTAAATAGACAATCTAAGTGACAAAAAGAGTAAACAATAGACCTTTACATTAGCTGCAACAAAGGACAATTAAATAAATGGCACTCATACAAACAATGCAAATATTGAAACGATTAACTTTAAGGCAAAACACTAAACATACAGAAAGACAGAGAAACATAAGAATTAATGATTGCATATGTAGGTTTTCACAGCTGATTAAAACCGTTAGGAATTTATGTTTTGCTTCAGATTTTAAAATACTGTACATCTAATATTCATTATTGCATGTGACCTTTCATTTTAATAAAACATTCTGAGAGGCAACTGCAGTTCAGTACTTTCTAAAATGATCGCTGATTTTCTAAATCTGAGTTTCCACTTACATCCACTCATAAATACGGTGTTGTTCATTCATGTGATAGATGATATGCACTTACGCAATTGACATCAATACAAAACAATCACTAAAACCACTCAAAATATGGAAAGCACAACCAGTTGTAGGATCGCAGCTAGATAAGCTTATGCATCTGTAGTTAATTGAGTAGTTCAACAGTAGATGTTTACATTTAAAGCACAGTTCATTTCATAAAACCACTGTTCACCACAGACTCAGAGCAGACATCACATGAAACCTCAGATATGCATTTACTAACCTTTGTATCAGTTTCATTAAGCCAGGATCAGAATATACCCTTATGAAAAGCTTTTGGTTATCAGAGATAAAATTGCACCGACCTGACTTTATTGAAAATGGACTGAGGAATCATGTCACATGTTGAACCTTTAAAAGGGCCTAGAGGCCAGCTCAGGTGTGTAATGCAGGGATAGTAAAGCAAGAACATACAATTAATCAGTGCAGTATTTTAGGAACCTACTCCTACTCCTTTACTAGCTTGAAATGTCAGAGAGCTTACAAAAATATGTCAGCTCCTGTGAACTTGAGTTCATAAAAGGTGTGTAAACCCACAAAGACAACGAAAATTGGTCACGTTTTTGAGAAGCTTCAAGTGAGATGTGAGCATTGAGTAGATTCTGGCTTGCACTGGCAGTAACAAAGTATAAGGACATGTCACTCTAACATTTTGAACTAATGTATTTGTTTTCTCACATCCTTTTTTGTTTTCCTTTGTCTTGTTAAAATGGTTTTACATCCTCTTAGAATATCCATTTACTGTTCAGTTTTTCTCCTTCTGAGGACTGTGGCTTTTGCCTGGTTCTCCTTTATGGCTCAACCGCTTGAGCACCTTAATGGGTTTGAACTTTGCCCCTTTTTTCTTATGCTGGTCACTGTCGAGATCCTTATGGAATTCTGATAATAAAAAAAAAACAAAAAAACGAGAAAATCAACATTCACATTGGCATATCTACAGTCACAGATAAGAATTCAATTTAAACAAATTGCCTGGGACTGAAGCCATGCACACCCCTGCCATAAACAGCTAAAAATTAGACTAGTCATGGTGCTTTTTTTTTTCGATGAATACCATAACTCTTATAATATGCATCATTATTATTATTAGCAGCAGTGATCGATTATTATGACTATTGTTGTTGTTACTATTATTATTAGTGGTAGTAGCTTTCTTTTCCTTTTTTGTTCACTAAACATTATAATTATTTCATCATTATATTAGTTTTATTATGCCTTTTGTATCCTTTCTATTATTGCTAATGTTGTTATCAGCCTATTGGTTAATATTAGTATTATTACTATTATTATTGATATTATTATTAACATTAGTATATTTCTTTTTGCTATATGTGTGTGTGGTTTTTTCTTCTCTCTTTGTTATGTTTTAGCTAATTTATCTGAATGTATTATCAGTTTTTTCATGTTATCATAAATAATTATTATACAATATATATGCTTAGTACATGTGTATATCCTTACCCTCTGACCCTGTACGTTCCTACCCCCCCTCCCCCCAAACTGTGGTTTCCCTTATGATTTTACCCTTTCTGCTTATCCTTACTACCCCTCTTCAATCCACCAATCCCAATGCACCTTCACAAGCAAACGCACACTGTACGTAGGTAACACATTTCTTGTCTTTTTGTTGCATCTCACACTGTTGTTATGCTGTTATGTTTGGTATTGTCTGATTTGTACGTTTCTTTGTGGTGAATAAATCTGAAGAATTTTAAATCTGCTACTTTTTCATCTTACCTTTTTTCTTCAGCATGGCTTCCATAATTTTATCCTCCTCTTCTTCCCTGTGACAGAGCAGCTTTTAGAGTGCTGTAACTTGCAAAATGTCACTTCACACAATAATACATTCTCTCAGAAATACGAAGTAACCGCTATGGTCTTTTGATTACCTCTGCCTGTCCTGGTCCATGTTGTTGACTATTTGGTTGCGCTGTTCAATGATGGTAACCAACTCCGCCATTAGCTCCTGCTCCCTGCTCTTATCCTCTTCCGTCCAGTCTTTTTCTGATGAAACAGGCAAGGAATTCAGATTCTCCTTTTTATGCTCAAATCCATTATATGCAGAAGTCTTGTGATGAGAAGCATTTTGCTCCAATACTTACTGTATATATTCATAATTAAAAAAAAGTTATTTTCAAATTTTTTTCAAGATTTTAAAAGAAGAATGAGTAAACGATGTAGTGTGTGTAAACAGTGTATGTTAGAAGTGAATGTAATTATTAGGTGTTCATCACAATCAGTATATTTGTAACCACCTAAAAGTTAGCTTTCTCCTGTAAGGCGATTTTTTCAATTGTCTGTTATACAGGTAACCAGGTTGCATTAACCCACACACTTACACTGTAAGGGAAAACAAATGTGTCTGTCCTCATCTCACTGAACTGTTAACATGGCTCACACAGACACCAAATAAAGTCAGGAGGAACATTTGTCAGTATGGTTGCAATAAAAACACGCTTTCAAAATAAGGTCAGTGGTAGAAGAGAAATGTGTTTTTGGCCTACTATTTGTAAAAGGATGATTACGGTTACCAGGTACACGCTTTCAAAATAAGGTCAGTGGTAGAAGAGAAATGTGTTTTTGGCCTACTATTTGTAAAAGGATGATTATGGTTACCAGGTTACATCAGTGCTTATTTTGTCTAACATGGTTTGGAGTAAAATGGTTATTTAAACTTCACTGAACATCTGAAACACACCTGGTTTGTTGAGAAGACACCTTAGCTCATACTCCACATCTGCTTGCCTCTCTTCCAGGTTCTGCTCCTTCGCCCTGCAGTGAGCAACATACAAATATGTTACCTAGCGATGTCACACTTACAATAAGTGTAATGTAAAACTAGAAAGAGATTTCTCTAAAGTCAGGTTATATAAGTGATGGGCCAAAGAGTCTTTCTGCAGCCTGAAAACGTACGTGTAGACCAGCTCAGCCTCTCGTCGAACTAAAAGGTGTTTCTCGTGGATCAGAGTGAACCATTCCACCAACAGGTGCTCCTCATCATCATCTGTGATCAAAAACACTTATATATATGAAACTGACATTACATTTATGATTTTTTAAAAACTAATGTTTCTTGGGCACAGCTTGTGGAGATAGTTTCATATATTTGCAATTTAAGCAGGTTCACTTTGAATTGTTACATATTACAATAGAAGAGTGTACAATGCTGGCTTTCTAGTGGGTTCCGCTGGAAGTCAAGACACACTATAAAACACCCTTAAAATCATTACAATGAGGTACCATTAGGGTTTTCTCTGAGCTTCTTTTCCAGCTCCACTCCTCTTTGCTCCAGCTCGTCTAGCTGTTTCTCAAGCCGACTCATCTCGCTGTGGATGTCCTCCACTGGTATGTACTGATCTGACTGCACCTGAATAGACATTTGTACATGATGGACCCGTTGAGAAATTCTGTTTGAAACACAAGTGTCAACTTTCAGTCTATAGATTTTGCTTTTATTTTGAAACACAAACAAACTTTTTTACTTTGCGTTTGATAAGTGGGAAGCCATGACCAGGGGCCGGGGGTCTAGCAGGTCGAGGGCCTTTTGGTGGTTTGCTTTTGGATTTAGCCGGAGAGGGAGAAGCTTTCCTGTTGAATGGGTTCTCCTTGCAGATCCTCTAATGGAGGAAACAGACACAGCTGGAACAAAAAATGCAAAATTTATTGCTTTGTATTGGATTTTATTTCCATGTGATCCCATTACCTTGTTGTGTGACTGGGTGGCCTCTGTGGCCAGTGGGCTGGGATTCACTGGGGGACGTGGAGGAGGCGCTCTGGACCATTTGGTCTCGGAGCTGCGACTAGTCTGTGGGGTGGCTGGAGCAGAGCTGGCATTTGGCGGCACAGGAGAAGGGTTTGGGGAGGGATGAGGCAGATGCTCAGTCGACGACGAGGACGGGGAATATGCAGAGTCACAAGGTGAGCAGATGGAAGGCTCTGAGATGCTTTTGGTGAAGGCATGTTCCTGGTCACTGCTTGCACTACCCCCCAAGGGGTGCTGGGAGGAGCTGTGCTCTGAGCCAGAGGAAAGACTCTCTGTGCTTAGCGCTGGGGAAGGAGAGCAAGAGGATGGCTGGGAGTGAGGGAGAACTATAGGAGAAAGAATTTTAAAAAGTGCAAAGAGATCAGAGTTGAAAAAGAAAAATTGGTTTAGACAGGTTTAAAATAAGGGAGGGTGGGTAAAAAGAGCAAAAAACAATGAGCACTCATCCATCTCTTTGTACTGCAGCCTTCTAATCATTGTTCCAGTTTAGCTGGGTTAAACTATAAATATAATGATTTTTAAATCCATATTGAAAATATGTTTCGTCACCATTACTTAATATAGAAAGAGAAAGTAACTGGTATGAACCTAATTCCTGGTGTGACATTTGCATTTGGGGGTTGCTTTTTTTGTCTCAGCACAAGGACACATCAGTGAGGAAGAAGAAGCTGGAGGATGCAGACTGCCGCACCAAATGTATGAAATGTTGGTATGTAACAAAAACACCTCGATCAATTCAGCAGATATACAGGACATGTTAAACTCAGCAGATGAAATGTGGTGGTTGTATAGTACTTGAAAGGATGCAAATATCAGACTACAGTTGCAAATCATGTCTGACTAGCTCTGGAACAATGTTTTCACATCTGATAAAACAACATTATTGGCTTAAATGCAGGAGGACAATAATCCTGAACAAACAATAATTTGTACAATTACTTTAGATCCAATAATTTAAAGAATAAAAATCATTACAATTCTTACACAAGGTACACCCTTATATGAAGCACAAAGTGGAGACGTTAACATCACAGATGCATTTCAACACCAATCTACTGAAATTCTGCAAATAACTTGTTCTTTCCAATAAAAGCATGTTCCTGCTCTTTACCAACGTAGTTGCCATGAAACTACAGTGTGAGCAGACACACGTTCTAATCCTTATGAACTGTATCATCTAAAGGGTAATTTTACTTTGACCAACATTCACCTGCCCACAGCGTATAGACTTAGTTCAGGGGGTACCACACTAAAGGCATTCCATTCCTATTAAATGAACAGCTTGCCAGATATGGCACAATGAGTGAACTGTTAGATATTTATTAAATGGAAATTCAACATTGCAGCTATGTAATGTTTGCCGTTTGATAAAACTGACCTTGGTTAGCCTGAACTTGGTTACTGGCAGGTCGCTGTGGAGCTCGGGGTGCTGGACGTTTCTTGCTCTTTGCACTCCTGGGACTAGCAGACTGGGATGATCTTCCTCCACTTGGCTCACTGTTAGAACCTGTTGTGTCTGGTGTCTGAGTGATGCAGTACCATGGATGAGTAGCTGCCACTGTGGGTGGAACTGCAGCTCCTTCACTCCCCTCTTCCTCCTCAACCTCATTATTTTCATCGTCATCCTCAAATGGGTTTAAGGGCGGAGGGGGTGTACTGGGTCTGGAGCCATCTCCCTTAAGAGAGGACAGAGAGCCTGTGTTGGGAGGAGTTGCCAGTCCAGCAGGGGGAGGGGGTGGGGCTTTCTTCCTTTTTGATTCTGATTGGACCAGGGCAAGCCAAGGTGGGTCTTTGGGTTTATGTGTGCCAGTTGACAGGCTGGACAGTGAGATACACAGAAATGAATGGAGGGTTCACAGAGAGGAAGACAACAAAATACAGCCAAATGGAGACATGGAGGAACAAACAACAGTACATGTTCAGACAGACACGTGGTCAGCTGTGGTGGAGAACTGTGGTCATATGATTAAGGTATGTGAAATGAAAGGAACTGACACGTAAAGAGGCATTTAAAAATAAATCTAGCTACCTGCCAGGAGACTGTGATCTTTCTCGAGGTTTGGGAGGAGTTGGAGGTTTCTGATGTTCACCTGCATTTTAAATATGAATATAAGGATTAGTATTAGAATGTTATGTTTATCTTTCTAATCATCTATACTCTGCCATAAGCACACACCGACTGTAAGGCCGTCTGCTGTACGAGTAAGCCTAACCCGAGGGGCAGGGCGAGGAGGGGTTGTGGGTTCAGAAACCCTGCGGGGTGCCGGCACCGGCCGACTGGTACCTTCGTGATGAGTGTCAGGTGTACAAGGGAGGTCCCCATTAGCTGTAGATTTGGCTGGTGTTTGAGAGTCTTCCTCTTTCTCTGCCTGTTCTTCCTCTTCATCACTTTCATCAAAGGGGTTAGGAGGTGATGAAGAGTGGGTTTTTTCCTCAGATTCATGGCCATCAATCTCTTTTGACTTGTCTGACTCTGCTTTGTCTGTTGTAACAAGATGGGGTGTGACAGAGTTGCTGGTAGGTATGTCGTTTGTTGGGCTCACCACAGAAAGAGTCTCTGTCTGGGTCCTCTCAGAGGGTGGCGAGTGAGGAATTGTGCTGAGACCCATCCTGGCAGATTGAGCGAAAACTGGCTTCTTACTAAGATCTGGCCGTCCATTCTGACTGGCTAAAGCAGGCCGTGTAAAATGATGTGTACAGACCAATGACCCAGAGTCGACTCCTAATTTGTAGGATCCAGGAAGCAGAGTGCTGTGACATTCTGTGCACCTGAAACAACAATGTCACAGGAGGTCAGTAAGATCCTCAACAAGTCTTGAAAATTACACAAATAAATCTACAAAACAATAATACACACAGTAATCTGGTATTGTTATTTACTGGTTTGGTAGGAAGTCCAAATGTCATTTCCCCTGTTCTCTTAAAAATTAAATCCAGGGATTATCATGAAATTAAACTCTTTGGCATAATTTCTTGGCATTATTTTTAAGCAATAGCAATGTAACATTCTGTTATCAGCTTTCTATTTAGCTTTTTAATTTCATGATAAATTTAAATTTCCTGCTCATACAGAAAAAAAAAAAACAATCCACAGGAAACACTGCATTCATGTACTGACAACAAGTATTTTCTACAACTACTATTTCCCATTTAAAGCACATGATTCGTGCACTACAGTTAGCATACATGAGTCATGGCATGATGAAAAATGTCATTTGTTTACTAAATTCATCATTTAAACAATGTGAGTTTATATGGCTGCTAAGTAAATAATCAAAACAGTAATATTGTATTTCTGACAAGTATTGTGTGACTCTGAGTGCTGACGAGTCAACCAAGACTGAAATCATGACAGAGAACGTTAGCAAAGTGAAAATGGTACTTTTAGTTTTTTGTATTTGTAGCATGTTAAGAAATGGGTTCCATTTAATTGTTTGTATGACAAAGAGTCACCAGTAGCCATAGCTGCAGTATTTACCTGAAACAGTTGCGATGGTAGAGCTTGCCATCCACCAGAAACCTCTGCACCAGGTGGACGTGTTTCTGGCAGGCAGCACAGGTGCTGCTGAGCATGCTTTTTTTGACTGCTGCACCAGCTGCTACACCCAGTGCTACACCAGTCTGTGCAGGCTGCATTGGCTAGTGCAAGCAACCGGGACGTTGTTTGCCGAGAGGGGTCAGGGAAGAGACATCAGGAGAAAGGGGTGGAGATGGAAAGTAATGGGAAAGGGGGAGATCAAACATGTAGTCAGGATTTAAGGATGTGGTTTGCTCATTCTGTTTGGCTATAAACATCTGCCTTGTTATTCCAAGATCTACTGATTATGGTGTATATGTGGGGTTCCTCACTGCAAAACACCATCATCTGATTAACTAAATTGGCACTATGATAAAATAAAGAGTTGATTAGTTAAAAAAAACAATTGTCAGAGTCACATATTTGGCGTGTCATATGATTGATATTTGGATATATATATTGTTTTTAGGCATTTGGTTTTTCATTTGATTTAAGTAAATGAGTTAGTAGCAGCATATTTAAAATATTAGCAAAGAGTCTTGATATAATACGACTGTTTTTATATGTCCAAAAAACTGTTAATATAAGACTGCTATTAATATAAATTTTTTTGCTTTCACCTCCTAGCCCATCCCCACCCCTTCTTACTGCCTAGGCTGAGGATCAGACAGTGTAAAGGGGATCAAATGTGAAGAAGAGGAGGAACAGGAAGAAGACAGAGTGGAATGGATTTACATCTGAAGAGGGTGGGGGGGAGATGGAAATTGAGGAGGATGCCAGTACATGGAAGAAAGAGGTTAAAGGTATGTGAAAGAAGAAAGAAAACAGGATACAGAGACTATAGACTCACTCTACCTCTGTTCCTTTGTTTTTCCCCTGCTATGCAACACAATACCCACACTAGGATGGACTAATTATAAAACATAAATGTGGGTATTGTGCATTGTACTACCTAAATGACAGGATGGGATTTGTATTGTACAGATCAGATGACTTAATGCCTCCATATAGCCCATGCAGAATTATAATTAGACATTCCAAGGCTTGAAAAATCTCAGGCCGAAAACAAAATACACTATTAGCAAAATACATCTTAATAATTCCTGGAATTATGTGTAATGCATAGCTTAGTGTGGCAAAAGAAAAAAATAACAAAAAAACACGAGAGGAAAATTTGGTTGTCTCTACAAATTCTCCTGGTCCCAAATTTTGTTCTTACCTGAGACTCTTCGTCTTCCAAAGGGGTCGGAGGCCTTTTCTGAGCTGGCTCATTATGACCAACAGAACTCAGTCTCTTCACACAAGTGGGCTTTGCTGTCAGAGATGAATAAAAGTTCAGTAAAGCTATGACATAAACTAATTATTTGACAATTTAACTTGGCAGTTTAGATTAATTTGAAATGATAAGATAATAAGTAAATAAGCACAAATTTAAAAAAGTTAAATTACAATATAGCCATGAAACCCATAGTCACCACTGGAAGTAGAGATGTCTTAATCTGATGCTAAATATCATATATCAAATCAACAACAATCCAGGCATATTTCAATGATCTGATTCCAATTTTCTATTTAGGTTTACTGTCCTGTATTTGAGGGAAATAAAAATCTGAGCACATTTTTCCTATCTTTATCTCCTTTCATGTGTTATTTTTGTGCACATATGTAACACAGAGATAAATAAGGAGAACGTCTCATCACGATCTCTCATTAAACCAAAGCAATGTTTCCACAATGACAAATTAATTATTAAACAAATCAGATATAAATCTAGAAACATGGTGATAATCCTCATTAGGTAGTAACAAGATTGGCATATTAGCAGTTACTATAAGATGAAGAGCCAGTAGCAACACTCTAAGCCCACTGCCCACTGTTGACTGACAGAAATCAGCAGTGAAATATCTCATCATGTCAGTTTAAGTGTCACATTATCCCATTTACATGTATTCCTCCTTTCATATCATATTAATACATTCAATTTATAAATGTGATCAATTTGAACCAAGACCTCTAGGAATATTGAATAGGCTAGATACATATTTGATGATTATATATTGAAGGCAAATATAAGTACAGGTATTAGCCAGTACCTAATAATAGAAAAGGTAATTGATAGGTACCAGGGCCAAAAACAAAAACCGACTGTGTCAGCAAATCGCTTGAAGTAACACGGAGTCAAAATCCAGCAGAATTCTGTTTACCAACCTTGAGACTTAATGAAGAAGTTGTAATACTGGGAGACATAGGTAATAATGCTGAGCCTGTCAGGCACTTTCATAGACACCATGTCTTCTGGGTCCAAGAGGGCTGGAATCCCCAGCTCTGTCTCAGCCACTTCAAATGCCTACAATGAGGAAAAGAGAAAACAAGCAGCTTAAGAGATGTAGGAAGGGTAGGAGTTAAGGGAAGATGTGTTACATTTGTGTATTTTTATGTCTGTTTATTTGTGCATATTAACTCTAAGGATGTTTGTATGTGTGATTGTATGTATATCTTATATGGTGTCCATTCTGTCAACTCTGCAATGTTACATGTATGTTTTTTCAAGTTTCTTCCATAGTTTGTGTAAATAATTTAAAATAAGACACAGAGGAACAGTAATGGTTAAGTTTACATGTGTAAGCAAAGGCAGTGATCAGAGTATTACAACTGTTATCACTTCATTCGTGTCTTAGATACTGATATTTTAAACATTGCCAAATTAAAACTATATTCATTGCCAATGTGTATTATTTAAAATCTATTTAATTTGGCTCCATGTAAACATGGACAGAGGACACAACATACACAGGACACTACAATGCCTTTGTTGCATGTGCCCAACAAATCAAGCAGCTCACCATTTCGTCCCAACCAGCAGATACTTGATGCTCTGATTAAACTACTTCTGTTGCCAAAACATTATTTGCTCATAATGTAACAAATAGTCCTTTGAAGATAACCATTACTCTAATGACAAATTTCACTAAACAACAAACAACAAATGAGACGGTGAGTAAAGTTACATAACGCAGATACAATTGTTGGCAGTTACACAGTATGGACATAATCCAGCTAAAAAATCCTGCACATGGACAAAGTGGAACCAAATTGAAACTAATCAAAATGCATTGCACTTTATCCTACAAAAAAACTGCTTTGCTGCCGAGTGGTTATTACCAGGTCTACCTGCTTTTCTCCAATTTACTGAAAATGTATTTTGAGTTAATCCGCTCTAGATTAATGACGTACTGCTGATTCACTAAAGAGGGTGAGGGTTGTAGTTCAAACCGGCATGCAATAATGAGTCATAGACTTTCAGAGTAATCTGTGTTACCCAACCTGCCTTTATGTCACTTACATTCACATGAAATTTTATTATAATGTGACTAACATTTAACCATTTAACTGATTAATGAAAACAATTTGTGACAGAAAGGCCAGAAGGGTAGACAAATACAAGAGTGTAAAATCTGACCCAGTAGCCCGTCGCAGGCTCTCTGTATTAACAGTCGTGTTAGATACTGTGACGTATTTGATTTATTTATAAAAATCCATATGACCTGTTTGTTTCTCTTGCTACCTCAAACTGACAGAAACAGGACAGAGCTGTCAAATCTTAACTCAGACAGAACATGCGGAGAGTCCCATTTTATCGCTCAGTGTTCTGTTGGCATACAAATAATGTGGGGAAAAAAATAGAACAAGAGAAATATGAAAAAAATTTGTATAGTATATACTCAATAATAAGGCTCAATAATTCTGTTGCTGAATGAAGCATACACTGTGGGTGATGCTGAGTGACAGAAAATAGTTAACTAACAAGATCTCATGCACCTTTCAAGATAAAACTGGTAATCATATGGTATCATACAACAACAGATCATAGCATAGCAGCATTTCATCCTTGTAACATATAGTTGTAAGATGCCTCACCAGTCGATTGTTTTCGTATACATTCTCTTTAGACAGCGAGCCGAAGTCTCTGAAATGACAAGAATATAAACAATGTTAATAAGAATGAATATACAGGTCGGTGTACATTTGTCGCCTGCAACAACTGTAGCTCATGGTATCTTTTAGGCCGGGGCTCTTAAAGGAGATCATACAGTAGTAACCAATAAAGCCACGATGATATATAACAATCCTGTATTGCTTGCTGACCTTGTCCTACTTATGCAAACCACTGAACCACTGAAATGCTATTATTAGCATGATAATGTGACAGAAATGGTTAGCTGTTAAGCTTCACAGCTAACAGAGCACACGACTGCTCCAAAGCCATACATAAATGACGCCTGATGTTAAAAACTGCCAGGACACAAGGAAAAAAGCAAGTGCACTAAACTGGAGTGATGGGCTGATAATTACAAGGCTCTGCTTTGAAATGCCTGAAGCAAGGAACTAAAGCCAGGCTCTCTCCAGTAAACATCCTGCAGTAAAACTAGAAAGATGTCTGAGGTGTTCTGGAATGAAAATTTGGTTGTGTGCATGCAATGAATAAACGTATGCTGACACCAGTGTATAGCAGTTAGGACAATAAAAAAATGTTGGGGGTGAAAAAAAAACCCTACAGTGACCCCGGTGAGAGCTTGTGGAGACCATTTGGAACTCTCAAGAAGGAAAAACCCTGTGAATAAGCTCTGTGTTGGAGGTACACAAAGTGACCTCTGTTCTCTCTAATCTAGTTCCCATGGTCACAAACACACAGAGCAGCAGCTCTAACACTAAGATCATGTCAAAACAAGTCCACTGTGTCAGATCTACCAACACTACCAGATGGACATGCGGAAACTTAGACAAATATTACCAAAACAGTTACTGGGGCAGTTTAGCTTAGCAGGAAAGACAGTGCCACTGGTCACTGACATGGATGATCGAGAGAAGTGTGTGTGATCTGAATCCGCCGTGACTCTGAGTCTCATTCTCAGGTTTATTTTAGGAAAGAGGACTGCTGACGAATAGTGTCTGAGTATAATGTATGTGTACTGTGTCCTAGGCACTTGAAAACCCATATGAAAACCTGATTAGCAAGAATAGCTGCAATATCTGGTTCAGTTAGACTGTGATCAAGTGTGCAGAATTAGGATTTAATTCTGTTGTGATAGTCAAAAAGGGAAATTTAAATTATAAATCAGTAGTTTTAGTAGTAGACGAAACAAAAATGCATTAAATAGACACATTTAGATAAAACTGCATTAAATAGACACATTTAAAAACAGAGAAGGCAATATAAAAACAAAGCAGATTTTGCGTTAATATGTTTAATATGCGTTAATATTTTTAATATGTTCCATTATAAAGTTTTAAAAGGTGCAGTTTGTAGACTGATAGCACTCTGCCATCCACTTTAGTTTACCAGGCCAAAGATGATTTCTTGAAATCATATCACACTAGCCTCTTCAACAAAGTGACATGAGTGACGGTGGGTCTTAGCTAAGCAAATTCAAATAAGGTAATTTGCTGTAATAATGGGTCTCCTCTGTGTTGGACAGTCTGATGTTTTCTCATGAGAATACACTGACAATAGACTGCAGGGCTACAATGGCCTGTTCCTGTAATAGAGCTAAATCCAGTTTGACAGCCAGAGGTCTCAGCTGAAGATTACCCTGACAAACTGTCTGTCTGGATCAGAGGGAGTTCGGCTTGGCCACTGCAGCTACACAGGAAGACATGCCGGGGTGCAAATTAAAGAGGAACGACTTATTAGCTGGGTGTTTAGGATTTTCCACTGTCACACCTTGGCTTTTCTTGCTTGACTGACTTCTCCTTCTGTGACTAGTCCATTAAATGTTTTTTCCTAGTACAATTCAAGCATAGTTTTTTACTCATAAGAATCTGGACCACCTAAGTGATGAAGAGCATGAGCAAGCTGCTTATTGTCAAAAATCATTCCATCGTGCCAAATTTCCTTCCAGGACCCAGGAAGAACATAACAGCATGTTTACTGTCAAACTGCAAATAACTGCATTTCTTTTGCATTTTTTTCTAAACAAATGATTCACTTATGTTAATAATATAGTTTGTAACAAGTATATGATCATTAAATAAGCATCCCCGTTGGATAACACATACTTTCCTCTTGCACTCTTCAACTGTAATCAAGTTATGAAAAGTAAAACCGTAAATCTGTGATTTTGGTCTCTACCAAAACAATGGGCAGTCAACACTTCCTCATCCTTTAAATATATACAAGTCATTTTATTCGCATTGATACTGCGGATGTGGCTTGTAGTGGCTTCTGTGCTGAGTGTGTAGGTGGAAAATGCAGAGAGGAGGGGGATGTTTTTGCACACAGGGCATGGCAAGTCAGTCTGAGTTAAGTCCAGCACACTGGCCTCTCACTCACTGTACAGTGCTCACATGAATATTATCACTGGTGATTTAAGCAAAGATAATATAAAAAGAAAACTTATTAAACATTGAAAACAGTGTTGGGGCCATAATAGCCATGTTCATTGCACATGCAAGTATATAGAAGAAACATATTTAGCCTTGTTAATACGAGGTTTGGATTGAGAGGCTTTCCTCTTGCAAGTATTCTCAAAAAAGAGCAACTTGTATTTTTGTGAATATGGGCCTTACATAAACCCAGTCCTCATAAATCTGCTCACATATTGATTTAAAGCAAAGATGGTTTCACGACTATGCTATCTAGTTTGCTGTGCATTTATCTGATTACTAAGTTTTGCACTGTGGTCTGGATTTAAGGTAAAGGGAATCACCAGCCTATCAAAGATGTGCCCACCTACTAATGGATCAAGCTGCTGTGTTCAAATCCAGCTTGTCAAATTAGCTATTCACCGTTTATTCGAGCTACTTTCTAGCTGTCTATTTACTTGCTACCATCTGTCTATGCTACTTAGTAAAAGGATACTTACATCAAATCGGGTCTGTAACGATGTATTATGGCACAAAATGCCAGACCGTCCCGAAAGGACGTTGACATGTCCTTTATTTCCACATCGTTGTAATTTTGACACTGTATCCGACACCACTCCTGGAGAGCCTTGAGAGATCCCATCATACTATTTCATAGCAATCCGAATATTCCTGCCAACAAAGTCGATGCTCTAGAAACAGGCGTGAGAGCACACAATGCAAAGTCTTTTCTACAGTCGCAGACGAGTCATCGACTGGGTCTTAGCGTAGAGGCGACAGACAGGCAACACCCGATGTGGTGGTAACTTACGTTACATTCATTAACAGCCAGTGAGCCACGTTAAAAGACTAGCCCGGCTTGCTATCTAGATTTTAGCTGACTTTTGCAACAGTATCGCATGGTGTCGGCACTGTCCGATAGCAAATAGTTACCACAGCTGAAACTTTGATCCCCGGGCTAGTCGCGGCTGATATCCGGAGATGATAACGGTAACGTTAGCTTGCCAACAAAGTTCTTCATTTAAGTTAGCCAACTTAGCTAACTTGCTACGGTATCCTCCTGGGAGCTCTGGTCAGCAGTTTGCAGGGTTTGCTTCTTTTTGTTGAGCACCGGCACAATAGAGAGTCTCCTCCACAGTTTCGATCGATGATCCAGTTTGATGCGACACAGAGGTGATAGGTTTGTCTTTGAGGTTAAAAACAACACGATTTTTTTTTTGGTGATGCAGTGACTGCGGCGGCTGTTAAAACACCGAATAATAAAGTCTGTATCGCGCGCTACTCATGACGCCTTCGTTGTAAAAACAAATGTAACCTAGACGGCGAAAAACACATCCCGAACATCTGAAATTGAAAAAAGCCGCTCAGCACCACCGACTAGACATCCCAGTCGCAATGATTGAATATCTGGCAGACCTCCCTGCTGCAAACCGACTGTCTCCTCACTGTTTCTCCTCTCGCCCAACTGAGGGAGCTACAGAGCCGGTGCCATCACGGCAGTTGACGCGAGATGTTACAAGTATCACGCGATAGTGACCACTTTTTAAGAATTCCCGAAAGATGGCGGCGGCGCCTCCAGATGAGGCTACCCTGCAGTCTCGCATCAGTAAGTCATCATACATTACAATATTACATTAAATTTCAACGTAAACCTGCGAAAGAAGCACTGTTTAGGGATAGGTACACGCTTTGGATTTTCTACCGTCGTTCACAGTAATCTTTGGGGCAACGTTTTTTTTTTTTTTTTAGTCGAGAGATCGAATGTAATCAAATCAAGGTGCAATTGACGACGAGACAACAATCTGTCAGATAAGGAATCGTCTTGCATTTTGACTTTAAGTATAAGTTGCTGTTAACACCTTAAGATTACTGACACAGACGTGGCATTTAAATGTAAGAATTCAGGCAATGTCTAGTTAAATGCTAACAAAACCAAGTAGCTAGTTAGCTGCTGACTGTTTCCTGACACCAGCCGGTTGAACGAACCCCAAACCAGGAACCGTCGAGTCTCATGTGACCGATAGCTACATTGTCATTTGCAAAAACACTCCAAAACAGAGAAGTGGCTTGCAAAAGAGGGTACAGTTGCTGGCATTTAGTCAGACAAAATGAGATTAATGTCTCAGCTGTACTCCTGTCAATCCTACCTACTTGAATGGTTGATGTCACAATTGAGAGGTTGGACAGACTTTGCTAGTCTATACAGAACAACGTTAAATAAAAAGTGTCCAAAGGCTCATGATTTGTTGTGTTTGTAATGTCAGTTTTAAAGTTTTTATCAGGCAGATACAGAATTCTTTAATAATGTGTATACATTTTTACACAGACGGGGCCACAAACCCTCTGAATAAGGAGACTGACTGGGACAGTATCAAGGGATTTTGTGATCAGCTCAACAATGAACCAGAAGGGTGAGAAGAAGATGATGATAATGAATATCACACCTTTTCAGTGCAGCTGTGGAATGTAACAAAGCTCAGATATTAATCAGTGCTATTGCTGCTGTCACTCAAGTCATGTCTGGCTTTCATCAGCTGTTTCACAGCTGTTCATAAAGCATTTCTCATTTTCACCTCTTTTTTGTTTTTTACTTCAGTAATACACCAGTCAGCCACAACTTTAATTCCATGTGGTGGTTTAGAACACTTTTATATAAGTATATAAATGTTGATGTTTTATTGTGGCTTTACCACCTTACAGCACATAAAGTGGTTCAGCTCCACCTTTACCAACTGTGATTATATTTTTATTAAGCACTGTACATGTTTTGCTATTATTACTAGTATTACCAGTATTATTTAAACTATATTTTTTCTTAGTGGAGTACTACTACTTGTGTACTATAGGTACAATGTAGATAAGCTGTTAAGTACATTTACTTGAGTAAAAGATTTGAAGTGGCACATGTAGTGGAACGTTTTGACAATTTCTTTTTTTGTTGTTGTTGTTTTTGTTTGCGCTTTTAATTGAGCATTGTGTATTTTTAGCAAGATGGCACACAGTTTATCACACTATGCTGTTATATTGGGCTGTGCAGCTGCAGAATGCTCAAAATGCTCATGCTGGCCCTTGACCTCCATGATATTATTACCACCAGTGTTGATGTTGTTGCTGACTAGTGTATTTTGTTACAGATTTTACAAGAATGTTTGTACAAGGTGTTTGTATAGCATATTTTATGTTTCATATTCATATTTCTTTTTGTTTACATCAATTTGTGAATATTCTTTTGTGTGTTTTATTGGACAAAAGAAGAAATGACATTCTTAGAAATCGTGATTGGCATTTTTTCAAACAATTTCTTGACCTTTCTAGATAAAATCACCTTGTAATAGGAGTTTAATGGATAGCAAAAATAACTCAGCCTTACAACCAGGTAATTAAGTATAAAGTTGACTTTCAGAGTACACAGCACAAAACCCTCTACATATTGTAACATTGTGTGTATCTGAGAGAGAGAGAGACAAAGAGAGGAATTGGGTTTAAAGTGGTGTTGGTGTTGTTTTTTTTCTCCCTCAACTCTCATTAGTCCCCAACTTGCAACCAGGCTTCTGTCTCACAAAATCCAGTCTCCTCAGGAGTGGGAGGCTATGCAGGCACTTACAGTAAGTGTAAATGACCCGGAAGATGTCTGCTTGTTTGCACAAATGTAAAACTAACAAATGCTAAATAATTCCCAGGTTCTTGAGACATGCATGCAGAACTGTGGGAAGCGATTTCACAGTGAAGTGGGAAAGTTTCGCTTTCTCAATGAGCTCATCAAGGTGGTTTCACCCAAGGTAATGTCTTTTATCCTTTATGCTGTCATACCAGTTTGGCTACACTCTATCTGTCGTTTTATGACTTCTTTTTATGTGAGTTTACTACCTAATGAAAATAATTATATCCTGCATTACACTGCATAGTCCTAAGAGAAAATCTGGTGAAAAACCCGGAAAATATATGTTGTATTTAAGCTTTCAGTCTGTTGGATGGAGTCAGGTAGTTTCTGACCATGAGAATAATTATGTACATACATGTCTATGTATCACAAAAAGCCTTTGTGCTAAATTTACTAATTTAAAAGAATAATTGTTACTAACCTCTCTCCCTGCAGTATTTGGGTGCCCGAGCTCCAGAGCCAGTGAAGAAGAAGGTTTTAGAAATCATGTACAGCTGGACGGTGAGGCTGCCAGATGAGACCAAGATAGCAGAAGCCTATCAGATGCTGAAAAAACAGGGTGGGGGCTCCACAAGAGTGAGAACGTATATAACCATCAATTCAGTTCAGAGTGTTTTAGCAGCTTGTTCTCTTTATGATTACAGTGCTAGTCTGATGCATTCTACCATAAATTAATAACATCATGACTAATTAATGTGTGCTTTACCTTTTGTATGTTTGTTTGTTTTTTGTTTTTTTTTAAGTGCTCATACTTTTACATATTTTGTATGATGTTTGCAGATGACATTGTGATTTGTAGTAAGAGAAGGGAGCAGGTGAAGGAAGATCTATTAAGGTGGAGGGCTGCTCTGGAAAACAGAGAAATGAAGCTTAGCCATAGTTCATGAGCCACAGCTCATGTTAGATGTTTTGGAGATAAAGTCAGAGAGGCCAGATTGAGGTGGTTTTGGACATGTTCAGAGGAGAGACTGTGAATATATCGGTAGAATGATGCTGAGGTTGGAGCTGCCAGGTAGGAGGTCTAGAGGAAGACCAAAGAGGAGATTTGTGGATGTAGTGAGAGAGTACATGAAGTTAGTTGGTGTGAGAGAAGAGGATGCAGAGGACAGGGTTAGATGGAGGCACATGATTCACTGTAGTGACCCCTGAATGGGAACAGCTGAAAAGAAAAGAAGACTTATTTTGGTTCCCATTATTTTTTTAGTCTTAACATATCATGTTCTGTACAAAGTACTTTCAGTTCTTCTTTTTATAACGATGAGCCACAAGCATGGTTTGCTGAAAGTATTTCAGGTTACTAGAGTTGATCCAAAACTTCTGTAGGGTTTTGTATATTCCATATCTGTACTGTATTAGTTTGTGGTGTCTGTATAGTTTCGATATAGATTTAAATTTAATCAAATGACTTTTTTCAATTATTTTAATAATTACTGCACGTTGCAATTCTGGCAGAATACAGTGTAAACAGTGTAAACCAAATAGGAGCTGTGCAGTTGTATTCCTACAGGAGTAAGTTGGTGTAAATGCTCTCTTTCAGGCATTGTCAAGCAGGATCCAATACTTCCTGATGAAAAACCCCTACCACCCCCTCCACCCAGAGCTAAAAGTGCGGTATTTGAGGATGAGGAGAAATCCAAGGTAGGATGTATAAATCGCACTACCACATAGGATCCCAAAAAGAATGACTTATAACAATACTTATCTATGAAAATCAAATCCTCCAGGGAAAGTTATTTACTACACTGTTTAAAATCCATTTCTGGCCTGTCCTGTTTTTGTAGATGCTGTCTCGCTTACTGAACAGTACCCACCCAGAAGATCTCAGAGCAGCTAACAAACTCATTAAGGAAATGGTCCAGGAGGTGAGTCATTTGTTTTGTTAACCAAATAAGTTCTGCAACATGTGGTTTCAACAGGATGCATTTGTATAAAGTAAAAGTAAAAAAGACAAAGGTTACACATCTGGTGGTGTAGCATGAACATATTATTGCAAGAAAACAAACGTCCAAAGTCTAAAAGGGCAGTCTTGCAATACATTCTTCATAAAGTGATAATATTACAATTTTGTGTATTATTTCTTGGCCTTGGAAAAAAAAAAACTAGAGTTGTTCCCAAAGTCAAAAACATTAATGAGCATGATTTGAAATTGTGAGATTCATAGTTGCAACATTTCATAGTTGCAACATACGAAGAAATCAATTGCAGTTACGCTATTTATGTTATATACCCAAATTACCCCTCCTATTGTCGCACACTCTGTCAAAGAGAAAAAAAAGCACATTTTTTTTAGATTATTTTTATAAATCCTGGGTCCAGTGACATCCTGTCAGTCTTCTTCCTAGGACCAAAAGCGTGTGGAGAAGGTTTCAAAGCGAGTGAACGCAATCCAAGAGGTGAAAGAGAGTGTCAGCCTGCTGAGCCAGATGCTGGAGGGTTACAGCAAGGAGAGCTGCTCCCAGAGCAACCAGGAGCTCATTAAGGTTAGTAGTACAGTCTCATAGTTCTGTTGTTAACGCTCACAAAACTTTTAATAAATTTTTTTTGGATGTTTTTATTTGCAGGATCTTTATCAGCGCTGTGAAAAGATGAGGCCTACATTGTTCCGGTTAGCGAGCGATACAGAGGATAGCGACGAAGCCTTAGGTAAGTGTATTGATGTCATGTCAATGCAGTATGTTATATTTTATGAAGCCAGAAAAAAAATATTATGAAATGTGTTTTTGTGTGTGTGTGTGTGTGTGTGTGTGTGTGTGTGTTTATTGCAAGACCAAAAAAAATCATTTTGGTTTTGCTCATTATTTAATTAATTAATTTTCTGCTTACAGCGGATATTTTACAGGCCAATGACAGCTTGACACAGGTCATCAATCAGTATAGGCAGATGGTAAAGGGAGAAGAGGTGACAAAAGATGGCTTAATCACATCCTCCCAATCAGGTAGGTGCTTCTGTTTCAAGGTCACTGCTTGACCAAATGTCTCTGTGAACTACTGTATCAGATCATAAATGGGTGTTCTCTTTTCAAATTAGGCAACAATACTTCAGTTTTAGTAGACCTGATGGGACTTAATGCATCGGCTAACACTTACCCATCCAATCCAGAGCCCTCCGATCTACAGACCCTGACTCAGAACATGGGCATAAGCCTTTTAGATGATGAGCTCATGTCTTTGGGTAAGTACTGATGAATCTGGTTTTAAAATGTGGGAACATTTTCAAAAAGCTTACACGATTGAAGCCAGGAGTATAAACTGGCTGTAGTCTGCAAAAAACAAATGCACCTAATTTCGTCTAGCATCCTGGTGGTTGGACGGAAAACCAGAACACAGTTGGCGTAATCCCAACAAAGCCAGCCCCATTTGTTATCATTTAGCCGAACATCTCACAAACTCTGGCATAAAAATTATTCTCCATTTGGAAAATGTAAAATTTGTATTACATTGTACTTAGTATAACCCTGAAAACTGGATTTTAAATTTAATTAACCTTTTGTTGTTTCTGTTTTCTAGGGCTGAATGTTACGGAAAACAGCCACTCCCAGACCACCTTTCAGGTGCCAGTTACATAGTAATTGTGTTCATGTTCATAGTTCCATATTAATAGAATGTGAAAGTTTTTACTTTGGCACCACCCAATATTTTTGCTACTAATAATTTGGTATAAGCGCATAAATCCTACAAACTGGAGCTTTCTACAACTTGTGCTCCCATATCTGGTATTAAAAAATAAACTTTAACTCTTTTTAATGTTTTGTCAGTCTGCTGATGGCATGGAATCGTTTGTTGCATCAGTGCCAGCTGCAGTGTTACAACCAGCTGTTGTTCAAACAGAGCACACTCCACCAGCAGGTGGCTCCTGTGCTCCTCCTAAAGCCATGGAAGAGCTGGACTTGCTGGGGAAGACACTGTTACAACAGTCTCTACCTCCAAAAAGCCAGCAGGTGAAATGGTAAGTGAAATGAGATGTTGAAGATGTGCATGGAATAAATCCACTAACTTTTCATCCACCCAAAGTGTAATATAATACATAGTAGTAGCACTTGTTCAGGGGATGTATGTGTTTAATATTTTATCTTTGGTGCGCATCCAATTACCATGTAACTTGTCTTCTCGGTGCAGGGATAAACTCCAGCCTCAATCCAAAGTCCCTTTAAGAGAGCTTCAGACTAAGTCTAGCAACATTTCTAGACCTGCTCCAAGTACGGCAATCCAGCCCGACACCCTCCTCCTCACCAATCTCAATCTTGCTGCTGAAAAAGGCTCATTTCCCACTGACCCCTGTGAAAACATCTCCTTGTCTGATGTTACTGTGCCCCTGGAATCAATCAAACCTAGTAAGCACAAGCAGCAGCTCCAGACCCAACAATGACATTGGTTGTAGTTACAGACACAGTTTTCTCTTTTATTTCTCTATATCATATTGTGTTTTGGTTTTCTCTTTGCATCTCTTCATATATTTCAGGCAGCTTATTACCAGTGACTGTATTTGACAAACACAGCCTCCGAGTTTTATTTACCTTTGCTTGCGAGTGTCCACCATCACGGCCTGATGTGCTGGTAGTAATTATCTCCATGTTGTCCTCGGCCCCTGTTCCTGTTACCAACATCCGCTTTCAGGCAGCTGTACCCAAGGTGGGTTCGTGTTATCTATTGCTATCTACTGCTACTGCTATCTATGCTCATGACATTTTTAACATAAAATCAATTCAAAACTATATTAAATTATTTGCATGTTTATCTTTCTGGTATGTTTTTTTTTTTTTTTTCTTCATGTGTGATTGGGTGTATGTTAGGTCATGAAAGTAAAGTTGCAGCCTCCTTCTAGCACTGAACTCCCACCCTTCAATCCCATCCTGCCTCCAGCTGCCATCATACAGATTCTGCTACTCGCTAACCCTCAGAAGGTAGCCTTCACTTGTCACATGAATAAATGAAATCTCACTTTATAAAAGTAATTTGATGAAATAATTTAAAAAATCCAACTTTATTTAAAAAAAATACATTTGGAAGCATCTGTAAATTAATTGAGTGCATTGAAATGTATCCCGGTCCCAGTGAATTGGTCTGTGTATGCATTTTATTTTATACTTTTTAAAACTGCAAAAAAGTACTACTAAAAGTACTACTAGCACAATAGAATTCTGTTTTATGAGCAGTTCCCATGTTTTGTTGTATCTTGCCCAAGACAACATAGTTAAATAATATATCTTAATATATCACTGATTGACAGTTGCAGTAATACACGAAACAAATGTAGCAATGCATCATCAATGATGACAAAGAGGATAACTAGCAGACAAATATAGATGTAAACTATGCAAGAAAAAAAATGTAAAACCTTTTTCTTTTTTTTCCCCGTGTTATAGGAAAAGGTACGTTTGCGATACAAATTAACATTCAACTTGGGCGACAAATCTCATGATGAATCTGGTGACGTTGACCAGTTCCCTCCTCCAAACACTTGGGGGAACCTTTAGTGAGAAGGACCACCCTCCTGTCGTCGGATCTGCTGCTTCATTTACATTTATGTCGAAAGTTGCCCCTCAGTGGCAGTGGCAAAACAGCCTCTTTACACTTCAGTGGTTTCTGGTTTGGTAACACAAACTGACATGAGACCAGTTGTGGGAACCAGCTTGGACCGTGTGCCTTCCTTCACAGCTTTCCTGTCCTTATTAGATTACCTCCCTGTGTTTTGTAGTCACTTTTTTCCTTCAACACTCACTCCAACACACTCATGCAAAGCAACCTGTCAAATACATTGCTTCAAAGTAGTGATTTTTGGGGAAAAATGTTGAGCCTCCCTGAAAATTCAATGTGTGTTTGTCTAAATTTTTTTTCCCTGCTAGTCCCATTTCATATGAATTACATGATACAGCTGGTGTCTGACATTTTTTTTTTTTTTTAACACACACTTAATCTAAGCAAGTATCTCATGCATTCCTATCTTGGGATTCAAGTATTGTGACATTTTGCATGTCTAGTGTTTCTTTTGAGTACAACACGTGAGGCTGCAAAAAAATCAGGATTTTCTTTCAGTTCACCAGTAGTTTCTCTGTAAAGTGCTTAAAGCAATATGTGAAAAGTGCTACAATCTTACCAAAAGCCAAAAACCCACTTTATTTAAACTGATGTTGAATGGATGCCATTTTACTTGATTACTTATCAGATTTGAAATGATTTACTATCCAGTGATGGTCCAAATACAGAAATCATTACACACTTTTGACCCTATGTAGACAGTTCATTGTGAAACAATTAAACAAATATTGTTGTAAGAGTAAACAAATAGAGTGAACCACATTATGCAGGGCGCGTACGTGATTAATTGGTGTATGTTTTGTTTTGGAAAAATTGGTGGTGTGTGTACATAAGCTGTGACAGTAGGCCCGTTTCACAGCAGACATTTTGATTTGTCATATTAGGAAAAAAGCACAGGTGTTCTAACGGTGATCCTGTTTGATGGTGATGGTGAATAAGCGCAAGTCTAGAATTTTAGTAGCTAAATGAAATATAGCAATTTGTAATTTCTACCATTTATGTCTGTGCTTTTTCTATTATGACATGTAAAAAAATGCCTTTAACTATGAAGGAAGGGCGCTAAATCTGAGCGCCTTTAAAATATAAACTTTTTATTTCTGCACTTTTCTTTGTTTTCAAGAGATTGGGATCATTGAATTACATGGGATCTTGATATGGAGATTTGTCACACAACCAGATCTTCCACGCACTTTTTTTTTTTTTTTTTAAATTTGCACAGGACACCATTCCCTTTCAGTGTGTAGTCTTTTCTTATTTGCTGCCTTGCTACTGTTGATTGACCCAAAGAGGGACATGTGAAGTCCTGAGTTGACGTGACTGACGTCGTTTGATTCTACCACATGTGCCTGACATAAAACGTTTACTTTTCTTTTGCTAAATATGTATGTATCTATGTATGTATACAAATGACCAGTTTGATCTCTGCTTCTTTTTTCACTTTTATTTTCTTAGTTGGAAAAGAGTTTGTGAAACAAATAACAAATCCAATGTTACATAATCATCCTTAAATTCACAGGAGCACAGGTCTGTGATCACTTACTAGAGTCATAAAAATGAAAACACATTTTGAGGAAGATTAACTTCACTAAATGTGCAACTCCAAATCTGTGTAGCTACTGTAGATTCAGCTAAGGATCATTAGGAATCAATTTAAGAATTACCCACAGAATAAACATGATTAATTTATTAACTCTCTTCAAACCAAACATTAAACTTGATGTATTACGGCAGATTAAGCTGGTCAGCATACAGTGCTATTACCATTTGTATAGGCTATTTCATCTGAATGTGATCTAAGCTTTTTGTCATTTGATACAGTTGCACTTCTAAATTGTGTAGGGTGAAAAAGCAATAATCACACAAAATAGTAGTAACACCCTTTCATTGCTCAAGCAGAATGTCAATTATTGATTTTGCTCCCAGCATGCTTTGTTGTAAACTATGCATTGGAGAAGTTTGAGAACAAACTCTGTGTAAAGTAGCACATTCTGTGACTGGAAGAGTATTAATCAGTGGATATTCAAATTAATCGAGGTCAAAGGTTTTGAGCAAGTTGTCTGCGATTTGCCCATCCTATCTGCACTTATTAAAGTGAAACACAATGTACCAACTGCATTTTCCAGAATCAGGAAAATGCAAAGCATGAGCCATTTCATGTCTGGGTTGAATATTCATTGAGATATGCTCACAGCAATGGTACAAAGTCTTCTGCTTCCCATTCAATGACCTGTATATTTAGATTTGAGAGGTCACTACTGCAGTAAGCCACTTCAGCTTCAGAATGTAAAAGACTGGACCATCCATATGAACTACGTTTGGACAGTAACCCAAACTATTTGTCAGTTAAACTGGAACCAGATTTTTTTTTTTTATTAATTCTAGACATCAAGATGTTTCAGCAACTAGAACAGTGTGAGAGAAAAGGCCTATCTAGGAATATTTCTGAGGGAGGGAAACTGTCTTTTCCTAAGTGTTCATGTCATTTTATGCCATTGTGTATGTTTACCAGTGCAGTCAACGTATGTACATAGTGCTGGATACAAATTCAGAATGTACTGCAAATGTGTATTTAAGGCAAATAAAGTGATTTGTATAGGGGAATGTCTAAATAATTTGAAAAAATTGTAGCTTTGAATCATTCATTTAATAAGAAATTCTTCAGTAGAAAGTAGATAAAAGAAAACAATCTGCAATTTAGTCAATGATTTTCATGAGAATTTTGCTGCATTAACTGTTCTGACTGAATGTTTGAGTTAAAAGTTCCATAATCAGTTCTAACATGCTACAGGAAAAGAAAAAAATTAAACAGTATGCAAGAAAATCATTTTTCGAAATCTTCACATGGTGGCTCCATGGTATTAAAACAAGAATAATTATAAATGTAGATGCATTTTGAATAACAAACCAAATACAATACTTAAAGTCTAAAGACAGTCAGAGGTTAAGTTTTAATAGGACAGAGTTGAATGATGTGGTGGAAGCCAGTAATAAGGCAACATACAAAGCTAGAGCAAGACATGACTGGAATGTGATGGTATCCATGATAAACCACTTCAAAACCGCTAAACACTGAGGCCTCAGTATATTCTAGTTTTCATTCTATCCAAACAAATTATACAGTCTAAACTAGTGAGGGGACAACAGCTAAAAAAATCTACCATGGTAGTGTTTGACAAAAACGTGTTCCTCCATTGTACATGACTGAGAGCAACTGTATGAGAAGTGGGTGACAATATACATTGAAAAAATACTGAAGGGTAAAACATCCCATTTCTTTTTTGCATAGGAAAATTTCAAATTCACACCATGGTTTTAATAAAAGGTACATACCAGAGATAATACCAAACCTCCTCTGATAAATGCCTTTGTTGAATAAAATAGTTAGGCTGTGAGCACACTAAGTAGAACACATTAACTCTGTGCTTCTTTCTTGTAGTTCTATTTCCGAGGTGGAGGGCCTTGGGGAGGAGGGGGCGGAGAGGTAAAAGGATAGGGTGGTTGCCCCATGAAGCCCAAGAGTGGGGGCTGGGGTGGAACAAACTGCTGTGCCATCAGGGGCTGTGGCCCCCCTGAAGGTGGAGGAGGAGGAGGCTGAACAAACTGACCCTGTGGTTGGCCTGACTGATCCTGAACACCCCCACTGCCACTAGACTGGCTGCCACTGCGAGAGTTGTAGCCCCCGCTGCTGCTGTAGCTCTGGTACTGATCTGAACCAGAGCTGTAGTTGTTTCTGTGATCCTGACTTCTGTCCCTGTATGAAGAAGAGGATGTGGACCGGTCTCCATCACGGCTGTTGCGGCTGTCACGGCTGAAGCCACTGCGGCCGTCTTTGCTTCCTCCACCTCCACCAGAGCGCATGCGCCGATCACACTCGTCTTGGTACATCAGGTTTGGGTTGTTAGAGCTGCTGCCACGGTAACGCATTCTGCCACCTGTAACAAACAACAAATGTAAAATGTAAGAAATATTTAAACTGCAGATCCCCTGAAAAATGTTCCTCTTTCCTTGTACTGTGATACAGTCATAGGTTAAGTTGAAAACCTTAAGAACTCCCTCTTACCACCTCCTCCACCGCGGCCTGAGTCCACGAGCTGAAGCAGTTTAGGGTTTATGGCCTGCCGGGCTTCTTCCAACACCCGGACAAGGTCACGTGCCTGCCGCAGGTTCCCTGGGGTGAAGAAGGTGTAAGCAGTGCCCTTGTTGGTACTGCGGGCTGTACGTCCAATACGATGGACGTAATCCTCAGAGGAACTGGGATAGTCATAGTTGATCACAAACTTGATGTCTTCCACATCTTTTGGATAAAGAATGATTGGTTTTACAGCATGGGGAAAGGAAAAGGATGATAATCTCAAGAAGGGAAAAGGTTTCTGGAGAAAACATTGATCACTTTTACTCTTATACTGTTATATAAATACATTCTAATTGTGTTTTCACTTTGTACTGTAAAGAAGATACTGTTTATATTAGATTAGGAATAAAGATCTGAATAAACTTACCTGCGTTATCAGACACCATGCAAAAAATCCACATATCCAAGGTTTTATTTCAGTGTAAAACCTTTATAACTCATTTAAATCAAATACAGTTAATACCGAACTTGATTTCAGAGTTTCGTGCTCATTTCATATTTAGGGAGCATGATGCTGACGTGAAGAAACCACGTTTAGGTTGTAATGTTCACACCAAGCGGATTACTGGTCAAAATGTGTGAACGCAAGGAGTCTGTTTCTCATTACAGAAGACGTGGGGCTCTGACAGCACTGCTGACTAACAAGTCTCCATTTTCCCCTCCATCGTGGCAGAGGGAAACCCCTTCATTGACCAAAACGTAACAAAATAAGGTGTGCCAGGATAAAACTATGCTATACTCTGACTACAATATGAACAGGATAGAAGTACCTGAATATATAATGAGCTCATGAAGGAGTTAGGAGAAAGGGGCGGTGCGGTACTTACCCCCTTCATGTTGTTTCTACAAAGGTAGCCAGTCCCCCCTGATCAGTTCTGGTTCATTGTGAGGAACTGAGGGGGAGGGAGACAGGATTCATCCCTCACCTTCTGCGCACACCAGCAACGTCAGACGGGAGCAGAACCGTTTAACCTCATGAGACACACACACAACGACTGGTTCTCTTGCTCTCTCGCTGCATTGCAGGACCATCCTCAGACCCTGGCCAGGACTGGATCCAGACGAGCCCGTCTAATTCTCTCTCCCCTGTCTGTCTGCTTTTTGGGACGCACCGATGGGCAGACATACAGGTACCTCAGGCTGCTCCCAAGGAAGGCTCGTTGGATTTTCAAAGTCTGACAATACTGGGCAGGGGGGATCTTAGTTACCCAAGATGAATAAGAGGGGCTTTAATCCTTCTAAAACTAACTGAGCTTCTACTTTAACGTGACTGAGGGGGGCAGTGACAGCAGCACAGACTGTTACAGCTGCCATGTGCTGCCAAACCCTGAGAGGAGAAGAGGGGAGAAAAGAACAATACGGTCATAGGAATTTTGGCAAGTCAAAGACACTCCACTTATCCCCCCTTCTCAAATTTGTCTAATGAGATGTCAGACTATTCATCTTTGTCTTCTGATGTAGCTAATGAAATGAGGCAATTCAGCTGTCACTGTTCTATTTAAATATATCTGCAAAACAGAAAGATATACCATTTTGCAGAATGATATCAATGGAATAAAACTACATAATGTATTATTTTACACGTGAAGAAAGGTGTAATGTAACAACATCTACAGTGAATTTGCACTGACACCATTAAGGAGACATAAGAAAGGTGCGCAGGAGTATCTGTCCCACACAGCCCTCTGTTCAGGCAGTGTGCCAAAGAGCCCCGGTTGAAGGAAGCTTTTTTACTGCAGTAACAAGAAACAGACAATAAACCCAGTGGACCAGAAGGCCCGCAGCCTCCATCTTGGACGTAATCATTTTTTAAATAAGGGGTCCTTCAATATACAGTGTGGATATTATTACACAAAACTACTATAACTTCTGTGTGTTTTCACATTTTGGGTAAAAGCATTGCCACATATTATGGAAACCCCCTAATGTGAAATGAATATATAAATAAAATTCACAATGGCACCTGAAAATAATTAAGAACATTCTGTAAGAATTAATTCATTAATTATTGATTTATATGTGTCATGTATAAATTATACACTAATAAAATGTTTTTTCAAGTCTGCCTTTATAGAATACATAACTACTGGTCAAGTCTAGTTGTATTTAAACACATTGTGACTATTTAACTACTGTTATAATAATATCTACAATATACTATTATTTACAGAAAAATGATTACAGGTAAAATGCAGAAACGAGACAATAATATGCAGCATCAACTGCACATGTGAGGAGACATACCCAGACCACGAGAGGCAACATCTGTAGCAATCAGTATAGGAGCTTTGCCACTTCGAAACTCTGTCGAATTAAAAAAAAAAAACATCAGTTTGGATAAAGTGCTACTAAATTTTGAGAGCTTCTCAGTTTGTACGTAAGCATTTGAGTGCAAACCGACATGGATGTGCAAGAGCAAAGTCAAACCTGAGCTCAAAGGTTTTGGCATTGATACACACACCATTAATAATTTAAAAATAAAACTGGCATCCAAGAGCTGAACGAGTAGCTTTAAAAGTAATACCTTTTATGGATGTGAAAATAAACGATTTTAATATTTTATGTCGTTCAATGGCCCTTCACCCATGACAGATGAAAGCCGGTTAAAGTGAGAAAATTATCTACAACCAGGAAAAGGAAGTGATAGGATAGTATTTGAAGTATTCTTGCCTGTAAGTACCCAGTCTCTTTCTGGCTGGCTCTTGTCTCCATGAATGCACATTGCTGGCCATCTAGAAAACACAAAACCAATTTCAAGTGACAAGAGTAGTGAACTGTGAATACATTCTATCAAGTATCTGCATAATTCATATTGGAACTACTGCCAAAAGACTTAACTCCTCACCCGTCCCGTCTCATTCTCCTTGTAAGATCATCACAACGCTTCTTGGTCTCCACAAAGATGATGGTTTTGTTTTCCTTTTCAGCCATAATTTCCTCCATCAGCTGAATAAGCCTGTAGACAGACATCAATAATACCGCTCTCAATTTCAACTATGGCAGAAATTAAACTAACTAAACGCAGAATTATACTTCTTCCTCGATACATCTAAACGTTGATGCAGACTTACTCAGAGAAGGGAATTATAGTACTTCACATGGGATGCAAACTATTTGCTAAATGAAAACTGAAATAGTTTCACAATTTCACAAATATTCATAGGTTTATTCAATAACAACAAAGGACAGGACATTGTAGATCTCTATCAAATACATGACATCCTCATCTGACTGCAGAAAACAAGGTAACTCCAGAGGCTTCACAGACTTCATCTTGTCATTGTAATTTTGTGCTTTCTATATTTGTGAAGTTCAGTTCAGTAGACCAAGCATCAACAGACAAGTATCAGTTCATGTTATAACACTAGTATAGCAGTTGGTGTTGATGGTAAAAATATAGTGTAATTTGAGGTCAGATATTTTCCCGCTTGGTATCCTTACTTGTGATCCTTTTCAGTCTCAATGCAGACATCAACAATCTGCAAGATGTTGTGGTTAGCACTGAGCTCAAGAGCGCCAATATTAATCTGGATGTAGTCCCTCAGGAAGTCCTCAGCAAGCTGCCGAACCTCCTTCGGCCAGGTTGCACTCCACATCAGGGTTTGTCTGTCAGGCTGAGTGACAAATAAAGAGAAAATGTACACGGAATTTAACAGCAAACACTTAATCAATAAATAAAGATAATCTGTTTAAATGTCATAGTGATGGTAACCAAGCCATTGTCCTACCCTTATTTGTTCAACTATCTTGCGAATCTGTGGCTCAAACCCCATATCCAGCATGCGATCGGCCTCATCCAAAACTAGGTAGGTGCAGCGCCGCAGGTTAGTCTTCCCTGACTCTAAGAAGTCAATGAGGCGACCAGGTGTGGCGATGCAGATCTCAACACCTACAAGCATATAAAACCAGCAGGTCAAAAAAAAACTATTAGGTGCTGAGGAAGAATATTTCACTCAATGAGAATTGTACACAGTTGTTGGTTCATGTACAAAACTTTATGTGTGAGCAGTCCAACAATTATTGTATTAACATATGGACCCACATTACATTAAAATGCAGTGAGTTGAAAAACCAAGTAGCAGCTGTGGAAGCGAAACATCACAGTCAGCTCTAGACTGGTGTGTAGATCATTTACATATGTGCAGATACATCTGTTTTTATCAGTGAATAAACATATTTTATTTGAACAATATGGGAATAACACAGCCACCAGCAATAAGAGACATTTTCCAAGTCACTTAAGTTCACCACATCAAATTTGAGAATCAAAAAATGCATACACACCCCTCTCGAGATCTCGAATCTGTGGTCCTTTTGGTGCCCCACCATACACACAGGTGCTTTTGATACGGGAAGACTTGCCATAGTCACAGGCAACCTGTTGAACCTGCTGTGCCAGCTCTCTGGTAGGGGCAAGCACCAGGCACTGAAAAAAGGGAAGAGCGATTGTTTGTGCAATTGCACAATTTAGTTAAAAACACTTTTTCTAATACAGTGAAATGTTTTTGCATTGCCACTTACAATCGGACCATCTCCTCTCTCCAGATAGGGTTGATGGTTGATGTGAACTATAGCGGGAAGGAGATACTGCAGGGAACAAAGAGGCACAAAAGGCCAAATCGTTAAAATATTGTGCAACAGGAATACAGGCAAACCAGTTAATTTGTCGGATTAACATCCAATTAATGACTTAATTAATCTCACTTAAATCATCAACCCTGTCCTTCTGCAGTGCTACTACTGTTCATGGTTTGCAATTGTTTTTGACTTTACAGGGTATTTCTCCTGTGATGTATATATGGTCTTTCCCCATATTCTAAAATATGATATACAAACTTATTATGAAATTAGTACTATCCTTACAGCCAGTGTTTTTCCAGAGCCAGTCTGAGCAATGCCCACCATGTCCCTACCACTCAGGGCCACTGGGAAACCCTGAGACTGGATAGCTGTGGGTTCCTTAAAGTTCTGTTGCACCAGCACATCTATCACATATTCTGCCAAAAGAAGGAAATAGAAAATCTTTGCAGTGTAAGAAACATTTTACAAACATTACCACTGCTTATTAAGACTAGTTATATTTTATGTCTGAATGTTTTACACAGTTGACTTCTAAAACAAACAAAAAAATGCCATGTTGACATTCTGGAACTAGTGAATGAATAATATATTGTACATGCTTAATGGTTCTCTGGTATTAGCTGTGAACACTGTGGTACGTGTACTGTGTGGTTTACTAACGGGGAAACTGCGCCTGGTGAAAAGCAGTGATCGCTCTTGGCGCACCAGAGCCTCTGATGGTGATCTCCTTCTTTCTGTGAAATTCTTCCAATTCATACTAGGTATGACAGCAAAACACACATGCAGGCACAGTTAGTAAATAATATTATGATATTGATATTATTATATCAGATGTAAGATTTACCTGATTCATGCGCTGGACCTCAGGGTGTTCAGTGTAGAAGTTCTTCTCAAATTTTGGCAGCTCGTCCAAATTCCACCTCTTCTTGCGGAGACGCTCACCTGGATTCCCAAACTTCATTGGTGGGGGTCCACTGCGACCACTCATGGCTCCAAACCGTGGTCTAACAAATTAAAGTCAAAAATGACAACGCACTGAGGAATCATCAATAATAGTGGCAATAATGGTCTGTGATTATTTCTTTCGACGACTTGGATATGACATTTCATATGTAAATTCCTGAGATGAACTAATTTGATTAATCCGTTTTCTCACTTTTAGCGCCGCCATCATATTCATAACGGCAGTTACAGGGGACGTCCCGAAGCGCATAAGCTTAATGCTACGTTTTGAGTCTGACTTTGACAAAGGTCCTGTCGTCGCCTTAGGTCAACTTTAGCTTAAAGTTACATTTGTACAAACAACCTGTAATCTGTAGGTTAGTGCAGTGTTTACCGCAAAAGCACACGCAACATTAAGAGAGACGCTGCCTTTTAGCTTTGGTGCTGCTATAATCGGCCTACTAGTGCAGGGAGAAAATACTTGTGTCTAAACAGCCATGGCCCTAACGCAAACTTATTTTCATCTGTAACGCTAAACAACACTTATTCTTCTGTTAACGTGTGTGCATCGTTTCCACACGTGAACTAAAACATACCTGTCTCGTCCACGGTCCCTGTCTCTGTCTCCATAGGAAGAACCACCTCTCATTGTGGCGAAAATAAAAAGGTTAACTTACTAACAGTTATCGTCCCTGCTATAACGTTGTGACGCCAACCTAAGTGTTTCCCCCGGGTTGTTTGCGTTCTGCGCTTTAATAATCTGCAAAAAAACCGAAAAGCCTAAAATCCAATGACAGTCTATCTGTGTGCATACATAACTACGCATAAATAGGTATGTTGATAAACAATTGTTGGATGCGTCACATAGTCAAACAGCTTCACGACTTCGCTCTTTCTCTCGCTGCCTACTACTGGGGCGTAACTCGGGTTTTACGTATCGTTGTTTTGGCAGAACGTCACTACGCACGAAATGTCAACAAGTCGTCTTGGTGAATTGGATTCTTGTTGCTTAACGGTTGGTGGCGGTGTGTCAGACTGAGAGAGTTGGAGCCTTTTCAAAGCGAATAAATAACCGTAGAAGAAGACGAACTCTCGGGATGTTCAGGGCGATGAGCAATAGCCGGTGTCCACAGTTACTGCATTTTTACTACATATATTGTGCTATAGAAATATGAAGTTATAATTCTTTATAACTATTATTAATTTTTAATATCTTTATAAATAACGTTAGTCTGGAAAGAAACAACATTTAAAGTGGACTTCGCATACGAAAATGCCCTTGTTTATTCAAAATCGAAGAATTGACTGCATAAGCTCGACAGCAGAACTGTTCGACAAATACCCGCATTTGAAGGTTTGTTTCCGCACAGTGTGGCTAAATGTAGTATGCTGAGAAGGTCTTAGGGCCATTCGGTAGTGCTTTTCTTTAAGTAATCACCTTACAGACTGGCAGTTAGCTAATACTAATACATAAATTACATTAATGAATGGGAATGGGTGTAACGTTTGGGTGCAACTAATTCTAACTTGAGGATTGAGGAAACTTTACGAAATTTGTATTTGACATAACGTACAAGGATCGTACGTATAGTGGCACGAGTTGGGTATTTTGTAGTCAAATTTAGTAAATAATGATGGCTAGGGAATCAAATTAAATGGTGTAGTCAAATTAGAAGAGGACCAATCAGATCCCAATGTAAAAGTTTACAGTCAGTATTTATACCTATGAAGTAACACTGAGCAGCACTAGATTAATGGTCTGTCTGTTGCTTTTAGTGTTGCAAACCCACAATGGCTAGAATCTGCTTTAGTATATTTTCTAAATTCTAGTTTTTACTAATTATTTCACAGGAAAATGCAAGAGTATTTCGCTCCAAGCCACTTGCTGATATCGACCCGAAGCAACTACTGTATGTCCAACAGAGAGAGTTTGCTGCAACAACTCCAGCGGACGGTAAGTGAAGATGATTTCCATCTCTTCACTTAATTTGTTGTCGTCTGTGGGGGAAAAAAGAAAACACAAAATGTAGCGACAGGTATGGTGACAGTCCCTCTGAGTAAGCACAGTAGCCATTGTTATATGTTTTAAAATCTAGACAGAACACTTGTGAATATGTGGCAATGAGGATTTTTAATAAAATGAAATGTTTTGTATTAAACGCTGCTGTTAGGGTTTTGTTTTTTTAGATAGTAACCGACTCCCATACCCCATGTTAACCTTTCCTTCTTGTCTTCCATAGATTGTGTTTCAGTCATTGGATCTGATGATGCCACCACCTGCCATTTGGTTGTGCTGCGACACACAGGTAATGTTCTTTTATTAAAAGTGTCTTTTACAAGTATGCTTGGTTCTTCCTATCTGTGAAGTCAAGGAAGGACTTCCATAAAGTCTATCATCACTGAATTTTCGCATTTCTTAGGAAGTGGAGCTGTTTGCCTGGCTCACTGTGATGGCTCCAGCACTTGGTCAGAGGTACCACGCCTTGTGAAAGCTGTCACATCACTGAGTGACGTCAGTAATGATGGCAGGTATGAAACACAGATGAGCACACTATTGAAGTCTATGTATGAAATTGTTATGATTTTTTAAAAATCTTCCTACCTTTTATTTCCTTTTCATTATACAGACTTGAGCTTCATCTTGTCGGGGGGTTTGATGATGAGTCAAAGGCATCTCATAAACTCAGCCTTAACATATTGAGTAAGGACCATTAAGCTACTTCATATCCAATGGTAATGTTAAGTAGACAACACTTAAGCTATGCATAACTTACAAAGACTCTTTTCACTTAACAGTAGCATTCCAGAAACATAAAGAGGATATTCATCTGGAAACATGCTGCATCACAGGTAAACTGCTGAAGTTTGATATTTCATTTTGTTCAAAACCAATCCAGTAGTCATGATGTCCTGTAATCAAATATTGCGTTTTCTGATGTTGTAGAAATGAATGACATCATTGTTGATGGAACACATAGACCTGTAGTATATGGAATATGTAAGTGATGAATAGACTAAAGATTAAGAAGGATGTATCCTTTTACAGTAATTGAATGTGCATTCTAATATATTTTGTCTATGATTTTGCACAGGTGTAAATGTTAAATCAGGGGATGTGGTTCCCGCGTCATTCACTTATAAAGGACCTGCAGAGGAGCTGCGATCTGCACGGACCTTTACTGGGGGACAGGTAATCTAAAATGCAAAATAATTAATTTGTTTGAGACACAAAACTAAATCCAAAGATCAATAATACAATTTTCTTTTCCTCCTGCAGATGGCTGATATATATGACTCAAGTCAAAGACTTGTAAAAATTGGCCCCTGCAAGTGGTCTCCAAATCTGGACATTGCCTTCTGGTTGTCACAAGATGATGACACAATTTTAAAGGTAAATGTATCTAGAATCCTTTAAATGTTATATATACTGTATAATTAAATACACTAAAGTATTCTATTATGACACAAACATATCTTAGGTGAGTAACAAAGCACTCTACAAAGTAGCTTAAAACAAATATTTACTCTGGTTTTTCTCCTTCTTGCAAAGTACCTGTCCACCTCTCCCATGGCCGAGCCACCCTACTTTGTCCAACACACGAAGTCTACTATCCAGTTCATTTTAGAGCACCCCAACTCCGATAGCCTGTTTCCTGCCAGTCAGCCACAGCTTTACCAGAGGACTGAAAGCGGGGACTGGGAGAGGATTGTCCAGCAATAAAGGGGCCGGCTCCCATGTTTCACTGAACCTTAGGTGGAACCTGACTGCTTCTAAGCTCTATGGATACACTGTGACCCATCCACTGTGTATCTGTTATTTGTTCTTTGTGTCTTAACCAGGTGACCAAAGAGTACAGCATGTCTGATGAAAGGCTCACTTGACACAGCTGGCTGTTCCATTTAAGAGACTAAAGAAAGAATAACTGATTCTGTTCATGCCTATTAGTCAATTTCCATTTATATGATGTTGTATAAAGTTTTCATATTGTGTAGCCCGCAGTATTGCAGTAAGTAATGGTTAATGTCCTATTCCTGTCTTCGTGTGTATAGTTAAAACACCGAGCTAAATTCTTTTTTTTAATAGCCTGTATACTACAACGTTTTTTATAAGTTCAGTTTACGCATGCAAAATGAAGATCAACTTTCATAGAATTAATTTTTGACCGCCATTAAAATATGTTGAGTTACCATTTTTAAGCATCAGGTTGCCATGAAAAGTGTGAATAGAAGCAAAGGGTTATATGGATTTAGTGTTTTGGTTTGTTTTTTTGGTTTGTTTCTTTGGTTTGTTTTTTTGTCCTTTCGGCTTATCCTGTGAGTTCAGGGTCACAACATCGGATCATTTTGTCCTCATGTTGATTTGGCACAGTATTTTTTATTCATTTATTTTTTTGTCCTTTCGGCTTATCCTGTCAGTTCAGGGTCACAACATCAGATCATTTTGTCCGCATGTTGATTTGGCAAAGTTTTTTGTGCCAAATCAATTTTGTGCCATTTTTTTAACCCTCCCCACTTTCTACCGGGCTTGGGACCAGCACTGCATGGCTGGGGATGGGCTCTTGGGGGTTCAGTGTCTTGCCAAGGAACACTTGGACATGTAGGTGGGAAGAGCAGTGCTTGAACCTCTGACCCTATGGTCTGTAGACCACCACTCTACCAGTGTATTGATTGTCCAGACTGCTCTCACATCAGAGATGTTGGCTTTTCCTACACACATGAATCCAGTACGAATCTCCATAATTTAACAAAAAAACAGACAATGATTGGGATTGCCTAGCCTGCAAGTTAAAACTCATACAAATCTTTACCTTATTAAATGTCTGAAGCCAAAAACAGGAAACCAATCTCTAAACTAAAGGCTAAAACATACCTAAAACATCTGTATGATGTTTAAACATCAAGCTTGACATACTAGTAAAGAGTAGTTTCAGGTGTGGCACAAGCTGCAACAACAATAAAAAATATATTTTGGCAAAGGAAACGAGTAGTGATTGCTCACCTTTGAATTGTTGAACAAAGTTCATTTTAGTTTATACATACACCTTTTTAATGAGACTGTAAGGTGAAATTTTATCACAGCCTGCTATATTCTTTGCTTTGAAACTTGCATGTGTATAGATGTTTTTTCAAAAAGGATTATAAGGATTCTATTCAGTTTTGTCTTTTTTCAAACTAAAAATTCCAACAGTATTATCTAATACTGTTTAAGGTCTTTTGATTAGTTGTTTTTTTCAGAAGATTGCAAGGTGCCCAATGCATAACAAGTGCAACTTGTTACAACTTGTGAACATACTTTGTGTAAATAAATGTACCTGTATATCTACAATGAGTGTTCAAGAGTGAATTACATTGTAATTACATTACAGCAATACCTATTATTGCTGTATATTGCATTACATATAGAAACCAATACACTAGGTGTAAGTAGCTTATCACAAATATGCCAGTAATGTAATGAAATCTCGCATACACAACATAAGATAGAGGATACAAAAAACAACAAAACAAAAAACATTTTGACGTTAGTTTTGTAAAATTGTAACTTGGCAGACCATTAAAAAAAAGCCTTCCCTTTGGAGTCACTCGATTTTATCATCGTCACGGAGGATATCATCGTCTCCAGGCCTCAATTTGCTGTGGCCCATGAAACACTGTGAGGTATGAAGGTCGCTCCGCCCTTCGACTCTGCTTAACTTAAAGGTGCGTAGCGTTACTTCACGCAGAAAGACCGACCCGGCGAGTAGCAGGCTCGGGGTCTTTAGCCAGTTGTAGAATGCTAGTAAACGACGGCGTTATCCGACATTATCGTCCGCTGTATGAAAAACACTTCGTCGTTGAAAGGAGTTGAGTGAGCGTTTAAAGTAACTGAAATGTACAGTATACGCGATGCCGCAGAGATCAGATTGCTCGTTACTATGTGGTTTTAACCAACCAGATAGTAACATGTAGCTAAACCGAGCACACCCTTAACGTCAGTTCACGTCACGGAGATGAAATAACCATTTCACGTCTAGGGGTGACAAGGGCTGTGAAATAATGCGGACGGCGTTTTTGAGACATGTCCGTCGGTTTCCGTGGGCCACCAACGTTACTCTTTACGGCTGCCTGTTCGCAGGAGGGGACTTCGTCCACCAGTGGTTCTCGCGAACGGACAAAATGGACTGGAGCCACACGCGGAACGTCGCCCTGGTCGCTTTCAGTTTCCATGGCAACTTCAATTACTTCTGGATGCGGTACCTGGAGCGAAGGTTTCCCGGGAGGTCCGTCGGGATGTTAATGAGGAAACTGATCCTGGACCAGACTACAGCAGCGCCGCTGGCTACCTCTGTCTTCTACACAGGTCGGTTAGTAGAACAAATGCCGGCGCCGGTTAACTTTGAAACGTCACCTATCTGTCCAGTCATCCAAATAGTGACAAAACAATCGTTTTAATGTTGAATGGCCTGCAGGATTAACTGAAACTGAATAAATTAGGTACAGCCGCTCATCTGTTTACATGTGAGCTTTGCACTGATAATGTTTTGAAAACACTAGAATCGTTTTTTCCACTTCTAAAGAGACACACCTTACATGTGCACTGTTAACAGCCAAACCATTTGTAGTTTGTACTCAGAAAGGGAACTGACGCGTGTCTTATTTCAACTAGGCGTCAGCTTCTTGGAGGGCAAAGAGGACATCATGGAAGACTGGAGAAAGAAATTCCTCAATACATACAAGGTGAGAAGTGTCATGATCCAGGACTTTTGTGTCTTTGTTTCACGAGTTTACTTCCTGTTTTCAACCTTTATTTTGTAGTTCCTCAGTTCTGTTTCCTGCCCAGTGACTGTGACCATCTTCATCACTCACCATCAACCCTGATAAGTTTGGCCTGTTCCCCTGCTAATTTAAATCCAGCTTTCCCCACTGTTTGCTGCCTGGTTCTCTGATCATGCTCACTCTGTTTGTCTCATGTGTCTTATTTGTTTTTTGTTTTTTTCCTGACGACTTGCTTGCTTGCCTGCCTGTTTACCTGCCCTGTTTGTTTGTCTGCCTGCCTGTTCTCTTTTTCTTTAACCCTGGTTCTGTTTGCCAGTATAACAGTTTATTCCCTATTAGTCATGTGTCATTGAGTTTTTCAGAGAAACATTATCTATCTCTCACTTCTGCCAAGACAGATCCCCGTAGTCACTAACCTTGAACAATGTTTACCATTGTTGGTCGTTCTTAAGTTCTCAATATTTCGTAAGTTCACTAATGACTGGTGTGCTGTCTGTTTCTTATTTCAGACAGGGCTAATGTTCTGGCCATTCATGCAGGTAAATATTAACATCTCCTGTGCATCGATGGTAGTTTTCAACCATTGGGAACTAGTGTCCGCTCAGTAATGATTCAGAGCTTTCCACCACTTCTAACAAAACCTGACATCAGTTAAAATTAGGATCTTTGAGCATAGATCCTCCTTACTGATAAAATATCACATTTCATGAAAAGTTTGGCTATTAAAATATAAGCAAAATTACCAACATTTTTTCCTCGGATGGATTTTGAAAGGTAAACCAGTAGAACACTTGAAATATTAGTCTTGTCCAAATCCTAGCACGCAACTGACGAGCAGAAAGTTTGATTACAAAAAATGTATTTTATTTTTATTCTTTAGACATTTAGTCTCTGTATGACATCAGACTACATTTGTATAGAAATTATTTAGCTTTGCAAACTACTTATTTTGAGGTGTAAATATTAAACGTGCAATCACTGTGGTCTACATTAAATGTTCTTTATCTGCTTCTCCAAGTTTCTTAACTTCGCCTTGGTGCCTCTGTATGTGCGGACCACTTTTACCGGCTGCTGCGCCTTTGTCTGGGCCACCTTCCTTTGTTTCTCGCTTCAGAGTGGTGATGGCACTGCTAGTGCTGCTTTGGCATGGATTTTCCCCTCTAAAGAGAGTGATACTGTTTCCACAATGGAAAAAGTAGCGTCTGAAGACAAGGTAGTGGCTCCCAAGGAAGTGTGTAAGAACTGAAATATAGGTTGTTAAAGAGGGAAGCAAAATGTGGACTGAACGACCCTCAACAGGACTTAGCTGGACCAGTCAACGGTTGTCCTGTCTTTAATGTTGCACTACCACTGCTGGGGTTTGAGGTCAAAGTGTCAATGGGGTCAAGCTAAAAACGCGGTCTGGAGCTGTGAAGTGCTACGGGAACATCCTCCAGCAAGTGTATGCATAAATCATATATATTTCTGTAATCCCAGAGTGTATGGGCTCGGTGAAAAATGTATTATCATTCCTATAATTTAATCCCATAGGGGACAATCACCATGTTATATTTCTCATTTGGTTTGATTTCTTTTTATAAATCCAGTCTTTTGTGCTTGCATTAAGAAAAAGGAGTTTTCAATTGGACCATACAAAAGAAATGATTTCTGAGAACCTTTATGTCTGGATGGAAAGCTGATGGAACAGTGTAAGGTTGCTGTTCCAGATTCCTCTGCTTTCCATCTAAATGAAAGTTTTGATTAATTTGTGTGTTTGTGGGGAAACATTAACACTATGTGGACGGGCAGCTAGCCTTAGACCTTTACCTTCATAAAACCTGGTCAGTGGCCAATTTCACTAGAGATGAAATATCACTCCTCCTTATCACAAGTGCTTAGGCTGCCTCCTGATTTCTATCTGCTATGGTTCCAGTTAACATTTAAGTGCAAGAACCCTATTACAGAAACTGGATTCACAGAGTGCACCCAAGCATCAAACATTTAAACTACATATTTTGCATATTTATATCTAAATGTTATAGTAATAACTTACTACTGAAGATTATTTTGAGTTACTTTAATGAAAAAGATTCATTGAGTTTTCAATCCATTTACTTGAATAAGGAAATCCTGCCTGCCTGTTGTGTATTAGTTATGTAGCACGCTGTCTGTATCTTTGCACAATTCCTTAGGTTTTTCTATCATAAACATTTTAAATTGGTAACCTCTTTGTGAAAAAAATTACTTTACAGGTTAACTTGTAAATAATAACAGTAATTCATGAAATGTCTGATGCTTTCACTGAACAGGTTTTTACAAAGGTCATCTTTGTGAGCAGGCTGCAGGTCAGTAGAGGAGCTGTTTTTCCTGTCTACAGACTTAATATATTATATATTATATATTATAATATCTAAACAGATATTTATACTGGTTTCTGCTGTCCTGTCTCTGCAGAAAAGTGCATTCACATGTATAAGTGAAATTGCTGGTCTTGCAGAGAGACTTTAAAACAAGACTGTATTTATACAGTTAAACATAAAAATTATGTTTAAAATGGGACACAGACATGAAAGTACTAAAGGTGATGATTTCTTTCTATCAGACATCGTTTCAATGCTATTTTATGTGCAACATCTCAATATTTAAAAAACAATCTTGATTTTTAAAGTTTTTGATTTAAAAAACGTATCGGTGCTGTTGATTGTAATGTATGAAAATATGATCACATTTTGCAAAGCATTTACATTTATTTGTGGTAGGGCAATATTTATTATTGAATAAATGGAAAACATCCCATTGATTTTGTCTACTTTGTCTACTGAAGAAGCATGCAGCCATAACCCAAAACCATCTTCTATCACAGAAATTTGGTTGCTTCAAACCTTCATAACTAGACCCGAGAATTTTGAACAGGACCACAGTTTTCTTGTGTTGTCTAAGCAGTTCATTTAGTTAACTTTCAGACTTTAAATCATCCCAAATTAGTTTTTAAGTAGTGTGAAAATTCACGAGAATGAATAAAAACCATGTTTTAGGTTGAGCATAAAAGCAGTTTTTATATCTCCTAACGTTGACTATATTAAATGTGTCTTAAGAAAGGTTTTACATATTCTACATGTATTAAACACAAAAATGCACGAAGTTCAAATTTAAATTTAAGGGCGTTTTTATTTTTAACATCACCTCGGTGCAAGTGGGTGTTTCCCAAGTCCTCACATCTCTGCCCGCATTGCGCATGCTCCTCGCATCATCTCTCCATCCGCAAGTCGAGGGATCAGAAAGCTTGGAGAAAGATGCTTAACGTCTCGGGTCGCTGGAGCCTTGTGATCGGGTGAAACCGACCTATCTGGAGCGATACACACCAAGGAGCCGTGCAGATTTAGCCTGAAGGACGACCTGTTTTCTTGGTTGGCGAGCACTGCACCGACATGGAACTGAAGAAATCTATTTCAGACACCGAGCGCGCGCTCAGGAGCTACGGTGCCGTGTCGGAAACGGCATGGACGACGGACAAAGGTGAGCGTCGTGCATCAAAATATGAGTTTGTTTCACAGAGCTATGGAATCAGATTTAACCAGTTTTCTCTTTGTACAACACGCCCGGCTCTTTGAAAGCCCAGTGAGCGGGCAGCGTTGAAGTGGTTAATGCGTGACTCACAAAGGTTTGGTACTAAAAGGGCCTGTTAATCCCCCACAGGGGCATCATGGGCATCGCACGGTTCATAAATGGACTTGACCCAAGACATATCCATCTAAATTAAGCCCAACTCATTTTGAACGTGTCTGGTCATTTAATTCAGTCTAAGCTGATGCGCAAACACAAAACAGGAGCATAGAAAGCTTTCAGTCTTCTCGGATCAAAAAGCTGCTTCTTCTAGTGGGTTTTTATTTCACATGTGTGACAGTTTAGGAAACTTTGAATAATCCCCTTTTTTTTACTGCATACTCTTGAGGATAACTTTCAAGCAGATAAGTGTCCCTCTGGAGACCCTGATGGTTGTTTGAATGCATGTTTGCATCATGAATTACTATTTGTTTTCAGTTAATTGACAAATCAGTTCAGTTCTAAACATGCTACAGCAAACAAAATGTGGGCTGAGGCAATAAAAACAGTTTTGACAAAAATAAACATAAGCTGTAGAGCCCTTGCAGGTGGAGGGCGACAAATGACGCATGTGTTGACCCAAGCAACCAAATGACAACATATAATTTCCAATGTGTATTTAGTTGGTTCTACTGAGGGTAAGTCGTCACAGCGGGGCAGGGTGTGAAGATCAAGTCAGAGAATCAAAACTACTTCATATCATTGCACAAAACAACACAGAGGCAAAGCACCTCACTCTTATATATCAAAGACAGATATTGCTCGTGTTTGACTTGCATTTTCTATTTTGTGATTGCCATCTGTTTTTTTTTCCTTTGGAGGAGGGTGGCTGTCCAGAGGCAGCAGCAGCAGCAGCAGCAGTGTGTGTGAAGTGTGACTGCAGGATGTGTCAGAGGCGTCTGCATTGGCTGTCATACAGATGCTGAAATTCCCTGGTGTTGAGCCCCATGTGGTTGCTGCGCCGTGCATGATCCAGACTCTCCAAGCTGTTTAGAACTCACTAAACCATAATCCTGAAATTCACAGATGAGCCAGTTCATTTTATTCCAATGGGGCTAATTCATTAATTGGTTATGTATTTTATATCTAAAATACATGCTAAAACTTGTATTAACCTCGCCTGTGCTTGGCGAACAAGCTTATTTAAATCCCAGAGTATCAAAGCTGTTGTTTTCTTGTAATGTTTTTAATTCTGAGTATGTGTGAGCTGATGTTAAATGAAAGGGAGCTGTTAAGACATTACTGAATTGCCACGTTGCAACTTTTAATGGCACAGTTGGGACTTAATGCAGCTTGGTCTTATTGATAAGGAGCGTGTGGCCAGAGAGAGAGAGAGAGAGAGAGAGAGAGAAGAACGAGGTGCGTGAAGAAAAAGTGAAGGAAAGGAAAAAAGAGGGCAAAACATTCCTCAGACTGCATTTTCAAGATAAAAAGTTTGATTTGGCGTCAGCAGCTATTGTCAGCAGACACGTCGACACAAACAAACCAGGCCCTTCTGTGCAGACTTCTGTCTGCTGTGGTGAGTCAGCTCCATCCTCAGCAAGTGTCCATGAAAAGTATCACAAACGCAGACTGCGGTTTGTGTTGCTGCAGGAGGACAAATTCAATGTGTGCTACGAATGCTAAAAGAGATACTGTGGATAAATGTCATACATCACATTTGACATCTCTGGCTTAAAGCTGTGGTAAGAGAAGCAAATCCACGATTGGAAGACTGCAGGCTCAGCCCCCTCAGACCTGTGGTGCCATTGGGTTAGGCTGCACCAGGTGAATGAGAGCAAGGTGGCCGCCTATGAAACACCTCTTACCCCGAATAAAGAAAAGTTTAAATGAAAAAAGATGCAAACAGTTTGTTTATTGAAGTGTATGGAGGTCGATCTATGGGATTTTCTCACAGACAGCGTAGACAGAAGAATCTTTTATCGTCCATATGCACAAAAGAATCTGTGTGGATAGTACATTTATGGAAAGAAAATAATCAGCATATCACTCATTGATGACACATTTTGTCGCTTGATTTTCATCACTATTTTTAAAAGTGTTAGTTTGAGCTGTGTCGTTGTGTTAGCATCTAGTCTCACTACGCTATGGAACATTTGCTTTTCTGTGAAATGTTCCAGCTCTACTCAAAAACGTAACAATTAGGGCTTCAAGAGGGACCAGGTGAAGTTTAACACGTTTTAATGCTAGATGTTTTTGCAAATTGTTTACTTGTCATGATTATTTAGCCTGTTTAACTTTTCCTTTATTTAAATGGGAACTCTAGCCATTAATTATTGCTTATGGATCAAGGACTTGTGGGAGAGGTTTTTGGAAATGGTTGGAATTGAAGCTGCAGGGCCCGAAGCCTGCAGTATGAGTTCCACACTGCTACACATACATATTTCAAGCACCACATAGTTTTATATTTTAATAAGTTGTAAATTTCGCGACAGCCTTATATCTGTGGCCATCGCTGACCATGCACTTGGCCCTAAGGCCTCCTATGTTTGTAGGACCTACAGACATGGCTAAAAATATCAGCACCCACCTTTTCCATTCTGTCAGAAAATGCAACCCTCCTCTCAGAAAATTGTTCCAATTACAAATGTTTTGATAGTCACGTCCTATTTGTTTTTGTTTGCACTGGAACAACACACACACACACACACACAAAAATAAACAAAAACAATAGAAAAGTCTAATCTGATACAGCACCACACAGAACCCAAAAAATGAAAATTATGTTTACTCCCCCTTTGGAAACATAACTGAAATCAATCACATCCTGTAACCATTAATGAGTTTCTTACACCCCTCTACTGGAATTTTGGACCACTCCTCTTTTGCAAACTGCTCCAGGTCATTCAGATTTGAAGGAGGCCTTCTACCATCTGCTGTTTTGAGAACTCTCCAAAGGTGTTCTATGGGATTCAGATCTGGACTCATTGCTGGCCATTTCAGAACTCTCCAGCACTTTGTTTGGAACCTTTCTTGAGTGTGTTTCAGGTCATTGTCCTGCTGGAAGACCCATGACCTCTGGTGGAGACGCAGCTTTCTGACACTGGCCACTACGTTGCTCCCCAAAATTCTTTGTTAATCAGATTTCATGATACCGTTCACCCAGTCAAGGCATCCAGGGCCAGAAGCAGCAAAGCAAACCCCAAAACATCTTTGAACCTCCACCGTGTTTGACTGGAGGGACTGTGTTCTTTTCTTTGAAGGCCTCTTTTCTTTTTCTGTAAGCGGCGCCATGATGTCCTACTTTTGATAGCCTCCCTTTTCATTCAGATGGTGACGGATAGTACAAGCGGACACGGTTGTACCCTGTGTCTGCAGATCAGGTTGAATTTGTTTGGAAGTTAATCTGGGTTCTTTATCCACCATTCAAACAATCCTTTGTTGTAATGTTTCATTAATTTTGTTCTTCCGTCCAGTCCAGGGACATTAGCTACACAGCCATGGGCTGTAAACCTCTTGATGATATTGCGCACAGTGGACATAGGAGCATTAAGATCTCTGGAGATGGACTTGTAGCCTTGACATTGTCCATGTTTTTCTACAACTTCTTTCTTTTCTCCATACTCAGTGTTACACAAGACAACGGTTGAGTCAACTTTTCTCCTTTTTAACTGGTTGCAACTGGAAGTGTCATTACTATAACCTGTTACTTGCCATAGGTGAGTCTGAATACAAATTACAGGAGCATCACATGTTTGAAAAGCAATTATTTCTTACAATTTTGACAAGGTGACAATAATTTTGTCCAGTCCATTTTTGAGTTCTGTGTTAATTTTTATTAGATTTGACTTTTCTTCTCTTCTATGTTTTTTTACCCTGCTCAGCCACAGAAGGGGAACAGGCTACGTCAACACGACCTACAGTATACACACACATTAATCATGAATTACCCACTGTACATGTTGGTGTGCTTTCATCCTCAGTGCATGGAGGCTCTTGTTCCCTCTGAAAATGCATGGAATTGCTAAACAAATGGCCTTATAATTTTATCATCACACATACAGATACATATGAATTTGGGGAAAAAAGAAAGCGTAAGGATTTACAATGAAAGTATTAATGTAAGATACTACACTGTTAACCTAATGTCAGTGCTAAAAATATCATACTGTATATTTGTTGTTTGTATGCTATTAGATTCTGCTAAGGTCAATTTGTTTTAGTGGTCACTGCATTGATCAGGGCAATAATTGTTTGGCCAATACAGTGGCTGCAGTGGGTTTGCATGCTATTGGAAATATGGAGAGTGTGAGGCCAGTGGTCTGGGTGAGGCAGGAAAAACCCAGTCAGCACTAAGCCGCTGCCTTATCCATGTCAGTATTATGTCTCTTTTACAACAGCAGATTGATTTCAACAAGTTTCCTCTTTAGAAAATGTCCTTAAAGATTAGATTCAGCTTTTCTGCAAAGTAAATAGATTTTCAGTTAAGCATTTATATCTGAAGAACTGCTCTCATTATACATCTTGTTAACATGTTATTTTTTGGTTGTAATTTCAACTTTTAAACTCTGCCCAAGGTGAAGGGAATTATGTAACAGACATGGCCTTGTGGAGTAAAAAAAAATTCCCCACTAAGATCTCAGATGTTGAGTACTGGCTCTAAAGCCTCTGTTTCCTTCCTCTGTATTAATTGTTACTTTACGTGCTGTCGCTCTGCCTCTCAGGTCATTCAGATGTGTCTATGGCAGAAAGCACCATGTCACCAGAGGAGATTGAGGTTGAAATGACTCGTATCCAGCGCCTGCGAGAGGTCCTGGTGCGCCGGGAGTCAGAGCTGAGATTCATGTGAGTTGCTGAATTATCAGTTTCTGTGTTTTTCTAACACCAAGTGGAGTGTAACAGAGATGTAATCAGTACAGTGTCATAACAATTCCTTAATGTCCTTGAGAGGATAACAAGGTTGGCCTTGTTGCCATGACAGTTGACAGTCTCATCATAAGCCACTGCAAAGGCTTTTAAGTGTTGTTGCCTCGTGATACGAGTCAGCTGCTTTAACACTGTTCAATACTGAAAGAAGCAGTCCATTTGTTCATTGATTATTCAGGGGGCTGGACATGCCAATACAGCTGAATGAGTCACCATGATGAAGTCAGTGGCTCGTCATTGGCAGGAGCTGCCAATATTATGGATGACAATTTGTCCTTTTTTACCTCACTGCCTTTGTAACAGGAATGTTGTGTCTGTGATTGTTAGGGCAGCAAGACAACATGGATTTCGATGCATTACTAAGTCAAAATTATCTAGCAAGTAATCTGCAAGTATTTTCACTATTATTTAATTTCATTAAGTTGCAGATAATTTTCTTATTTAGCCTGTAGATCATCAAAAGGCAGAAGAATGATTTTCATAATTACCTGGATTGTAAGGTTAAGAAATCCTGCATCAGTCCAAAACAAATACATATTCAGACTCCAATGTAAGACAAGTAATAAGAGAAACCATAACTATAAATGTCATTTTGCTTGGAAAAGTGCATAAATAATGATTGATCACACTTGTTATGTCAGGTAACACATCTTAATCTCTTATATACTGTACAAGTATAATGTAAAATTTGACAATGGTATATTGTTTGTCACAATATCAGATTTTTCTAACACACATTGTGCTCCAAGCAAAACGGGGAAAATATATTGGATTTGGCACTTTTATGAAACCAAATTCAATTTGGAAATAAAATCCACTGTCTCATGCACTTTTTTAAAAAATAAAAACTTTATCAGACTGTATCACCGCTCTAATATGTCAAGTTGGACAGTTTTGTGGCTTATTACAAACCTGCAGTATCGAAAAAAGCTGCTGCACATGTTAGAAATCTCACTCTTTTCATACTGTCAGTTTAGGCCAACACTTGAGCAGCTTCATTAAGGCACCACGCTGCTTACTGCTTATCACTATGCTGTCATGATTGGTGTGACTCAAGATGACACATAAACACAAACACACACACATGTACAAACACACACGCACACGCACATACACGCACATAATTAGCAGATGGAGTGTCAGAGTGCAGAAGCTGCTGAAATCCACAGATAGCATTGAGTAAGTTGAACAGAAGACATAACAAGGCAGAAAAATAGAGAGAGAGAGACACAGAGGAAGGTGGTGAAAGGAGGGGTGGGGGGGGGGTGTAAGAGGAAGCAACAGGGAGAAATGCAGAGGGAGGTGTAGGAGGAGGGCGGAGGCTGTGGATGAGTCATCAGCTTGATCCATCGCTGGAAGAATTAAATCTGTGGTAGGTGTCACTGCTCCACGGAGAGAGAGACGGAGAGCGATTTAGGGAAAAAGGGGACAATGTTGACGCCCAGAGGGCAAGACGTCAGGCTGCAGGAGGCTCGGAGAGCAGAGGGAATTGATTTATGTTGCCAGTTTTCTATCTGCACACACTCTACTTGTGTGACATTACCAAGATGACAAGTACAACAGTGCAGCATACTGATTAGTGCCTCCATAATTTGTGGATTATTATATTATTCAGGAAACAGAAAATGAAGTGCTGATAATCAATAGTTTAAAAACTGAAACAGCAAACATTTGTACAAAATACAACAATATGAAAAACAATATGTGAAAATTCTAACCTTTGCTAACTAGCACCAGTTGAAGCTGAGAATGTGGGAATGGAAATAATTAATATATTGGACAAAATACGTTATTGACCTGATGATGACAGATGAAATTTAATGAACACTTGGTTTGATGTTGCATTTTACATTTATTTGTATTCTGTTTTACTCATATTTATGTTAATATTCACATTTCTTATTGATTCTCTGTGCCTCACCAACATTAAATATTAAACAGTGGTGCCTGATGCCAGGTCAATTTTCTAAATATAAATCTATTCATAGAAATCATTCCCTTATATTATCAGCTACTTTATCTAGGGTTCACTATCTAACTCTGCCTCAGTTCATTTCAATCACATGAATATGTAAAGTACAAGGGGAAGCAGGTAATAGCATTAGTTTTTCTTGAAACTGATGGAAGCCAGTGATTTACTGTTTTCTGTCACATTTCCTTTTAGGATGGATGACATTCAGCTCTGCAAAGATATCATGACTTTAAAGCAGGAGCTGAGACAGATTGTTGCAGTACCAGGTATAGTTCCCTACACACATGTATATACTCTTCACACACACATATACATACTGCCCCGCAGACTGTCAGCTGTCAAGAAAACCAGATGTCAGCCTTTCAGGAAACACACTCCCTGTTTGGAGTGGACCAAAAGGAGTTTGCCGTTTGCTTTCTGGCAACCTCGGCAGGCGTCATGGTGATTTATAGGAAGCAATGTTACACTGTTACATGTAGGATTGATCAGAAATCTTAGGGGCGTGCACTCAAAAACACATGCGTCATCATTGTGCAGGCAGTGTGAGCTGGGTGAAGCTTTCCAGAGGAGGTGTCTAAAAATGAATTTCAGTAAACACTCAATTTTATTCCATGGATGTATTTGTGGTGCAGAATCAAATATTGGTTCAACTGCTCAGTCAGGTCCAGTGCCGCCTGCTATGTCTACTGTGCAGTAAGAATGGGCCTAAGTGGTTCACTGATGCATCACCCACAGCAGCACACACAACACACTTCCTGAGTGTTTACATGCGCAGCAGAGGCCTTCGTTAATGCGATGTTTTGCTGAGCAGCACCAAATGAGGCAAAAAAGAAAATGACAGAAAAATATCACATGCTAAAATGGGGTTTAATTGTTGCGTAAGTAGAAAAGAGTATTACAGAAAGCTGATTCAGCAGTGTCAAACATCAGATTGGATTTTATTGCCTTTAAATTTAAATATTTTTCTTATTTTAAAATGTACATAAGAGTTCATGTTCATTTATCCCTGTATCTCGTGTAGCTTAACATTCTTCAATAGAACATTTTTTTAACAATTTAAAGATTTCCACATTTCTGCCAGAAATAAAAGTTCTGTTGGAGAAACACAAAATCATTTGGTACTTATTATTTGGAGACCACCTGTAGTAAAATATACTAGATTTCGATTAACTGCATAGAAATCCTTAAAAAGCCCTTAAACTATCCAGCATGTGTTTGTAATGACACAATACTCAGCCCTAGAACCACTTGGGATACACAACGAGTACAGCTCGTTGACGTTGTTGTATGCACTCTTTGCGGCTCTGAGCGTCCTTTTACACCAGTCCAACACAGCGAGAGTCCCTTGACACAAGGACCCCGCCTGCTGCTTCCTCTGCTCCTCTGACGTTGTGATTTATGTGACGCAGTCTCGCTGCCCTGCGATTGTCCTGGCCTCGGAGGGATACACTGCGCTGCTCCACTTTATTTCCAGATCCGTAGAAAGAGCTGATGTTTGCAGTCATTTTTTAAGCCTTTTTCCCAAACAGCATAGACACCAGCAGTGCAAGACACCTGCCTCAGCATCTGTTTGTGTATGTGCACTGTTTGATCTGCCTATAGTTTGTCTGTCTTTCTGCCGCTGTGCAATCTGAAGGTCAGAGATGTGAGACACAGCAAGTGTTTGGGACTGTGAATGCAAATTCCTTCTCCAAGCGAGAGAAAAAAGAACGCTCTGTTGGTTGCATAATAAAGTCTGCGCTTTGTTTGTTATAAATTATGCATGAGGAGAGAATTTAAACAGTCACATCATAAACAGACTTTAAAAGCCAGCTGACTTTGCTGTGAGCTCAGTTTGTTAAGTACAGGTAGCTAAAAAGTATCAGCTGGGATGTTTCAGGTGAGAAAGTAAAATATAGAATAATCTATTTATTCAGACATTTAGCTTTTTATTCGCTTTCTTTTTCTCCAGAGAAAGAAAAAACCAAGAAGCACAGGCAGCGGGAAGAGGAGCTGATCCTGAAGATCCATAAACTGGTGCAGAAGAGAGATTTCCTGGTTGATGATGCAGAGGTGGAGAGATTAAGGTGAAGCACTCCGACATACAGGCACAGTTAACATCGGGGAGGTTGTATGATTGAGCTGACTGATTGACTCTTACTCAGACAGCGTTAGAAAGATCCGCATCCACTGTCTCTGTGTGTTTCATACACACAGGATGGTTTAGAAACAGCAGGAAGGAGACTCATTAGAGTAAGTGTGCAGAACAAATGTCCTTTTCTTCTTCCTCATCTGCTTCTGCGATCACAGTCAGATAAACAGGATAGAAGCCCCAGGCTGGATTAAAACCTCTGGATGACCACATTTCTGCACAACTGAAAATTTCATTTTTAGCTATTTAACAGTTCACATGTGGGTTTAATGCTGTGATATGCACCAAGGCCACATGAAGCCCCTGGTTGTGCATTTTGTTAAGTCACAGCTAAGCATAGGTTTTTCTGAAATTCTTGTAAAAACGCATTTTAAACTAATCCGGCATCTGAACGTAGATATGAAACCTTACAACTGCATTTCCGCATCCAGAAAATTAGGGACTACATCTAAAACATGCACAGGTGTTTTAGGACATATCTAGACCCTCACCTTTTTACACGTTCATTTTAAATGGTTAAAAACTGTCATCTTTGCCCGTCATTTTACATTTAATTCCACGCGTTAACAAGAACAAAACAGGTTTTTCGCTATATATATATATATATATATATATATATATATATATATATATATATATATATATATATATATATATATATATATTTTTTTTTTTTTTTTTTTTTTTAAAGTTTTGGATTCAGATTACATAAGAGTCTTTATGGAGAATGAAAAAATGTTAAGTATCTATGAAAACAGTTTAAGGGATACCGAATCTAAGAAGACCATGTACTATACGAATCAGATAAAATACTGTAATCACAATCACAAACTTTAACTATTATCCATAGAATTGCAACCTAATAGGTGTCTATTTTCCCTAAGGGAGCGAGAGGAGGACAAGGAGATGGCTGAGTTTCTAAGGCTGAAGCTGATGCCTCAAGAGAAGAAGCTCAAAGTCACAAAAAGTGAGTGTTTTTACATAAAGGAGAAATGTGCAATTTACTTTGATGGTTTGATAATTTCTGTTCCCCTTTTTTTTTTTTATATAACAAGACCCTCCAAGGCCTAGGAGACAAATCCCAGATCCTCCCCTCAACAAACCGTCTATCACAAAGTCAGGGGTGGCCATCATTAAGGACTGCTGCGGAGCCACCCAGTGTGCTGTCATGTAACTGACTGAAACCAATTTACCTGTCACACACAAACAGACACACAAACACACACACGTTTGAGCGCATCACTTCCTGTGACTCAGAACCTTAGTTAGCTGAATTTCACATCACAATTATTCAGGTCAGGTTGCTAATTTAAATAAAGACTTGGAAACTGATCCCATGGGTGTTAATAAAAATAAATCCATCCTATACATACAGTTGGATGCAAAATTGTGAATCCTCCCTGATACAATATTAAAATTGTACTTTAATTTCTGATAAAAACAATTGTACAAGCTGAATGTTAAATATGATGAATAAAAAAAACGGTTTTACTCTGATATTTAAAAATAAGAACCTTTGCACCCAACTGGATGTAGAATCATATGGGCTCATTTGTTTTCATTTTAAGGCATGTCTTTGATAATGTATAAAAGTAGAGTAACTACAAGCACAATGTTCACAAAGTGAAATATAGGTGTTGAAGCTCTGTCTGACAGGGAAAAAAAAAAACACTTTTGTTTTTAGCCACTTATGTTTGACAAGTATTTCTTCTATTTCAGTCACTTAACACAAAGAATTGAAGATAGACATTTTCACCACTGTTCCCAAGTGGGATGAACAAAGTACAAAACTGGTAAATGTGGATCTTTAGCCAGTGAATGCTTTTATGTTGAACATGAGCAATATTTCTGGCTCTGTTTTGACGCATTAGTCCTCTGGACAAAAGGAATTGGAAGATTATACAATGTCAAACATTAACAGACACATGAGGAAACTCTGATGAGAAAGCCAATACAAGGTTTGAAATTTGGGAACAGTCTCAACAGAGGCTTCTTTAAATTTTAAGGAGCAGTCAATGGTGGGAAAAGGGGTCACAAGATCAAACCAAAGGAACATCGAGTTGACTTTATATACATATAAAGAGAGACAACAGTAAAACATACATTTCTAAAGTTTAGCACCCAACAGGCCTCCAATGTTCAGAAAGACAGTTTTCAGTGTTTTTAGTCAAGTATCCCTTTCATTTAGATGAGTCCTTAAACCATGGCCATATTAACATCATCTCAGCCATCAGCTACCAAGAAATACTGACTGTGGTAATAGGATATAATTTTTAGCTCTGGATATAGTGGACAACTTGCATCCTCTGAATTTTGAGTCTTGCGTTTTTAATCAAACTCCAGGAAATGAATGCAACTCTTGTAAATGCCTGTAATAGACTGTATGTTGAGTGTAGGACATTAGTGACTTCTGCCACGCAAAGTGTTGCTGTCACTTTACATTCCTTACTGACATTTAGCGTTCTCTAGTAGTAGTGAGTTTATAATGGTCCTAATGTGGAATATTGAACAAATATGCAGAAAATAAGCTGAAACTACTTGTATATATATACATATATATGTTTAAATAAAGAGCATCTTTCAAGAACATGATGAGTGTTTGGTAATTCATTCAAAATACTCAACACAGACGAGGCAGAAATGATGCTTGTGAAATTTATTAATGGAAATTCTTTTGGTCCCTTAACAATATTAGACTTACAACTTGTGTGGTGAGGCAGTAAAACTGTGTGACAGGGGAAAATGTTAAGCAGGTAAACAAAACAATCAGGGCAGGACTTCAAGGCAGCAGGGCTGACCCAACAAATTAGCTTGAAAGGTTTCTTCAGACTGTAGTTGTAATGTTGTACCTGTTGTGCAACACAAAACTTAAGACAACATGGCAAATAAGTTACATCCAATAAACAAGTGCCAATGCCAAGAATATTTTCTCTTTAAAACCTCACCAGATACCATATTTCACATACGCATTTCATGAACCAAAACTATGCAGATGTGCATATTATGACAATGAAAATAGCTTCTCACTGGTGTAATCAAAAAGTAGAAGTCTAAATAGGGAAGTTAAAATATCTGTGGTAGTTGCCACCGCAGTACACCTGAACAGTGCTAGGGTTTGCTCAAATACACAAAAAGTAATATTTGTAACACCCAATTCAAATCTAGATATTCATTGCGAGCATTTGTCATTTTAAATCATTAATAATTGTGAACTGCTCATTTTTTAATCAAAAAGGTTACCAGACAGACAGTCAGTACAACACTGCAAGAGAGACATGAGAAATAACACCCCATTTAAAAACTGTCATCGCAGACATGTTGGTGGGTTGGAAGGAGAAACCTCTGATCTGAGCACTGAGTGCTTTTCACACCAAGTCAAAATTAAGTCTGACAAAGAAGAAGAAAAACAAAACAAAAAACAACACATTGTAAAACACCAATTAACACTGAAACTGCACAGAAACTGAATAAATGGGCTCCTACCCATTTTATGAACCTTTCCTCTAAACACAAACAGCAACCATTTTCAACTCTTCAGTGGTGCCTGGTTTGTGCCAAATATCCTGGGCAGCCAACAATTTTTGGTGACATTTCTGCAGCTTGTAGACTGGTGAACACTTGAGACAAGACAACAGAAAACCTACACACCCCAGTAAGTAAAACTCATCTATAAAGGATGAGGAGCTAAGATGGCAGTTTTTTTTCCCGGCACCGTGGCAGATACAAGCCATTGTAAAAGCCCCGTTGATTCCAGAGAGCCACAGAGGATTCTCTGTATGTACATCACATGTCTGTTCAGGAGGCCCCTCAAAGCCCCCATACGCTGCTCTACAAACAGTCCATCACCTCTGATTCCCTCCATTTAGCCCTAAAACTCACAACTATCCATCTTCTCATTAAAAATCAAAACTAAGGAGGGCTCACGGCTCCCCCCAAACTCATCAACTCAGACAGCGTGGACGCCACCTCTGATGCAGTGCCTACCAGCAGCAAGGTTGGCTCAAAAAACCTTGAGCACATCTGTGGCACTTTCCAGGGTGTCGCCAACTCCAACATACTTAAAACATGGTGGAAATAAAAGACGTTTGATCTTAAATAATGTCTTACTATCAACCATCCCCGTTTGCTCCTCCTGGGTTTACACCATGCATAAACTCAGTTATGCACACCATGCACATTTCACACCACCTACTCGAGTGTAAACCACACAGACAACACACTGACTGCTGGATAAAGACAAGGTATAATTCAGTTCCTGCTGCCAAAACACACACCTGGCTGGAGTATTAAAGAGCCATCCTTTTCTCTTCCAGGCCTTCACCAGTTGCCAGAGATCAGCCACATTTGTTGCTGTATATTAAGTCAAAATACTACAAGAATAAAAATTCCCGAGAGCAGTGCTTGTTGCATTATTAATCCGAACCTTTAACTTTTTAAAGCCTATTAACTTCCATTAAAGACAGCACTACTTTAACTGTGGTTCCTAATTAGTCTCATCAAATTGCCACTAAATACACTGCACATTTAGGCCAAACTCTTCCATAGACTACAAAACACTCTGCATACTGTAAAAGGAATGGAGAATTAGGTCCTTAGGCTACTTTCCAACAGAGACAAAAGATGAAAACAATACCTAACAAGAGAAGCTACCTCTTTAGAATTCTACAGAGTGAATACTTTGCACAAGAAAAGACTGAAAGACTGAATAAGGCAGGTGCTAACTTGGTCGACATGTCTGGGGTTCCCTATAAAGTAAAATCACCAAAAATTTGAAATCAGTTCAAAAATGAGACCATCTTTGGGTATAAGGCAAGTAAATAAGTCAATAATTAGGAAGGAATTTCTGAATATGGTTCAGGAACAACACATTTCAAGCCTTCTTTTATCTGTCAATTTTAAAAACAGTAGTGGACAGCTCACTTTATGGACTGCTATAGAAAACCTAGTTTATCACTCCTAGCATTTCTCCTGTTGTTTACTAATGTTTGTAAACAGTGACAACTAACTCAGATTCATTTTCTGCCCGAAAGGCAGCAAGTGTCTGTAAAGTGAAGACAGATAAATTAACTTCCCTCAGGTTGAAATCAAACACAATTTCTGGTAAATGAATTTAGCAAATTAAAGATTGCAGAAAATCTGCAAGACGAAAATCACAGCTTAGTGAATGTCATTGGAAGAACACACTGAACAAGAACAAAGATGTGCAACAGCCCACTTGGATGAAGAGCCAATAAGATCAGGGTTACTCTAGGTCACTTTTGTGTAGTGTGTTCAATGTAGCTGGTCAACTCTTCTATTCAGAGTTAAACTATATGAACTGCTTTGTGTGTATGAGACTGGATGTGTATGCATGAGGGATCAAAGGCCTGCTGTAAATGAGAAGTTGGCAGCTAGCTTGATTCTGCTGCGAGTGGCTCTTCTGCTGGGACTGTCCACAGACAAATGCGTCTTCATGTTGAAGGCTGGAGGTTTGGTGCCTGCTGAGTCCTCTGTGCGGTCAGACTGCTCAGGTAATTCACAAGTGCTGTCAATGACTACTGTAGCTGCTAGCTGAGGTTCATCGCTCTCTGAAATCACAAGTACAGAATGAGCTTACACCTGAAGAAAGGTGCCAAGAGAAGTGTGATGTGCTCGTTAAAATGCATTCTGTTCTCCTTACTTGTCATTTCTTGTTAGATTTTTTTTGATACCAATAACATCTTTATATCGTGCCAATTTTTTATTTTACAATGTTAATGTGAAACTAGTGCTTCTGGATTACTGTCCAATTTGTCAACATTTCTACTGTATAGATTCTAGCAATTGTTTCTTCATACAAGAACATAGGTTCTAATTAACTAATTTAAAAGTCTCCTTTGGTTTTGACTAACAGCAAAAAAGAAACAAAACATACAGTACTAGAACAACTATTTACTGTATAGGTTTTAGTGCAATACAAATACATGAACTTTGGAACATTTAAACTGACCTGTTGGTAGAGGAGTCTTTTCCTCAAAGTGGATGAGGTCCACCTGCTGGAGGAGAACAGGGTCAGGGTGAAGCTGAGGTGATGGTAGGCAGGACGGTACAGGACCACACAGCAGGTCCACTGGGGAAGTCAGACACAGCAGCTCTGACTCTGTAGCTCCATCCTCACCTTACAGGTAGAGAAAATAACGGACTTTATTTCACCTATATTTTTAACCACGGACATGGAAATAGGAGAGCTGTGTTTGCCTTTATTTTAATACAAATAAAAGAAAAATATAAATACATGTATATGCACATGTATGAGAATTGATTTAGCTAATGACATTTTAAACCTTTATACAGACCTGTGTTAATGGGACTCTGGGCTCCAGATGTTGTGCTGCTGATCGGGCTGCTTCTGGGGCTTTCTGTGTTCTCTCCTGGCTGAGGGCTGCTGGGGACTAAAGAATTCGCCCTTGCTGAACATGACATACAGACATCCATTTATACAGATTCAGTACGATGTTCAGGCACCAGATCATGACATCACTACCATGACTAGTATATGAAACTTGCTTTAATAAAAGTGGCCAGCACCTTCACCTTTCATATCGTTCTTCAAAACGATAATCCTCTTGTGACCGTGTCCCTTGATCCAGACAACCTATTATCCAAAAACATTCAGAAACAAAAATGTACAAGAACGAGAAATACTAGAATTGTATAATTTTATGTAAAAGATCCAGATCTCCAAAACCTCAAATGACAAAGAAATAGATTCTGAAAAGATTTAAGTGGCACTACTGGCACATACGGTTTCAATGGTATGTAAAAGGGACAGAAGGCACATTCTAAAAAAACTCTGGATAAAGTATCTATTGAACACTACTCCTACCTGTGGAATAGCACTGAGGAGATCATCAATGCTGGCGTATCCATAGGACCGTGGTTCAAGGCTGCAGCCTGTAAATTTGTTATAAGCCCCTTGGAACTCTGTCAGGAAGATCTGGTTGTAATGGTAGGTGTGGAGCAGGGCACGCACGTTACGGGCAAACTGGTACAGCCTGGTCAACCTCACCCACCCCTCACTTTGACCACTGACAGTGCTGCCAGCTTTTCCATTTTCATCAGTTTCCTCATGGTATAGCTGTCAAGAAAAACAAAACACTGTCAGTCAGCCTGTGGTAGGAAACAGAAACAAGTATATTGCTCCTTGAAAAAGTCTGTATAGAAAAACTAACTCTTCTACTTACCTCCACAAGGTAGGGCAGACTCTTTAGCAACTCACAGAAGGAGAGAAACCCATATTCACATGGGTTGAGAGGGGCTCCATGGACAGTCAGGTAATGCTGACTCAGTTCTTCCACCTTCAGGCCCTTGATGACCTGCTCCTCTTCTTGAGACATAAGTATGGCCAGTAGCTGGGAGGTCAGTGAACGCAGAGATTTTCTGTTGATCAACTGCACTTCCCGACCCTCTGGACCATCTACCACCTTGAAAATGGAAAGAAAGTAGGTGTACCCTTATTGTAGACGACACTGATCATATTAGAGTCAACAAGCTCACGTACATTGGGCATCATTAACATACCCAGCAGCGATGATGGATGTGGCTATGTATGCAACAGAAATAAAACTAATGACAAGATGGAAAACAAAACATTCAAGGTTGGTTTTAAGTATTTAAAATTACAAAAACACTTTAACTTCTAGTTAGTCTAGGTATTAGAGAAGTTTGCCATCGACTCCTAAACTTTACAGCACTACCTTTACATTTTTCCCCCCCATCTTCTGTTTCTGTGCCAAAATGCTTCAAATTAACAATGTATTATAGGGACTTTTCCAAATGTAGATGCACGACTGAAGATCATTAAACAGGACGTTAGAGTTGCCATGGGAGAGCAACTGTTGAGTAATTGAACACCTGGAATGTTTGTGTCTGAGACCAGAGACCAGTATTAACCTATTTGAGGCATTGAGCACAGTTGTATATAAAAAGAAATTGAAAATATAAATTTACAGTCAACTGAAGTTCCAATTTTGCAGTTTGTACAATTTTGATATTAAATATCACAATTGTTTCCGGCAACTGAACTATGCAACTATGAAACATTTGTGTGGGTGTTCTTTACCTTCACAACATGGCACAGTTTGGTTAGAAGAGCTGGCAAAGAGCTGGCATCATAGTCCTGCAGGCGTAGACCATAGCCAAAGGTCTTACTGTACTCTGTGAGCAGTTGGCTCACAGGAAGGCTGGAGTTTTTCTGAGCTCGAAGAAGCTTGACCAGCTGCGCTGCCAAAGCCTTGATACACTCCACTTCTGTCAGAGTCAGCACTTTCTCCTCACCACACTCCAACACCTGACAAAAAGGGGGAAGAAATAAGAGTCACTTTATGTAGCCGTTTTCAGTTTTAACCAATGAATTAATTTCAAGAATTCATTAAAGATGAGATTAAGAAGCACATTATAAACATGAGTGTGCCGTACTCACCATCAGTACATCAGGGATCGCCTCAAAGAGCTCGATAAGTTTAGTAAAGCCGTAGTAGCTAAGCTTGCACTGACGACCAAAGTGGTGGTGGTAGGTGGGGATGAATTTACTGAAAGGCATTCTGCAGTGCGGCTGGTGGCGAAGCAGGTCCACGACTTCCTTCCCAAACTGCTTAGTGCGCTCCATTTCCTCCACTGTACGCTCTGCAGGCAACAAGAGGGAATCCATGGAAAAAAACAAACAATTACGATCTTTCATTCCTAAATGTTTATTTGTGACATCCCACCAACATATCGGCATTGAATTATACATATCTATTTGTGTTTTTATAACTATATAAATGTGTTAAAATTGCATGTAATTGTAGAGCTGTGCATAGTGTATTCAATCTTAAATTGTCCACACTCTTATTTCAGTTGAAGCAGAGACCAGGTCATTTTATTTTTAAATTTATGGTATCCTACCCCTATTTATTAATGCTTCATAAATGAAAGTAAAGTGAAATGTAAAGTGAAACCAGACCATAAACAAACATTAATCTTTTTTTGTTATTACATTAGCTTTCTGAAGACTCTTCAAAGTGTAGACAACATTCAGGGAGTAGCTTCACATTTAACTAATAATAAATGCAATTTCTGGTTAAAACAGAGCTGAACACTCAGACACCATGTCTAAGCCTTTTTTCTCTGAAAGTCCAAACTCTGCTGCATTTGAAAGAAGCTGCCTGAAAATGTCTTAAGTATACTATTTCATAATAAAGTGCCACTGCAGTATAGCTGGGCCACAGGTCCTTATCACCAATAAGCTAACAGGTAAACTGAAACAGACTCAGGATTTTCCCTTGCTGTGAGAACAATTGATGACAAAATGAACAAAGCAGAGTGACTCTCTAAAACGCATTCTAAATTTTCAAGTTCAGTGAAATTGCAAATGTAAAATGCTGTGAAGTCAGCTTCCTCACTCGGAAAGCTAAATAAACCTCATCGGCCCAGAAAATCCAAGATCGCTGATCCCTGCATTAACAGTGTGAGAACTGTAGACATGTACCACTGTTTTCTGTGCCTCATTAAAACAGTTGTAGACAAAGTTCTGTTCGACATTTCTCAGTAGACATGTTGCTACAGAATTTGTATGCAGCTAACACTGTAGTACACCCTTAAAAACTGATACTGCTAACCTGGGAAGAACTGGAATTGTTAAAGTAACCTGGCGGTTGTGCCAGGTTACTCCAACCTTTTTGGTCAGCGGAACCCACCAATATGGAATGTAGCGAGGCATTAAAAAGTGAGTCAGCTTCATTTCCACTTCCAAATGAGTGTTTATTAACTGTTTTGAACTGACCTCTCTTTGGAACAGAGATGACTGTGTCTGTTTCCTGGTGTGTGATGGTGATGGTAGTGTCAGGGATCTCAGACAACAGGTCCATTACGTCACACATTCCATAGTCAATCACCCTCCAGTCCCTAGAGAAGCACCTAGTAAACAAAAATACACCTGACTAGTATTCTCAGTTTTTTCCAAATTCTAGCACCTTTCTAACAATTAATTAAATAAAAATAAACATTTCTACAAAACATGACAATGTGATGAAATCTACAGCTCAAAGCCATGTCGACTGACCAGTGGTATGCCTGCATGAAGTCCTTAATTGACACTTGTTTGCTGGCTTGAAATTTAAGCAGTTTGAGAAGGTCTTGGGTGAAGCGCTTCACTTGAGCACGATGGGTCAGGGTAAGGAGGCGTTTAGTTCCCATACCCAGAATCTATAGGTGAATAAAATTAAGAACAATAAGCAAATTGTAAAAAAAAAAACACAAAAAATAAAATGTAGTAGGCAAATAAATGCTCCAAAATTGAGCAACCATGTGGATTCTTATAAATACCTGCAAGACATGTGGCACAGCCTCCAGAAGCTCCAGCAGCTTGGAGTAGCCATAGTTGGAGACACGACACTGCTTGGCAAAATGATGGTGGTATGTGGGTATGAATTTGCTAATAGGCATGATGCAAGATGGTTGACTTTTCAACAGATCAATAATCTCTCGGCTCAACTGGATGAGCTGTGGGTTGCCAACTGGACTTTTGCAGCGCTGAATCCAAGGCTCTGGGTAAAATAATTTAGAAGTCTGAAATACTTATACTGACTGGTAAAGACAGAACTGTGGAGGCGTGGTACTGCAAGGAAATAATAAATTCAAAATTTCAACCAACAACAAAATTCTAACAATTGTCAGTGTTCCTACCAGAGTTTGATGCAGGTGGTTTGTTGTGGATCCACTTGATGACTTTGAATCCATTCTGAGCCGTTACTATTGTTATGCTTGGAACACAGGTAATGAGATGTTCCAGGGGAACACCACCCTCTAGTGTGTCATCGCCAAGCTGCAGTGGCCTGAATTTTGCTGCATAGCAGTCTGGAAAACTATAATTTTATAATAAAAATATATATAAATAAAAATGAAAACTACATTACTCATTTTAAAGCTTTAGAGAAAACATGTCAAAAGTTTGTAACAGTCGAAATTTGTTCACAACTTTTAGAGGCAGTTGTCACCTGAGCAGTGGAATAGTCCCCTCATGTGAATGCAATAGACTGTGAACGTCAGAGGCTAATGTGCTCAGAGACATCACAACAAATGGGATTTTGTAAGAGTCAGGGTCAAAGTCAACCTCACTACAAAAAGAAAGAGAAAACACAAGTTTGGAGAATAGTGGTTCTAAATAAATGCCCAAACAAGCACTAATAACATTAACAAAATGTGTTTTATTATAAATTTGTATAATAAGCATTTAAACGTGCATAATATGTGATACTGTAATAACCTGAAGTCCTGCTGTGCATAATGCTGTCTGCAGACAGGTTCATGGTACTCCAGCTCCTCAAACACCACAGGGCTACCGCTTGCTGAGGAGGAGCCCTCCTGGGACTGGGAAGATCCCAGTGGACTCTGACGGATTTGGCTGCTGGGCAGAAGGCACACAAGCCTTGTGCCTCCCTGTTCCCGCACCGCCACCACCTCTGGTAGCCTGTACAAATCCCCAACCACAAGCTTGCGGGAATATCTGCAAATGCAAAGGAGCATGTAGTCTGGTACCACACAATAGCTTGCAATGGATATATTATAAGCAACTATTCTAATAATTAGTAAAAAAATATATGTATCACAACAGTTCCTCAAAATTCAAAGATATGTTGAAAACCAATACTTACTTTTTCTCATAGATTTCCGTGAATTTGAATAGGGGAAGACAATTGGCAGGTGCATCCTGAAGAATACTGATAATCTCAGTGCTATATATTGAGAAAGATAATCATTTTCAACAAACAAAAATCCCACAAAACCCAACGAAATTGGTGATTAGCATTTTAACTAAGCCCACAGTGTAACTGAACACAAAGTGTACCTGAGCATGGCAAGAGATTTGTTGCTGCCACCAGTGATCAAAGACACCTGAATGCGCTTTCCTCCGATTTTATAACGATGCAGGCCACTGACAGCGCTGATGGCCTGCTGCAGAGACAACATCTGAATTGTGGCCTTCAGCTGATAGTCTGTGTGTGGGCTAAGTTCCACAGCTTTTACCTAGACAAATTAAGTTGTCCAAAAAGGAGAGGTTTTGAGGCATTGGTCTTACTTCAAATATAATATCTGCAAACAACCCAACAGCAAAAAGCTAAAATTTCATCTTAAGAGGTTTTGTTCTACTAGTTTTAATCAAGAAAATACAGGTATATTTGCTATAAATATTAAATCAGTACAAAAGCATTAGTCTCGAAGGTCTTACTCGCCCATATCTGGAGAAGGTGTCGTGCAGTGTCTGCTGAAGATCCTTGCGGGACATTCTGTAGTCCAGGTTGGCCACCTGGATCTCTGCTCCCTCAGAAAAAGACTCAAAGGGACCTTCAGGACAAGGGCTGTGCGAGGCAGCAAGCAGAGGTGAGGAGCGACTGGACAGGCAGGGGGATGCACTCCTACTGTTAAGCAAAGGAAAGACCAGTTTAAAATCTTGTTATTTAGCATTACATATAATATTAGGAGAGCCTGGATTATTCAATTCTTACTTGAACACAGTAATAATTAATGGTTTAGGCCAACTTGGACATGAGTGAGTTACACTAATTATGTCACCTGGAGGACCAGGAGCCCTGGGAGAGGACAAGGGGACTGAAGCTCCTGTGCAGGTTCAACTTGCTGAAGGCTGAGGGTGTGCTAATCTGGAACTCGCCTGAGCTCCCGTCCCCTTGTTCTACAGGGGAGTCGGTCACACTGCGAGGACTCGAGCCCTCTCTTCTAAGATAAAATGATAAGAGACATGTTTAAAGGCTCCGCAACGCTTTTATGCCAACTGATGACATGTACAAAGGACATTCCTACCAATTAAGATTATATCAGTTATGAAAGGCAATATGTACCTGCTATCTTCATAAATATTAAACCAAAAACAAAACTATAATAAAATAAACAACATTTTTATTTAAAACTTTATTTTAAATTTCATTGTAGATTCACCCGTCAATATTATAATAATAATTTATTTTTGCCTGTGTGGAAATGATGGCACAAAATCATATTGCCAGACCTAATGTCACAACTCTGCACTGTAAATATTAAATGCATCCAGTTTTACATCCGTGCATCTATCTGACTATGTGCCACACACAAACACATGCAGTGCACAGAGGTGACAGAGGAGCAGACAAGAGAATGTACACTTCAATTGTATTGTTACAAAATCCTTCCTTCTGGGTTTTGTGGAGGTGTGACCGTATTTGTTGGTGTTTTACAATGTAACCCATGTAACAGTCAGAAAAGAGTGATTGATTTCTGATTTGTTCCCCATATTTATTCACTCACTATTACAGCAGCTCTCACTCTCACCAAGCTTGGAAAGAAGGGACAATTAAATGGTGGATTTAAGGACAGCAATGTCCAAATCATACAGCCTTTAGTAAGTCAAGAGCATCCATCTCATTCATGTAAAAACAACTAAGAGAAGTGGATGTAGGACAGGCAGTGAAATTTGGGCACAACAACAGGAACAGTTTTTGGATTCCTTTGTAACTACACTCAAGATTGAAAGATGACTTTTTAATAGCAAGCAACACAACTGTTACTTAGGTTACTTTGTATGCAAGAGGGCACTTATGTTTAAAAAATCTGATCCAAATCAAACAAACATGCTGTCCCACTAAGCTATTCAAGGTTGCAATAAGTACTTGCACAGTTCAACAACAAAAAAAAAGACTGATGTACATGGAGGAAATGATAGCAGGGGCTTGTATCGGTTTTCTTCAAATGACCTTCTCAATCTACTGTTGTATTTCACTGTTTATACCTTCTCCTGTACATTGATTCTCCAGTGAGGCCAGGCTTTGACAGATGCTCCAAGGCTCCTGTCTCCATATTATTGTTGGGGGAAGAGGAAGTTGCATGCCCTTTATCCAAGACGCCAAAGTCCATTCTGGGTTTTACCTCCAAAATACCTAGATCCTAGATTAAAAAAAGAAACAAAGAAAGAAAAATCCAAATGTTAATTATAGGATGACTGATTGTATAATGTTTGTGTTTCTCTTATGCATGCGTTCACAATGGGATTGTGAATAGGCAGTGAATTTGTCAGCAAATATGAAAAGAAGCCAAGCTAAAAAAATAAATAAAAGGACAAAATGAGGCATTAAAGTTTAGCTAGGGATGGGGTTTAAACATCACCCAGATACCAGAACCAGTAGAAACCGTAGTTTTTAAATTATTTGGTGCATCCTGAAGTATCATCTAAAATAAGGAAATGTATAGCACAACTTCTGATAAATATGGCAGTGTGACAAGAATTCTGAGTTCAAGGTCAAGCTAAAACAGCCAACAGGCTCATAGATGCTGGTTCCAAATTATATTGCATTAATCGAAATTTTCTGTATAGCCCAAATATAGCAAAAAAGTTAGATTACCATCCCTAGTTTCAGGAAATCAGTCCATACTGGTTATTTGTTTCTGAAATATTCCATGCTGATTTTTGTAATTGCAAACAAGAAAAAGATAGGCCCAGTCAATAAAAAGGCATAGAATGGACTTTGACAGGACACAAAGTAGAGTATCAGAAAAAAGCCACAAAATTATAAGCCAATGTATTTAATAACATGATGAATGAGTATGAAACATGCAACAGGGGATTCATGAAGCACTATCAGCTACTAGAACATGCTACAAGCTAGCACAGGCAGATGAATTAAGCTGAGTGAGCAGCTACAAGCGGTTAGTGAAAAGCAGCAATTAGAGGGACACTGGGAGGGAAACAATAAGCCACTGATTTACAAAGCAGCCAAGACCAGGACAGAGGGCAGCGGAGGTTAACGGGAAGCAGGCACTAACGAGTCTGCTGACCTGATGGGGCTTGGCTGGAACACCCCCGGGAGGCCGACTGCACCCCCTCCTGGGGCTGTAGAGCCTTTCAGGCACTTGGCCAGGGGTGTGGCATGGGCGGGTTGCTCGCCGTGACCTCCTGGGTGACCTGGGCTTCTCCAGGGGCAGAAAAGAGAAGGACGATATAGGTGGGGGAGGGGCAAACACTGAATCCTGAGTTTGATGGGGCTGGGGCAGAGTCTGAGTTTGAGGCAAGTGATGGGACTGAGACTGAAACTCAGGCTCAGGACTTGCATCATCTTTTGGCCGTGGGGAGAAGGAGAGGCTGATTCTGTGGCCAAACACATCCTCATTTTTCATTCGCTTGCGGGCACGAGCAGCTGCCTCAGGGCTGCCAAAACGGAGGACTGCTGTGCCCTGGGATATGCTCAACACCTTGCCACCACAGTTGTCTGACAGGCGGTGCAGCCTGAGCTTCACAGCGCTCCGAAGGCTCTTGTCACAGTTGATAGGAAGGTTGTGCACATAGAGGAGGTGCAAACTGGGCTGAAGGAGGGGAGGAAGAGACAGCGCGCCTTTCTGGTTTGTATAGTTTACATTTACAAATTTAAAGCAGCAGTCTTCCTTTAATTTGAAACCAAATTTTGCTGAGAGTGGCACAGAGTGAGAAATCCTGCAGTCTCCCTAGGAGAGAACTGTGTAAATGAATGACTAAACATGATCAAATTTATATCCCAACTACCTCACTTGCTGCCTTCTTGGTTCACTTTAAAGTTATATGAACTTTGGTTACTTTTAGAGAAGATCAAATAGGTGTTTTTTAATCCTAAAGCACTTGTGAGGCCTACCTGTGCTTTGACAAGCATTCGTGGTGGCAGATCAGCTGTAATCTCCTGAAACGCTACATGCCGGTGGGCATGCTGCAGCAGGGCTAAGGATGCATGGCTACCATGGACCAAGATTATCTGGAAACCATGGCGATGACGCAGGTCACTCAACTCACTTGCAAAGTTCACATCAGCTGTTAATGTTGCAAAGAGATCACCTGTTATCACTCCATTCAACTACGAGGTTGGGCGGCTGTAGTTGATCATCTTAAAATCAGAGATAAACTCACAGGATACTAGTACGACAGTTGCAGGTGCAGTGTGGGTCTCAGCAAAGCGTCGCAGGCTCTGGCGAAGTTTGTCATCCGCAGCATTCTTAGCTGTGGCATTTATATGTGCAACCGTAACCTTGTGAAGAAATGTACATACACACAGCTTGAGACTTATGTTGTTCAAATTTCTCATTTAGTTATGGCAGAATTTAAGTGCCACATTCATGCATTAAGTTCAATAACATACAATCTTTATAGTCAGTATCTGTAACATAACCACATAACCCTTCCCTAATATTAAACCTTAATGTTGGTACCTGGCAGTTGTTGAGCTCTTGGATAACTGCTTTGCTCTCCTTGCTAATGTCACAGACGCATATAAATTCTGCCTCACGATGACCCTGGAAAAAATAGCTGCGAATACGTTGGACCACAGCCCCAGCAGAGCGTCCACTGGGAACACTGCAATTTTCAATGTCCCAGAAAACACCAACTGGAGGGATGTTCTCAGGACCATTACTCTCTGGGGATCCTGGCAGAAAGAATACTGTCAGCAAAAATTCTATTTCGTTAACATTGCAGTTAATGTGAATCAATAAACACTTTGCATGCACTTCACTCAAATTCTGTAGTTTCCCCATTTCAAGTCCAATCAATGTACTAAAGACCAAAACTGACACAAAATTTCAATTAATATATACAGTATGCACTAACCATACTTTGGCACGAGCACCATGCTGTCAGAGGACGTGCCACAGCCATTACATAGAGGGACAGGGACAGGGACAGAGGCAGTCTGGGAATTAGGAACATCTGGCCACACTTTGTTTGACTCGGTTGCCAGACAATGCACAGGCTGCAAATAGGAACAAATAATATGGGGAAAAAAAAAAATGTATAAGTCAATAAAGAAAATCTTGAAAAAAGGCATTTTGTCAAAAATCACATACAAATCCAGCTTCAGTTCCCATGACTGAGGTAAGTCATACACATAGCATCAAGTTACCTAGAGTAAGTGTCATGCCACACAAATACAAAAAAGCCACAGTGACTGAAGAATACTCTACCAACCTTCAACAAGCACTCCTTGCAGTAGTGTGCACCCTTCATAAGAACTGTGCGTTTTACATTTAGGTGCAAAGGATTAGAGCAGAAGTGTGCTGAGGTGGTTGTAGTAGTGACGGTGGTGGTAGTTGGGTGATCACCAAGTGTACTTCTCTGGGGTCTTCTGGCTGATTGGCTGCAGTCGACGCCACAGGTGTAGCAGCCAGAAGAGGCCAAACAAGAGCCATGCAAGGGACCAGGCAGAGAAGAAACAGAGGGGAGAGAGGAAGCTAGAGGGGCTGAGGGGGGAAACAGACTGGGTTGACTGCATGGAATAGGTAAAGCAGAGTACGTATGAAGAAGCCCTGAGCAGCAGGGGAGGTAAGGGTGTGATGACACAGGCTGAGAGGTGGCAACCGAAGAGGGCAGTTGAGGTTTGGAACCTAGACTGGGCAAGGGATCATGTGCTTCAGCTCTACATGTCAGGTTATGCTTATGAACAGATGAGGCTACAGAGTAAGACCCAGACCTGCCAACAATGCTACTGCTGATGGGTGCTGCTGGAGAGCCTTGGCTCATATAAACTGAGACAACGCCAGCAATGTTGCTACTGCTACCAACAACACCACTGCCACCTAACAGCCCATAACCACCTTTATTGCAATAGTCACAGTGAGTGCAAATGCTTACTTTGGGGCTAGCCCCCTCTTGGTGTTGCTGTGGTGGGAGTGGCTGTTGGGAGTCTTGTGCAAGCTGAGGAGGCAAGCAGGGAGAAGGCAAAGGGAGAGGGGCCAAAGAGAGGGGTTGGGATAATTGCGAGGAGGAAGTATGGTGTGGAGGAGGAGGAGGGACATCTTTTAAATCTGGCAAAGCCTTTCTGCTCTCCATGTATTTGTTCTGCAATATTAAAAAAAGCAGATGATTATGATACATTAGTGCTTTGATTAAATGTTTGTATGGGAAATAAATTCCTAATTGCAATAAAAACTGTCACAGCACGACATACCTGTCCTACCCAGTAGTAATAAGGTCACGCAGCGGTCAGAACCAAAAGCCACTGCATCCCAACCTTTACCAAGCCATCATATCATTAGCGTTAAATGGCTGCAACATGCCATCTTTACACATGACTAGAATGTGTGCATAAGTCGCAGTGTTAAGCTTTTGATCATTATGTAGCTCTTACAAACAAAAGCTGAGATCGAACATTTTTGCCCTATGTGTTCATTTTACCCGACAGTCTCTCTCAGTTTTCTGAAGTACCAAAAAGAGGATTTCCCTATGCAGTAGATAATTTATAAACTTTGCATTAGACAGAACTAGATAAAGTGCAAAAACATTTTATGGTTTGTCATATGGAAAACACAACTGTTTTGTCTGAATCACAACCATATGGAAATTCTAATGGCTTTCATAGTTGATATTTCTCAAACAAATAAATTACTTAGTTACTTCTATATTTTAAAACTCAGAAAGTCTATTCTGGGAACAAGATCAGTTTAAATCACAGCATACTGTGACTGCAAACACTAAATGTCCTAGTACATGGAACACCAGTAGAATATAAGAGCATAGCTTACATAAATGGACTGTTGTCCATGATTTGATCTGGTAATGCACCAAACAATAAGGTTTGGAACTCAAATCTGCTTTTAACTTCTCTATGCAGGTTACACATGAAAATATATGAACAGATCAATGCCTACTTCTTTATCTGTGTGATGAGGGGCAATGGTATCATTGGTGGAGAAGCAGTCTTTGAGTTTCCATAGCAGGGTCGATGCCTCTGTTTGGGGGTGACTGAGCCATGGGAAGGGTCTAGAGCTGCATATAGATCTCTCCTTTCCCAATCCTTCCATCGTACAGCTCAGAGGGATCTTTCACCATACTTTCATCTCTCTTCTCTCTCATGCTTTCCTGTTCAAATGAAACTCACGTTAACGTTACATCGGTTATGTTTGTTTTATTGATTTCTCTGCGAGGTCATTAGCTCACATTGGTAAAAACAGTGTAAAGTACGCACTGACTCATTTGAAAGCGCAGGTCTGGTCGTAAGAAATGCACTTGATTCGATACAACTGCGTAACGGCAGCTTAAAACAAACGAGGAGACAAGGCTGTTTACGTACCTTTTGATAACACTTAACCTTAGTAATTTTGTGCTAACTAAAGCCAAGTTAGCTAACTGCTACTTCAGCCACTTATGATTAATTAATGCGAGGCAGGTCACACTAACCTAAATGACGCTGATTAGCTGCTAGCTAAGGCTATAGTTGTTGACAGTCTATTAATTTTGAATTGGGCGAAATTAGCTAGCTATGCAGTTAATGCTACGCGTTAGCAGCATGAACTTTTCATTTTTAAAGTCAAATATCTGGAGCTAACATCATATTTATGTCTACAGCAGGCACGAACCGTTAGCATTGTAACAAACACGTCGAGTCTCTCACATGCGACTGCTCATTGTTTTTACGGTAAAACCAATAATGTTTGGTAATGGCGGATAATTTTCAAATCAGATTGTTATTTCACTAGCTACCTGAGAATGTATCGTCTTTCACATCTTCCTCATAGTTCCCCCTCTATCTGTCTCTAAGGAAACTGCCACCTTTTGTAACCTTCCTTCTGCCAGAAAGCGGGCTACGCTGTCGCAAATGTTGTTAATAGTAAATAACAAATGTTACGTTGGGACTGTTTAGCACGTTCAATTGAATACATATACAAAAATACACTGTTACAGAAAGGGGATCGAAAACACTTACTTAATTCTGTATTTTTATATAATCTTTTGCTCAATGGAGAGGAGCTACAACAACCTTTTTTGTCATGGAGCACATATACAAATAACAATGTTATTTTTTCTCTGCACTTAGCCATAGCATCGGGGATCCACGGGGGGGCGACTGAACAAGTGATTGTCTTGCTCAGGGACACACCTGGTGGATAGTCTGGGATTTGATCCCACTAACTTCTATATCATAAGCCTGCTGCTCTACCCATTGAGCTACCAGGCCACCTAACTTTCAACTGATTGTAAAAAGCTCAAAACACAGAAATTCAAGTACTGATGTTCTTTAATTGGTCATACATGTCCCTCACAGGGATTAAAATATCTTAAAACAAGTTCCTGAAGATTGGGTGATCCACATTTTGTGCAAGGCTTCCTTTATCAGTATGGTTACCTTTCCATACTTTAATGGCAAGCCATTCCCTCTGGGCAACAACTGATTAGGGATTACTTAATTTTTCAGAAAGCCTTCCTGTTTGCGTAAGAACTATCTGGAGAAGAAACTGCTGAAATATTCTTGGTGAGCTTGGTAAGCTCGATTACCATATCTGAACCCCATCTAGCTATTGTGTGCCAAACCAGTACAGAAGACTTTTGAAAAGTTTTTCAAAAATCACACTTAGATTTCTGCTACTGGTTCTACTGATCAGCAGAGTGCCATGGATTTTTCAGGCAGTTAGTGCTGAAAAAAAATATGAATATGCTTAATTAATTTGTGTGTGTTTTGTGATCATTTTAGGAACATTTCACTGAAAAGAACAACAATCCATAATAGAAATAAAAAGTGTGTAAGTGTTCTTTTAAAGATAAAGATTATGTTTATAGATTCTACAGAGTACTGTTAGAATACTGTACTGTACTGTAAGATACTGTAGAATATTGTAAGTCCTGTGATAAATACTGTAATAATTGTTTACATTATTTCTCTGCAGATAGATAGACTTAATATTTTTATCTGTACGTTTTTGTTTTTGTTTTTTTTTTTGTTTTTTTGTCCTTTCGGCTTATCCCGTGAGTTCAGTGTCGCCACAGCGGATCATTGTCCGCATGTTGATTTGGCACAGTTTTTATGCCGGATGCCCTTCCTTAGTTCATTTTAAATTAATTTCTCAAGGGGTTGCAATCTTTTGCATGTAATTGTTATTATTTTTTGAATATGAGTACAAATGAAATAACATTTATACTGGCTTAATGTGCATTATTATTATTATAGTTATAATTTTTCACCTAGGACAAACGTTCTTACATCATCAGAAGTAACGGCCAAGGAATGTATAAAAAAAGACACCTTGATAAATTAATTAGAATTGTACTTTTCTGATGAAGGAACCCAAGTTCTAGCTGAATGGTCATTAAATATGTTGATACAACTATTCGTTTTATTCTTCTTGCCATTTCAAAATAAAGGAATGCAAACCTTTGCACCCAACCACAAAAATGTACGTTAGTGAAACAATCTATAGGAAATTTTACCTAACCGGAGGATCCAAAGCCACACAAAAAGGTTCCAAGTGTATCGCTTTAATTGAGCTCAGTAGCGCCCTCTGTGGGCAGCCTGCTCCCATTGTTCCCTGTGCTGTTTGGAATACACTGACAATCCATCCCGTTTGAGTGTTGAGCTATAGGTTAGAAAATAACAGCTCAACATTTTATGATACTCATTTTTACTCATTACTCATATTTCTATACACGGCAGTGGAGGCTTTTCATTACTTGAAACCCCTGAAGCTGATCGCTTTTGGCTAATTGAAAAGCAGCTGACTCTGCCATCAATTACATAAAACTGGCTTTTTTTGTTCCCTGTTCGTCATGGCGATTGCCCATGTAGCCACGGAGTACGTGTTTTCCGACTTCTTATTAAAGGACCCCACGGAGGCTAAGTATAAAGGGGTGCGTCTGGAGCTTGCGCTGGATAAAATAGTCACCTTTCTAGCGGTGGGACTGCCTTTGTTTCTCATCTCGCTCGCTTTTGCTCAAGAGGTGTCTGTCGGTGAGTTTTAAGAACATCTCCTGAAGAGCAACTCAGACAGAAAGCATCTGAGGGAATAAGCCTTTGAATATGAATTATTCGAAATGTCTCTTCCTCTCCGGCACACTAGAACAACAGTTTCAATTAAAGCCAGGATTATTTATTGGGGATGGATGAAGCCTTGTGACATTTGTGTACATCATGTAAGGGTGTTACTTAAGTTACATCCAAACAAAGGTGTGAAAACGGCATGAGGTGTGGTTTAAGACTCCATCCTTCTGTTGATCTCAATGAGGCAGCACTGCTGCTGCTGCTAATGATGATGATGGAAATGGAGCAACATGGGCGGCTACACACTCATGCATTTATGAAGTATAACTTAATACAGTACATAAAGGTATTGCAGTAGCATATTACTTGTATTAGTGTAAAAAGCAGAAAGACTCATACCAGTGATTCCCTCACACAGCAGAAACAGCTTCACTGTACTCATACATTCTTGGGGATAAACAGGAAATGTACAGCTCCATCTGCAGTTCAACATTGATTTTTTTTACTCTACTATCTGTTTTTATTATCTGCAGTGTACTGAGTGCAGACACTCAGACAAGATGGATCCATTACACTGCAAAGACTGACAGAACTGAAAGACATTTTCTGTAATAGAAAAAAGAAAACAAAGGACATTACATAAACCACAAACCTGAAACAGAGATAAGAGAGAACAGAGATGTGAATAAACAGTTTTTCACAGCCAGTTTTTCACAGTGTTTTTCTCACTTTGACATGTCAAATGTCTTTTGTGAAAGTTTGTACACACAGAGATGCTGGACAGTTTTATACACAAGGCAAAATATCAACAATACAATGGTATAATCATATTAAAATCTAAATGGATCTGCTATTTGGATCATTACTGCCATGTCACATCCAACAAGTCAAGTTTTTCTAGTTTTAGGTCAACTTCTCCAATGGATAGATTTGACACCTTTGTCAATGGTACATTATAATGAACTGAATATCTTTCAGTTCTTGACTCATTTCTAAAAAAATGTTTTTTTTTTGCCTTTTTTAGATATTTTAAGTTTTAACTGAGAAAGCAGTACTGAAATTACCCAGGGATTTCTAGTGATCAAAAATAGTTGTTTCATTAAGGATGTGGTAATAGCTACTGTGCTATCAAATCATAGCGTATATCTTCTTGTACATTTTCAAAACTTGTTTAGAGCATCAGTCTTTTATTTTAAATTAAAGGCCCCACACTGCCAAAGCATTACTTTCTGCTCACTATCCCAGGTCATTTTTGTAAACTGTGCATAACCTCCTATTGTACCCCATTGTAATAGGGCATAATTATTGACAGAAGAAATGCTGAATGCAAGCCACCAACAAATGAGGCCATTACTGCAGAGGAGAGACAATAGACACTTGCTGTAGAGTTTCTTTCTTTTTGCTGAATAATCAAAACATTTGTTGGCTCTGATTCATTTTTCATTTTAATCTTCTAGGCACCCAGATCAGCTGCTTTGCTCCCCCTAACTTTTCCATGAAACAGGCTGGGTATGTGGACTCCTTTTGTTGGGCAGCAGTGCACCAACAAGCTGCCAGTTCACCGCTATGGCTACACAAGGTACAAATGTCCTCTCAATGTACTTTACACTGACAGGTGGAAGACTGGGTGACTGGTTTTGATTTGGTAAAATGTGCTCTGTGCTTGACAGTAGTAATCAAAGTAATAATCAAAGAAGGCCAAAGATATCCACAAATAAAGGAAAATGTGGATTTTCTTTTTACCACTGTCAGTGATAGATAATACATAAACTATACATGCCAATCTGCTGTAAGACAGTTAAACAAGGTAAATGCATTTAGGTTTATACTCAAAATGTTAGAAAATCTCTGCTAGATTTTGGGCACTTCCCCATTGTGTTGTTGTTTCATTTTATTTGGTGTCTTTCTCTGATTCCCCCAGTTCTTCCCATATATACTGCTCTTACTGGCAACCCTCATGTACATCCCTGCCATGTTCTGGCGTTTTACTGCAGCTCCACACCTCTCCTCTGACCTTAACTTCATCATGGAAGAGCTGGATCGCTTCTATAATCGTGGCATCAAACTGGCAAAAAATCTGGCATCTTTAGAAGACAAGGATCCACCTGAGGAAACCCGACGGTAAACACCATCATCTGCAACCGTTTTTACTTTTTATTTCTCTCTAAGACAATATTTGAAAGAAAAAAAGTGACTAGTTGCCATTTTGAGCTTTGAAAATGAAAAAAAGGAGGTCATGTTCTGAAAAATAGTGAACTTACCTTTTAATCTTCTTCTGTATGCCAGAGAAGTATCCAACTTTTATACTGCAAAACAGTGGTTTTCGGGGCTTTTTCATACGAAACATCTGTCCATTAAACATTCTGTAGAGCTGAGTGGAAGTTCAGAGTTGAGTAGCAATTCTCCTTCACATTGCACATTATAATTTGACCAGCTTTAATATAAAATGGGGAGTAGAGCAGCTTTAGATTCATTATACATAGAATAGTACACATTCGGTCTTTAGTGCCCGTTTTTGAAAGGAATGGTTTCATCATGGATATTGTATAAGGAAGGGACCTGTACTTCAAGTCTTTTCATGCCTTGCCTTTTTGTTTCATCCTTCATACCCATACACCTTAATTCTGCAGCGGTGCTTTGGACCTGACTGAGGGCTGCTTCAAATACCCTTTAGTGGAGCAGTATCTGAAGACCAAGCGCTTCTCTCACTGGCTCGTGATGAAGTACCTGACGTGTCGGATCCTGACTCTGCTGATCCTCCTGCTAGCCTGCCTCTACCTCGGCTACTACATCCAACTAGCTTCCCTCACTGATGAGTTTCCCTGTGACCTGCGAACAGGATTGCTGAAGAACAACAGCATGGTGCCGTCTGAGATCCAGTGCAAGCTTATAGCAGTGGGTGTTTTCAGGTTGCTCAGCTACATCAACCTTGGGGTATATGTGCTTCTTGCACCACTGGTGGTATACGCGGCTCTTGGACCAGCCCGCCAAAGTTCCAGCTTCCTCCGACCCTATGAGATGCTTCCAGGATTTGGTGCCTTAGGTGTGGTCACCCCCTTCTACAATGACCTCAGTATCTATCTGCTGTTCCTGCAAGAAAATCTGAGCGAACTCAAATCTTTTAAGTGTCTGCAGGTGGGTGAAGTGAAGGTACAGTGTGGAGATTTTCTGTTTATGTTTGCTGTCTACTTTGATTTGGCTAAGGAGTTAAAATGTTTTGTTAACAGGTGCTTGAGTTGTTGCAAGAGAATGGTGAGGAGGGGCTTGACACCATGTGCCTACTGCGAAGTCTGGGTCAGGTTAAGACTGATGTGTTAGACAGCCAGAAGATGTCCTCACACAAGAACAACAAGGACACTAAGAAGCCCGAAGAATGATTTCTGTAAGGTGAGGGAAAAAAAATTACGTCTGTTTTCTACAACTGATTTTAGCTTCAATATGCATGGGAACATTAATGAAATAAACTTTATGTTTCAGAACTCCCTGCCTTGTTACTTACCCGATGTTATCAAATGCTGCTTTGATGAAAATGAAAAACTGTGAGAAAAAACCAGTGCACTTTTATTTGAAATTTTCATGATGTATTTAAATTGGTATAATATTAAGAACAAAGGAGACAAATGCTTATGGTAATATATTTTGCTTTATTTTTAATATAAGTAAGGACCCAAAAAACAAGTCTCAGCTTTAGTGTAAACTGCTGCTGAGCCCAGGCTGTGACTGTTTTGTTTCTAAGGAAACTTCTGTTTTTTTTTTTTTTATAGGTAAATCCAACTTTTTTAAGCATCGGTAATGACTTCCATTCAAATTAAGCCATATGCCTTTATATGTAAACATTCCTGCTGTAAGACCTTTTGTACATCATGGCCTTTACAACAAAATCAGGGAAGTTTTTCAAAACATCTAAATATTAATACATCTTATCCCCAGTTTAACACTGGGATAAGATTTATTAATTGCTTGGGTACAATAACAAAAAGATATGGTAGAGTGGTGAAAGGTTTTTCATCTAAAGTGTGCTTAACATTAACATGAATGGTTAAATATTACAAGAACTACTACTCGTGCCTAATCTGTAAAAATGTCATTATCTGTGTGTGTTTAAATCTGCAGTTAGAAATAGCTGTATACTGTATGCGCATGTTGAAAAATGTAGAAACTAAACTTTTTGAATACTCTGTGAATAAAAAAATAAATTAGGAAAAAAGAGTTTTTGTCTTTTGTTTGGTCACAGAGCCTTATACAATTAGAAAATGTTTTACCAATGTTGTTTGTTGTTCTCTGTGATTTTAATTCTAAATATAAATATAACATGTATAGATGTAAAATGTAACCTGATCATCGTATTACATACTGGGGTGAAAGTGGCAAAATACTGAACAACAACGTAGTTGCTCTAGGTTAAGTGCATGCCAGCTCCCTCATCAGTTTGTGAGTGTGTGTGTATGTGTGCGTGTGAAGTGAATGAACGAAAAGCAGTGTAAAGTGTAGCAATAAAGAAAAAAATGTGCTATATAAGTGCAGACCATTAACCATTTACATAATAACAGCAACAATAATAAATACATAAGGTGGTTTCCCTTTACATAAAAAAATAATAAATTTAGGGATGCTTGTGTGATATTAAGAGATGGTTCTAATGTTTTGGCCACCCTATTTAAAATGAATGAGGGGGCCAAAACATTAGAACCACCTCTTCTTATAATACACTCTGGCATGACTCCACCACCCACTATGATCTCAATAATATACAGAGAGTAGACTAATTATCTTCCTGACATTTTTAATTTAAAAACTGAGAAATTATAACATTGTAACAGTAGAATTCACGACGGAGCTGCTGTTTTGGATTGCATTAGAAAGTGGCCAGTGAGTGTATTTCATTGCATACTAAAGTGTATTTTGCACCTTCTATCTTACTGGGAAAAGTCAGAAACAACGGGACATTGCAACAACCTCGGATTTACAACCGGAATCCTTATTTTATTGTTGTTCACTGTTGCACCATTTCACGGAAAAAGCAGCGGATGGCATCACTTTCTTCTTGCAGCTCCTTAATCCTAGTTGTGCCACCTGCCTCTTCCGCAGCTACAAGTACGTTGAATGGTATGATTGGACAACAATTTAACAACGTCATTTGCGTTGCCCAATGGTTTCCGAGAATGAAGCCCTGTTTGTATTTGGATTGCGCCGCTGTAACGTTACGTTAAAGAGTAGTTTATGCAAGTAAGTTTCTTGCATAGTCGGGGAATTTAAGCGCACTCAGACATACATTCTGTTATTTAGTATGTTTTAATCGTCCCCTGTGTGCAGGTGAGTTTATTGGTTGTCTGTTATTTGTCGTTTTGTTTTGAGATAACGCTTTCTGGTTAGGCTAACGTTTCGTCGTTTAGCTGCTAGCTAACGCTAGCTACATAACTGTCCTATCTGAGAACTTTAAATCTATTTAAAGCTTTCTCTTTTCGTCTTTACATTTTACTCTTTGATACAAATAAATACAAATCATGCTCATGTCGTTGCTACAGCATTATTATACAGTGACAGTGACTTAAAATAACGTTACTTAAGCCAACCTAGTTAGCATGCTATAGCAATAACTGTTTAGTGGTATGAACTGTGAGGAAGTCAGTGCTCTTAATGTCACATTACTGTCGCATTAAAATCTTCAATATGCTATTTGTTTTATAGTTAAGTCTCTTATTACCCTGACTCAGTGCAGCAAACATGGTAGAGCCAACAGCACAAAAATTTGCATCCTTAGAAGAAGAGGTGGGCTTCTGGAAGAAGCAGGCAACAATACACCAGCAAAGGTAATACTATAAGACAAGAACTTAAAGGAACGCACAACCTTTTAATCATCTACCTTAAATTATTTAAAGTATTTGAATAGATTAGGTGGAAATACATTTGTTTTGTTTTTTCCATCAGGGCTGACGAGTCTCAGGAGGAGCTGCAGGAGTTTCAGCAGATGAGTCGAGATTATGAGGCAGAGCTGGAAACTGAGCTGAAGCAGTGCGAGGGTCGAAACAAAGAGCTGCTGCTAGACAACAGTCGACTTCAGTTGGAACTGGAAAACATGAAGGTAGAGCACCTTGAATATAAATAGGCCTCATCTCCTGCAGAACTGGCAAGTGCTCTGATGCTTTGGTGCTCCAGTTAGACATGTTACTTTATGTTACTGATGATGTTACTGTACCTTTTAGAAACAGACATACACACACAGCTACTAGCCAACCCAAATCCACCACAACAATGTCCTTATCGCTAAGAAATTTGCAGCTCAGCTTCAAATGAGCTGACTAACTAACTGACAGCTGACTGATTTTTGTTCGGGAAGGGAAGGGAACATTAAAGTAAGTGAATGCTGCAGTAAATGCTTAAAAACCCAAGCACATTCTTTGGCATTTATCGTCTTGAATAATGCTGTTGGCATACATAACTATGACTACTTTAACTATAACATAATTATAAAATTTCACCATGACACAGCAAAAGCGGCGCCTATCCATATCAGTTAATTTGTTGTCGGCTGGACATTTACAGGAGAAATTTGAAGCCCAGCATTCTGAAGCTTTAAGGCACATATCAACCCTGGAGGAAGATCTGGGAGAGACCAAGGCAGTTAGAGATCACCTGCAAAAATACATCAGAGAGCTTGAGCAGGCAAATGATGACCTGGAGAGGACCAAAAGGTCAGCATTAACTAACTTAACTGTCAAATGACTAGTTGGCTTCTGTGTTCCTACAAAAATATAGTTGGACGTTAGATGCACAATTATTCAAAATGACTTTTTATTGGCCTCACCCCTCTGCCTGCTCCAGGGCCACCATAATGTCTCTGGAGGATTTTGAGCAGCGGATGAACCACGTCATTGAAAGGAATGCCTTTCTTGAAAGCGAGCTTGATGAGAAAGAGAACCTGCTTGAGTCTGTTCAGAGGCTTAAAGATGAAGCCAGAGGTATGTACCAACATCAACTGAGTAGTGGAGTTGCCGGCCTTTTTTAATATAAACGTGGTGGCCAAAATATCAGAACCACCTCTTTATAATACACTCCAGTATGACTCCACTAGCCACTTTGACCTCAATAATAATCACATAGTACAGTCATCACCTTTTATGATCGTTTCAATCTAAAAACTGAGTTTTAATTCTAACCTTGTAAAGGTGGAATTCATGGCAGAGCTGCTGTCTTTGATTTCATTAAATTGCACAGGTGGTCATACTGTTAGGCCTGATCGATGTAGACGTGGTCATTTCTGTCCTGTTACACAGCTACTGTTTTCCATTCATTTCTCTTTAATAGAACATTGACTAATGTGTGTGGTGATATCAGTTGAGGGATTGAAATCCCAAGCCAACAGTAGAACATCTGGTCCAGGGTGACTGACCATAGTAAGCTGTCTAACAGTTATAACTAGTTTTCCTGCTTGTGGCAGATCTTCGCCATGAGCTGGCTGTGCGTCACAAGGAAAGACGTTCGTCCAGCAGCCTGGGCAAAGAAACAGACCGACCAGATATAATGTGCCTCTCACCTGGTACCCAATTCCAAACACCTTCCAAACCTCTCAGCTCATTTGCCACACCCCCTGCTTCCAGCATCCGTCGAGGTATGTGGATAGTCTTTTCTATAGTAATAGTTATTTTGATATGTAAGCACACCATGAATTGACTTCCTCCTATCGGTTTTCTTCTAGGCGACGGTCTAACAGGCACTCCCCTCACTACGTCAGCTAGAATTTCTGCACTTAACATTGTAGGAGAGCTACTGAGAAAAGTTGGAGTAAGAGATTTATTAGTTATGCTACCATGGGATGTTCTTAGAATACCCCCACGCTGTTGTGCTTTCATTGAGTCGTCTAATTATATTTTTGTTTTGTTTATTTGTGCTAGAATCTGGAGTCCAAGTTGGCATCCTGTCGAGACTTTGTGTATGACACTTCAGTGAGTAGACCGGCACGTCCAGCTGGTCCTGGAAGTCCTTCCGGTTTAGAAACAGGCCATGAGGTCCAAGTGACCAGCATGAGCCCTCCTCCTCAATATGACAGGTAAGGGAAATGGGGAGACATTTAAAATCTCAAGTGTAACAAAATGGATAAACCGTATGTTATTGACAAATTGCTTAAAGATTTATTAATCCCCTTCGGATATATCTGTATATCTGATTCTTATGGTATAAGTTTAATCCACAGACTAAACACCAATTCCAATTCCTTTCATATCCCTTGTTGTTGAGTGCATTGTCATTTTTCAGTTTCCTCTCAAAACAGACCTGCCTTAATTATTTATGGCATACATTGAACAAGATGCTGGAAACACTTTTTAGAGGTTTTGGTCCATATTGTCTTACCAGTAGGCATATCGTTAACATTAAGGGTTAGTTAGCCAGCTGGCTGAACTGAAACTAGCATTTGTTTGTTTTCTTGTTAGTTAATTTATAGTTACAGTACATATAATAACATTAGACTAAGATAATCTTGTTATTAATTACTTTTTAACTGCCCAGTTAACAGTGAAATACGTCTAATTATTTCTGTCGTTTTTCAGCCTGCCACAGAAAACCCCTCTGAAGGGCTACATAGCCGTACCACTTTGTCCCACTTCTCCCTATTTGCTGCTAAAGTAAATTGAGACAACCTACCAATTCACATGCAATTCAACACACAAATCCGTGGGCTAGGGCCAACAGGGAGAACTGGGATTGGGCCTAACTATGTGTGAGCCTGACATGTGCACTGGCAGTGATTTACTTTATTTTTTATTTTTTTTTTCAATTTAGGTTTTCAGCCTGTTTTGCCAGAGTTACTTTCCTGATTTTTTTGGAACGCAGCTGTTGAGTGCAAAGTTGGCATATTCCATTTTATCCGTAGGCACAGTCTTAAAATCATGAATTAAGGTTTACTATTGTTAGACTTTGACTAAAATAGGTACAAAGTTTGAATAGAATAGTTTGGTCCCAGTGCAACCATTTTGTTTCTGGCACTGGGTTGATAAACTTTGCTGTTTAGTCAATAACCAGGACAGAATGGAGTTATACTACATTATTACTTCCAGCTTTTCAAATCGACTTCCAAAGTGGTTTAGAAGAACCAACGATACTGATAAACTTTATGACATTTGATATTGGTCACTGATCCTGGATCTGTTTAGGCATGTACAAAAAACGAGGCCCTGGTGTGGTGGATATTAATTTCCAGCTTTTGATTTTATGACACAAAAAACCTAATCTGCACAGGGTAGAATGTGAGCTTTGTTACTAGATCTGAAACAAAATCTGATAGCATCTTCTCAATTTGATGAACTAATTTAAGGCTTGTTCATGACTGCTTGCATTACATCTACTCTTGCAGTTTAGTGAAGCGGCTGGAGTTTGGACCTGCTCCTCCAAGAGGGATCTCTCATGGTGCCCAATCGCCACAGGGAGGGGTCAAGATACTGCTATGAGACAAAAGATGTGCCACCTATGTCCTTCAGTAACCTCACCCAGATCCCCTCCTTAAGAGACTGCAGCTGTGGGACTTTGAGCTGTCTTCCTTCATCACCACATGCACTGCTGAAGTGTTCGAAAAGAGAGACACATTCCGTACCTCATAATCAGTGCATGAATTTCTGCTCCCTCAGGCTAGTACCCCTATTCTATTATAGGAAGCAACAGTACAGCTTGTGTAAAATCAAGGAATGCAGAAACTACTACTCACACCGTATGTTTTACTGAATCTTTGATGGTGTGGTCTTCTGATTGGATTTCTGTGGACTAAGCAAAGCAGGGCTTTGGAAACATTACTGGTACCGAAAAGAAAAAAAAAAAAAACACACACAGACAGAGTTGCTGTACTTGGCCATTGATCCACCTAGAGACCCAAATGCACACTGCTGGTTGTGACCCTGGCACAGAACCAAAAACCTGGGTTCAAACAAATACAATTCCAATGCCAAGTCTAAACCAAAGTTGTGATAAATGAAAAGCCACAAATTAGTGTTTTATTTGTGAATCTCATAGTAGACGGTAAAATCTTGTTAAATAAAACAATATGTTTATTTTGGTAAATGTGTGTTTTTGGTTTTTTTTTCTTCTTTTTTTTCATTTTTTTTTTCCCAATTTCATTTGTCATGTAATTTTTCCTCTGACAGTAAGTTTGCTAAATGCAGCTTTTAGCCTAAAAACTGAAGAGTGAGATGAAGTGATTGGATTGTATCACTACGAAGGCCTCTAGGTCAAGTCAAATTTGAAATTTTAAGGGTCCATAAAATTGTTTTTGAGTGTCATGCTACCATTAGCTTGACTAATAAAAGTTGCGTATTTAACTTGCTGTCTACATTCTGCTACAAATGATGAATTTACCCATGGCTGCCTTTATCAGTGTCATTGCCTCTTTAGTTTCTAGAAGGACTTTATTATAACTATTTAAATGGATGTTACTGAGCTTCTAAAAATAAGGGTATGTCAATTTCTTTGAATGTGATCAATTTGTTATATTTTTAACTTTAGTTTGTCCCAGGTCCTGTCTAAAACCGCATCCTCTCATTACACTGGTTTATAATTTTATAGAATGCAAAGCTTATAAATGTGAAGAATAGGAATAGGTTTCTGCCTCAGAGATGGGATTTGTCATGCTGCAGATTTGATCTAGTGTTACCAATAATTCTATTACTGTGTGTTTTATTTTATTTTTATTTTTTTGGAATGTAGAATTTAGGTCGACACTACTAAAAACCGAATGTGTAGTAATAATCTTCTATAGGTGTTTGACCTCTTCTATTGTCAAGGATTATGTGGTAAACTGGAAAAACTACAAAGCAATAATGGATTTTAACAGGTGAATGACGAGCACAGTTGATGGTGTGTGTGTGTGTGTGTGTGTGTATATGTCCTGGTAAATATGACCTATATTGAATACAAATTTGCTGCCTTTAGTAACCAGTGTTTTGAATAGGTAAATAGTTTATGCAACATCTTCCCTGAAATACTACGGCCATCCAGTAGCTCATTTAAGTAGATGGTAGAGTATATATCACAGTAACTATCACAGTACAATGTACACAGTAGCCTATGCATAGGAATTAACTACATATGTATGAGAAATGCATTTCCTGCTCCTCTTTGCTGTTGTTTGAACTAATATGAGCTAACTTGTTGTGATCACTGACCACTGTGTACTGGGTGTCTGTTATGGAGCACTGTGCTGTACTGTAGCTGCTTCTGTGTTTTGACTTTAAACTGTATGTGCCTAAAGTACTAAACCCAGCATTTATCCTGGGGATTTCTATAACAGAATCATGTTCTGTTGTACTGACCAAGACAGAAACATTAAAAGAAGAAAATCAGACCTTTTTTAAAAAGTTTTTATTTCTTGTGCAGGTGGTGCAACAATTAATAGATATCAATGGTGTCATGTAAACATCAGTTGATTACATATTTCATCAAATGGGAAGGAGTTGGTTTAAGGTGATGGACTCTTTTTAAACATTTACAGTAAGTCAGGAGAAGGTAAAAATGTTAAGATGTGATATCTGGGTTAATGATTTTATCGCTGGAGTAAAAATTACTCTGGGCAGTGAAAGTAATACATTGAAAGAGTTTAACAGGTAAATATTCATTGGTTGGGATACAAACCGCAGCACTGATTCGGAAGCAGACTTGGGATGGTAATCTCTGCCTATACGTCCAATCTGCACTTCAGTGCTGCTCTGGAACATTAACAGCAGTCACAGGCAATAGAACGACAGTCGCTGATAATAGCTACAGGTCTAGAGATTTACACAGTGTGTCCGTCTAAAGTTCTAAGGTGACTTATTGTGGAACCTTGAGGCTTTGTAAGTGTGATATTTAGAGGCACCTACGATTGTGTAAAAAAAAACTTGCATAAGAAAATAGTTATTCAGTGCAGTACAAAACAGTGTAAATTTTAAAAATATATAAAATGAACAGCAAATCACACATCAACAGAGCCACCAACACAACTCGCCTAGTTGATATCAAGTCCTGATTGTGCTGTGATAAGAAAAGGTTGCTCTGAGATAAGAAGACAGACGATGGGAGGAAATATATGTTTTGAAGTGATTTGGAAGAACTAGATTGTGTAACAGGCATTTGAAGTTATTCTTTTGTTTAAGTGGTAGACCTTGCTACATAAGGTAATTCTGATCTGTTTTTTTTTTTAATTGTCCCTTACTCCGTGGACTTTGTTCCATTGAAGTCGCTTTGGGAGTCGGCCTCCTCCTCTGAGGCATCGTCTATCACCCTTCGGCCTCCAACCATACGGCGAGGTGCGCTGCCGAAGGAGGGTTCGTTTCCACGCCTGAAATGTCACACACAATCAGATTGCCACAGTGAGAAGAGGGGTTGTGAAACAGTTTTCAACATAGTTGAAAAAAAAAAAAACACTCGGGTGTTACACACTAAAAGAGGATCGATGAAATACAGAATGTAAAAGTTGTGCTTTGGATACATGTTAGGCACGCTGGTTATCCATGTAACTCATTTAAATCCTGGCTCAGGAAAATGAGTTTGGTTTATTGCAATTAAACCAAGCACTGAGAAAAACATGGCCACTAAAAAAATTGTTGTACTGGAAATGGTGCAATGCGACTTGCTACTAATTTCTTCTATGAAAATCACTAGTAGTCAATCAGCCATATTTCTCTCAGTTAGGCTCAATGAAAGAAATGATAGCATTAGGAGTGTGCACGGGGGGATGAAAAGTTATGGCAAGTTAATAAGAAACTGTGATGGGTAACTATTAGGCACAGAGGTACCTGCTGCGTTACTCCTTGGGTTCAGGGTTGCCTCTGGAATAGAGATGGACATCGTTGTTTTGCTTATGCTCAGTAAGGCTGAATCTACCAAACTGCATCATAACCATGGTTTGAATGTTTGTTCATAGGTACCATGTAATGTAGAGTGAAGATGTAATTTAAATTTGTGGGCTTTGCGTGTACCTTTTGTTAAATTATCTGTATTTCACATACACAGATGTATCCTCGAGATGTGAGCTTTTTACAATCTACTATTTTCCCTTATGCAGGGAATGTACAATGGTTTAGCTTTACAGGAGAAAAGTTGAAATGCAAAAGAAGAACCTAAAACTCTCCACTTTGATACTGACTCTTTGTCCTTTGACCTACCTGAGCTTGCTCTTCAGAGAGTTGACCTCACGGCTCATGGCATCGTTGGCCTCAGTGGCTTCATCCAGCTCCCGCTGCAGCTTCCTGCGGGCAGCTGTGGCGCGCTGAGACTCCTCCTCCGACTCCTCTAGCTGCCGCTTCAGCTGCTTCATGCGAACATTCCCCTTTTCAGCCTGGTGAGCAAAAACGGGAAATGTGCAAGCTCAGTGCTGTCCTGACAGGCCACTCCACCAATCCAACCCTGGGCACCAGGCATCCTTCCCCAAACATGGACGCACAATATATTGTGCACACAAGAAACACATGCAGGTTCGTGCATGAGTGCATTAAGTGATTGTACCTGATCTTTGTACTGCTCTGACTGTTTTCTTTCATCTTCCACTTGCATCATCAGGTCCTTGAGCTTCTTGTCCTTCTGGCGCATACTCTTAGCAGTTGCCTGCTTCTCTCTGAGTAAAGATTGCACAGTTCAAGGTGACTGAGGAATAAAAATTACAATAAACTAATTTACAGTTAAAGCGGGACCTGAAAGTACTGATATCAGTAATCAAACCATGAGTACAGTTCACAGTAAATACTTCTTAAGAAAATAATTAAATGCTTGGTGTGTTCCCTTCTCCCTGACCTGTTCTCCTGCTCCAGCTGTTCCTCTAGCTGCGTCACCTTAGCCTCCAGAGCGGTGATGGAGGATTTGAACTTTGATTTGACCTGGTTCTCCATTTCTTGGAGCTTGGCCTTCAGCTCCTTGTTCTGGCGTTCCAACTGCTGCCGAGCGCTCTCGTTCTTCTGGGAGGTGGTGCGCTCTGTCTGCAGCTCGCTGTTCAGCTGATCCACCTGCGGAAGGAATACAATCGGTCAATATAAAGCTGAACGCAGAGGACAAGGCACTTTCTGCGCTTTGAAAAGACTGTTAGCGGCTTCACGTTGGCACCTGTTGTGCACTCTTCCTCAGCCTGTCGTTGAGGATCTCCATGTTGCTCTGCTCCTCCTCCAGCTCCTCCTCCAGCTGGGAAATCTTAGCATCCAGACGACGTTTCTCATCTGCCAAAGCTGACCTGTGCACAGGGACAACAGCAGAAATTGAAAGTAATCATCTTTTCTATGTTCTTTTCACAGAAAAAGCAACAGAGTTTACTTACTTTCCTGAGGCGTTGCTGGCCAGCTCATCAGACAGCTCGTCTCTTTCAGCCTCTGCCTGTTTCCTCGCCCTCTCAGCAGCAGCCAGTTCCTAGAAAGAGATTAGATATCGATTTCTTTATTTAAAGTCTCTACTCTTAGACAATTTGTTGCCTTATTAGGAATCCACATCGTGTTACCTCCTGTAGCTGCATGAGCTCAGCCTCCAGACTCTTGGCCTTCTTCTCGCTCTCCTTTGCAGTAATCAGAACCTCCTCCCGGGCAGCACGGGCATCTTCCAATTCCCTCTGAAAGTCCTTCATCTGGCCCTGGAGGGAAGAAAACAAACAGAAATAGAGACAACTATAGAGCGGAAGATAAATGTGATTGTATGTGATTTATTTGCCTGGTATATTTACTTTTACCGGAGCTTGCAGTCAAGTATTACATCCGAGTGCTTTTGCATTGTTCTGCATAGGAGTTAGTTTTAATGAGTTGAATCTGCTGCATTTATTCCATCATTTCATACTTACTTGTAGCTTACGGAGCTGCTTGATGGCCTCATCTCTTCCCTTATTGGCTGTCTCGATTTGTCCCTCCAGATCTTTCATGTCTGTCTCCAACTTCTTCTTGGCTGCTGCTGCCAAGGCCCTCTGTTTCCGTTCATCCTCCAACTCTGTCTCCAACTCACGAACCTGCCGTCAACATACCTCATCGCTTAGATTCCTGATGCAGCTTTTGGGCCAAATCTGATTTTTATGGATAAAGGTTTTTACAGCATGTCTCTTTACCTGTTTGACAAGCTGTCTCTTCTTTTCCTCTCCCATCTCATCACGTCCTTGGAGGTCCCTCTCAAACTGGGCCTTGAGGGCCTGCATGTTGACCTCCAGACGCAGTTTGGCATCCTCAGCCGCCTGCAGCTCGTCCTCCAGCTCCTCCAGCTGTGTCTTCATCTCCTCCACCTGGGCTTCCAGCCCTCGTTTCGACTTCTCCAGCTCGTGGACCTAGCATAAATATATTCTCAAATTAAGTGAAAGACTGTAATATGTTTAAAAAGATTCGATAAATCATGAATCCAGGATTTGTTTCATTCTGCAATCTTCCAGTACTAACATTTTTTCCCACATCATCCTTAGAGCTGATCAGATCCTCCATTTCTGCTCTCAGGGCCTTGTTGGCTCTTTCTAGCTCCTCTCTGCCATCTTGGGCCTCTTCCAGAGCTCTTGCCAGGGACAGAGCTTTAGTCTCTTTTTCTCTGGCCTCGGCTTCAGCACGATCTCTCTCCTCTGCGTATTTACTGGAAATACTTTTCTCCTCAGCCAGCATCTAGAAGTGAAAGGGGGTGAAAACACAAAGATGCACCGATAATGTGTGATAGCCCAGCATAAACATTTTAGATTACACAGCTAAAATAATCTAACCAGTAGAGCAGCTAAGTTTAAGAGTAATGAAAAAACATCCATGTTATTCACTGTTTTCTCAGATTGTTATCAGTTTCCTGATTTATCTGACCTGGTCAAACTTCTTTTGCTTCTTCTCCAGGTTGGACACATTCTGTCTCTGGTTGTCCAGGTCCATCAGTGTGTCCTCCAGCTCCTGCTGCAGACGGTTTTTGGTTTTCTCCAACTTGTCATATGCAGACGCCTTCTCATCAAACTGGGTATTGGCTGCCTCCAAATCTCGCTGCAGACGTTTCTTGCCTTCTTCCAGCAGTTCAATGTTTGCTGTCATTTCCTCTAGCTTCTTCTTTGAATCTGAAAGCTGTAGACAGACCCAGATTCAATCAGGGTTTAATCATTGACCATAAATGTGGATTTATTCTTTTGTTTTTGGTTTGGTTTGCATCTTTTTGGCTGTTCATGCTTCAAGATCAAAAGAAACTTCTTTCTACGTACTTCTCACCTACAGTTAAAAGTTTCTGTCATCACACCTCTAATCTGTTAATTAGCAGCCCTAAGTTTGAAGTCTGACCTGGATGTTGAGGGAGGACACGTTTCTTTCAACATTCCTCTTGGCCTCCATCTCCTCTTCAAGCTGCTCTTGCAAACTGTTTTTGTCATCTTCTGCTTGCCTAAGCTTCGTGGAGAACTGCAGTTTCTGACGTGTCTCCTCAGCAAGCAGCTCCTGGTACAGCACACAAAGTCAAAGGTCAGTGCTTCAAGTCTGACCTGTTGTCAGTAAGCATTTTTGGTTTAATTGACACAGTTAAAGATAAAATAAATTTCTAATAAACGCCTAATCACCTGGGTGTCTTGGACTTGTGAGGTAAGGCTGGCAACATCTTTGCTTAGTTTGATGTTCTTGCTTTCTGCATCATTCAATAGGGCTGTTACACTTTCCAATTCAACCTGGATAGAGATGAAACATTATTTGGAGCATATACTGTTTGTGCCATATTATTCAAACACTTAAGTTTTCAGTATGGATATAAAGAGTTATTTACAGTGATCTTGGAGCAGCGCTCTCCCAACTCAGCCTTCTGCTTCTCGCTGTCATTGAAGCGTGACTGCAGATCTGTCACCTGAACTTCCAGCTTCTTCCTCTTGTGCTCCCCATCTTGTTTGATCTGGGTCAGTGAGCGCACCTCCATAGTTAATTCTGACATCTCCTTCTCCAGAGCTTGCTTAGCCTTCTCCAGATTTGTCTTCACCTGAGAAGAAAGAACAATTATACGATCAATATCTGGTAAAGTAGACAAAAAAACAGGAAACGGACAAATGGGTATATATATAAATTGCGGGCCTACTCGTTTGGACTGCTCCAGCTGCTCTGTGAGCTCCTCCACAGCCTGGGTGTGTTTCTGTCTCATCTCCTGCACCTGGGCCTCATGAGTTCTGTTTTCTTCCTCAATGGCTTTCTTAAGGAGGTTCACTTCCTGTTCACGTTTTGCTCTGCACAACAGATGGATGAATCATGCAGATGTTTACTGGATAAATATGACATCTGTCTAAACCTCTACCTAAAGCATGACAACTTTAATGACAAATATTTATGTTCCGTGGTTTCTTGCAGTTTTTGTGATTTATTTACATTACATTTACATTTATGTATATTATTTGAATGTATATGTGTGTGTGTGTGTATGTATGTGTATATGTATGTATGTACGTATGTACTACCGACCTTAGTTCTTGCTGTGTGGCAGTCGTGTCCAGGGTGTCCTCCAGCTCAGACTTGAGGGCCTCCAGCTCTTCCCCAAGATCTCGTTTGATCTTCTCTGCCTTGTTCCTGGCTACCCGTTCAGACTCTAGGTCCTCTTGCAGGTCAGAGATGTGTCCCTCAAGCTCTCTGATCTTCTTCAGTGCATTGTTCTTCTGGGCTGTCTCATCCTCTAACCTGAGAATACAATGAAGCATCAAACAAGATATTAGTGAGCATTACAGAAATGTTAAAAGTTGACATGTTAGACAAGAAATGCAACTTTGCTTAGATTTGGGTGAGTTGAGGATTAAATCTGAGCATTTATGTAAATTTTGTTAAGTATATTACCTAGCCAATGCATTCTGTAATTCCTCCTCCTTCTTAGCAAGCTGAGCTTTGAGGTCAGCGATCTGCGCCTGCAGGTCTGCTATCTGCTCTTGTAAGTCATTAGACTCTGCCTCCAGCTTGCGCTTGGCTTTATCCAGCTCTTGCCGACTCTTTTCCTCTTTCTTCAAGCGTACTGTAAGTACGAGAGATGAATTACATTTAGCAGAAAATCTATGAAAAGTATGACTACAGCTCTGATTGTGACATCCATAAGCGTTTTCAGGGTGTTTAAAAAAAATTGCAATTCATAAAATCTGATTACCCTCTAATTCAGAGATCATAGACTCATGCTTATTTTTGAGCTTGGTGAGGTTTTTAGATTTCTCCTCTTCCTCAGCTAGGTTGGCACTGAAGTCTGCAATCCTCTCTTCCATCAGCTTTCGCTCCTACAACACACCCCAATGTAGAGGATGTATTTGCCAAATGCATTTTTGATACAGGAACTTTCTTAGTTATAATGAGCAATCCTAAAGCTTCTCGGATCAATGCAGTTTTCCACACTTACTTTCAGCAGCTTATTGTTATGGTCCTCCATTACCAGAATGTCATCCTCCAGCTTTTTGATCTTTCCCTCACAGGTAACTTTCTCCAGCTGCAGCTTTTGACGAGCGTCCTCTTCTTCTTCTAAATGTTCCTCCAATTCCTATTTAAAAAACGTGTAACCGTCAGTTTCTGTCATAGTGTCATCTCTTTGTCAATGTATACTCAGCTAAGAATGGAAAGAAGCAAAGTGAAATTATTTATGTCAGAAATATCAAGAAAACAGCCAGAAGTAGATGTGTAGACCTGCATCTGCTGTTGCATCTTCTTTTTGTCTACTAGCAGTGCCTGAGCACGTTCTTCCTCTTCATCCAGCCTGGCCTCCATCTCATGAAGGATCTCTTCCAACTCCTGCTTCTTAGCTGCAAGGCGAACTCTCATCTCCTCAGCCTCGGCATACAGCTCTGTTTCTGCCTGAAGCTGCTCCTGCAATGCATTCCTCTCCTCCAAAACCTGGAGTTCGGAGACAGAGAATGACAATATAGCCCTTGCAGACCACTAATGATAATGCTTTAACAGCTGAAACCTAAATTAGCCTCACAAAACAAATTCTCTCTTCTGTTCACGCGAAAACAAATAAAGTTTGGGTAATTTTTTTAATGTCTTTTACCGTTGTGTGCTTTAAAGTGATCTCCTTCAGCTCAGATTCAAACTTTGAAGCAGATTCTTTTGCTTTCTGCAATTCTTCCTCCTTCAGGCTCATCTCCTCCTCCTGTCGAGTCACTTGCAGAAGAGGCTTGACCTTTGGTTAAACAGGCATTTTTAAGAGCAGTTAAAGGGAAAAGGGGTAAGGATTCATTTACACAGTACATATACATAACTAATTCATTTTAGGTCTACAAAAAAACATATGAGGCTAAAACACATTTGTAATGTTTTTGAAATTAAAATACAGAATGACTCGTTAATACCTTTGTGAAGAGCCTCCACCACTGCCAGTTCCTTAGTTTGAGGTAGGCAGCACAGTTCCTCTGGATCACCTTCATGGCTGTGAGCTGTTGTTGCCTCTTGGCAAAGGCCCTTTAAAACACATCAGTAAACACCATATATATTTTATCATATAGGACAAAGTGTCTTCATAGTGTTAAAAGAAACAAGAGTAGAAATGACTTCTGAAACCATCCTTCTATAGTTAATATATACATGATTAGATATACTGAAATTGTTAGCAATGTGATACACCATAGACAATAAGAATGTTAAACTGAATCAGGAGGTTTGTATGTTCATACTTTCTGGCCAGGAAACCTCTAGCCTGAGCTTGGAAGGCGATAATGATCACAGTGATCTTCAGATCTCGTTCCTCTTCCAGCTGGGCCAACACTCCTGTGCGGAAAAATATCTTACTCTGTCCAATCCTGTACAGGTTTGGATCCAAGTCCAGATGCTTGATCTGCACAGACAGGAGATGAGGTGTCAATGGCCCACAAACACCCACTAAGATTACATTCAGTACCCGGGCACAAAATAACTGTTATGGCACTAAAGTTTGGGATTTCAAACCAAGTTTACCATGAGGCAGCAGGCTTGTTTACCATCCATGAACCCTTTGGGAATGGCATTTGCAGCCAGGATCTCATAACTGTGTGAAGACAGAAATGCGTAACATGATGAGAGAGCTTTACAGCAATGTTATAGCTTAGACTTGAAAACATGATGCATCTTCAATCAAATAAGTCGCATCTTATCCCACTCACCGCTGGCGGAACTCTTGGAAGACGATTCGGTTGGGGAATCCTTGTCGGCAGATTCTGATCCCCTCTAACACACCGTTACACCTCAGCTGTTCCAAAACCAGGTGAGCATCCAGCTTCCCTGCCTGAGTTTTATAAGGAAATACGCATGAATCCTTCAATACTGAATAGGTAAAGGTCAATCTGTTAGGTGGACTTTGTGTTGTTTTCATCTTCAGAAATACAGAATGGTAAAGGGAAGCAAAAATGCATTTGGTTATTTAGTGATCAATGAGATTGGTTCTAAATACTTGTTGTATTGTTTTACTTTTTTCCTCAAAGCTTACATCATATTTCTGAAATGCTTATACTTATCATTGTCACAAAGAAGCTAGTCACAGGTCTCAGGTCTCCAGTTTTTACATTTAAACAAATGGCAGTGCTAAATGCTACGTCACTGGGCTGGCATCTTCTAAAAAAAATTTGACTTATCAAATAAATTCATTTATCATGTGTCATATAGACTTTGTGGTGAATCAAAGCCAGAGCATCTTAAAAGGAATCTTGCATTACCCTCTTCTCGTGGTTGGGGATGATGCATCTGACGAAGTTGGGCTGAGTGTTGTGCAGTGTTGTCATGAGTTTGGCAAGAGACTCTTTGTAGAGCTGTCCCACTGTGCGGAACATGCCCTTCTTGGTCTTTGAGGCACTTGGCATAGAGGTATCTGACATCTTGGCAATTGTGTCAAGACCCACAACCCTGTCCACTGAAACAGACAACACGTGTTTATGTTAATATAAGATGTGTTAATACATTAATAAGAAAGAACTTGAAATGGTTGAAATTACGCTGGATATTGCAAATGGTTGTAACTAATTCAAACAGTCAATTTATTTAAACATAAGTGTAACCCATTGCTGTTAGGCTGTGTTTGGCAAAAACCAGCTAACATCTCACCATCTTTCCAGAGTTCTTGTATAAACTGGCTGGAGGAGTTCTGGAGGAGCGATGTGACGTTGTCATTTAGAGGGTCCATGTTCTTTGTCAACCAAGCTGTGGCATTATAGTCCACCTGTGAACAAAAGAATATTGTACCTCGCATAATGTTTTCACCCAAATCAAAACTCAATATGAAACTACTAGATGATTGCATGAATGATTGCATTTATTTTGCCTTACACATATCTCAAACTCACCTTCCCAGCATAATGAAGAATAGAAAACTCTGTCTTGTCTTTGAGCTGTTTAGGTTTGGCAAATTTCACATGATTTCCTTGTGTGTTCATGAGTTTCTCAACAAATGAGATATCTGTAGCTTTGGGGAACCAGCACTCTTCATCCAGCAGAGCCAAGATACCTGGAGGGTTGTTCTACAAAGAATACGGACCGATGACTGACCAACATTTCTAATGAGATACATCCTATGAGGTTAATGGATGTAACTAACATTGGGCTGATATTGCATCAAGTGTTACTTACCGGCCTCTCAATGAGCTCAATGCAGGGCTGCAGATCAAGGCCAAAGTCAATGAAGTTCCACTCGATGCCCTCCCTTTGGTACTCCTCCTGTTCCAGGATGAACATGGTGTGGTTGAAGAGCTGCTGCAGCTTTTCATTGGTGTAGTTGATGCACAGCTGCTCAAAGGAGTTGTCCTGTGACAAAAAACAAGAGCCAAGAGACACATATCCTGCATAAATATTTTGTGTATAGTTTAGGTTTCAGTTAATCAAATTCCACATTTCAGAAGAGCTTAGTGTTTTTAAACTCGCCGTGAGAAACACATCTATACCTCAAAGATCTCAAAGCCAGCAATGTCAAGGATTCCCAGGAATGAGGCCCCCTGGCGCTTGGTCTTGTCAAGGGCCTTGTTGACTCGGGACAGGATCCAGCGGAAGAGGCGCTCAAACATCGCCTTAGCCAGAGCTTCAGTAGCAAAGTCAGCCTAACAAACGCAAACATATAAAAGTATCCAGTGAGAGACCTTGAAGGAAAATTCACTCAGTTGGCTGTTTTGGTGAGAAATTGTTGCAGAATTTTTTTTTTTTTTGGTCATGTGGCTTCACAGTGCAATTCTTATGGTACCTGCTCTTTGGTTTGTGCTTTCTGCACCACCTCTCTGCCCACTTTAATTCTGGGGGTGAGCATGGCACGGGTAAAATCTGTCACATTGATGCCCTGGAGGTGGCACACTTTCTGAGCCGCTAGGGAGAAAAGAAACTATGTTAATATGCCAGCAGCACAGGGTTCACAATCCACAGTTGTGCAGTATTTCTATTAGTGAAGGCAAACAGTGTCTCACCAGTGTTGTCTGGCATAGTGGCCTGCTCCTGGTTCCTCTCCTTTTTGAACTCAATGTTTCCCAGCTGCATGACAGTGGAGCACACCTTCAAGATTTCTAGAAAAGAAAAATGGGACAGTTATCTTCATGGGGGAAGATTAGTATAAACACATGAAAGTACAGATAAGGAGACCCCTCTGTTATAACCAACCACAAGATCAAACCTATCACTTATACCCGTTCTTTCCTCCTCTGTAAGGCCCATGATGCTCATGGCCTCCATTGTTTCTTCAAACATCTCATCATCTTGCTGGCCGGGGATCTGAACATGGCCTGAACTCAGGAATCTGTATTTACTGAAGGACTCTAGAAGAAGCTCGTCTGCAAATTATACACAATGTTAAACAGTTAGTCGGGTCTGTATTGTCTGCGAGTGATGACTGAACATTCAGAAAAAACAGTCCCTCCAGGATTTTCTGACATTTTCTGGCATTTTTATGATTGCCGTAGCCTAAAATGCCTGATTTCACATGTTTTAAGATGATGACAGCTTTTCTAAAACTGTGGTGCATGTTCTGATAATTTGAAATTGCAAGGTCCCGCAGAATTCTAAGGGGGTTGGTTGAATTAATTGTTGCAGATTCAGCATTTCCTTGAGGAACAAAAACAATGCACAGCAGCTTTTTCTCTTATTATCATGGGGTTACAGGCCTTTAAAATCCCACTATATCAACTAAAACATGCACAACAGGCAAACTGAAACCGGGAGTGACTTTCTTGTCACACAATATGTCAAAATGATTTGACATATTGTTGATTTAATGTCATCTTACCACGCAGTTTGTCCTTGGCACCAGCAATCATGTAGTAGAATATGTGAAAAGCTCTTTCTGTTTTTGCCTGCCTGATACAGCGAGACTTCTCCAGCAGGTCTGACAGTCGGCTGTTAAAGAATTACAAATATGGGCTGTGCTCAAAGGAGACTGCAATTTTTAAACTTACTTACGATTTAATAAAAAAACTGTGAAAAATTGGCAGTTTTGGCAGCAGTCTTCTTTAAAATATGGTAATAAGAGTCTGAATTACGACTATGAATTAAGACTTAAAGTCTTATTCATAAGCAACTAAAGCAAAGTAAAAAAACTTAAACCTTGAAAAGAAAAAGACAATAGTTTTCTTAGCATGATGAAAAATGTTAGAACCATATCATAATTACAAAACAGTTAAGGATACAGGTCTCAATATTGGCTCCAACAATATAACCAGTCACATCAAAGTTGATACGGATAAATTTACCCTGTGAGAAAGACAAAATCTAAATTAGAAAACAGTTGACTGATAATTTCAAAATGCTGTAGTGCAAGAGGCCTTAAATAAACACCGGAAAACAAAACTTCAAATATGCACTTCAACAAATTAACAAACTCACAAATCGGGACGAATTGTCATTTTTGATTGTCTTGGCATTTCCAAAGGCCTCCAGGATGGGGTTGGCCTGCAGGAGTTGCTTCTCCAGCTCCCCCTAGTGACAACAATGACATACAGACATCAGTATAATATAGTGGTTGCTGGCTAGGGGGGTGCAGGTAGTGTTTGGAGATGGCTGACTGAAAATGGGTTGGGGTATGTAAACTAGAATATTGTTATAGACTAACAGGTAACAAGAAAACAGCCATAACATGACTTAACAGGCTGAAAATAATCTTATCAATAAGTATTTTGACAAGTAAATCTATGTACCTGTAGGAGGACAATGCCAAACTTACTCCTTTGGATTTTTACAATATATTACATAACATGAAGACTCCTCCATCTCTTTTTAGGTTACTATATGTTGGGTCAGACGAGGCATCTGGAAAGCGTCAACAGCACAAAGCTTTTTTTTCTTAATGAATCCTTCCAAGTCTTTGCAGTATTTAAAAATAATTCAGAATCTCAAACAGCCTTCTGGATGTGCAATTTGCTTCCAGCGTGACTGCAGAGCCTGCAAACTGGTGGGTGGAAGCTGGGTCATGGTCAGTAAATGAGGCCTACAACGTGTCACTCTGCATTGAAATAATCCACCTGATCAAAGAGTCTGTGTCAGTCTAGCATCCAGGTCAGGTGTTGTAGAACTCTACCTTAAACACTCTCTGGCTTAGAAAACCTTTTCCTACCCTGTAAATGAGCTAAAGCCAAGAGGACTGTTCATACTGACAATAAAAAACAGCAACTTAAGATGGTTCAGTAAAACGTAAGAGTTAAAACATTTGCTGAATGATTGAAACTAATGGGAAACTTATGGGGATTTCTTTTATGTTTACATAAAGAAAGAGGCAAAAAGCAAATCTTCACATTATTCTTACTGTTGAAATATGCTGCCATATTTATATTTGATTTATTTTGTTCTGGTGCAAAAGTACAAGTCAGGTGTGTCATGGAAAAATAGGAAAGATACAGACCAACTGATGAAGTGCAGTTCAGAGTTGACAAAGCAGAGAGGCAGAGCTTCTGTTGCTGTGTAAAAGAAAGGAGATAAAAGAAAAAAGAAATAGAGCACAGGAAAAAAGCAAGAAAGTGAATGCGAAAGTTGTTGGGCAGTGTTTTTTGTGATAAATATGTTCAAATATGCACACTTGAAAGATGGATGAAAAGCACGAGTCAAAGTAGTGCTCGAGGAGGAGAGAAAGCGAGAACAGAGAAAAGAGCTCAAGCTAAAGCTATTTCTGTTCAGGCGAAGTCCATGGGACCCTTAAGGTCTTGCAGAGGACACAGTGCAACATCTCCTTAGCAACTATACCCTAGTGAGTGAGCACATGAATCCTTCTGATACCTACACGGAAGCCAGACCAACACTATAAACCATGAACTTGTGGGATCCTGTCTGAAGCACTGCTCAAAAGGTTATGATTGTTAATCAAGGAGTAAAGAGGGTGAACGGGCTCTTTTTGGGCCAGTCAAGGTTATATGAGGAAAGTATAAATGCAGTTTAACGACATAGGTTTTAGAAACTCCACACTGTGAAAACAAACCCAAGGTCCAACGAATGCTACAAAACGAGACAGTCAATGTCAGGGCAACTGGCAGGTAGGAGGGGAGGAGGCGATCTGTGTTTTATAGACAAGAACAGGAGATGGGCATGCTCACACGGTGCTCGTTGATCTGTGAGAGACCCTGTCACTGCCAGTGAGGCTTCAAGAGAAATCTCCACAGGCAGTGAAAGGGTGGTCATGAGAAGACTGATGACACAATAGTCAATATGATAAACCAGTTCAGGAATGTACAACACTAGGCGTCTTTCACTGAACATTCTGCAGGTTTAAAAGTGACTGCGCGTCAATACTATGATGATGATCATGCAGACTAAATCAGCTGTCCTTAGGTAAAGATACAGAAATGACCAATGTTAGGGTAAACACCACCTAACGCAGAACAGTAAGATTTAGAATCTTATACCCTTGGTGTAAGAGAAATGAATTACAAACAGAGAAAAAAAAATGTTTTGGGGTAACTCAGTGACACTATCTTCATGCACTTTTCTAACACACAAACGCCACACACAAAAACACACTTCAGGCATTCCCCTTTACTCACGTAGGCAAACTGTGATCCTGATTGTTGCTATTTGGAGGAAATGGCGATATACAGGATTAAACTGGGCAGTTTCCTGAATTTTGAGTGAACTGGTTGGCAGATCCTAATTTTTGGATACAACATGATCATTTAACGTAGATACGTACAGCACTGCTGTCCTTCTTGCCTTTGTGTGAGGAGGCCACAACAGCCAGATACTGAATGACCTTCTTGGTGTTCTCTGTCTTCCCAGCTCCAGACTCCCCACTAGACAAGGGAAAATAGGAAGGGGATTAAAAGATGCAGGGGAGAAAGTAAAAGGGAAAGAGAGAACAAGATGGTGAGCAGCACTGACAGGTTATCTGCTCACAGTTCAATAAACCAGTATAATTGAATGGAAATCATGTGCATTAGAGGTAACAGTACTAACACCGGACACTAAGCATAATGTTGTTGTTCAGATCCTTTAAAGTAATAGTTTTAAGACATTTTAAGAAACGTGTCATTTTCTCTAAATGAGAAAATTCCGCTCTCACATCTGCATAGTAAGCTTTAGCTACTAGCTGGTTATAGCTAGTTTGTTGTAAAGAAAAAGGCAAAGAGACACAGAAAATATGAATATAATTTACTCAGCACTTCAGGCTGCATTTGATAGAAGACAGTGTAGAGGAGTCATGAAGTCACGTGCTAAGCAAAACTAACATGCTGCAGGCTAAAGCATCAAGTTTAATTACAGATATGAAAGTGGTATCAATGCTCCTTGCTCCTTATTTTTTATTTTATTAAATAAAATGCCTGTGCACAGCCCACAACTGAAGTCCTGACAGTTCATTGCAAATTGAGTGTCTACACTTGAAACTTCTCATGACAATTCTTACTCAGAACTGTGATGAGTTACAGTATTTAGTCAGACATCTAAAAGCTGTTCTGTCTTGGGATTTACACTGTATGAGTTACAGTGTAAATTCCAAGACAGAACATTAAAACAGAAGCAAGAACACATTCTTTCGTTTCAGAAAATGAACTTGGACACTTAAAGGAAAAAGTTGAATGATCCCAGAGCCATCAGAGAGGAGTCCAACACACAAACCCGTCCTTAGTCATGGCTCCATAAAAGGCATGGGATGCTCTCTGTGTTAGGGTTTGGCAGCTCTGACAGGAATCTAATTACTCTGTCCTGCTCAGGTCTGGTGAAGATGTACAACATCCAGAGTCCTACTGCTGCTGTTACGGCAAAATACAATCTGAGGGGAGTTTTTTGTCCTTTAGATGGTCTATTGAACTGACTTGTCCCGCGTGACCTGCTGACTCCCAGGTTTATTTGAGGATCACAAGATTACTTTGGAAACATAGAATATATTTGATTATTTTGGTACCATATCACTAAAATTCAGATGTGACTGTGTTTTAGTATGGATTTCTGAAATGTTATCTTTTCATTATTAATATTGAGTATTTTAATAAGCCTGCACTAAAGTTATTTAATTTTATTAGCTCAAAGGTCGACAACGTTGAGAAACCCCTGATGTGAACAGACTGAACACTTGCCCTCTTAGTTTACTGCTAAGTTAAATGATCCTTTACCATTGTATGGAAAACTGCAAACTCTCCATATGGGATTTGTGTATTGATTCATTTGTAGCATGTGAAGCCATCAGCAGAGTCAGAAAAGACTGCATCTTGTCACTCTTTAGCAACATCCTGCTTCTTTATGGCTTCTACGTTCATTGCGTCAGTTCAGATTTTCACATACCCAGTGAATGTTAGACCATGGAAACTGATGACCCTGATGAGATTAAATCTTCTTGAGAATAGATTTAGTTGGCTCCCAGCAAATTGCTGCCAAACAGAATGTAATTCACTAGAACAGACACGGGAATTTATTAATTACCTAAGCAAATAAATGCATTTTTGCTTTGCTTAGTATTAAGAGTATTTGCCTAGCTCAGCAAATGCTCTTACTACTTTTATTATTGTTATCATCATCATCATCATCAATAATAATAATAATAATAATAATAATAATAATAATAAACCATGTCATACAATTTTCCTTCTCCAGAAGTATATAATCCTTAGAGTGAAAAGTACAGGCCAACATTTTAGTTACAAAAATTTTAAGAAATACTTTAATTCATTACACTATGAAGAAGTAAGACCTATGATTTGCACTGCTGGGAAACTTACAGTGCAATCAAACACACATGTTTAAACATTTTTTAATAATGCTATGTTAGTTTTTTAGCCATTAGCACCAAACAATCCCCAGTCACACTAGTACACATGAGTAAATTTAACCATTAACATGTCTGCACACAGATAAAGAGATAAAAGCTACTAACGTTTCCAAAGTATTCCACTGACAAAAGCATCATCACTGAGGAAATGGACTGATGGGATCACAGAATTTAGTACATTTACTGAGAAAAAGCCTTAAGGAGGAAAAGCCCTTCCTCTCATTTCCTTTGCTGGCACCACTTGATGCTGAGCAACAAACTGCATGGGTAAATTTTAACTAAAAAAAATGTTTGATTTGTAATGGCTGTTGAAGACTAAGTGGAGGAAGAACATTTACCGTTTCCCTTAAATGTTTTGCTGTTTGATGTATCTCATTTAATTCATTGCACATAAAAATTATTATTCTTGTGATGTAACCATACAGTACATTGATACCGGATGTGGACAAAGATAAATATAGAACATGGGCCAGTGGGATGTAGAGTATGTGGGGGTGGAAAATCAAGAGAGTGACAAAAGTACTGTAGGAACAGTAAGGACAAATAAGGAATTGAATCACAAACCCAGTGCTACACACAAAATATAAAATGTACCCCCAGTATCCCGCTGAACTGTACAAAGGAAAATATATTCATTGGTTCATTTGTTTAAAATCCGCTTCCTACCAGTACAAAGACCAAGCAGTTACCGCAACACAAAAGGATGTCATTTGTCCCTGGACGTGCAATCACCCAGTCAAAGATCTCAACAATTAGTTTAAAACACATAAACAAACAAAATAAACCAAACATTTGGGGAGCTTATCCTGGTCTCCTATCAGGATACATGGCATATTTCCTGACCGAGGGTCTATGAGGAGAGCCACAGCCCCCTGGGTGCACAGTGAACACCCGTTATCAGTGTTATATTATGAATAATTTTGTGTGTGTTCAGACTGGATGCAGCGAGACCAGAGCGGTGTCTGATTTGTTTAACTCTGTGTTTACACAAGCATTATGTAACTGTTCCTCCAAACACACAGCTTTTCCTTCTAGCATTTATGTGACGTCAAGGAAAAATGGTCAAGGAAAGATGACAAAGGTGAGTGTGGAGCTGGCAGTTCTTTGCTTACGTGCAGAGGATGGACTGGTCCTCACGGTCTGTGGAAACAGAAGGTTACAGTGTTAGGTGTCTTATGACAACTCTACAAATACAGTGTGTTAGTGTGGGTCCAAAACAGCATAAAACACGAAAATGAAGATTTGAACCCCAGGAATCTGAAAAAACAAACAAACAAAAAAACAAAAACCTGAAGTACGAATGTGTAATTATCATTGTGTGTTACAAGCATGACAGAATTTAGTGTGTTAATCACAATAGCTGAGTACAAACCACGCTGAAAACATAATCCCTTTCTCAGGAATAGAGAGATCAATCTAGTGTAGCACTTAACATTTTCAAGACTAAGTTCAAGGCTTAAGAGCAACTGTGTGATTTGCGACAGCTACCTCGGGCCTAAGGAAGCATGTAACTCCCACAAATACTTTGATTTTTAACTATGAAAACCAGCTCAACTAAGCAATGAGTCATTATTATACCGTCTCCAAAAATACCCCTAAAAGACTCCACCATGTATGGCGATTTTGTAACTGTTATCTTTCTATACAAACCAGCCCTAGTTGAATACAGGGTGCTACTGCTATTGGTTTCCCACATTAAACTTAATGACACCTTAAAACTATACTGCAAAAATGTGGAAAAACAACATGAGAAACTTAATCGTCATCTACCAAAGAGCACCACTCATGTGCTGTGTCATAACCTTCATACTGTGGTTCATTATTCACTCAGACAGGACTCTTACATAGTTACAATGGACTATATGAACTAGCACAAATGCTGTTTCTCATCTTGCTCTAAACTTTGGCTGCCGCTCTGCTGGTTTCAGTCGCCTTACGTACACACACAAAATGCAGCAGCCTCTTCTCTCTCTGCACTTCCTAATTAAGGCAGAGGGAGAGGCAGAGGGGGAGAGGTGCCAAAGATGTGAGCTTTTGTAAAACATCCAAAACGACATATTTAATAGTAAAAAATCCAGTCCACGACTTTTAGATCTTCAATTTATTAATAATCACACATTATTATTAATACATTTTGCAGGCCAGCTTCTTCAGGCGTGCTCATTAATGATATGTAACTTGGGTTTTTTAAAGATTCCTATCAGACTCAGCCAGTTGCAAACCACAATTTCAATAAATTATACCTTATATAACAATTACAATGTATAGTAAAAACATCTACAAGCAAACACACTTATAAATATATATAGTATATATATATATAGCAAATAGCCAAATTCTGTACTATTGAACAAAGCCTCCTGGGAATAGGTTGAATTACAAAACTTGATTAAGGTTCTGCCATATTTACCATTCTGCATACCCACAGTTATCATCCTAAGAAAATACTCAATGGAATGTATGACAGAAAATAATCACTGGAAAGTATGTCAGAAAAACAAATTTGAACAAAAGAGTCAGATTTCCAAAGTAAGACTACAGAAATGGGCACTGTAGGTAATATATGTAGGAAGGGGATCCAGTGTAAAAACTTTTCATCTTTGGATTTAAAAACAACACTCAGACTCAGGAAGACAGTTTTCCTGTAACAGCGAAATGTTAGGAATATTTTTCTGAAACCGATTCAGTCACGTGAGGAAACCAACCAAACATAAATCTGATTACATGAGAGTGAAGCACTGAAAACACACTGGAGGCATAGCTCATCAGCCCCTTTCTGCAGTAGGCAGTAAACTCCCCTTGCGAATTATACATTTTTATCTTTTGGACATCAAACACTGCGGAACATTTGTGAGAGACTGGGATCTCTGCCAAGATGGCAGGCAGAATATTTCAAAGCTTAGGAGAGTTATCTGGACTTGCTCTTGTTCAGCACACTTCCACTAACATATGAGCTGTTTGTACTACTGCCCTCATTGAGAACATCCTCCATGGTAAATTGCTACTTCATGGGAAATCCAGCTAATGCATCAACTATAACCTTTCTCAGCCACAGTGTTATATAAGAAAATGGATGCATAGTTGTGTACTTGTGGTCTTAACATTCTTATAGGCACATTGGCCACATTATCACTGATTGACATTTGTGTGATTTTACTCATGGTTACCACTTGCTGTCACTGCATTTGCAGTTGACTTATTTAACACAAAACAAAACTTATTTAACAAGTCCTGTGCTAAATTCAGCTAAAACAAATGGAATGTGTGGTCCACAAACCCAAATATTAATTGCCATTAAATATATGATCAGCCTAAGCAGGTGTCGGATTTGTTTAGTGTAAAAGAAATGCAGCGATTCAAAACATTCTTTTTTGTGGACGCAGTGTCTTGTGTGGTATCAAGTGTATCATTTTCTCATAAACTGAATATAGTCTCTAAGTTGCAGCTGTATGGCTTCTTATGAAAGGATGGTCTGAAGAAGTGTAATCCAAACACCAATCAATCCTCCGCTTTCTTGTTTACCGATGACACTTAGTTTACACACCAAAGCTGCAATGGTAAATACTATAATTTCCTGTGTACCACCCTGGTTAAACTGGAAATCCTCCTGTATACACTCAGTGACAGCTGCATTCTTAAATAACAGAAGGCAGTAAGCATTGTGCTACATTATCAAAGACCCCTAACAGATTTAGCATTTTTATAATGACAATACGGCAAGATTTAGAAAATTGAAGAATACAACATTTAATCTGATGTTACAATAAATCTATCCACAAATTGATGTAGCTGCATTTCAAAAACTTTTCTCTTTCCTTTTCATATGCTCAGTCATGTCTTGTTCCTACAGCATAAGTCAATGTATTAATGCCCTTAAAACACAGAGACCTGAACTACCACTAAAACAATTTATCCAAATATATGTGCTTAACCTATGGGTGTTGTGTGTGCTAAACTCCTGTAGTTGATGATTGACAGGAGTGTAGATCAAAGTATGCACTGTGCATAATAATGAAATATAATTTCTGTAAATAAAACTGTATATTAACATTATTGCGATTGTGGAGTAATTTATATCATACAGTTTAGTGAATGGTTGTAATGTTAAGGACCATTTATTTGACCAGAAAATCTGTGATGATGTTTTTGTGAGTTATCATTTGCTAAGCAGCGTTTGCGCTCTGCAAATTGCTGGGAACCAGTTACGAGGCTGCATGAATTCTCCACACAAGTTCCTTGTTTAAAAAAGTGATTAAAAATGTACATGTATTCTACACACATATACAGTATATAAATATGAAATTGAGCAACAAATGCAATCTTTGACCAATCTTAACGTGATGTACTATAAAACCCACAAACCTATTTCCTATTAAGACTGTTACTTCTTCTTCTTCAGACTTTTATCATCAGACAATATAATTCATTTTAGATGTGTTTTTGGGTGTCTGGCCAACAGCTTCTCTTTGTGGCAACTTAGATGAGATTGTATGGTACAGGAAGATGGACAATCCAAATTTTGGAGATCTAAACAAAACTCTAAACTTTCTTTTCTTGCCCAAGAAAAAAACAATCTTCTTGGTATTAACACTAACCAAAAGAAGATCTTAAAGAGGAAGGGAAGCCCACTGAAACAGGAAATAGTTTACTGCCCTCCACCCATATTTTATTGCAGATGTTAACTCCCCTGAGAGACCATCCTCATGTCAGCATGACGTCCAGTGGGCACAACCCTTTGGAAGCACAAGAAACAGATTTTATGGGAAAGCAGCTGCTCTAAAGTCGTACCACTGCCAAGAGCCATTTACTGTAAGCACCATTCTGCCAAAGCCACTATCGTCACCTCTACGAGACACTGACTCTTAAATAGTCTATAAAAGTTTGCTTCAGATTTATTATATTTTTACTAGCAACTTACTCGTAATGAAAATGCAGCAGGCAGATGGAGCTCTGACATTGTTACTGGAGTTTGAGCTTAATATACACAATTCTGCATCTGAAGCTATCAGCCTGATAGTGTGGCTGAGTTTGTGGTTTTCATGCAGCACTTAGTCAGCATGAGACAGCAAAATGCCGCTAGCGGTCATCACCAAGACAAAAGTGAGACTTTTGACAGCGGCTCACCAGTGGGGTAGTAACATCGGCATACATGCTGTAGAAGTTGTTACTTAATTTGAAGGTAATGTAATGGTATGTGGAGTGTAAATTATATGTAAAACTTAGAAGATATTTCAGCTAATGTACTTGGTTTGTTTTACACTTTCAATAATTGACATTTTACTCACACAAGAAATTCAAATCTGAGACACTAAGATGCACCACTATACACTGTGGAGACCTGTAGTTGTCTAATATGTAGTTGTGTCCTTTTCTTTTTCTGGGGATGCTCTCTGTTGGTTCTTTGGTCAGCTCTTCTTCTGAGGCTTGGTGCAAATATAATGTGGTAATTGTATCCCTTGTGGTGGGGCAGTGTCTTCAAGACTACTAAAGGCCTAGGACAAAAGTCTGTATATATGCACCCCCACACCTCAGATACCACAGCTCACAAAACATTTTAAAGAGTGAAAAGGTTTTAAATAGTTTTTTACTGTGTGATCCAGGAATAAAAGTACACAAGTGGAATGTGTTTGGTGTAAGGATCCTACCTTGCATCATGCTTCTGTAGGCGTTATCAGTAATGGAGTAGATATGAGGGGGGACCTCGTGTCGTTTCTTCCCTTTGTACATGTCAATAATCTTCTCTGAGTAGATTGGTAGCATTTTATAGGGGTTCACCACCACACAGAACAGACCGGAGTATGTCTAACAGTGAAGGCAACGATAAAGCAGTGAGACTTTAGGACAGTTTATACATGTCTGTATTTTTTTATGTTTGTTTTGGGAAAACTGAAGCATGTCATAACATCAAAACAATTATAAATACAGTGTGTGTTCAAGCATCTTATTTAGGATCCGACCATTAGTATAAACATCATAATAAATTCATGACACTAGGATGTGGTTCCTGTGGGCTAAGAAGGGGAAAGGGTTTAGGTAATTAATAGAGCTGAGTATAGTACTACAGATATACGTGGGAAACACTGCTTTAGTGTGAATAAATTGTGTTGTGAGCAGTCAAACGTTGTAGTGTATACTCACATAAATAAGGCCAGAGAAGTACCTCTCACGAAGATTGTGCAACACTGAGGCCTCGTTCAGGCAGGTGAGCTCGGCCATGTCCTCCACCTTGCTGAACTTAGGTGGGTTCATCTTCTGGATGTCATCCTTGTTGACCGTCACCTTCTTGCCGTTATCAGCCAGCTCCAACAGGACCTCATCACCGTGCTCCTCCTTGACACTAGCCGCCTCAAAGCCGTGCTTCTCCGATGGGACCCACACCATCTTTTTGGCCGTCCAGTCGGCCTGTGCCACGGGGCTGTTCAGGAAGTCCTTGTCAACAAAGAGGAACTTCTCGTCCTCACTTGGGGCCTTCTTGGACATCTTGGTTTAAGGTGGAGGGCCAACTGTTGGAAGCAACAAGGGAACTAGATGTTAGAAAAGAGTGAATGACACAAAAAAACAGAGTCAGAAGGGAGGCAGAAAGGATGGAAGCAAGGAACTAAGGAAGGAAAGAACAAAGCAGGAGGGACGGAGGAAGGCTGGCAGGCAAAAAACACTTAAACATTGTTAACCAAAACACTACAGTAAGCGATGAGTCTCTAAGGGCAGGAGACATGCTACAAACACCACTGTGGTTGTGTCTCAAAGAGTGAACACGTCTAATCGGACGGGGAGTTCCAGAGTGCACTCATTCTCACAGACCTCCACTCCCTCTTGACCCTATACTTTCTCACACACACACATACACATGCACACGCAAGTACGCGTGCATGCACAGACACACACTCAAACACACACACACACACCACAGGGGAGACACACAAACAATTCCCTCCTTAAGTTGGATAGAAGGATTGAGGCTGGGGAATGGATTTTAATTAATTCAGTAACAAAGACAAATACATTTTGGCAGTAGATTTACATGAAACACCTCCAGACTATTACTGATCACTGCCATGTACTTAATCATTATGTCACTGCTTCATTGACAACATCCATTTTTTCCATGACTTTATTCTCCAACTCTTTCTCTCTCTCTCTCTCTGTCTGTCTCTCTGCTACGAGGCTTCAGTCTCGTGCTGTGTTGACCATATATGGGCCGCTTCTCTGGAGCAGGACTCTTTTCTGCGGACCTAAACAGCAAGGCAAGTGAACACCCAAACAAAGCCCATATAGGGAATAGTATGTCTCTTGCTGGCCTCGTCGTTTACTCCTAAATGATAACAGTAAGGCAGAGAGCCTGAGGGGGGCCCGGATCTTTGATAATCATGGCTCATACGGGACCCTAGCGGCATTCATTTTTAAATGCAAGAGCCGGCAACTAAATTATGAACAAGTGTCTGGGACTTAGCCCTATCTGTGAGTGGTATTTGCTGTGAAAGGTTCTGTAAAATACAATTGTGCAGACACCACACCTGCACACCGTCTCTAAAGAATGAAGAAATAGAGCTTGATAACAAATATTGAATCATATTCTGCACTTTGCCACAATTAGCCACCCAACAAAATTGGTCCACCAAGTCTAAAAGACACATTATAAGTTATTATATTGAACTGAGTAGAAACGTATAGCTCTTGGATTGCAGACAATGAGTCATTCCTGTCCACTGGCTGTTACTTCATCCCCCCACCCACCCTATGTCTGTGTACACTGAGATTGGCACACATTTTAATTGAGTGGGAACTATGTAAAAAAGCCACTGAGCCTCCTGAGAAACCCTATAAATGATCCACAGGGACCCACCAAACCCAATCACCCAGAAACTACTAAAAGATATCATATAAATATTATCTGGAGACTGAGACAGACACTTCCTATTTGTCAAAAACCACAAATCCCCAGTGATCGGAGCATACTTATTAGGAAACTAAGAAGGGATGCTTTGATGGTCAGCCTAAGCTTAAAAGTACACAGGCTATTCCTGTGTGAATCAGGGCACCTCCTGCATATTTTAGGTTTGACCACCATGGTTTGATACCTCTCTCTCTCTGTTGTGTCAACATAGCTTTGTACTCAGCCACAATGTGCTGAAGACAGCTGCCTGAAGTGGGGTTGACAGGTTAACAGGTTGATATAGACTGGAAATTTGAAGGATGACAAGGGGAGCAGGATTCCCAGCCATCAGTAGATTTGATTTGTCAACACATGCATAGCCAGCTGCCATGAAATGTAACAATCCACGTGCGACAATAACAAATCTGTGTTCATAGAAACACAATAATTCCCTAAAAAGATGATAGCAATCCTAACTCATAATAACATAAAAATGTACCAATCAGCGGACAAACTTGCGGATCTGCTTAGATCAGTGTGAGCTGTATCACACTTTTGTTAAGACTGCGAAATCCTTCCCTCTTATTACATGTTGGCCCATGTCATTAAACACAGCATAGCTAAGAAGCAATCAGTTTTTCTTAAAATGGAGAAAAATGGTACGATAAGTGCAATAGACAGAACAGTTATATTACAGTGTCTATCAAAAATAATAAACAAGTGGAAATGTAACCCGGGAGACCACCTGACCTTTCTATTTTGGAGTGAAAGAGTTTGACCTACAGACCCTGTGAATGAGTTTACTCATTTCCTCTCTTGGTTGTTTCATAAACTATGTTTTTCTTGTCATCTTATTAATAAATGTGACACATTAAGATTCCCATGCTTTTGAATGACAAGCAAGAAAAAAATGAAAGCAAGAAAATAACTCAATCGCAGAGACTGAAACATTTGACTTGTCTCCCTTAGAGCAAATGTTAAGCAACTTTCGCTTCTTTCCTTCTCAGGAATAGCTTGATTTTAGAGATGACAGGACAAATACCTTCAACTTGAGCACAAACCTTCCCTGTCTTGGCATTTTTTTTTTCACACTGGGTATTTGTGCCTGAACCTGTTTATCATGTTCTGTTCAGAAATTCCGGATGTCAGTTATCTACCGTCGATAATGAGGACTTTTTGTGTCAGTGTTAAGCTGATAAATAAGAGTAATGCTACATTTCCTACATGGCCTGACAATGACCGTTTTCACATATGCTGATATTATTGAACTTTTCCTAATGAGCATAATTATGGAGGGATTAATACAATGCCACCTGCCAATCTAGGAGGATAAAAGAAGCTGCTTCAGTACCATCACTGACAAGTTTAATGTCTGGAAACTGGGAGGACTCTGCCCTCAGTGCACCTTCGGCCACAATGTTCAACACTTGGACTGACATGCTGATTTATACAGCTGTATTTGGAAAACAGGAAACTCCACTTCTTTACTGGGATATTCAGACTGAACTTCCCCTCACTTCCTTTCTATTAGGTCCTGAAGGAACCATGTTCACATCTGGTTTACTGCCATGTTCACTGTAATACACGTTTTAATATGAAATACAACATTTCATAGATTAACCTACTCTTTATATAGAATTGATGCAAACAGCAAACACAGACACACTTTTTATAGCAACCACAAACATTGGAAATATTGTTTTAGAGACAATCAAAAGATGTAAAAAAAATTCTACCACAAAGGGGAAAAGCTATAAGAAAAGTTGGGGGCGAAACAACATAATTCGTCAACCGGGGATAAAGTGAGTAAACAAGTGCACCTCGGCATCTCTACTGGTAAAACCACACTCTTCGGTAAAATCTATACTTACATAATGGGTAGAAATATGGGAGCTTTGGATTTGGATGGTTTGGTTGTGGAGCGGCCGGCTTTGACAAGATACTCCAAAAACGAACAGTCCAAATGACCCCCGACAACTTCCGAGCCGTGCCATTTAAACGGCGCACCGTAGCGCGAGCGAGGGCGGAGCTGCACGAGCTGTCCCTCCTCCTCCAGCGTCGACAGCTTCAGCAGCATCTCTAAGGACGGACAGGAGGCAGAGGACATGCGCACTGCGGACACCAGCAGGCTTGAGGAGGCAGGAAACGCACGGTTTGAATGGAGACGAGCTGAATGGGTCCAGATCAGAAACTGTCAGATGAATCGGTGGGAAATCGTGGAACTTCTCCATTTTTCTCTGCAGTTGTGTACATTTATCCAAGCATTGTACTTCTTGGGATTTTATGATATCACTTAATAGACTTGACTAGATCATTATTAAATACACAGCAATATAAATGCATATTGTTTGTGTTGTCGTGGTCAAGGTACAACTATGTGATCTAGTTGAGTTTTATACTGGTGGGTAGTTAAGATCAGCGATTCATAGGAGTTGGGGTGTTTCAACAGGTCACATGATAAATGAAGATAGTTGCGAGATGATTAAGGGGGTGGGTGGGGGGGGGGGGATGCAAAACAAAGCATGTATTATTTTTTTACTTTTCTCTATTTATTTCCATTTTGTGAAGCATTCGTGTTTTACCCTTTTGAGCTTCAAATAGTTAATTAAATGCAAATTTCTCAGCCGTTATTAAAATACTAAGAACTTTACTAGGACCCACTCCAACATTAACACTCTGCTAAAATGTTAATGCATCAGTATGAATAAGCAATGCATTAATCATTCTACTTAGTTCTAGTTAACTCTTTAGCTTAACAGTTACTTTTAGTTTGTGGAACCTAAGTAAGAGTTTTGATACAAGACTTTTACTCTTGATGGGCTTAATATTGGACAGTACCCGGAAAAGCATGTGTGCTCTGATCAATCTATGGCAATGTGACAGTGAGCCAGCACGCAATCCTCATTACTGTTATTATTTACAGCTTTTTGTCTTCATCGTCTGTTGTAAATAAAGGCCCATAGGTACTCTGTTTTCAGGTTGTCTGTCTGTCCGCCGATGCAATTCTTGTGAATCCTTTGGCACAAATTTGGAAATAAAAACATGCATGTGAACTGCAACTTTATTGCTTTTTTGCAGAGACATACAAGCTCAATGCTGTAATTCCAGTTTCATTGTGGTATTGGCATTTTTATAAAGGCTGGTTTACATGTTGTCATCAAACTTACAAGTAAGTAGCAGACACTAGGGGTAACTTTGAGGTTCAGTGTCTTGCCCAGGCACACTTCAACGTGTAGCTAGGAGGACGGGGAGTCGAACCACTGACCCTGTGGTTCATGGACAACTGCTCTACCAACTGAGCTAACGTACGCGTTCTAGTCCCATGCCCTCGTTAGTTGGTTTGTATTGGTCCCTGCTTAGCTAAAATGTGTGTAGACCTCATCAGAAACTGTATTAACTGAGTGTCTGGCATCACAGTTATGTAGTTATATCTTATCACTTTTACAGATTATGTAATCACATCTCACTCCTCATAAGGTAAACTAGCTGTCCCTAACACAGGAATCCCCCTTTACTGTAACCGCTCCAGAGAGGTTTCCCCTCCCAGTAAACACCGCTCATAATTCACATAATGAATGTGAGCACGCACGCGTGTGTGTTCATCCCGCACCAGTGTCATCTATTGTTACACACCTCACATTCCACTAACCCTCCATGTCTCTCTGCTGCATCCCTCCAGTTTCCAGCTTCTTTCCAATGAAACTTCCTATATAAGGACACTGTTCTATTTGCTCCAATAAATCAAGCTGCTGGTTGATAGGTCTGTTTTGTGCCAGATTGTGTGTGTGTGTGTCTGTGAAACCCAATGACAGACCAAAGACCAGCATGGAGGTTCTCTGGGCTACCTCTGGCCAACATCAAGGAGGCAGTGTTGCATTCACGAAGCTGGGACAAGGGCTGAAAAACTCAGAGGAGATGGGGAGGGAACAGGGGGAGGAGGAGAGAAGAAAAGAAAGCAGCAGATACACTGAGCATAGAGTTGCAGTGTGTGCCATATAAGGACAGTGGGGTCTGTATGGAATCTCGGCAGCTTTCTGTGTAACAGTCTAGCATGGGCAAGCCCCCCAGGCTCCAGTGACTAAATATGGTCCAGCAGCAATACCATTGTTCAAACAAACAAAGTTGCTTCTACGGGGACAATTCTTATTTACTCAGAGTTTACTGTGACTGAAAATGGTTTCGTTTTATCTATCTATGGTACAACAATGTAACATGGACTATAAGAGGGACACTACACTGTATACTGCACAGCACATATCTTAGTTTCACATAGTCTCTCAAATGTTTTTTGCATTGCACGGCACCTTAGCTCCTAAACGCCGAGTCACTGATTTGAAAAAAGGTCACTTTATTGTTTATGTTTAATGAGATATATGCTAATCCATGCAGGGAGAAGGGAGGAGAGCCTTCTCCTACCTAAAAATTTAAAGGGTTCACATGGATCCTTCACTAAGCGATCCTCCGAGCAATCAATAATGTGTAAAAAAAATCCAGTGGCATGGTGGAGAGAGGGTGTTAGGAGTGGACATGGATAAAAAAATTTGACCGAAGGATGATGTCATCAATAGTAGTCAGAGAATCCCATTTGAATACTTGAGGCACGCATTAAATATGACACAATAACTCTTAGAAATAAAATTAGACTGAAAGACCTAGTAATATACCTCGAGTGTTGCATTTCAAATGTATACAACTTCAGCTCAGTTTAGGAAGCAAAAGTTTCAGAACTCACATTGATGTAGTTCATTTCCATTGTATATGAACTGTAATACAAAGCTCTATTATATACAATTTGTTTAATGTTTTTTTTTTTTCAACCTTGTGTCCATAGATGGACATCTATTGGAGAGAAAATATGTTTATGGATACGTCTGACCCTTGTGGAATGCAATTGCATTCTGAATTGAGTCCAGGGGCAAACATAAGTTCACTCTTCTGCAGTCAAAAGACTACAGCATCCCATACTATTTATACAGATGACTCTTTTATCCACAACTAATATATACAGTGAATGCTACCTGTTACAGGGCAAGCTACCAACTGAACAACAATGCCACGGTTCAATAACCTCTTCTTATATAGCCATTTTGAGTAGAACACTCATATCTGGTGCCAATAAAGTAGGTGGCTCTGGTCCACAGTCATTGAGGGCAAATAAGGCTTGTTCCAAGAAAGCAATGTAACATCAGACTGTTTGGAATGAAGTTTGGTGTTCCCTTTTTTCAGCATGTTTAAATAATGCATTTTCAATTGGGACTGAGAAGCAGTTAGAACACTGAATAAACCTAATTGCACATTACATGTTATTGTGATCTCACCCAAGTCCCTCCAGTCATAAAAAAAACGAAGTGAATAAGGTAGAGACATAATAAATAAATCTTAAAAACTTGAAATGCTTTTAATCTGAATTTGGTTAATATTGGCATAAAACCCAGCATCAGTTAACAGGCTGAGAGAAAAATGGCCGGTTCTGTAGATTATCCGTTCCAGAAACTCTGCGTTTTAAGTCTTGTGAGATAAGAAACTCAAGTTCCCTTAAATGGTGAGAGAGGAAGTGAGATGCAAAAGTATGCAGCTTATGTGGGGTAAACATGATGGTTGTGTTTTGTATGTCTTGTTGTTTCCGGATACATAATTTTGATTGGTGTTTTTTTATGACTGTTTAAAATCAAAGGATCCCTTTTAATCTCCCGCACAATGAATTATTGTTACATTAAACAAACGTATGCTAGATAAATTAAATTGGGGAGATCATAAGGACTTCATAGTGTTCACCTCCGCTTCTGAGCTGCAGAAAACAGAAGAGCAATAAGTCCAGATGATTTACCTTTTTAACTATTCCATAGAGTGGTGATATGTGTCAGTAAATAGTCAAGGGTGAGGGTGCATTGGCAAAATGGGTGGGTTTGGCTATAGAGAATAACACAATGCATTCCAAAATATTAATACAATCACAGGAAATTAAGTGAATGTGAATTTAATACACTTCTACACAGCACCGTTTAAACTGCCCTATTATAAAAACTGAAGTACACAGGTACTTGCAAATAAAGACTGCAAACCATGCTTCACATATCTGGCTTAAAAGTTTATAAAAACATAAAAAACTGCATATCTTAATATTACTGATGTAACAGCATTAATGCAATCAGCTGACTCGACCGGTTCACCGTAGTGCTGTCTAAAGTGTATTTATTACATGCTGAATATTATATATTTGAAATAAGGCTTTATGTCAATCAAGTTTTTTAGGCTAATGTCATGTGTTGTCAGCAAACAACATCATGTTTTACATATTAAGTTGCCAGTTAGTGGCTTGCGCCCCTTCCTGTTTTTGTGGAACTAAATGCACACTAATCAACCCTGGTTTGGCAGGAGGACGTCAAGGGACATCACTGACGATACACCCCAGTGCATCTGAAGGAGGTACCTTGCATAACAAAAAACACAACACTATTCTAATGAACTGTGCATGACCAGGGCTTAGCAAAGTATCACTGTGCAAATGTTTCTTGTGGCTGCAGTAGCTGTCAGCCTTTTCTTTGCTGAAGGTGCCACCTTGTGGTAAAAAAGGAATTTGCTATAGCGAGTCTTATTCACGATAGTGTGTAAATATAACATTTTATTTTGAAAAACTTCCAGGCAATAAATAAGTATCAAACATTTGTACATGAACAAAGAGAAACTATAAAGGAATGTATTCTCAAATTATCCAGAGAATGGGGAATATGGGTTAATGCTGGTAAAGCGAGACATTAAAATCAAAACACATGAAAGTCACCTGGCATTATTTGGCAACAATAAAACAGCTTTCGTACTTAGTTCAGCAGAATTTATATACTCCGGGTATAATTACTATATAGTAGATTACACAACGTGAAAAAAACAATAAAATCTATGGAGAAGAATATCACACTTGCAATCCAACAAATAGCTGTAACATTTCGTGACATGCATTGGATGGTAGCAGCATTTTCATTCTCAGTCCATGCTGTGCATCATCCACTTCTAGGTATCAGGTCCGGGTACTACACTACTGGTATTGGTACCAGCTGGCAGAGAGGAACTCTGTAGAAACACTTTCCCCTGATTATCACCACTGTTCATGATGTGCGATACCAAGCCATAGAGAAGGGGTCTATGAAGTAAAATATGGAACACACTTGTTATTAAAACAGAGATAAGTGATAGGAAAACTGTGTGTGCATAACTAGGATGCCCAGAGAACACAGTTTCTTTCTCTCTACAGTAATGAGGACAACTTTAAAATATTAAAAGCATATTTCTATATACAACCCCAATTCAACTTTTCAATCTTTTGAACTGTTCAAAAACAGTTCAAAAGGTTCAGAGAATCAGGAGGATTCTCTGCGCAAGGCAAACGGCCGAAGTCAAAATTGGATGTGTGTGATCTTCAGGCACTCACTGCGTTAAAAACAGGCATGATGAAGAACACTTCCAGAAATCACTGTCAGTGAACACAGTTTGCTGTGCAATCCACTTCAAAGCTGTATCATACAAAGAAGAAGCCACATGTGCACACGATCCAGAAATGCCATCGTGTTCTCTGGGGCAAAGCTCATTAAAAATTGTTTGAGGCAAAATGGAAAAACTGTTCTGTAGTCAGATTACTCAAAATTTGAAATTGTTTTTGGAAAACATGGACGCTGTGTCCTGTGGCCCAAAGAGAGGGACCATCCAGCTTGTTATCAGCGCACAGTTCAAAAGCCTGCACCTCTGATGTCATGGGGTTGCATTAGTGCCTATGGTGTGGGCAGCTTACACATCTGGAAAGGCTCCATCAATGCTGAAATGTGCATAGAGGTTTTAGAGCAACATATGCTCCTAACCAGACAACGTCTCTTTCAGGAAAGGCCTCGCCTATTCCAGCAAGAGGATGCTAAACCACATGCTGCATCTATCACATCCACATGGCTTCACAGGAGAAGAGTCCAGGTGCTGAACTGTCCTGCCTGCAGTCCAGACTTCTCACCAATAGAAAACATTTGGTGCCTCAAAAAAGGAAAAATCTGGCAACAAAGGCCCAGGACTGTTGAACAGCTACAATCCTGCATCAGACAAGAAAGTAACAACATTCCTCTACAAATCTCCAGCAACTGGTCTCCTCACTTCTCAGTTTACAGACAGTTGTGAAATGAAAAGGTGAAGCTACACAATGGTAAACATCACCCTGCTCCAACTTTTTTTGAGATGTGTTGCCATCAAATTGAATTTGAGCTAATATTTTTCATGAAATGGTGAATGTCTGTTTCAACATATGATATGTTGTTTATGTTGTATTGTGAATAAAATATGGTTTGATGAGATTTTCAAATCATTGCATTCTGTTTTTATTTAGGTTTTACACATCATCCTAAATTTTTATTGAATTTGCGTTGTAAAACTATATTGATGGAGACAACTCATACAGCTTATGAAATTATCGTGTCATACCTAATTATACCCCCCAAAGAGTTCAGTAAATTTCTGATCTCTGTTGGACAGTACAGCGTGCAACTATTCTAAATGTTATCTGACACACTTACACAGACTTGCAGCTTGCGTCCTCTGCAACCTTCAGCTCATTGGCCAGGAACTGTCTGTCCAAGGGAGCTTCAGGTTGGCCTGACTCTGAGAAAACAATAAGTGCAGAGTTTACGAGCTGTGCACTTTCTACAACAACATTTGTGATCTCACATTTAATTCAAGTATAAAAATGCTAATTTCACATGGAACCATCGTTCCCATCATTTAGCTACTATATGTGGGGCAAACTGTACGTTACAGCAAATATCATTTGTTGTTCGTGTTGTGAGATCATAATTCTTTTCACCCACCTGCTGTTAGTACTGACGCAGTGTACCTGTACTTGTTGAACTCCAGATACTCCCGGATCAGCTCGTTAATGAGCAGGTTTTCGTGGGACAGCGGGGGGCGACTTTCCCGCTGATCATCCAGGGCGCTGAACACCTCTGCCCTCATCCGAGCCCTCAGCTGGCCCAGCACACCACGGGACTCCAGGGTTTCCTTCACGGCTGAAAGATTCACGTACGTTCAGATTTCATATGACACATGCAGGGGTCAACGCGCCCCTTGGTAACAATAGCTTAGTAGTGAATTTTGTATTTTGTTATCTTAACGTTGCCCTGACAGGTGGTCTTTGCCTCAGATACACCGTAAGGTTATTTAAGGTGTCCTTTAATATTAACAGAGCTACGGACCGTTTCGAGTATAACCGACACCCGTAAAGGATTTACCAGAAACTAATCGACATTCCGCATGTGAATAACTGAGTCATTTCCACTTCATTCCAAAATTTATTACAACTCTGGTTAAAAGCCAGCTTCCTAGCTAACGTTAGCTAGCAGACAACAGCTAGCTACAGTTCGGGAAAGCGCTAACAAACACTGGGCACGACCTAAACTAAGCGCGACCCAGCACTTTTTGACACGTATCAGGTTGTTTTTTTGCGGTGCCGATCGAAAGCACAGACTTTAATAATGGAGAAATCACTGTGTTACTTTAAGGGTCACATTTACCTTCAGCTAAACTTACCAACTTTTCTTAATTGACTGATTTTTGAATGAGGTCCGTTCCCGAGGGACTCGTGTTATCGTAACATAGCACGGACTAACAGGTATCATTAGCAGTTGACTAACGAATGGAGTGACACGGCTTGTTGTTTATCTTCTCCAGGTTAGTTTAAAATGATATCAAGTATTTAATCTACATAATAAGGAATATTAATGAGCGCTTACCAAACTTCAGCTCAGTGATGGTCGCCATTGAAACAAGTGTAAACAAATGACCATGTGTAGACGTCTGTACTCTAGTGGCCAAGTTGGGTAATAACAACCAACTCATTCGCGGGACTGTTAACATTCGGCTGTAGATCAGTTGGTAAAGGCAGTCGTCCACGGACCAAAGGGTCAGTGGTTCGATCCCCGGTCCTGGCTATATGTCGAAGTGTCTCTGGGCAAGACACTGAACCCCTAACAGCCCCTTCCCCTCCCCATCGTGCAGTGCCGGTCCAAGCCCGGGAGAAATTGGGGAGGGAATCCGGTGTAAAAACTGCGCCAAATCAACATGCGGACAATGATGAAGTCTTGCATCTTTACTTGCGATCTGCTCGTGTCAACTTGTAATTTGACATGGACCATGGAACTTGATATTTGTCTGGGAAGTGCCCCTAGAGACTTAACTGATCTCCAATATTAATACAGCTGAACCTGTTTTTTTTATTTTTTTTTATTTTAAAGGCATGTGTATTTATACTGTAGACTTTAACCCACACCCTCTTAAACAGAAATAAATCTAAGCATCATTTCAAATAACTTTTATTGTCCAGCATGATGTATGGTACAAGACAGTACATTAACAGTAAATGGTCAGTGAAAAATTAACAAGCTTGTTATAAAATAAAAGTATAAATACAATACAATCCTCAGTATTTTAAGGACACTTTTAAGGACATTTTGTCAAGACATAAATAAACTATAGGGTTTCTCTTAAAATATATTGTCTAAACCAGTAAGACAAAAACAGTAAATGCCTCTTCTCTTTAAAAAGTTCATAGGGTTCTTTCTTTGAATCAAGAGTAAAGGTCAGCATGGACTATATACAGTATGTCATGTCAGCACCAAAAACACAATACTGATATATTTTCAACTCTGCACATATATGTATGGCCTGAGTGTGTGTGGTGGAGCCAGAGGGACAGTCACATCTATCACAATTGTTTTGTAGAGACATTCTCTTCATTCATCGTGGTTTTCACTACCGGTGTCAGGTTAAATTTGACCAGAAAGGTCTCTATTGACTTTTTTTTAGGTGTTTACTTTGACAAAAATAAACAACAGCCGCAGCATAGTTGGACGATTGCTAATGTCTTGGCTCCCTTCAATGTTTTCTTCTTTTTCCCTGACATATAAAAACTTTAAATTGGCTGCTTCCAGCTCAGACTTCCCTTACGTTTGCCAGGCTTAGCTTACCAAAGGTTAGTGTGTCAGAATCCTTCCTGTGCCAGTTTCTGGGACAAGAAAAGAAATTTGATTTCTATAAATTTACAATAACAAAAGGGCCTCTTTTTTGGTACACAAGGCAGAAAAGGTGTGAGTAAACATCAATGTTTAAGCCTGAGACAACATTCAAAAATATGTTGTGCTTTTTAAACAGTTACAAAAACTATAAAAATAATATTTCTTATTCAAAAAGAGAATGCAAAAACCTTAAGTGTCTGGTACTCTTTCATTCCAGTCTTTCACCATCCAGTTGTGGAATAAAATGACTCCTCTATTCTATATACAATATTTATAGTTTCAAGACTCTCAACAATTCACTGTAGCTTTATTTTGAATGTTCATCATCTGAGGTTAAAAATGTTTTAGCCTGGCTTAAGACAGCTTGTCTGTGTTTTAAAAAGTGACCAAAACTGCAGGGGTTCTTTCAGCAGCTGCTCTTGAGATTCATTAACAATGCCCTCGTTGGAGAGGCGTTTTGAGCTGCCAGAAATCTTACAATGGCCCAGTTTAACCTGTTGGAGAGCCACACAAATAAGGTGCCACATCAGTACGCTAGGTCACCATCTCCATAGTACGCGGCCCAGCGAAGACCTAGATGAGCCCAGCTTCTCGGCACATTCGGTAAAACTGTCCCCGTTGTGCTATGAGGTTAGCTGGAGTGTCCATCTCAGAAATGTGACCTCTGTCCATAACAATCACTCTGTGAAGCAGCAAAAACAGGAGAAACACAGGTTTTAGACACACTACTCGTCATTACAATTGATCTAACAAGTATAACTGGGCATATAGTGAGCGTATATCTAAATGTAAAAAACCACAACTGTGCAACCAAGAATGTCAGAATGAATTAATTTAGAAAAAATACCATTTCAGTTACATTTTCATTTAATAGTTTTATGTATAAAATTAATCTTTTTACAGGTTCCCAAGAGTTCAAAGTAAAACATTAAACAGACAAAAGCAGCAAATCTTCTTATTTGAGACACCACAGCCATCGACTATTTGGTATTTTTACACGATAAATAACTTGTTGTCACTGATTATGTTTCTGTCATCTGACCAAACCGACTATTTAGTGACATACCTTGTGTAGTCCATGATAGTGTTAAGGCGGTGAGCGATGGTCAGAACGGTGCAGTCTTCAAACTGCGTACGGATTGTTGACTGGATGAGTGTGTCTGTCTCCAGGTCCACGGCAGCTGTCGCCTCATCCAAAACCAGGATTTTGGTTTTCCTCAGCAAAGCTCTGGCCAGGCACACAAGCTGGCGCTGACCCAGACTTCACAGACAAAAGAGAATGGGAAAGGGAGGGGCAGAATCACATATTAGACAAAGACTGTCTGTATCCCACTGCTATGCTTATATATATTTATAATAATTTATTTGCGAGTGACTTTAGTCAAAACAAAAGCTTGTGGTTTATCTGCATTGCAACGTGTCATATCAACTATGTACCTGAGGTTTTCGCCTCCCTCTGAGCATTCATGGTTGAGTTTGTCGGGCAGATTAGAGACAAAGGTTTTGAGGTGAGCGAGCTCCAGTGAACTCCACACCTCCTCATCTGTGTAGGTGTCAAAGGGGTCAAGGTTCATCCGGAGTGAGCCTGAGAACAGCACAGGGTCCTGGGAGAGAAAGAAACAAATGCCATTCATTGCTAAACTGTCCATTGGTGACAGACCTTTTAACATTTAAAATTCAGAACAGCTTATTTTACAAGGGGTATGGATTGCAAACCCTTTATGTGATAAAAGCCAGGGCTCAGTTTCTGTTATTACTGCTGTCGTACCTGAGGAATGATAGTGATCCGCGATCTAAGGTCATGGAGTCCAATTTCGGCAATGTTGATTCCATCTATAAATATCTTTCCCTTTGCTGCCTCTAATATTCTGAAGATTCCCAGGGCAAGTGAGGACTTTCCCGCTCCTGTTCTGCCCACAATTCCAACCTGACAAAGAGGTTTTATGTCAGAATTTATGTGTGACACAATTGTCCAATTGACGTGATCCAAGATAAAGACTGGTGAAGACTGCAAACATTTTTTTTCCCATCACACACACAAGATAAATCACCTTCTCTCTTTCCTGAATATGCAAGGTAATGCCTTTCAGAGCCAGCTCAAGGCCTTTACGGTACTGCAGCCCATAGTCCTGGAACTCGATATTGCCTTTCTGGGGCCAGGCCAGGGGCAGGGAGCTGCCATCTATACTCCAACTAGCCTAATGGAGAGAATAATAAAGGATGAGAGGAGAAGAAAAAAAGCCCTCTGACTGTAAAATGTTGAAAATGGTGACATTACAAGCAGCTCTGTTTGTGTGTGTGTGTGTATGGTGGGAAAACTGACCTCTTTGGCAGTGTCAGCATACTCGTTGACTCTTTCCACAGAAACAATGTTATTTTCTACATCGGTCCAGGATCTCACAATCCAGCTCAAGATTCCAGTCACCTGAAAGATCCAAGACAAAAAGGTTTATGCCAAATATTATTTCCCACACCGAAAATGAATTTGCTGATCGAGCAGATCAGTGCCTTGACATTTCGTTTTTTTTCCAGTTAAGGTTGCATTGTGTATCTGGAGTTAACATCCACAATTCTTGTGGTGCATGTAAATGAAAGTCTGTGTGCACCTGAATAAAGCAGAATCTCTTACCTGGAGGGAGTGTGACACAGCCAAGCCAACGATGCCCGGGCTCAGTGTGCTTTTTCCCATCACAGAGAGAATGGCAGCAGCCAAGACCACACCATTACCAACAAACTCCAGATTGACTGCCAGCCAACTGTGGATGTAACATTTGATTTAGCTGTGGGCAGGCAAGTCCAAAATGTGTCCTCATTACTAAAACCACAAGTCATCTGTTTAACAGTATAAATCATGGTCCTACAGCATGAATCATTACCCCTTACAAATTGTTAACTGAGTAAATGAATGAAGCTAAAGCACATTATAATCATGACATATCATCTCACCGGGTGGCCACAAATCGGGGGAAGTAAGAGGTCTGATTGAAGTCGACCCTTTCATTGGCCTGCAGAATAAACCTGGACTGCTCTCTGAAGGCCCGGATGACACTGGCGCCCTGCACAGTCTCATTGAAGTGGGTGTAGATGGGCGAGCGGCTCACAGCTTCCAGTCTACGCAGCTGACAGGATGTGGCAACGTAGAAGCTCTGCAGCCCAGAATGGAAAAATAAAATGCCAGCTTTAATGCATGAAACCATGCTGCAATGCCTGGGTTTTCCCATAATTCAAATTGAATATGTGTAACATCTATGTCAGTAGGTGGGGAATAAAATATATTTCAATAAAAAAATCAGCAGGGTTGGTTTTGGAGCCCAGAGCTTTCCAATAACATACAGTAATGGAACCCAGCTCTTGCTAAGCTGCTTTTCACATAATGCTGTCAAAGAAAAAATAAAGGTCACAATCATCTGTGGTGAGTTTAAACGATTTCTTTGTGTGTGTGTGTGAGTGTGTGTGTGTTTGTGTGTGTGTGAGTGTGTGTGAGGGGGGGGGGTTATACCTGGACAAAAGCATATAGGAAAGCGAGAGGCAGGATGATCACGGCCGCAAAAGGTGTTGCCATCAGCACAATGATGCAGACCTCCATGAGTTTAAAGACGTAGCTTAGCATCATTTTCAAGCCCTCGGGCACCATGCAGTCTATGGCATCAATTTCTTTGGCAAAGCGGTTCAGTAGGTTGCCACTGGGCGTGCACTCAAAAAAAGACATTGGAGAGCGCAGCACGTTGATCAACAGGTCCATGTGCAATTGTCGGGAGGCAATGATGCCGCAGATGGATATGGCCACGGTTGTACCAAAAATAGCAACACCTGAACAGAAAGTAGAGCTGTTATTCAATAAATAATAAAGCAATGTGAGTGTTTGTTCAAGTGAATTTCAAAAAACATCAAACTGACCTTGTGCAAAGCCCAGAGCCCCAAACACTGTCAACTTCAAGTCTGTGTCAATCTGGGTGCCATTAACAACAGGGTCATCAGCCCACATGCTGAGCCAGTAGTTGTAGGCCAGTGACGCACCCTGCTGAAAGGCATACAGGAAGACGATGGGAATGATGATGGCTAAGCCGATGGTCTTGAAGTACTTCTTGTACATCTCCAACCTTACCTGTTTTAGAATAACAAAATAAAAAAATTAATTTCAAGGAATTAGAGAACTTACTTGATCTTTATGCATCTTCAATATCAAAAATTGTAGATTTTGTATTTTTATTTATTCTAATACTACCTCTCATTTAAGCCCTGATTTCATATCCACCAATGTCTGATGGAAACTTTTGCTGCTAAAGGCTCCACTACGTTCACTTGCTGGTGGATATCTTAGACTCTCAGCTGTTAGGTACTGAGCAGGTGGTTTACAGTGGGATTTCACTGCTTTCTCTCAGAAAATAGCAGCTTGGTGCAGCCAAAACCAAAACAATGAAAGTTGTGTGATTGAACCATAACATTAAAGTTGTCGTTTGGAAAACCGAAACAATGGGCCAAAGGAAGCAGTAAAGCTTTAAAGCACTGAGAGGAACTGCAGAGTTGGGTGAGAAATCCTTGGATTCCACAGCTGTAAATTATCTATATGATGTTCAAACACCCATTTTATTTTATTAAGCACACAATTATTGATTATAGCAGCCGTAAGAAATTTTAGTATGAATAATCTTGTGTGACTTACTCTTCCAGTGCGCGCCTTGTCAGCCTCAGTCAGCTTGCCCAAGTCCTCTGGTACCTGTTCTTGGTCTGTTTCAGATACAGGCTCCATATTCTGCAGGTTGGTATTAGTGGTGTCACCGCTGGAGAATGTGGAGGGGCCAGAGGTCAGTTTCATAAACATGATGCTGAATGACAGTGTACATGTTTATTTTACTCACCCAATGAGCTGCTCCTGTGAGAGGTCTCTGGAGAATGGCATGAAGTCCACCATGCTGAGACGGGCATTAGACCTCCTGGAACCAGCTACAAGACAAGGACATCTTAAGTGTCAAGTGATTCATTTTTCACTGTGTTATTTTAAACGTATTGCTGCAGTGTCTCTTTACTTCTCTGTATGGCACTCTCTTTTCGCTCTGTACTGGCGAAGGTGTGGATGAAGTCAGCAAAGGCACCATGGCGGTTGAGAAGATCCTGGTAAGAGCCACTCTCTGTGATTTCTCCATCTACCAGGACTAGAATGAGGTCAGCCTGTGGCAGGAAGCTCATTCCATGGGTCACCAAGATCCGGGTCTGTATAGCAAGCCACACAATTCAAAAATAGAATGTAAGCGCAATCCAACACTAAATGGAGGCTTTCTTAAAATAAAAAAATCAGCAAAGAAGTGGTTTTCATATTATAGTAGCAATAGCTCGGGTCACGTGCATGTAAGAGTTTTTAATGGTGATGTAAACCCATAGTTTGTTTTGTTGCAGCAAGTGAGGAAGCAAAATCACACTTTGCAGGTTTTGTTACATGTATTACCTTGTCTCTAAGGACACCTTTAGGTCCAATGACTTTGTCAAAGATGTGTTGACCCACATGTGCATCAACAGCAGACAGTGGATCATCCAGCAGATACACATCAGCCTTCCTGTACACAGCCCTGGCCAGGCTCACTCTCTGCTTCTGCCCGCCAGACAGATTAAGTCCCTGCATGGAAAGTTAAGACATGCTATGACTCTGAAGACAAGAAAGGATTTAAGCTGATTCACTGTAATTTAAAATCACAACAAATACCTTCTCCCCAATTTCCGTAGCATCTCCAGCAGGAAGGATGTCCAGATCAGGCAACAGGGCGCAGGCCTCGAGCACACGTTGGTACCATGTTTTCAGCTTCTCACGGCCGAATATGATGTTGTCTTGGACTGTGGCGTTCTGGATCCAGGCCTGCTGGGGCACATATGCCACAGAGCCCTGGAAAGACATATGCCAGATGGCAGACTGTTAAACGTAATATTTATGAAGTTATATATAAGTTATATATTTATGTAACGTAAATTTAGTACCTTGACAGTGACACAACCATTTCTTTTCTCTGTTTCACCGAGCATAGCGGACAATAAAGATGACTTTCCACTGCCCACATGTCCGACCACAGCAACAAGGGAACCTCGTGGCACATGGACGTTGATCCTGTCAACAAAAAGTGAACTATCGTGTAAGTCACTTTTCATTTCATAGTATAGTTAGTACTTCTATGGTCTTTTTTTTAATAATAACTCCTACTTTTTCAGACACGGAGGGCCCTCTGCAGACCAGCTGAAAGTACCATTTTCTATGGCCACATCATCCCCATCTAAACATGAAAGAAATATTTTAATCACATGACACGACATGTTCTCTCAGCCTGAGCAGTAAACAGACTTTCAAAACAATATTCACCTTTGAAGTTTCATGTCAGAGTGCAGTCTAGGCATAGTTACAAGTGAATTTGCTTAATCATGCAAATTGCAGAGCTGTTGATTTTTCACAAGCTGTCTTAGGAAGTGTTGACAGATCACAGACAGAGAGTGCAGTTTGTTTTTCATTTCTCTATGAATCATAATGTGTCTGAAATCATGCTGTGATTTATGTTTAACCACTATATGGGAACATCCTATAATTACCCTGTCTACCAGCCACCCGGGGACCCAGGAAGTGACAGTGCACATGATCCATACAAGACTGCGGTACGCCACAGATATAAACAACAACGTTTTGTGAGCTGCTTATATTGATTATGACAGCCTATGATTTAGGGCAGTATGGGAACCAAATTGTTGAAATTTGGTGCAGTATAGTAATTCGTTCAGTTTATACATGGGTGGAACTCTCACCAGAGCTCAACGGAGCCTTTGAGACGTTGTCCACTTTGAGTTCCTCTGAGCACAGGTACTTCCCCAGGCGTCTCAGGGAAACCACAGCCTAAAACAGAGTCAGTAGATAGTTACAGTAAGTCTCCTATATCCATCATCTGGGACCATGTAAATATTCCTCGTCAAGCAGAAGAGAAAAAATATCATAAGCATTAGATAAAATATCACCTACCTGCATGGTTGTGCTTATTGCAAATGGCAGCTGACTAAGTGGGGTCTTTAGGATGTTGATAAGCGCCATCGAGACAAAAACTTTTTGTGCATCTAGGACGTTCCTGTTGTCCAGCATCACATAGACTCCAAACATGGAAAAGGCAATCTTAGTAAAAAAAAAGAAAGACACTAAATGTTAAGCTCATTCTGTTTTGGTCATAAACCAGCCCTGGGACCTGGGTGCATGCCCCATGGACCCATTCTGACCCCTGAAAACCACAACATTAAAACCACCTCGTGGATCTAATGCTGTGGCCAATCATTTATAATACTGTAGGTGTTCATTTATACAGAGCTCTTACCAGGAAAGAAGAGGAGTTGAAAGATGCAATGGAGATGGAATAAAGGATCTGAGATTTCTTCAGGGCCTTAAGCTCTTTTTTCCTATAGCCCAAAACCTGCTCCAGGAAGGCCTTCTCCCATGCATAAAACTTCAAGATCTTGATTCCATTCAGGATCTCATTCATCAGTTTGATGCGGCCGTCCATGAACTTCATTTGGATCTCCTGTAGACCAGACAGAACAGTTTTCTTAAAAATGCCTAGCTAAAACAAGTGGAAAGACAATTACCAGACCAAAGCAAACACATGCATTTGTGAACATGGGTTTGTCTGCCCTCATAACAGCTGTAGTAATTTTCCTGAACATCACAAAAGTTGTTTAATTTGGTAAGAATTTATTGCTTGTTAGATTTTAGCGATTTTTATGAGAAGGAAACAACAAAGGGCCAGGAGTGTGGTCACTGCATTCAAATTTAAGTTCGATTAAATTGGCATCCAAATGTACAGAACCGTCTGATGTTTTTCCAAAGAAATGAAAAATCGTCTTCCTAAAATTGCCCACCCTTTCCTGTCATTGTTTTTCAAACACATTATATGGGTCAGACATCAAAAGGACAAGAGAGAATGTGCGTAGCACCCATGCCAAACACCCACACAGCTCTTCAGCCCCTATCTAAACCAGCTGTGGCATCCCAACATGCCAGATGTCAGGGCTACTGTAGTGAAAGTGTGATGGATTCCTGCAGTAGCTTTTACCTGCAGCTTGCTTCTTTTTTTTGCAATGAATCCGTTGAGTGGAAAAATCAGTATGACAGTGGCAATTCCTGCCAAAGCTGATGGGCCAAGATGCTAAAGAAATGAAAGGATAAAGTGTGTTAGGGGCTTTTCAATTAAAGTATAGTTGCACATGAATGAACGTCAGTGTCAAAATACAATTTCAACATACCTGCCAGAGGAAGAAGAGACAAAGAACAATCTCAATAGGAGCCAGCCAGACTGCATTGAAGTACACCACAAAGTCCATGAGCTTCTGAGTGTCTGCAGAAACCAGATTCACAATCTCACCCACGGTGCAAGTCCTCCTGGCAGCACTGTTAATCACCAAAGACTGTATTGACAATAAAAGAGACAAAACCATTTAGCTGGCAGTGCACTGTGTACAATAACATTTTATAGCCTTGTAGAGATTTAGGATGAACATTCATCTGAGGTAAAAGCTGTTAATCATATGTTGTGTAGTCTTTTGCAGTCTGGAAGGAACAAAAACTTTTGCTTTTGCTACTTAAGATGTCATTTATGTGTTGTTTAGAGGGTAGTGACTGCATTTACACACCTTTCTGTAAACCAAGCCCATAACAGCTGTCTTTACTCTCATTCCCACTGTGAAGCAAGTGTACATGTACTGATGGTTGAATAGGGACTGGAGACAGGACAGCAGAAACATAAGAGTGGCATAGAAGTAGCCTTTCCACAGTGGGGCGTCTTCATCTCTCATGAAACCCAGAAGAAGACTGTGGAGGACGAAAAGCCGAGAATTATTTCAAGTATTATGAGTGGTTTGCACACATTCATTTTCCTGTCTGACCTCGTGTGCGATTAAAGGGTCAAAGCTGTACTGTATCTAAATCCTATTTTTGTGTTTGACTTCCTGTGGGAAGTAGCAAATGATGCAAGTCCAAAAAGACACAGACAGGTTTTTTTAATGTGTTTTTTCATTTAACCCGACAGTATTTGAATTTCATTGTGTGCCTTAAACCAGTAGCCTTGAGTGCTACTGTGGCTGCTGGCTGACTGGTCCACACAAAGTAACTTGGTTTGCACAACAGTGCACTGCCTGTGGCCGAGCTGCCCTCACACTTGGCTGGCGGCTCTCTTATTGTGGTCCGATTGCATTTCTGCCATTTAGAGCCTCTCTCTCCCTCTCTGCCTGTCCTCCATGCTGGAGCGCAGACGGCTGTGGTCTCAATCTACTTTTGTTTCTCACAGCTGCATGACCGTAATTAACACTTCCACTGATTTGGAGCAATGCATCAACAACATTCCAGTCTGGATAGTGGGATGCTGTGGCCTGGTTGCCAGCTTCTGTTGTCGATTGGTCACAGGTATTGCAAATAATTCGAAATAGGACAATCAAAGCAAAACCCTAAAGTTATAATTATCTATCTAGCCTCTGGTAGTTGTTTTCCCACAAGCTGCTTAACCTAACGTGCTTAACTAATGTTTCTTTAAATAGTCTCACCAGCAAAATGATCACTTTAACCTAAATCTCCAAATTTAATGCGACAATGTTTATTCATCAAAACACAATAAAACCTCCTTCTATTTTAGCCTGAATGAATGTCCATCCAGGTAATTTCAGTCTGAGCTGAGCTGGTTGAAAGTACTGACGGCAACTTAATACAGTACAGTGCAGCCAATGCCATTTTGGTTTGTGGAACTCCGAACACTGAAAACGTTATATGTGAAAAACGCAACAACATCTCATTCCAAACATAATGACACAGTTACTTGCAATAGTAACCCTATTATGTGGAATGTTATTGAGAACATCTTGCTATCAAAGTACAACCGCCTGATTTCTATCTTGATGCTAACCATTCAGCACACACCAATGTTATTTTCGGGCTGTCAGCACCGCAAACCAAATACCCCTGAGCCTTGTAAGACTGGGTTGAGATACAGCTAATATTTCCAAACACTGGCAAGTCACACCACAGCCACTTATTGCCAGACTCCACTCATGTTGAGAGCAGATCTGGGCTTAGGTGCACTTTCTCCTCAAGTCTTACCTAAGCACTTGGGGAATGGCAAACATGAAGGCGTCATGGAATATGATGCACAGTGTCCCGTTCAGGAAGTATGGACCAAACTTGCGTGCCAGAGTTCTGAGCAGGAAGAAACCATAGCTCTGCTCCTTCTGCAGCTTCCTGAGGAGCTGCGCTTGTTCTGGCAGCCTGGTCCCCAGCGCCACACCCGATGCCAAGGCCTTCTCCTGCCTGCCACAAGTAAGAAAAGGCACAGTTATAGACAAGGCATCTGTTTCAGAAATTCCTCAACATAGTCCTGGTACCTATCAACTTTTTAAAGTCAAACAGACCGTTTAAAATAAGTCACAGATGGACACAAGAATTCTCCAACAGCAGTAAGCAGCATTATGTGCTGAGATAATTATTGGACTTAACAACGGATCTTCAAAGTGCTGGATCATGTTAACAAGCCCTGAAAATAACACTGACATTGTGGTACTGTATGTCCTCACATGAACTTTTTGTAACTATATTTGGCCCTGAATGTCTCTGGTAATGAGATATCCTGAATTCAAATTTACCAAAATCATGACTAAGTCATGTACTGCTTAGGTCATTAATTTAACCAGTACCATATTGACGTTTGACCACACAGCAATAAAATGGAATTGATTGTTTGTTTGTTAAGCTATGACAAAAGAGAGAAAACTGTAATGTGTCACAAGCTTGAAAAGCAAAATAGAAAACCATATGAGTCTGAGGAAATATGAAAGTCAAGATGTGAATGTCCTGCACATGTTGTTTTAAATAACACACTTTGTTTTTGGAACCTTCACATATATAAACCTCTTTTTAAAATCTGTACTTAATGTGTACCCTACATAACAATAATGCATATGATAAATCTCTAGGGTGCCTCTTTAAAAAGTCAGAAATTGATTATCAATTGTTACTTTTGCAACTTGGCGCATTCAGCTGTCCAGTCCTCTTGCAGCTCAGAGATGATCTTGTGGGACGTATCTTCATCCCTCAGTGTCCACAGGTCCTCTGCTGTCAGTGGTGTGCGATATCCTTTCACAACAAGCCTGAGAAGGGAGCGCTGAGATGAGTCACACACATAATCTCCAAGAAAACACATATTATTGTAAACAAGCACACACTGTTGCTGTAGTGAGTCTAAAAATGAGGGCTTTTGAAGAACCATCTTACCCAGTGAACCACCAGAAGAGAATCTTTGACAGGAAAGATGCATCTTTCACTGGACAGGGATTCTGCAACAGATTAAAGATCACACTCACTGTTGTTTTCGCTGTAAATCTCTCACTGATTCAAGGCTTTCGAGAAATACACGGCTTCACAGAGAGCTGCAGATGTGAGGGGTGCATTTAAAAAAGTTAATCTAACGACACTGTGTCAACAATGCTGTACTGTTAGGTGGCCCGCTGTGGGGTGGAAAGGCCATGAACTCCCACATGACAGAATAAATAGAGTTCAGTGTTAGTGCAGGGTGAAGATGACGTTTTGTGGTCTAGTGCAGACAGAGCGGAAATGTGTCATCAAAACTGTCCGACAAGTGGATACACAAAGGCGCACAGAGTGTCTTCTCATGCATACTTTATGGCATCGGTCTAACCCTGCCACCCCCTCACCAGGCTGTTTACACTCCCCATTACCAGCACTCTTGCTCTTCATCCCCTCTTCCTCTTTTCCTGTGAGTAACTCCAGACCAGACCATAGAGCAGAGACGAGGAGGAGGAGGAGGAGGAAGAAGAGAAGGACACACCAAGGAGCGACCAATGGGTGTGTCCACCACGTCATACTGTGGCCTCTGCACCCTCAGCCCCTTGCCACCAGTGTTTCTTAGGGACTTTTCCAGCTATTTTGTTTATCTCCAAGGGACGTATTATATCACATTTCTGTTTTCGTTGATTAGAACTTCATTTTCATTCACTTGTCAGCTGTCCTGCAACACTTGTGCTATACTGAGCTTACAAAGCTTTTGTCACGTTTGGTGGTCTGTATAGAAAAATGTTTTTGCCGTTTGACCACACTGCAATAAAATGGATTCAAAGCAGCAGTCGTTATTTTACCCACCACTGAAGTAAGTGAGTTGTGTCGAAGGTATGCAGGAGAACAATGTTAAACACACACGCACTCATTCACACTCCGCTCATAGGAAGCCAAAGCGGTGAAGTGAGAGTGAGACAGGAAGAAGGGAGGGATGTGAGTCACATCATTTCCTCCAAATGGGAGAATAATGTCTTGACAACAAAAGTCGAAAACCACAAGATAGCTTCTCAGGCATTTACTGTCCTGGGTATAGGATCGGAGCAGGCATTTTGACGGAAGTGGGATACATTCCCCTCTGCTCACCTTATCCAAAACTGTTTTACCCTCTGGAGGATGGTCAGCAAAACAGCTCAGGAAGAGCTGGGCCAGTTGGATTGTGAAGTAGGAGAAGAAGGCGAGGTATCGTACGATGTCCGAGGCAATGCCCTGTGGAATAAATACAAAAATACAGATCACCGTACTGTACTGCAAGTTTAAAAAATTATACATCCTCAGATAAACTAAGCTTAAAAAAGTCTAGCTTTTTTATTGTTTCCTATAAGCTATACCAGATAAGTCCAGTTTTATATTTGAAACCAATAAATTTAATTGGCTTCTCTGTTGAGCACATGCCAAAGAAAAATAACATTGTTCTTAATTCCAGAAATAGGATTTTGCACAGGATCAAAATGTGCTTTGCTTTTTTCATATTGACCAATCACACAACCTCCTGTGGTTTACTGTGCCATTTATCTGCACTGTGGCTTTGTGTGCCATTTCAGAACAACACTAAATTCACTGTGACTTTTCCCATGTTTACACACTGTATAGCAGAGGATATGGTTTAAATGTTGAGATCGCAGACATAATAAAGAGTATTTTGGATCTTTAAGTTGAATATGGTCAAAAACCCATAGTCTTTAATGGTGGACTTTATATAAATGAAGCAATAGTTAAAGCTGCCTTTCAGTCACGCCAAGCAGTCATATCTGTAAACAAGGAGATTGTGGTTTTACAAACCAGCACCCTTACTTTCAATCAAGGGTGCAGCTGTGATATTAACCACTCGACTTTTGTGAAATGCAGGAGTCACATGTTGTTCTTGACATACAGAAATTGTGGGTTTTGGCACAGGAATTGTTTACTACTGGGTCAATGCCACCGCCACAACCGGTCTGTTGTGCACCCATATGTGTATCCGTGAAAGTCAGGGCCATGGTAAACAGTAGAACAATTTTTTATTTTTCTGAAAAGTGTGGTGCTCTGCCCAGACAGGAGATATGAAGGGGCCAAATGGACCTGCCCACACAGTGAAAAACAGGCTCAGGGTGGTCGCAGAGTGGGAGAGAAAAATTTAGGTCAAGCGACTAAGAATGGCCAGTGTCCATAAACATGAACTCTGTCAACTCAGTCCATCTCCCCCACTATATGATTTAGGCACTTTCTTTATAAATATTTAGAAACGTCTTCAGTACGACATGTATACGTGAGCAGAAAACTGCTGATCAGTTTAGCATTAGTTTTGTTCTTTTACCTGTTACATCTCACACACTAATGAACATTTTTTTATATCGCAGAGAGAAACTTGTGCTGCAATAGCTCAGATATCAGCCCCTATAGTAAGAAGTTGTTGGTATATCAATATCATCACCTAAAAAAAACTAAACACATTTCCCTAACGCTTAGATTTGGGTTTAACAGGAGTTGGGCATAGGAATTGGGTTCTCCAAGATGTAAATGGAGGAGAAATGTTTTGTTGTCTCGTGTATCCTTTATGCGCATGTTGTCGCATGAAATGAAAACATATGTGTCTAAATCTTAAGTGGCCTTGCATTATGTGTGGATGCATAGATTTCCATCTGGCTGTGTTTACAGCAGTGTAGGCTCATAAACACAGCACTGGCGTTCCTCTGGTCTGACCCTGGGCTGCCATGTCTCACCAGCATTTATCCAAGGGCCATCATTACTCTCCTCCAAGAAGTGTGGGAATGTCACATTGAGAACGATAAAACAGAAATATGGATATGTGTGTGTGTGTGTGTGAGTGAGAGTGTGTGTGTTTATAGAAATGCTAATGTGACTGCCCCATGGCTGTGTTCACAGAAATAGAAACTTACCCCATACAACAATGATTGCAGTGTCTGACAGGGGACACAGGAAGAAAACGAAAACGTAAACACACACAGACTTGACCAGAATTGGCAGTGTCATCCTCCAGCACTTGGTAACTTTAGGTTACCTTGGTTAAAATTGGGGGATGAAATATAAACTCTTTGCTGACACAGGGTATGTGTATATCTCTGTGCTGCTGGAGACTTGTGTCTAGACTACGGGTAGGAGAAAACCTGATTAGATATTCCTGCACAGTGTTTTAACACTTCGGGTTCAGTGAGTTCAAACCTGACAAACACTTAAATTTCGATTTATTTCAGATTTTCCATATAAAAAAGGAGATTTGGATGTTTGACTTATATAGCATTGGGTAAATACATGGGGCATGGTGATTATATTTCTATTTAACAGTACAGAACAGAATATTGCTAATAGTGAATCATTAGATCAACTACATACCTCATCCAAGGCCAGCTGGATCTTAGCTCTGAGAGGAACGAGGGAACAGACAACAGCCAAGACCCAGAACAGGAAGAGGAACACAGAGGAACGGCAGCCTCTGATTCTTTCCAACTGGATGATGCATAATGCCAGGATCTAGACAAAGACATACAGAGGGACAAGAACACTTAGTTTGAGAATTCACGTGTGTGGTTCTGGTGCACAGGAGAGGAAATAATTCAGCCATAGAGCCAAAGAAAATATGTACTTACTCTGTGAAAATCTTTCAAAACTCCCATTTAATGGAACTCGACTTCAAATACTGAAGGAAGTATAATGCTATGTTCCCTTTTTGAGCTGCCAATGTTTTGAGAAACAACCTAGGTTTCTGGGATTTCCCTTGCCATTGGTGCATATGTAAATGACACATGTATGGTACCTGGCATCTTGTGCACACATTGATAAATATTTTTATGCCCTTTACTCTTATAAAAACAAAATATAATAATGTTGCCTCAGGATAAGACTGATTTAGAGCTTGGTCATGGTTGTCTCTCTAGGCTCACATATGTCACACATCTACCGTTGAACCACTGTAATTGGTCCCTTTCTGAGTGGTTGGCCAAGTGAGACGTCACTTTGCCATGCCAGCTCATCCGTAAGTGGGGTGAAAGTGGGTATAGGTTTCATAATGAATGCCACATTGGTTTCTTGGGGATGAACCACAGCACTGTCCTGTTATAAACTAAAGTGGTTTGGGAATTATATAAGTCTTGCATGTGGAGATGTGTGCAGATTATCATGTGGTGGAAAACAGGGCAAATATCTTTATGTGTCCTGGTTGATGTAAACAACATCAAGGGTTCTTGTTTGTTTGGTTTTGGGGTGATTATACCTTTTTTTTTCATTACCTTCTAACGCTTTGTCCTACACATTTGATTACTGCCAGTCCATCGAAGAAGAGACAGACATGCCCCTGCCTATAGGAAATTTAGAGCCTTCTGTCAAACCTGACTTGAATGTCTTTGGGCAGTTGGAGCTAAAGGCAGAGCTATATAGAGAGAGTGTGAACACAGGGGCAAAATGCTAAATCCAAGCATATGAATATCCAAGAACTGTATGTGCTTAGGGGATGGAAACATCCCGATTGGATGTAGTTACTAATCTGTGCAGCTTTTTACATTTTTACTTTTACTTGAATGGTTTTCAACACAAGAAAGTTTAAGTTTTACTTTCACTTATAGTATTTTCACATTTTCACTGTACCTACAATATCTGGTTCTTTAGCTGCTAAATGCTCCACTATGTTCACTACAACTAATCGCTAACCTTATGTGCCATTTGGCGCTGGGCACGTGGTGGACAGTGGCTTTATGCTAATTATTTTTTCTGGAAAACAGTAGCCTACTTTTTCTGCTGGAAAAGAAAATTAATGAGAGTAATGATTCAGAAACACTAAAGTTGTAAGCCGGGCAACAAACAAACAAAAAATTACGCCTAAAAAACTAAAAATCTCCACCGTGATGAATTAATCGCCAGGGACTGCTTTCACATTACATAATATTATGGGCATAAAAATATTGATACATGCAACTTTAATAAACGAGTAACTTGACATGACTACATGTGTACCACATCTATTAGAGCTGCAGTATGTGAGAGAGTAGTACCAAGCCAATAGCATGAATCTTCTTGTCCAGATTTCTGAATAGATGAAGTTGAGGTTGCCTCAGCTCCGGTCTAGTGAAGAGAATGTGAATGGCCTTGGGTCAGTAGCTGAATGTAAAGTCCCTCCTACTCCCAGCCTTCCCCTCTGACTTGTAATATTTCTGCAAACCAGTGGGTGGAACTAAGTCAATCACTGCGCCCTGAATCATAACCATAGCTTATAATTATATGGGAAGTGTGCAGTGCTGAGGAAGGAATAGAAGCTTTACGTCATGGTATTGCTGATTATACAGTCAGTGTCACGGTTGTCCTTCTCATCGATATTAACAGTGGTTCATTTCTGGGCTGTCTGACTCAGGCAAAAGTGTTCCCATAGATTCATTTGACTTTAAGAGCAACAAAACAAGTTGGTCAGAGCAACAAGAGCACAGTGCCTGCACCCAGAGAGCGGGCAGTAGTGGGCGGATACAATCACGATCTCGAAAATTATATCCTTTAATAAAGATAGGTCTGGAAAGAAGATTTAAAGATTGATGACATGTTCTTAATATGATTTAGTGGACGTTTATTGTCTCCCGCTCTGGTGTGATAAATTACATCCCCAAAATAAATTCTGTTTTGAAATATATCCCCTCGATACAATAGACGTCTCAGTGTATTTTCACCCAAACACGTGCTGGTATTTACTCAGGAGTCTGAAAAGACCACAGGTGGGCAAGGCTGTCTGACTTGGAGAGAGGGGGACTGTGCAGGACCTGTATACGGCTGCAGACACAAGGAACCTTGTGAGTAAATCTATACAGCTCTGTAGGTCGGTTTTAGAGAGTCACTGGACCATAGAAAGGCGTCCTATCTGGGCCCAGGACCCATGGATGGCATTGTAATTCTCATATCTCTTTTGTATAAGATAAACAAAATTTTAAACTTCATGCCACCCAGGTGGTGAACTGCACCCTTCCTCTGTTTGCACATAATCATCAGTAAAGTATCATTTAAAATCTGAAAATGAGTGGGATCAATGTTCTGAGAAACATTCAGGGCAATTTCCATCAACACAAGCTACTGGAAAAAAATCTCTGATTGCACCTCAGCCCTTACCTACTATAAATAATATTGTATAGCCCACCATGTGTCACGCTGATCCAGGTAGTGGGTGATGTTAAATTCAAGATGTTTGGAGTGAAATGAGACAAACATTCATAGAGATTAAAGATCTCATCTAGTCTACATAAATCTGCACAGGTCATGTGCCTATTCAAAACTAAACATTTGGTTTGACCTCTTTTTTCAGATCCAAGCAAATCAGTGCGCTTGCTACAGATCTCGGGTACAGTTTTCCAAATGTCATGTTCTTATTCCAAGGTGTGTTTGATGGATGTTTCATCCTTCATCTTTTCTTCCTTTCTACAGTGGCAATACAATTAAACGTGTCGCATCTTAAATACAGTTTTGGTCAGAACAATGGCGCTTAAGGAAGAAACTGGCTTCAGAATTGCCCTTCAACAGTACACCTGTAGCCTATATAAAGACTCAATCTTTCTGTGTAATTACTTTTACCATAGGCTACAATTGTGTGTCGTCACCTTTGTATTAGGTGGTTTTGTGTTTTTTAAAGATAAACCAGAAGGCTGGAAGAGATTCATATGAATTTCACTGCTACCACCATTCAAGTATATACTGTAGGAAAAGATAAGCTCCTTCACTGAGTTTACATTTCGCGTACAGAAATAGCTGAAATATGACGTTGTATCAACAATCTTTGTGACATATAGTCTTTCACTGGACAGTTACATATTTCATTGCACTGAAACTTTGCACATCCACACACTAAGGTCCACATCAAATAATATTTGAGGTCATTACATACGAACTCTGCTCCCCTATAAGTGATGACTGTATTTACAAGTCACTGTTATATTTGCATTAACCTAAGCAATGTAAAACTACCCCTGCTTGCACATCTTTGCACCTTAGTGTCTGGCCAACATACTCTCTATATGTTTTGACATCTGAGGTTGATAGACGCAGGCTGAATTATTTAGAGCTGTCAAAATGCACAGTTAGAGCAACAAATATGTGGCACGGCTCAACACATCAGCAAGAAAGCTGTGCTTACATCCTGAACAAGATTTTGAAAGGAATATTAAACATTCAAGACACAGTGTCACAGTTTCTTGACACTGTCAGGATGTAAGCACAGCTTTCTTGCTGATCACTGACGGTGTGTGCTGTAGGGATGCAGTTTTTGGAAGGACAAACTAGAAGTTAGTATCTTTCTGGTTCCCTCTACCAAAAGTCAAAGGGATTTTTCCATTGGAATTTAGATTTTTTGCAGAAAAAAACACACGTTTGTAATACGTATATATATGTGTTGTTCAGCAAAATGAGCTACACAGATGAAAACCATTTTTCAATAACAGGGGGTAAAGATGGATTATTAAGCAAATGAGTCGCTGTATCTGACATGATGATGCATAATGTTTCCAACGACAATTGTAGGATCATTGAGCCACCTGCTAGTAACACCCTTTTTTAAGATGCTTAAGAGCTCTAAAATAGCGCTAGTGTGGTATTTATTTTTTTATTTTACAGCGGAGAACAAAACATGAAAATCTTTTGACCTTGACTCGACTACAGGGATTTAACCAAAAACCCTTTCACAAAAACCTTATATATTACAAAAAGTGTGAACGAGATGTTCAAAAAAACAGATTTCAGGCTTTTAGGACTTATTCCTACAGCACTCCATTCTTTAATATCATAACAATTAGATGTCAGCAGCATTTAGCCTATGCAGGTTTTTGTACGATGTTGTCTACACTTAGCACTCACTACAGTGAGTGGTTTCTGTGTATGAGGAAAAGCTTTCTCACACTGATGTAGTGTAAGCCATTATACATTTTGAAAACCAACTTATTTTACTTCTAGCATGCTGTGCATCCTCCGCTAATAACAGTGTGTTGTGCAGTTTAAAGATTGCATGAGGTTACAGCTCCACTCCTGACAGTACGCTTTTTTACAGCAAAACATAAAATTAAAATAGTTTGAGCTTGATTTGGCCAGATATAGATGCCCCCCCAAAAAATGAAAGAAAGATTTACCACAGTCATGCTGCGTATGATGGGGCTGAGTAGGAAGACCATGTGATGCTGGATGTCCTGACTCCTCTCTAGTAAGATGTAGAAGAACTCCACAAAACCAAAGGAGGCCAGCAAGAAACCCAGTACCTAAGCAGGACAGCAAAGTGATGGGAGACTGATCTGAAAAACTTTACGGATGTACACACTTCACATTTGCCACTATGTTTCTGCTGATGTTGGGAATCTTGTTGAGAAAAAAAAAAACAGTAGTTGTTTTGTACCTTTTATAGCCATGGGAAAAATCTTAAATACAATAAAAACTGGTCAGACTCTCACCATTTTGGCAGCACAGAGGCAGGACATCTGAATGCGTCCGCTGTCATGGCAGTAGAGGTGAAGGCAATAGAAAGGAGCTAGCAACCACAGATAAATACAGGGAACCCACACCAGGACTGTGTTCTGGAAACACTGGGTCAAATCAGGGTTGGCTGTGTACCATGTGCGGTTCCAGTCCTGCAAAAGGGAGAAATTAAGAAATTCAAAAGTTCAAGTCTGGAGAACAAAAGAGCCAGAAACTGATATCAAAATGTGACATGTATTCATCATTCAACAGTGAGAGCTGGCGCGGGCCAAGTTCAGGGAATCCAAATTTAGTGCAGCTCCTGCGTTTCATCCATCAAGCAGCAGTGACTCAAACCACAGTCAGTCCACAGAAAATGTGTCTGTTCTCAATACTGAGAGAGTGTGAGTTGGAAGAGGCCCTTTTCTTGCTAAAAGGCTGAGTCAGTTTGGGACTTTTCTGACCACATCTCTGGCTTGTTTTCTTATTTCTTATTTTCTTAGCGTCAACACAATAAACTGTGAGGTCAAGGATTACACTAATCTTTGACTAAGCCCATACAGATGAGGTGTGTACAGAAAAGATTATGCAACAACATCAGCAGAACGAGAATGGGTTTGTCAAACATTGAAAGAAAGCAACACAAGCAGCTAAGTGGCCTGTTGTTGTCTTGCTTCCCTTGTTTATCACCTCACTGGTCTAATGAGGGGCAGGGTGTCTGGCTGTGCTAACGAGACTGCCTTGCGGAGTCACCACAGGAAGTGTTTTAAAGCTTCTAGCATGGTGGAGCAGTCTGGCTCAGCTGGTAGACTCCCAACTAGGATAAGGGAGAGTGGCCACAATTGGTGGCAGCTGCAGCATCATTATGCAAGAACCGTCTGCCCACAGCAGGGCAAGTGATACACGGCAGGTGAGAAGCACTTTACATAGAAAGATGCTCCTGCAGCTCTGGGGGCAAGTATCAAACCCAACAGTGGTTAATACAAGTTTAGCATCAGTCACTGGAACGTTGAGAGTTTTAATCATGGTCAGACTGTAGGCTACGTGGTTCAAATCAAAGCTGGCTCGCTACTACAAAGGTAGTATTCCCATCTAAATCTGCATGGCATCGCTGGCTACGGTTATGTATTAAACAATTTTTCACTGTATACCTCTGGGCACACCGATGTAGAAAAAACAGTTTAGGTTATACATTTCTCGGGAGACGGTGAGTGGGAGGCTACTTTCGCAGACCCTTCTGATTCCTGCGGTCAGTGTAAAACCCTCTACGAGCCCTTTCTAGTGCGTTTTGCTCTGTACTTATCCTGTTTCTCACCCTTGGCTGAAGTGGTCACAGTAAACTCATAGATGCCAAAGGCTTGGGTGCTGTAAGGTGTCTATTTATACCTGACAAACACAGGGATGTGAAATGGGAGGCTCGAGAGGCTTTTATTGTGTTGCAAGTCTGTTAAGTAACTGTTTTAACAACCTCTCTCTTTGACGGAGCAACGTGGTGCTACCTTGTAATGTAAATCGTGCGCTAATACACTCATTAAGTGAACCCCCGCACTGTTGGTTGTGAGGAAAAAAAGCAGCATTGTGCTCATAACGCGATTGTGGCAACCCCGTAATTTTAGAGATCAACGATCACTCTCCTGACAGTTTCCCATAAACTTTGACCTGTTGTCCAAATTACAGGATGGTTTGGTTTGATTTTAGGATAAAGATACTAAATGCACTGTTCGTTTCTAAATTGGTTCCTTCCAAATTTGTCCTTGATCAAAAGCTTGCTACGTGTTTCTGAATCAAGGCACTTCTGCTGAGCTGGACTGTGAACGTCCACTTAAGTAGAAAGATGATATGACTTCCTATTGTTTAGTCAGCAATTATGTAGTTCTAAAAGTATGTGAGAGGTTAAATATTGCAGTTAATAACAGTCTCCATGCTTTCTTATAAACTTGCTAAGAGCACTGCATTCTGTACCTTTGGATTGTCCTGGCAGAGCTGGTTAGATTCGATGGTGTACAGTTTACTTTTAATTTCTTAGCTTGACAGCTGTTGTTTTGACGTTTGTTAATATACAAAAGCCTTTTCCAGCAACAGCAGTTACTCAGTGTGACGCAGTCTCACTTCTCAGCATCTCATTGTGCTGAATCACAGAGCAGACTGACAGCTCAGCTCAGACACGTGATGCCCCACCGGACCCTCTCTTTAGACTAACTAACATTCATCCAGGCTGCAAAGTGACAAGGTCCGTGGACGCTGAGGTGGATTTTCTTATCGCACAGCTGAGCGCTGCCAATCAACAGGTTAACATGTTTGTCTTCCTCTCCTACACACAAGCTTATTATTTTTTCTTTTCTTTTTTGTTGTTCTGAGATGGAAAGTAAAAACCAGCACAACATGCTAATTAGCTAATGCTAATGGGTTTTTTTTTGTCAGTAAAACATATCAGTTCTGAGGTTTAAAAGGCAAACAAATTATAATTTTTACATTGTGTTAAACACTTAAATTTACATATACATGTTGAATAGCCTCAGGAAGACAAAGTAAGTGATACATTACTAATAGTTTATATCAAAGCAGCACACAATTTGCTACATCCAACTTACTATGCACTAAAAGTATGATACAACTGAATGGGATATGCTTTAAAAGTAGCTACTAGTAGAAAAAGACACACATCCATCAAAGACATTTGAGTCCAGGGTCACTGAGCACATCACAAACTCACCCAAAGAGGGTCCAGACCACTGAGTCTGCAAAAGGCATCCATCCACTCGTGTCCTCCTTCCTCCCTGATGCTCCACTTTTTGAGTTCGAACAGCCCTTCTCCTTACGCTGGCTATCACACACGCACACACGCTCAGCACCCGGGTGTGTATGTGTGCGGGGGAATACAGAGTACTGTATGTGTGTCCTTATTAGACTTTTCCTATCTAGCTAAGGTATTTCTTGAGTTTAGCTGGTTCCTTCTTGTCTGTCTGGACGATAACACTCTGTATTTAGTACTGTGTCTTGGAGTGTGTCTGTATGACTTTTCCTCCCTTTTAATTAATCATCTTCTCTCAATGAAACTCTGTGTCTGTGTTGCTGTTTGAACTGCTGCTGCCCTGAGATCCTGTGTCTTTCTGACTCTCACTCTGTCTGCCTGCTGTTTATGAGTGTGTCTCCTTGTTGGGTGGGTGGAAATCTCTCTCTCTTTCTCTCTCTCACCCCTCTCTTCTCTCCCACATTTGCTGGATTTCAGTCAAAACACCACAGTTACTCCCTTCAATGGGATGACGGTCCCACACCCAGACACACTCCTCCCACTTTCGTTCGCTGCCCCTCACCTCCTTTCTTGCTCCTTCTTTCCCCCACCTTCCCCACAGCCCAAACCACCAGTCGTCTGCCCACACAGTGTCTGTTTGGGCTCAGACATACCTTTTATATGTGGTGGAGGAGATGCTAAGATAAATGCCATGATTTGAAGCTCCCCACTTAACCCAAATCCAAGCTATTAGCAACACTATATGCATCACATAGGTGCACACATTGTATGGAAGTCTCTGCAAGTGGACTAAACAAGTTATGACATCTTGACTTCAATTCAGACATATGGATATCAGTTGACTGCTTTTGTAGGGTGGAAAATTATGTCACAATGATGATTAGGATCACATGTATTTCCAAGTATTGCAAAACAACTTGCTAATATGGGAAGTGAAGACAATGGATTTTGTTAATTAGTCATCTTATTGGTCTGAAACTTGCCCTGTAAGTGGAAAATGGGGAACTATCACACACGTTTTTCCACAGAAACTGTCACATTAACTTAGAGAGCGGTTAAGATTTCAATTTTTTTCATTAATGAGGAGACACTAAGTGAAATATTGTAAGAGGTATTTGTTTCGTCACTTGAGGAATAGGGCAGAGTGACATTGTCGTGCTTTTAAATGCAAGTGTGAACATTTTGCAACTGACATATAAAAATGACCATAAAATTCAACAATACAGCAAAAGCTTTCTCCAGAAATATTATTATACACTTTATAAGCACAAAAACATGAGTGTGTCCTCACAGCACTTTGTACCCTTCCCTGAATGGCGTGAGGATGGTCGTTCTGGTCAAGGCACAGGGGAAAACATCAGCACGGCAGCTGCGCAGGAAAGTATGACACCGTCTCTACTGGGACTAACAACACTGCTGCCATCAACACCGCACAGAAGAAACATGGAAAGTTCGGCAGAGCGGCAGACCACCACCAGGCCCTGTGTCTCGCCATGTGCAAATATGAGATTATTATTAAAAGTGAGTCATCAAATTTTTTTTTCCTCCACGCAAACGTAATTTTTTACTCAGCGCTTTAGCTCTTGCTGTAAAATGCTGAGAAATATGCAACAGGACATGTGAGTTAATTATCTTATTATTTTTTTTAAAAAGTTGAATTTTAAACTGTTGCTTAATGGCGCAATTGGAGGTGACATAAAGCCAGGAAACTGGAAGTATAATTGTGATTAAAAATAGTTCCAAATGACCGTTAGCTGTCCCCAGAGTTAATCCTACTGCCTGCTGCATTAACCAAAAGGTATGCACAGGATTAAGACAAAATAAATTAGTGTAACAAAGTCTAATGCAGCTGCCAGACAGACCTAAACAAAACAAACAGCTCTGGTCTGACTGACTGTTGTGTTATGTCTCCATCCCACAGCTTTACTTGAGTGTTGCTACCACCAAGAAATGGTCCGAAACACCTCAGCTAGTGGGGTGGGTGACGTCATCTGTGTGTGTGACCATAGCACAGGTGGCAGTGTTTAGCATCCCTGTTTTTGTACCAAAAATTACCCAGTGTGGGTAAAATTACCCAGAGAAAAAGAGACACGTGTTCCCATTTGTTGTGTTTGAAGCGAACAAATGTGTGTTTTCTATCCATCCATACATATCTTCAATCCACTCATAACGTGTCGTTCAGAAAACTGCTGCATGTCAATATTGTGTCCCTTAAAGTTGTCAGTAAATGTACATTACACATTTTTTAGTTCGGAGCAAACAGTTTAACATCTCCCCTATTGCTCTGAGAAAAAAAAAACCCAACCCATATGCGGCTGTGAGCATGCCGCAAAGAGCAACAACTGTGCAAATTGCTGGTGCAGGTCCAAAACGGGTTAATGTAAACAAACATACACGTCTGGCCTGTAAATACGACCCGCATGATGTGCCAGCCCATGGCATTGGAATGGGGCCACTTGTGGTGATGGCGTGTAGTAGTAGTAATGCACAGAGGGTGCCTGCGGGGGTGGCAGTGTCCCAGCCTACCCGTGGTCTAGCGGTGGTTAACCAGTCTGGGTCACCTACACTTCCTCTGGCCTCTCTCTCTGGGAGAAAAACAGTCTAGTCAAAATAATGGTGTCATTTTGGCGTCTTACGTTTGAGCAGGGGGATACAAATTTAGCAACAGCAAAGAAGGGAGGGGCCTAAAACAGATTGAGAAACAAATGAACAAAATATCTGTTCGGTACTTTTTCTCTCTTAAATCAGCAGCCTTAAATGAGAGGCACAGCTCCAGTGCAGCCAGTAAATTCAGATATATCAACGTATGCAAGTAATTGCAAATGTGCTCTTCCCCTTTTTCTTTTCCTGCCACCTTAATCTATTCTCACTGTTTCAGTCTTTAGTTGAGCTTTGACTCAGACCTGCTTTCAGTCGGGTGGCAGAACTGCTGTGCTTGCAAATTGATATGATGACGAAAATCCTGTGTGTGTAGGTATGTGTGTATGTCCTTGTGTGTATCTGGATTTCAGACATGTTTCCTCTTTCTGCAGACTCTAGACCTTTCTTACATGCCTTTGTGAGTAAAATAGGCCTAAAAGTATTCAGCGCCATGCTGCACTCGGACCTCTTTAAGCAGCTGCTCATTCATTAGAAGCTCAGATACTCTCAGCTTCTTTAGTTGCATATTGCTAAAGAAATAAAGAAAGACACAGTCATAGTGAAGCTTTGGAAAACATATTTATTTTCATTTAAGTGCTGTGACACACAAAAGTTGATGTCAATGACAAAGAGCAACCGCTGCATCCTCTCACATCACGTTTGTCTGGGCGAACAGTGGCACTTGAACACTGCAAGGATGAGAGCTGGGAAGTATAGTGCTGCACGGTTTGCACTGATTTGCTAAGTTGAACAGCTAATCAGAGTGATCTTCCTCACAGACGGCCTGAATTCAACCAACGCCTTTTTAACATGCTAAATATTTGGCAACAGGGGTCAGATTAACGCCAACAGCTGAAGGGCCCCAATGCAAAAAGAAGCCTATTTCATACAGACAGTGTTAGGAGAATTCAGCCTCTCACATTGTCCAGAATAGCTTTTCACAACTTGTAACATACAAGCGGGTCATCAACCGAGAAAGAATTGTCCTCACATGTGAAATTTCAGTGAGCAATCAGCATTCAGGAGGCACAACATGATAGAAAACTATCATCAACTAAGCATTATGTCCCAGGATGATATGTATTCATGTATTTATCATAAAAAGTTTCTGGCTTGACCTTAAACAGTGAATGTGAATGACATATATTGTGAATTTCAGTACAATGGTGGTTAGAGCTGCTCCCTTACAGCTAGAGGGTCCCCAGTTTGAATCTACCTGCTGGCTGGGAATTTTCTGTGTGGATTTTGCATGTTCATCCCCTGCTTGCATGGGTTTCTGCTCATTTTCTCCTACAGTCAAAAGACATGCATGTTAGGTGAATTGATGACTCTAAATTACGCACAGGTGTTAATTTGAGCGTGAATCGTTGTCCGTCTGTGTCCCCTCCTTGACCCTGAACAGGATAAGCGGTTACAGATGATTGTAGGTTGGCTATATGCAATAATAAATATAATAAAATAATGATTTGTTTCACAGACAATTTTGTTATTGCTACACTTCAAGTGTGTTGTTATTGACTCGGGAAACCTCAGACAAAAAAAGATGCTGTTTTTCTTGTCAGATGCAGATGGCTTGCCATCATTTTTCCAAAAACCCTGGAACAAGAAGGTGAGGGAGACTGGGCTGTGGTTACCCCGGAGAGGAAAACCATGTGGGATGATAGTCAGTTAGAGGTGGTGCTAAACTGGTGGAGTTCTTACTCTCAAACAATGTAAATACCAACATGTCAGTGGTGAGTTTTGGTGGGATGACCTGCCTATGCCTCACTGCTGGCCCAGCCACAGAATGCTCTAAGTGAAGATGCTTGCAATGATATGTAATTTTTTATTCTTTTTTAAAAATTATAATTGTACATTTTAATAAGCGTGGAAATGCTGGCTATAAAATAAGGACGAGACCTATTAAGATGCAGTTTGAAAACGAGGGTAAAGTGTATTAAAGTTTTTAAAGAGATGTTAGAATTACAAGTAACCACATCTTTCCATTTATTCGAGTAATCAGCAGGTAATTTATTAATTTTCTAATATAAATTTAATTCATCTATTCAAATAGTTTCCATTATTCATGTTGTCAATTATTTATTAATTCACTAAATTATTCGCTTATTCGTCCATTTATGTATTCAAAATCTATATATCTATGCATCCATCCATTTATTCATATATTTTTCATCCATTTATTCATCTATTCATTTATTAATACATGAATTAATTTATATGGTATTCTCTCTATCCAACTATCCACGCATTCATCCATCCATCAGTTTATTCATATATTTGTAAATCCATCCACAGCCTGGGTCTTTCTCTTGTAAAATCTGCAGCAGCCTCACTTTAATCAGGCAGGTCCTCTCAGTAAACACTACTTAATTACTTGAAAGGCTTAGTAGGATATTGTGGCTTCTCTTTAAATTGAAAACAGAAGTGGGGCTGCACCAAAAATAGCAGCGAGTGGAAATCCACGGGACCGGGCCCCGTCACCAGTTGCCCAATAACCTGGGTGACTGCCTCCCCCCTTAATGGACACCGGAGCCTGACTCCCACTCACTCTGGCCTGTTGTGACGTATGGAGGCACCAGCCCATTGCGAGTCATCACACTGAAGTGGTAAGACAAGCATCAACAAAAAACAATTCCTCGCCTTTTCACTTGAGGATTGTGGACCAAGCCCCTCTAAAAATATCACCAAGGAAAACTGAAGAGGAGGCTGGAATCGTGCTTGTGACATTTATTAAGGAATCATCCACTTCCTGTGAACTGTAAAAAAATTATTTTTCCAGGCTAGAAAACAAATGGGTTTAGTACAATGAGGCAAAAGTGACGACCAACAAAATTAAATCATATTTTCATGTTCTACATGCCACAGAACTCAGCCACAGCCTAAATTCTGGCCTGTGGCACTTCTTATTTTATGTCTTTTGGACTGCTGCCAGCCATTGAGTGCTCATCATGAGTCTTAATAGCAGTTAAAAGGTAATAAAAAATGCTTGAGAAACAGTGGCAAGTGGCAAAATCAATCCAAAACATATTCAATGTTTGTATGTTTATGTTTTTATGCTTGAACTTTGGCTGACTGACTGGTTTATTTTAATCCCCCATTTTGAAACCAACCACCTCAACTGTCTAAATCTTGCCAAAGTACTCAAAAGAACAACCCAATATTACCATGCTTCCATCGTTATTTTCATCCATTCAAATTTAGTCTTACAAAATTAACAACTTACACTTCATTCAATGTTACACATGCCCTCATGGTGCATCCAAAATCCAACAGTAGCACTCATCACTTAGCTTCCTATTGCAAGTCCGTTTGTTTTACACCATGTACTCTGGTAACCCACAGTTTGCGCTATGTAAATCAAAGAGCTCAAACACAACTTCCGGAGAACCATATAGAACAGCAAAGGCCGGGATGGCAAAGTAAAGGGAGCCACATCCTGTGACTACCAGGAAATGCTAGTTAAATGACAGGTTTCATAAATAAAGGGCTACTTGGCCTTCCATCACACCCTGTAAATGAATGTTGCCCTAAATGTATCTGCCTGCCTGTTTGAAGATCTGTGTAAATGGCAAACTGTGATGCCTCTATACTAAACCCTTATATGCACATGCTCTTAAGAACACTGCCTTTCATGGTTTATCATAATACAAAAGCACTTTATATACAGTAGCTTTATAAACTAGCAGATGTCCCTGCGCTTACTATAAGTAAAATTGATGCTGACTACTGTAGGCTGTACTTTTGACTCATTTTCCCAAGCTTGTTTACATGCTTCCTGACACTGTCTTATGTCAGGTTGCCATGAATGTGTCATCTTTTTTGGCTTCCTGACATGAATAGTAGTTATTATGACCCTGGTTCATTCAGAAATCTGTCTTGACAAGGACTGCCTGATCAGGCATGAGATTCTAGTTTTCCTTGACAAATATAAAAATTATCTCCTATGCATTTTGCAGAAAAAAGAGATGTCTGAAGCAATAGAGCCAGACAGACAAGGGCCATTTAACTTGTACCAGACGAAGCTAAATACACTCTCCAGTGTCCATGAAAACAGGCGGTTTAGAGTGTGATTTAACTAGGTCTGTATACAGGGCACAAGATACAGTAGGTTTCTAGGCATAAACAATTCAATAATGGAGGAGAAATTACTTTTTCTGGTTTTAATGTTGTACAGCCATCTATAAAAAGGGTTAGGTGGCTTTCTAGGAGACTTGGTGAATTTAAATCAGAAAATGAACTTTTCTGGTGCTATTTTATGAGACAGCTTGCCCTATTCCAGAGGGATACCACCAAACCATAAAATGTTTGGCTTTTTTTAAAACAATGTTGCATAACTTTAATGTCTTTGTCAACCAGCTTTTCTAACAATTCGAGCTGAATTAGTCTCGCCTTTGAATATTTGGGAATACCGATATATATGAGCACTTCACCAGTATTATAAATAAAGCCTAAAAGTAAGAAATAAATGAAGCGCTCAGAATGTGAGCCATCTGAGGGTGACGAACTATAGCTGATCTAGTTGTTTGACTTTCTAATGAATGGGGCAAAATTAGAAACTATTTTACGGAAGCTTTTTGCAAGCATCAAAAGGAGAGTTGCTTTTCTTCTAATATAGCTAATTAGATTAAAATTGAAACACAAGAAGGTTCAGGACTTTTCCTTCTTCTCAGTTCTTTTGGGGGAAATTTGCCAAAAGTTTTTCCCAAAGTTTTTTTCCTAACTACTCAGAAGCAGCAAGCAGCTACAACAGACTCAGCTCTGAGGCCTTGGTAAATTGAAGCATTTATAATACCTATGTCTCCCAGAGGTGTGCAAAATCCAAGCACAAAGGGCTGAGGCCTGATGTAACAGACCCTGCTAGACATGGATGGACTGTATATGCCAAAAACAGACACAAAATAATCAATAACAACCATAAAATGATCAAAACTATTATCAAGAACAGGTGCAAAAATACCCCCAAAAGAGCAAAATGAATGAAAAATGACAGCAAATACAGGTAGACTCAACATGACTAAAAATAAAACTTTAAGTCTGGTTGTGGATCAGGGGCCCTTGCCCCCATCTCCACCTAGGGGCCCATGTTCTCACAACCACTCCATGCTGCTACATCAGTACCTGTTCTTCTCATTTTCTTTTCATAGAAATACATATGTTTGGCTGACTGTGGCCCTTCACTCTTAGTGGTGACAGTCAGTATGTTTTTCGTGGCATGGAAGCCAACACCCAGGTGTGACCATGAATTAAAATAGGAGAATGTATAATATTTATGGATAAAGCATTCAACTGTAGTCATGAACAGAGGTGGGCCATAGCAGTTTGAGTTAAGTTAAGTTTGATTTTTAAAAAAAATCTTTTTAAAGCTGCATCCAGGTTTCTTAGCAAAGATACTAGTCAGTGTTCAGTTCTAAGTGCATGCAGAGACACTGTAAAAAGTGAAAGAAGTGAAATTGTGTGTACAGTATATATTTTGGTTTCATCGTGGAGTTGGGACTGGTTTGGGGTTGTTTTCAGACTGTGTTTACAAGAGTGCTGGATAATTCTGTTTTTCTTGAGTAGGAGGGCAAATGATACTTTTACAAAGAGACCTGACAGAACCGTTCCATTCAAAGTTCCAAAGAACAATTTAGTTAACACTGTTTCATAGGACACACAGAGGCGTAAAATAGAGCAGAGGAGTATTTTTGTTTCTTCACAAGATTATGACTTATTTTTATGTTTTCTGAATTTACTTTGAAGACCACATAATAAGCTGGGAGGTGTGGGGTTTGAAAGAAATATGGAGCGATCTGGTGTCAAATCCATCAACTCTAAGAGGACGTCCTCGTCTCACTACGTCACAGTGCTTTAAACAATATGGCCACATTATCATAACACACAGGGATGCATGTGGATTGTATTCAGTGTGGTTTAGAGGGCTACAGCTATTTTTGTTTCGATATGTCATTTTTTTTTTTTGCTCAAAACCGGGGGTGGAGCGGAAGAGAAATGTAGGATCCAACAATTTTAGAAACATACAGACTTTAAGTCAGGGTTTCCTTTTTGTGGTGTAAGCAGCTGTGTGTGTGTATGTAGGAGTGGGAGGAGAGTGGAGTTGGGGTCCTTGTCTGATTTGAGGATCTAAGTATAGACGGTGCAGTATGTATTGTCTGTAAAGCTCCTTAAGCCAATTTTGTGATTTGTGAAATTAATGTTACAGTATATAAATATAATTTGCCTCTTGTCTTTTAAATTTTAATATTCTTGCATGATTTATTCTCACGAGAGAATGTAGCGCCACTTTAATGAATAATTGAAGTTGTTTGGCTTTGTAAAACTGTTTTAGCAACATGGAAATTTATAATTTACAGCTTTATGAATGGGTTGGAGAATGTCTCTCCAAAATGCACAGACACACATATACACAAACACACACACACAGTTTCATTTCCACAAAAAAAAAGAAACTTAGATAGTTTCCAGTTTTAAACAAAGCTGATGTTGACCTCAAAGCAAAATTTGACCCAAGTCTAAAAAAAGTCTCTGGACAAAATCCTTTGTTTTTTCCTGTGTATTTTTAGTGTGACGAGAACAAGCACTGACGCATGTTGCTGTCATAAATTTTACACTGAAGCAAATAAAGTTTACTTAAAATCCTGCATGCCACATACATACACACAGAGACTTGTGCACATCCACACACCACACCACTGAGGGACCAAGTGAGACAAGATCTATCACGTCTTCTGTCAGTGAGAGCAGACATTGTTGACTCACTGTAGTCTAGAGGCACTTAGCCTGCATCCTACCACAGATATGCACTGTCTGACCAGAGCCTTGGAGCTATGGTGTGCAGACACACACAAGTCCACGGATGCATTAAAACATTACACAAACACACTCATGCATACAGGTACATAGACACCTACAGAAGCCAGCCTCACTCTTTCTACAGCTCTGTGGTTTGCGCTTTAATCTAGACATCAGGCACAACACACTTAAACTCAAGAAAAGATGCACCATTTTTTTGAATGTACCACTTCATATGCTGATCAGCCTGTGAAATAACACTGATAATCTTGTTAGAAACAAACCTGTTGTTGTACCTGAAGTTGATGTGTTAGAAGCAAGTAAAATGGCTGTAAGCATCTAAGCAACCTTAACCAATTTTGATATTTAGACGACCAGATTAAAGCATCTCCAAAATAACAGATCTCAATATGCAGTGTTTAGTACCTACCCAAAAGTTATCCAAGAAAGGACAACCAGTAAACCTGGTGATGGGGTCATGGGCACCCCAGAGGCATTATTGTGTCTAGTCCAATTTACAAGAGCTACTTTATCCCAAATTATTGATTTTATTCTGGTCACGATCAGTGGGCGTCAGAAGTAACCTTGCTTGCTACATATGGGGTCTGTGTAGCCACAGACCAGTGAGAATGCGCATACTGACCTTTGTCCCCAACCAACAACACCTGCATTAGGCTGGTCAGAACTTGACTGTGAAGCAAAGGAAGAAAGTGGCCTGATGAATAACGTTTCCTTTAATTTCGTGTGGACAGCCAAATGCACATGTGCTAATCTCTGTATAATCTTTGGACTATTATACAGTATCTGCCTTGATAGATAAGAGCTGTTTTGGTGGAAGAGAGGTTGTGTCGGATCTCTGTTATAAAATGAGAGGGAGTGTTTACTCTTTGAGCATAGAGATTACACCTGTCAGACAGCTCCTTAAAGCCCTTCTGAAAACTATTTGTTTTGAAAGGCTCAATTTCCTCTCAACAAATCCTCAAACCATGTGGCCCAAGTGTGCCAGACACACTCCAGGCCGCAGACTGGCCAGCCGGCCACGGACGCCCATTGGATCTGATATTATAGAAAATCTAGCATTATTTAGGTCATTTACTCTTAACACACACACTAACACACTAGATTAACAATGCCTCAAGTCAAAAGTCTGCTGTAGAGGTTTAGTGCCACAAGAGAGACAATTAAGAAGTGTTGCGGTCAAAATCAAGCAGCAGTGGCCAACATATACAGTACATTTCACACTTCATATGTGAAGTCTGCACAAATGTGTTTTTCATTCGGCCTCGCTCACACCTGGGACCTACACGCTCACTCAGACAGTGAGGACAAAAGTGAACCCAAAGGTACCAGAGTGCAGCCACACATGCGTAGCCACCCACAGTCAGACAGACAGATAGGGAAACATATAACCGGTGTCTCACCACAAACACACACACAGACAAACCAACACACCCCACCATTCACTGTCCTGGCCTTGTTTACTCACGACCATCAGCACTCTGCAGCAGTAAAACCCATCATTCCACAGATTCCTGTGTCCGAGCACTGTTTTATATGCTTAGCCAAAAAAAAATTTTCAAAAATTTTTTTACTTATCAAAGAAAGAAACCTTACAGATATTACTGAACAATACTGACAAAAATTCAGACGCCCATCAAATATTTAAGGGGGGACATTTTCACATTTAGTTTTATAGCATTGCAAAAGGTAAAATCTAAGTATTATGCATGCTGTGTCATGGGGAGTTATGTATTTATAATAAAAATGTAAACGGCCATTGTCTGTGCAACAACGCCATCTATAGACTATGGACCACAATTCTGATGGCTCCACAGACTTGCTTAATTGCCCTATTGTCAGGTTTTGTCTTACAGAACATGCCCAAACAGATAAACTCATGATTTGTTTGAAACACAAAAGCAGAGAGTGTCTGGCCAAAAGGTAATTTTCCTTATTTACTTTTTACCTTTAAATGCTTAGTTTCCTCCCACAGACCAAAGATATGTGGGTGAACTCCATGAACTCGAAACGTGTGGGTTGGTTTGTGTTGTGTTGTGTTGAGAGACCAGTGATCTGTCCAGAATGTGAAGATTGACTCCAGATGACCCAGTGACAGTACGCAGCAATAAATAATTGTAGAGCTTTTATAGGATTATACTGTAAACCCCAATGGGCCATTTTGATTGACATAATCCATATTAATAGAGAACACTAATAGTGTAGTTGTAGACTACCATTTTAAAGCTCAGATTATTATGTCAAAATCTTTTTAAAATGACATATACATGGTAATGTCTAGGTGTGAATAAATAAATGTTCACTGTCTGCAGTTAAAACTTCTGGAGTAACGATCAGCTTATTTTTTTATACTTTTGTCTTCCAATTACAGTATTTGCATTTGGTTATTTGGAGTTCTGAAATTTCACTTAAGTAAAACATGAGTTGCAAGACTTTTAGCTTAGTTACAACCAAACAGGGGGCGGCTGTAGCTGCCCCCATGTAGCTCAGTTGTTAAAGGTAAAGTCAACTGCAGACCACAAGGTCGGTGGTTTGATCCCCGGCCCTGGCTATATGTCAAAGTGTCTCTGGGGAAGACACTGAACACCTAACAGCCCTTTCCCCCTCCCCAGCTGTGCAGTGCTGGTCCAAGCACGGTAGAAATTGGGGAGGCTTTTGTCAGGAAGGGCATCCAGCGTAAAAACTGTGCCAAATCTACATGCGGACAATGATCCGCTGTGGCGACCCTGAACTCACGGGACAAACCGAAAGGACCCACAATCAATGCAGTAGCTTATTACTAGTTCTCAGCCTGTGGAACTTCCAGGCTTCTCGAAACCTGCTGATGTGACGGTCAAGCCATGGCAGAAAAACCCAGTGATGGATTTTATTGTCTGGATCCAACATCCGTGATGCTTCCAATTAATGAAAGAGTGTGTGGAAGAGGTCAAGGACTTGTGTGTATACATCTCGCCATAAGCACTCAATCCTACAAAACAAAAATATATTCATACAGAACGTAACATAATACACCTAAGTAGATAAACCTAGAATGTATCCCAACAGTATTACATACACAATACACTCACTGGCCACTTTATTAGGTACACCTGTACAATCCAATACAGCAGCTCTGCCATAAATTCTACTTTTATAAGGTTATAATTTCTCAGTTTTAAAGTTGAAACGTATTAACCTCTTTAAAATGAATGAGGGGTCCTTAATATAATCCACTTTATTACAACTCCACCATCCATGATTACCTCTATGATAAACAAATGATACAGTTAGAACGTTTTTGACAATTTCAACCTGAATACTGAGAAAATACAACCTTGAAAATGATTATCACAGAGCCGCTGTATTGGATTGCAATTCATGGTAAACTGGAACAGAGTACTGGAGAGTTACAGACAAGCATGTTAAAGAATTTAAGACCATATCCAAGTAGTTTCACTACAGTTGCAAATAATATTCCGAAGGTTAAAGTCCCTGTGACTGCAGCCAACTTCTCATAGATACAATTGACCCCAGATTAAAGAGAGGGAATGTGTGAATGGTAGACAAATAGTCACAGACAAGTTTCAGAGAGATACAAGGTGAAGTCCAACATCAGGACTGATCACACCAAGAGTGACGGTGGATTTGTATTTCTTTCTTTTATTTTATTAGGGGAGCACTAATACAATGCAGGCCTGCAACAGCAATGAAAACTAGTGTACCGTATATGTAGAGGACACCTAAGATAGTACTTTATAGATTATATTGGAACCCAGGTGGAAAAACTATTAAACATCAGTAAATTCATACTGTGCTGTTCTTCTTCAGCATTTGCTTTATGAGTTAGAACAGCACGCATAACCCCATATTACCTAAAGCAAAATACTACCACCTACTGACAAAAGAGCATAACAGGCCATAAAATGTACAACATGAACAAGGCTACTGTGTAGGTCACAGATTTAATGTTCTCACTTCAAGACAAACAGAATATAGCGAGAGAAATTTGGTCTGCAGTGTGAAACACCTAAATTGTGCTGGAAGTTTCGATAAGCTGTTACTAAACAATTAATAACATTTATTTTATTAATGTGTAGGTCAAATGAAGCCTATAAGAAAGAATGCAGCAATCCACAAAGACTGCATACAAGTTGATAGCCCCCTCTCCCCCCCCCCCCCCCCCCCTCCTGAACACCCCTGATTCACTAACACAGTTAGTTGTATAGTCTTAAATAAAAACTCACATGCTCAATGTCTTTTCTAATGAATGTTCAAACTATTTGTAATAAAATTGATATTAGAGATGGATTTATAAAAGTTTTTACCTATGTTTAATTTTAGACGTTGCAGTTGTCACACATGCTTGATATAGCCTCATATTTATGTCCGTATGTTGTAATATTACTTAGGGGTGGGAAGTGTTGCGCAACCGCAGGTCAGTCGTTACGGGGTTACGTCATACGTCTGCGACCTTGTGACGACAGTTTCTTCCTTCGTTTCCTTCATAAAACGCGTAGTCACACTAAAAACTCAACAGCATGCAACGGGCCACACATACAGCGTTATGTAGTTGGTCTGAGTTTGTCGGTCCAGCTATGATTCGCCAGTGTTTAAGATGCAGAGGTTTGTAGTTCACATTGGCTGCGACCTTAAAGAGCTAAAATGCTAACATGCTAAAAACACTGTCATCTTCTCGGGTGTGATAGGTAAAGTTAGCTGTACAGTTATAACATATTTTTCCAGCTTCTTTTCCATTATTGCCATTATTAGTGTACGCATGCAGTAAGTGAAGACTTTCAGCTCAAAAATATTTTTACATCAGAAATATTTCATAATAGCCATATGCTGCTGACATGTCTTACACAACTGCCAATGTCTTTAAAAATAAATCCTTCGAAATGTTGCAGGGATGCAGTGTCCTCTTTGCCGCTATTAAGGAAAACGTCTAAGCTCCAAATACTTCTGCTACTCAGGTTTAAGGACGTGCGACGTTTTGCTTCATTGCAACTTTATTTTTGCTATTGTCTTGTCACAGTACCCAAGCAGCTGAGCTCACGTGCTTACAGTGTGGTACCGACTCCACGCGACAGTGAGGAGAAGGATATGCTGCACCGGATCCTGCGCGTGGACCACGCTGGTGAATACGGTGCCAATCGCATATACGCCGGCCAGATGGCAGTGTTGGCTCGATCCAGGTCCGGACCGCTCATCCAGGTGTGATATGGTGCAATTTAAGAGTTTGATGTAGGACTTGAGTCAGACAGTGGCTTCTTTCTTTGTATACTGCATCACTGTTGGTTAAGGTGCTTTAAAACAAGGCCCAAGAAATTACCAAATATTTAATAAATTGTTTAATGCTCAGAAATTGTTTAAGCTATACACAGAACACTGTGACAGACGTGGCTGGTTGTCTGATGCTTTCAGGTGAATTTCATTTTAAAACCTCACTTATTCATCCTAAAATAACTTGCAGGACATATGGCCAGTATTGTGTGATTGTGTGTGTGTGTGTGTGTGTGTGTGTGTGTGGCTGCATGATTGTCAGCAGTGGATTTACACGTTTCTTCTTCTTCAGGAAATGTGGGATCAGGAAAAGAAACACCTCGAGAAATTCAATGAACTTCTGGCAGAGAACAGAGTTCGGCCCACAGCACTGTTACCTCTCTGGAACATCGCTGGGTTTGTATTAGGTTGGTAAAGCCCATAAATGTAGAACACAGCAGATAAAGATAATAGAAAACCTACTTAAAGAACAAAACAAATGTGTAAAGGGGATAGTGATATGTTACACAGTTTTTGGATTGTGGAACTCGTAACAAGTGTATAAACAAGTAATTCATGGTTGCTGAGCTTAATCCCTAGTCCCTAATTAGTCTGCTTTTTTTTGTCCGTGTTGTTTCATCCCATAATTCAGTTCTTGTTTCCAATTTCTGCTAGGGGCATCCACTGCACTGTTGGGAAAAGAGGGAGCAATGGCCTGCACTGTGGCGGTGGAGGAGAGTATCTCAGAGCACTACAACAGCCAGATAAGAGCTCTGATGGAGAAAGACCCAGAGAGATACACTGAACTATTAAATGTGAGTAATTTAAATACTTATGTGCCAGTCTTGTTGGTTTGACAACATTGATTATTGATAATACAGGAAACATTCTTTGAGCAGCTACTTTTCTTAAGTAGAGGTCAAAAATGTTTTTCCCATGAAGTCATGTTGTGCATGGCACATGGTCATTTTGAGCACAGCAGCAATACACAGTTAAGTTGGTTACGTTGTCAGGGATTTGGAGACTGGAGCCTGAAGGTCTTTATCTTAACAGCTTGCTGGGAACTTATTGTGTAATACATTGGTCTGCTGTCAACAAATGCAAAGCATTACCATAGTATTGCTATGGTCTAAACTATCGGTAGGCAACTCTGGTCCTTGAGAACCACTGTCCTGCTGGTTTTCCAGCTGTCCTTGCCATACCCACTTCAGATTACCTGACCCAGGTGTGTTCAGTCAATCAGAATGCTGTACATGTATCTATCATATAATTTAGAAAGAATACTTAAATAAAAAACGCTGAGGGATTAAAGTAGGGGATTTTCAAACTTAAAGAGATGACATGAAAATTGATTATTGGTGTATTTAGGACAGTCACACACATGGTTAGAGCTCAAGAGTATCAATATTTTCCCCATTCTTCTCTGGATATTATGCTGATGGGTTAAAAGGCCAATAGTGTTTCATCTATTACAGTATGTCACCTGATCATGTAACATAAAGCATTTGATCTTTATGACTGATTAATTTGCTTTTACATTTAGTGTAACCAGCATGTTATTTTAAGCCAATAATTAGCAATAAACAGAGAATGGAATATGATACAGAACTTTTGTTGTTTTGTCTGGTAAATACGGGTTGCTGTCGTAATGAAATAGGAGTACGTTCATTTATTTAATGAATGCTTTGTGGTATATTTTAATAGGTAATAAAGGAATTCAGGGATGATGAGATGGACCATCATGATACAGGACTGGAACATGATGCTGAAACAGTAAGTATTTTTTACTGTTTACCTCTGTGAAATGCCATTCAGAAGTTTTGCTCCCTAAGGTCTATTACCATACCAGTAAGTAAATAGATAAGTGAATAAAAAGAGAGGACCTTTTTTACACCTCATGGTATCAAACTATGCACATGCCAACAAGTAATTCTTTTTTTGTGTGTGTGTTTTTTTTTTTTCAGCTACCAGGATACTGGCTCCTAAAAAATGCGATACAGCTAGGCTGCAAAGCTGCAATATATGTATCACAACGTATATAATTGCATATGTAAAATTATTAGATGTATTCACTGTTGATATTTTGACTCGGTTTTTGTTTGTTCTTTTCAAATGCTGCCCTATTGTAAAGCAAGCACTTTGTGGTGCAACACATTGACATATCTTTGCCAGATTAAAAGTATTGCATACAAACATTCTCTGTGTCCTAAATGTGCTTTTATTTGACTGCTCTCTACAGCTTTATGTAATATATGGACTGTTTATGTAGGTGGAGGTGAACCATCATCTGTTCAAATAACTGTTTTGTGAGAGTAATTGATTCAGTTTGGCAGCTGTTGAGAAGCCTTCTGCATGGTAAACTGATACAAAAGAAACGTGGTGAAACATGCTCCTATATTAGGATGATCTGGGTTTACAAAATATATTTTCTGTTCGTGTTCTTATTGTGAAACCAAGGTAAACTCCAGTATTACTGTGCCTTCAAGTACAGCAGCAGTGAATGTTGTTAGTGTGTTTAAAGATCTTATGTTTGCTTTTGACCATAAACTAAATGCTTAAAATACAAATGATAAGGACTTATTGATACTAGCATACACATGCCATCATACCTTTCAACAAACTCCCCTCTTTTGCATGTAATAGTTCATATAACAAGCTGAGCAATGACTTGTCCTCCAGGCCTAACAGCTGAACGTCCTCACACAGCTGTTATGGGTAAACTGGGTTACTGAGAAAGACAGATTGAAAAGAGGCTTGTCCAGGGCCCCCTAATTTATTAGGCTTTTGAACAAAGTGATCATTCCTTCCTGGTCAATATCAGTTTGTCCTCACTGTACCAATGAGTACTGAACCGTGGCCCTTTTACTCAACAAAGGTGACATGATGATGCAGTGTGTTATGGCCAGGAGTGTGGGCTGATAGGATTTAGCTGAGATCCTATGATTGTAATTTGACTCTGGGCTATAACAGGCAGTAAGACTAGTTGAGTGGAAAACTTAATGCTTTTAAATATAGATGGTTGGGAAATTATAGGAAAAAACAGAATTTGCTGTAATGTTGGAGCAAGGAATTGGACAACCACAAAGCGGCAGAACAGACAGGACATCTAACACCATTCATCTAAATGATATTCCCCCATTTAGCCCATTTTTCACATATTCACATAACTTCACATAACTCATTAGTCTCCCGAAACCATTAGTCAATTAATGAGTCGACTGTCAGAAAATCCAGCTATTCTGATAATTAGTAAGTCATTATTTTTTGGTGTGCTAGAGATGTTGCTTGAGGTCACAGGAGTTATTTTAGCTAGGATTGGTTTACATGTATGTATATGTATGACCCCTTTCATTATAAATAGTGTACTGTTTACTGAAATTAGATCATTCATCACCTTGTAAAACCATTTATGCACACAGTAGTAATGGTAATCGAATCAAAATTAGTCACTTCAACTCTATAAAGGCAGCCGAAGGTTAGAGGCCACTCTAATGTATATCCATTGGTTTTTCAACCCGTCTTATTATTATTTGTACTTTGACTTTCTTTTTCATTGACAATATATTGTATTTTATCACAATCAGTCCTTATGATGGTGCCTGTGTGCTGATACAATAGTTTGCACTAAAATTTTAAAATACGTTTTACCTGCACTAAACAAAACGTATTACTGCATACTTTGATACAGGGAGGATGAGTAGGCCCAAAGCTCACTTAATGCTTGTAGGATTTTTCCCTCCCCTTTACATAAGCAACATGGGACAGTGGGCAGCTTTGCAAGTCAGGTAAATCATCATTCATTCTCTTGGAGTGAGTTTTAAAACATTGATATTTTTATAGCAAATGCAACTTTTTAAATAATACAAAAAATGTACAGGTCCATCTGTAGCACCATCTTGGGTGAAGAAATTATCGGTTAATCAAAGGAGTGATGATTCAATCACAGTACCAGTGTTAAAACCCTCACCTTGGAATATTACCTGAAACCTCATCTGTAGAAATAGCTATAACACTATAACAAAAAATGCATAATACATAGACACATATTATACACTTTTGCAAAAATCTACGATCTGTATCTATGGACATCAGGACTTCAATTGTTTAGGTTCTGTTCTCAGAATTACATCTAAAGGAATCTGCTGAAACACTGACTGAGACACTGGCAACAAGAATTTGAAGAGGGCAATAAAACTTAACTAAACTGGGACTGTCTTGCTACCCGTGAATAATTATAGTTGTAAATTTTTCTGCAGCATGAATAATACAAATCCCTATAAGTCATAAAAGCTTTCGGATACAGATCCTATTGCTTCTTGGCCTGGATATATAGAGAGAGTCTGTCTGCAGGTCTTTCTGGGTTTATAGTTGCTAATAGTTAACATAAGGTCGATGTGCAGTGGGACAGAGTTATTATTGTTTCATTTTAGGATCAACAGCTTGGAAAATGATTCCAAGACATATAGTATATGACAAATGTAAAATAGCTACAAGGATGTAATCTCACATTAGTCCTTTTAATAAGATGCAATCTGTCAAACGCAGTAGTAATGACTCTGTAAAATACTTCAATATTCATTTTAAGAATTTTTGTTTTAAAAGTTACTGCACCCAAATTTAACAAAGATATAAACGGTTGAGTGTTAGAGGTGCTAATCAATGGGTAATAATATCCTTGAACACATTCAGGCTAACTGCCCCAATCAATTCTTTGCTTCTTTCAGTCTTTATACTAAGCTACTGTGCTGGGCTACTGGCTGGAACTTCATTAATCTAATAGAATGATACTAGCTTTCCAATTATTTTCCAAAATATGCGTATATGCATTTGCACTAAAGTACTGGGCTATTAATTCTTGCATTATAATATCCTTAGTCTCCATAAATACGGAAAAGAATTATTTTTGAACAGTGCATCTTAACATCACTCTCTTTGTTCAGAGAGTTCATTACTTCAAAAGCCCCTAAGCATGGATCTGCCCCGACCGTAATGCTATTACATTTTATGCGTTCACTTGACTGCTATGGGTGATTAAGCTAACACGGACACTAATTGTCTCATCACTATGTATGAATCGTGTGCATATCTATTAGACTATGCTTTGCCTTGACCCTCTAACAAGATGTTCTCAGAAGGGAGTCAGTTGAACTTTTCACATACTTCTTGTTATCCAGGTCAACTATTCGCATACAGTGGCGTGGTCTGAAAAACAGCCACAGTTAGACAGGCAACTCTAAAAATAGTCCACAGTAAACATTTTTAAAGTTCTGTGGTATGTCTTTACATATAAATGCTTGTAGTGTGATGTCACTGTATGCTTTAGATTGCTGTGCTACACAGAGTGGCTAAAATAATGTAAATCTCAAATGAGGTTAGGTCTCAGATTTATGGAATATTTTCCCTGTACTTCTGCTAATGAGATGCCATTTATTATACATGTGATACATATATAGCGTATGTCCATGTCCATGTGTGTCTAAAAGCCATGGTAAATCACTTGGGTTATTGGGGGTGTGTGGCATGAGAAAGACCACGTGTTGATGTGTCTTCACAGTGTGAAGCGATAACACATGATGCAAACGGCTGACATCACTCCAGCTGGAATCTCTGATTTACAGCCTGCCACTCTGCCATCTACCAGCCACTACAGGAAGAAAAATATACTAAGGTCCGTCTTCAAGGAAGGTTTGACAGTATAACATTTGTAAAACTGATTTTCATGATGAAAACGGTGTTGCACAATCTTCATCATATCACTAAATGCCATTAACTGTGGCACATATTTAACTTTGGTACATACATACATACATACTTTCAACAGTATTCACGCACTTTGGGAGTTTTCAAATTTTTAAATTTTTTTTTAACAACAAAAATGTGGTCCATTTAATTTCATTCATATCAAAGTGAAAACACACCTCTACAAAATAATGCAGGTGAAATAAAAATGCAAGACAGAAAATAAAACTGATCATCTGCACCAGTGCAGATGATCAGTTCATCAGGTGGAGCTCACCAAAGTGCAGTGAATGTGGTTAAAGGATTTTAGTAGGAGGAAGGAACACGGCACACAGGTAAATTTGCCTAGCAGACCCTATTCTAAAACTGAATGGATTAAACCAAACAGTGCACATCATCACAAATGCACCATCCCCGTTGTGAAGCGTAGCATTACGCTGGGTGGATGCTTCTCTGCAGCAGGCCCCAGGAGGCTTGTAAATCTACAGGTTAAAATAAATATACAATACAAATATATAGGGAAATCCTGGAAGATAACCTGATTAAGTCTGCAGGACAATGCTGACCTCGAAGAAGATTTCCCACCTCAGCGGTGTTTCCAGCAATACAATGACCCAAAGCATAAAGTACATAAACAGTACTTTAAAAGAAGGTAACTTATCTGAGCTGTATGCTGTGTTATGTTAAACTAATAACATGGTCACCATACCTAAATATCAGCATGCTACAAATATCTCTGAGAGCATTTTAGCATGTTGACATTGCCCTTTACTCTAAAAGCACCAACATGCTTAAGTATGAGCTTTGTGGCCTGTAGTCACTTTTGTAAGTTTACCATAACATTGTGCAGGTATATCATGATATGGAATGGGCAACTTTGTAGACTAGGATCAAGGTGACATTTGTGTGTATACTCACTTATCAGATGGGGCTTGTGCAGCTGCTTGTGCTCAAGTTGTGTGATACTTGTATTGTCAATCAGACAGGAGGACTTACTGTATGTGAAGGACGTATTGTCAAATGTCTGGGTTGAGCATAGCGTGACCCCTCTGTTGGTATCCGTCAATGCACTGACAGGCCTGGTGGAATCATCCAGCACGACAGGTTGCTGCTCCACTGTGTCATGAACGCCAAAGACACTTTGAGTGGCCATCTAAGGAAAGACGACCGCTATGAAATAGGGTCTGCCGAACCAAGGAGTACAGGTATTTATCTCAGTTTCACAAATGTGCACATATCAAAGTGATGAGGTGGTTTTTAGGTTTCTAATAAATTAGCCCAGGGTGGTACGACAGATTTTGCCTGGATGGTGTGTCTGGCACACCAGTGAGGTGGGAAGAACACATTGCTGGATGTGACGGTTCAGCAGAAACAGAGCCGCAGCTTCTTGCGGCACACAAAACACAAAACACAAGACTCATTACTCATTCAGCTATCCTTTTCTATGCCTGTTACATCACCCCTTCCACCCCTACTGAATCCAAAAGTTTGTATCCATGCCATCAACTCCTCCTCCACCTATCACACTGATGCATTGGTATTTTGCAGAAGGTTATCACGCAAGGCCTTGGTCGGGATAGTTATTCCCACTTCACCTGCTAGCCCCCTGCACCACTTTGCACCGATCGCGCTAAGACCCTATCTGTCATCCTCACTGATTGAATGGAAAGCTTTGGCCATGTTTCTCTTGCCAGGTCTCATATCTCTTCGTAGGTTTCTTTTCATGTGGCTTGTAAAGATGTCTTGTCTTCTATCAATCATGGGCCTTTTTCTCCAGCAGCTATACTCTTCACAGCTGGTGACAGCATAGACAACATAGAAGTGATGCTGCTTCAGATTGTCAAATTACACGCAACATGGCATCTTTGTGGAATGGATCAGAACCTTATTTGAAAGTTTTGTTGTTCTTGAAACAGAAGTTTGTTGATCGGACCAGCCCATGGTTTGAATCTGTTTTTCATTCAGTTGGATGATGGAATTGTTACTTGTTGGTCATAATATTTCTGTATTGTAGTGTGGGTATAAGAATCCCGCATATGACTACTGTCTCTGGCTCGCTGTTCTTTGAACCTACCAGCTGTGAAATATTCCAGCTCGCAGGCTCCGGCCCTCAGCTCTTGAGGATGGTGATGACACACATGCTCAGCAGACAAAGTGCCCGACCAACACCAACTTTAGGTGCCCTGACCTTGGAGGTTGGCTGTGAAAAATAACAACACAAGGGGGAGAATGAATGCCTCCTATGCTGCACAAGGGGTCAAGCTATTGCTCTTGTCAGGGTGAGGTTCATCATGTCTCATGAGCCCCGTCATTGGTTACACAAAGTGTTTGTTTTTCACAGGTGAAGAGACATTGTGATAGATTCCAGAAGTGTGTCAAGGCTCACTGTGTATGTGCGTAATGGTATGTGAGTATGTCTGTAGATGCTACGAGGGACGATGTTTGACCTGTTACAGCTTGTGGGAGCTGAATCACTAAAGGTGTAGAACACAAATCCACTTCAACCCATTGATCTGAAGCCTGCTATGAAAAATCATATCATTCTGTCCAATTTCATATCAAAGAAAAACTAAATAGCAGCAATGCCATCTCTCAGTTCGTGACGTTCTGGTGAAACTGTGATAGATTTACAGCAGCTTCTTTCGTTTTTTAGCTATTTGAGGTATCTGTTAAACAGATTGCTGCATTGATTTCTGGGAAGACAGATGGTAGTGTGCATGCTTCAAGACAACTGAAGGAATTGAAAGAATTGTTCAGCTCAGTAGATCAAATTCAGTATAGTGAATGTCCTTAGGGTACATTTTTATTGCATAGGATCTAACAGGCATATTTTTGAGTACCTTTGTTTTCTTTCTGGCCGTAGTTAAAAGTAGCTAAAATAGCATGAAATGCTTGAAAATGAGACAAAAATACCATTTTTTCTGCCAAAGCAATAAGACAAACGTTAAAATATCTGTCTGCCTTGTTTGTAAGTCTTTAAATGGCTGGTGATTATTACAGTACAAATGGTGAGTAATTTTGCCAAAACAGATAGGTAATCCTTAACACACTCAGACTAAAGACAGCTGTTTTGCCACAGCTATTATTACACATATTCATCTTCCTTTAAAATTGTAATTGTTGTACAGCTTCCATCTGCTTAATATTTCACTTTTACCTATACATTCAGTCTGCTGTTGTACGTGTCTTCTGTCTCCCGAGGGGAGCATTTTCTTTTATTCTGTATTCTTTATTCTTCTCTTCTGCACTCCTCTCATTCTCATAACCGCATCCACCCTAAAGTTCTTTCAGTCCCTGTAGCCTCATACAGCCCCTCAGAGCCTCTGGCTTCCCAAGCAATCATTATTTGCTGTGATTGACAGGTAAGGGTGGTGTGCATTTCATTGATGAGAAGTTTAGAGCCCTGGGGCTCGTGATCCTTCGGTGATAGGTGGTGCGTCACCCTACAGCCATCCTAGGGGGGACAGTCACAGATCAGTTTCAAATACTCTGTCTCGTTCGTCTCCGAAGGCAAAGTAACCTAACCTGTGATCCGGGAGACTGCAGAGGCCATTCGGGAAGGGGATGCAGTCATAGGTAAAGGCACCTTTTCACGCACTGGACAAAAACTTTCAATCTATAAGAAAGAAATGTTTTAACTTGACTCTCTCTCATCTATCTGAATTTCTGCATTGCATATTATACTATTGTAACTCACCATATAGGGAACTGCAGTTTTTATCTCTAGCACTGAACGTGAGACTAGAATGCTAAATTGGATCCTAAGAGTGGATGTAGCATTGTCTATAATCTTTCTTTAACATGTTTGCTAAAATGCTAAACTAATTAATTTCTGGATCCAATATGTCTGGAGCTAGTTGTTTTTGCAGTATGTAACAGTTACAGGAGAACTGTAATTTCTCTGTGGTATTTTAATGCAAACGGTGATAAAGTAAAAAACATCTGCATTAAAGTGCGTTTAGCATTTAAGTCAGCAAAATCATATGATCTTCATTTGTGATATGTTTGTATGATGTCCAACAGAAATGGATATGTGACTGATTTGTTGATTCAATTGAATTGATTAGTTCTAGCCCAGCAGCAAATGACCTCAGAGAGCATCTAATTCACCAAATCAGCCCACAGCATTTCACTTATTTAGCTTATTTTATTGATTACCAAGGGGGCAGCCCAACATATTTAAAATGTACATTGCATTATTTAAAATTAAATAATTTATTTGCATATAATTCTATTTTTTATTTAAAATATGGAAATCAAACTTCTTTCCAAATCATGTAATGTGTTTTTCCAGTATATGAACAGATAATATGCATTATTTGACAAACAAGGGATAAGAAAATCTGGGAACAACTTATTTGAGTGTCGATAACCTGTGCCTTGGGAGTGTCAGCGAAATTCTGACAGTGTGGGAACATTATGGTATTATTCATTTCTGTTTTGAAAAGTGTTTGAGGTGTGTGCTCCAAAGACCTCTGACTCGCATACTATGCAAGGGGGATATGCGGTTATGCCAACCATGTAAATGTTTAAATCAGAATGGTTGCAATTAGACATGGATGGCGGGAGGGAGAAGAAAAGACGGGATGGTGGGAGAGAAGAGCTTGTTGTTGACCCATGCTCAAACGGGAAAGTGCTGGCTGTGTGCAGCCACTTGGAATATGTCAAAGAGATGCGTGTGGTATCTTTTCTCCTCACCACCGGTCTTCTAGTACCTCCCCTCATGGTGTGTCGTCAGCAGATTATCTCATGGGCCTGGCAGGACCTGCTAGAGAAAATGGGAAGAAATCTGATCTGATATGGTGGCATTATAAAGCTCACTGCTGATGGGCAAGCATCATCAAAACCCGATCAAGTCTTCATCGCTACTTATGACTGGCATCCTCCTCTCACACCTGGTCACTGCACTTTGAACTTCTTCCTCTCCTCCTTAGCAGCACCAGTTCTCTGCCTGACCTCAGGGGTGCCTCAGCCTCAAAATTCAAAGCCGATTCTTCTGAAAAGGTAAGTTCATTTCTAAGTTGAAAAGTGACTGATTTTATTCAATCAATAAGAATTGGTTCACCGGATAAAAAGATATGGAATATTATTTTCTTTGTTGCCTCAGACATGAAGATACTGGGCCATGTTGCTTTCTTGCTTTTGGTTGGTGGAATCTGGTGTCAGAACAACCGCAATACAAAAGCGAGTGGCAAGTCCACCAAGAAGGCTAGTGGGAGCCAAGGAGGTGATGCTGGCCAGTCTTCCTCTGTGGTTGATCTGACTCCTACAAACACTGGAAACGCTGGAAGCACTGGAAGCACCAGAATCACAGGAGGTACAGCTGAAGCAGGGCGGGATGGTGCCACAGGAGCTCGAGCGGCCGGGCAACAGACAGATGATATGAGGCTGCACTTCCTCAAGAACAGCCAAGTTACATGCAATGATGGAACAGTAGCTGGGTGAGATGCTCTGCATGAGATATCTTCTCGTTTTCTATCTTATCTCAATTTTTGCCAAATCTTTTATATTTTGGTAATTAGCGGAGTGATTTTTGAAGCTACACAACTATACATGACTGCCTTCTCTTTACCTTCTCCTCGTTCCTGTTTATTTGTGGTTCTTTAGGTTTTACCTAAAAGAGTTCAGAGGAAACCGCCGATGGCTGTTATTTCTGGAGGGTGAGTATTTAAAAACACAACTGCTTAATTTGGTCCCTGAAGGTCAGCTTGTTTTGGCGCGATGCCCCCATTGGAATTTTGATGGGCATGTCATCTTCTTTTTTTCTCCTTTTTTGGTTGCTAACTGTCACTTGGATTGACTTCAGTGTGATGAAAAACATGAAGATTTTACATGGCTAAAGTGACTGAATACTGTCACTTTAATCATCTGTAGAACCTAATTAGTTGCCTTTGCCAGATCTGATCAAGTTGTATTCATGTTTCTCATGTAGTGTTTATACTCTTTGCAAAAACTTTATAAAGTCAATTAACAAATCAGGTTGGTGACAATTTGTAAATCATTTATCTTTTTCTTTAATCTATCCCTTCCCTCTCCATTCCTCACAGGCTTTTGTAATGAGCTAATAAGCATCTCTCTTCTCTCCCGACTGGATGTGAATATCTAATATTAGTCTTTATTATTTTTAGGTGGTTGGTGCTGCTATAGCAAAGAGACTTGTGATTCCAGGTACCAAAATATCCCCAGACTAATGAGCTCATCAGGGTGGCCCCAAACAAAAAGAGGTAGGTCAGCCGGCCATGTTTGTTACAGTATGTAAATTAGATGAAAAGACATCTGTCTGATTTCTGATCATGGATTTACAGGAACTGGAATATTAGCTTCTCGAGTGGAAGAAAACCCACACTGGTATAATGCAAACATTGTGTAAGTAACTGTTGTCAGTGTGTGTCAAATTACTGTGGCTACTGATGGCATGCACAGGGTTATCATTCCTAAAAATTGGACTTAATCCATGACAAGAAAATATGATCTAACGAGATAGCAGGAAATTATGATTTTTTTCATTTTTCTGTGAGGGGGGAAGGGGGGGGGGTCACTTGGTGAAACTAGAACAAAGTGTAAACATCAGTGTAAACAGCTGAAAACATTTTCAGCAGTAGAGCGAGTCAGATGCAGAGTGTAAAATCAAAACAAAGAGCCGGAAAAGGCTGAACTGCTCTGCAGAGCTGTTGGAAGCTGTAGAGTGAGAGGATACATATTTGTGGGCTTTTCAGACTGTCCCCTGTCCTGTTACACATCGTCCTTTGATCCATAGTTGCTATAAAAATGCTGCATTGTGCAGCTTTAAAGTGAGAAAGAATTTCAAAAAAACACATTTCCTGTCTTAGAAATGAAACAATTGCAATTGCTATTGCAAACACAACATTGCTCAGTTTCATGCACTGACTGGGTCTGGGATGGCAAGTGTTCTGTTGTAGCTAAAACAATGGTCTCAGATTCTGATGGTTTTTAAAGAAGAGGGAAGCTACAACCTGAGTTGGTTTTTATGACATAGAGAGAAGTAGTTGTTTTTCTGGCCTCAAGCTTTAGTCTAGCAAATTTCTTTCTGCAGATTCATCCCGTATTGTTCCAGTGATGTATGGAGTGGTACTGGACTTGCACCAACCCCTCCTCCGAGGCCACGACCAAGCAGAGAGAAAGAGAGAGATAGGAATGCAAATGCAAGTAAGTTGCTGGAAATCCTTCAACACTGTTTCAACATGGACCCTCCTACCGTAACAACCACTGCTCTCTCTAGCTCATAAAAGACACAATGCATCAAACTCTTCTGTTTGTGGTGCTCCAAGTCCTTTGATGTCTCTATTTGTTATCAGCTGAGTACGTCTTCATGGGATCCCTGATAATCAGCGAGGTTATCAAAGACCTCATCCCAAAGGGAATCAAGCAGGCCAAGATTGTCATGCTGTCAGGCTCAAGGTCAGTTTAAGTTTTCGCTCACACTCTGATGATTACCATAGCTTCTGGACCATCTCCATGCCTAACATTAAACAGGAGAAGCCCTATTTTGGCTCCATCCTCCTCCGTCAACAATAAAGATATTTACAGTCAATTGAACAATGACATAATGTCTTTTAAAGGGCCTTGCCCTGTAATAGTGCACATTCCTCCCAGGTTAGCAACATGGTTGTTGGGAGACCCCCCAATTTCCAACACAGTATTCACTGTCTGAATGGGAAGCTGCTAAATATTCATTTCCCTGTCATTAGCTGGCATGTCATTTTGATACCCCTGTTAAAAATGAAAAAGCCACGCTATTTGTTAATGTTCTTGGCTCCCCTGCAGCGCTGGAGGAACAGGTGTATTGCTGAACATTGAGAGGGTGGCCAGTCAGCTGGAGCAGCTTGGTGCAGAGGCTCAGGTCCGAGGTCTGGTGGATTCTGGCTGGTTTCTAGAAAGTAAGCAGCAGAGATCACCCAACTGTCCTGAGACTGTTTCCTGCTCACCTGAAGATGCTATCAAGATAGGACTCAGGTAAGGACCTACAATTTCCTGACAGCCTGTACAGATCTGGAATTAAGAATCCATTTCATAGGCCAGATGTAGAATTGGAAATAAAGTCTTTTACTCTAGAGTACTGATTCATTTGGCTTTGTGGTGAAATAAGAATGTAAAAGCATCTGAGCATCAAATGTTTGTGTGTAAACAGTGTATTGTTGTCTCAGGCTATGGAATGGGGTTGTGCCTGATAGATGCCGCCAGCTCTATAAGAGAGGGGAGGAGTGGCAGTGCTTCTTTGGACACAAACTATACTCTACATTGACCTGTGAGTGCTGGCTTGTACTTACATTTAGCATGGTTTATTGTGGTCTTGGGTTATCATGCTATACAAATGTTCAGAAGGAATGTGCACAGAAATATGAGCGTTGTAAGTTTGATTTCCTCATAATCTGAGAAAATGTCCAGTGTTGGTGAAAAGCCACTGCAAAAACGAGATGAAACGTTTCTGTTCGCATTTTGCACAGACATACTTTATACTGGCAGCTGTGATAGTCCAGCATGTAGGCATAATGCTGAGGTCATTTAATTATAATCCAGCTATCAGAGCAACATTAGGAATAATTTAAATTGTGTTTTGAGTCACCAGATGAGTTCAATATACACATTCTGTTTTTGCTACATTTTGGCCTTTACAACTCACTTTACATTACACGCAGTCATCAGATGTGTTGTTAATGTAAAAAATATTGTGAAGAGTAGCTTTAAAATGTTTGATTGAGCTTCTCTCAGCAGCTGCATCACGGCTCTGGAAGGCTCTGCCTGAGAACCTGAGGGCACCACAGACTGACACAGAAAAGCATATTAATGTGATCCTTACCTTTTTTAATATGTTGTTTTATGTTTTATTCTTGCTTTTAATCTGCTTGTGTAGCACTTTGCGATTTGCCCACAACTGAAAAGTGCTTTATAAATAAAATTGATTCTTATGTTATTATTATTGTTTGTAGCTCCCCTGTTTGTAGTCCAGTGGCTGTTTGATGAGGAGCAGCTGAGGGTGGAGAACATCTACATGGGTGGACAGAGTCTAACTGAGGAGCAGTGGCTGTACATACAGAACCTGGGCAGTGAGCTCAAGAACTCCCTGAGGGAAGTCACGTAGGTTTTTCAGCATCTTATTCAATTGACTACCATCATACCTTTCGGTTTCCCAAACTTCTACTAAGAAAATATACCTGCTGCTGTTTGTATGTTTTGCAGGGCTGTATTTGCTCCCTCCTGTCTCTCCCACACATTGATTACCAAGAGGTAACTATATTTGACTCCTGTGGTTTTAAAATGATTTCATGCCTGCTACCCTCATTTCATGTAGTCATCTCCACCTAGTGAGCTCATGCTGCTGTTTCAGCTCTCCCTTTCATCATGGCACATTCTTCATGTCACCAAATGCCTTTTCACACTTTCCCTAACCCCCCGGTATCCCTTGAACACACTCAATCTTGGGCTGCACACATGGGCAATAATGGGTCACTGAAGTGCTAGATTTACACAGTCAGGGTATGTTAAGTGTATTTATTGAGGGTGAGCATTCTTGATGGGTGGAGCCAATGGCCCAAGGTCATTGTGAGTCCTTTTGCTGTTGGTACTCTATAATGTAACAATTGCTGCACAAAATATTGAGTCATAAGTGGCCAAAACAGTTTGCAAATCTTGTGATTTGACCATGATGTGGCTGACTACACTTCACCCAGTCTTTCTACCTTCTCTTTTGCTTTTGCCAACTTTTCCATTCCCTTTTCTTTTCACTCTTAACCTTTGATTCTCTATTTATGTTTCATTGTTGACCTTTGTCTTGTTGTTCTTCTAGTAACTGGGTAAGTTTCCAAGTTAAAGGCACTTCTCTCCCACGCGCCCTGCATTGCTGGGACAGGAATCTGGAGGCAACTCGCAACAACAGGACCCCTGCTAAAGGTTGCCCTTTTCAACTTGTGGACACCTGTCAGTGGCCCCAGTGCAACCCCACCTGCCCAGCCTTGGTGGACCAGGCCACCCAGCAGGAGCTCACCCTGCTCCAAATGCTGGTAGCAATGGGCCTTGACCTCCAGAAGCTGGGCCTGGATCCCCAGGGAGAGGGAGATTCTCTTGCCAGCATGGTCAGCAATGGTGGCTAAATTGTAGCTGTGGATACCAGAGGTAGTCAAGCAAAGGCTTGAGGAAGAAAGTGTTCAGTTTTTATTGTAACCATAGAAATAGTACAGAAATCTGGTTACTATGTCTTGTGCTGCTCAGCATTCCATTATGCTCCATGTGTTTGTTAAATTGGTGACTTGGCTGGTAGGTAGGTCACTGTATATGGGTCTGAGTGGTATGGCTCCCCCTCTACTGGACAGAGAATAGAGTTTTGGGTCTACACCAAAGGTGTTTCAATACTAGTGGTTGAAGAGCTTTGAGTTTTAGCAGATTATCTGACATAGCTTCTACAACCCTTTATCCTGATAACTCAACATTGAAACCCAACTTCAGAGCATGGAGGTAGAGTTAAATAGTTTTAATAAATGGAGGCTCTTGCAACAAACATGTTGATATGTAGCCAGGAGTCATAAAGAAGAAACATTTCTGAACCAAATGCTGTAGTTCTAATCATTTGAATTAGCCTTATATAAAGGCTTATTTATGCTCTTTTTGCCTAATAACATTTCATATGACAGCAGTTATTCATAATTCTGATTCTTACGTAACATATAAACTCAAAGATACATTAACTGCACTTAAACACTGCAATTTTTTTTTTTTGCACACACACTTTCAAAAACACTGATGGAGTTTTTGATACTTAGTTTTAGTCTGTAGCTCGTAATGCTATGATAATCCACCTATATGATATATAAACATATATTATATGCATGTAAGACAAATATATGATTCGAATATTTTCTGTGTCTTCACTGTGCTACTCCAATAATTAGTTGTCATGTATTATCAAATTAAAAAATCGTATGAAATTGTTTGGCATGTGAAGTCTACATTAAAAAAAAACTCTATAAATGCAATGCTGTGTTTATTCACCTGTTAGCTGGGAAATTATTTAAATCCATTGACACACGTGGACATAATACTCTAAATGTCGCGTTTAATGTGCTAGGTTTAGAAGATATTCAAAGATTTATTGGAATTGTATGTTTTTACTTTCATCTGGGTACTGTAAAGGCTAAGATGAGTAGTTTTGACTAGAATTGCAACTCCTGGTAATATAACGTATTGAGTTTTTTTTTAAATAATGAAACAGGAAATAAAATGTAGCTCTGACACTATAAACTCTGTATTATATAAGACTGTTTGTTCATCTTTAAGCCAATTTATTTATTTTTTAACACAAATGTACTCCATAGGGAAGAATTGTACAATACACTATACTTTGTCTGCTAGTCTGCAACTAACAGTAACAACAGAAATAGTAGTTGAAATGTGGAATGATGACTGAGTCTGTGATGGGGCTAGACGTCTTCTGTTTTCTGTAAGCAACTGGGACAGTGCAAGATTTGTGCTTTTGGAAAATTCATAATCTCTAATCTACAGTTGGCTACATCCTAACAAACGTTTAAAAAATGTTTCATCCACCTTGAGTTCCAAAACAGGTGAGGTCATAGTCTGCTCTTCTTCCTCTGATAATGTGTAGTGCGAAACAGAGAAGTGTTCAGTTTATTGAGTCTTATGCTGGAAAGTTGTTGGAGTGAAATCCTTTAATTTCTTCTGGTTTCTAACAAATCCACCAATTAGTTATGGTCAAGCCAACTAATTGTAGAGAAAACAGTAATGGGCAAAAGATAGTACCCCTCTTATTTTTGAAATGGCAAAAAAGAATGAAACAAAGATGCAAGCTTTTGCACATGATAAGTTTTCATAATTTTAGGAAATTTATGGATGTAGTGAGAGAGGACATGAAGTTAGTTGGTGTGAGAGAAGAGGATGCAGAGGACAGAGTTAGATGGAGGCACATGATTCGCTGTGGCGACCCCTGAAAGGAAACAGCCCAAAGGTAATGAAGAAGTTATCATGATTTTATTATATTTTTTTATATACACTTCTTGACTACTTTTGTTACTTTTAATGATAAAGGACTAAATGAACTAACTAAATGAAGGGTCATCATGAATAGTGGATGAATGCCAGTCTACCTTTGTGAACGGTAGGAACATACACAATCACATCAGGTTGATATTACATAGGCTTGATGATAGTGAGTTAAGAGATACCAAGGGGGAAGGTGTTGTTCTAACAATATCAAAAAACACTTTTAAAAGAGTTGGCAGTGACACAGTTAGTATAATACAATACCAAATGTAATCATCAAAGATTGGAAACTGAATGACAGTAAATGCAATACAAAATTTGCACTGTGTATTAGTGAATATAACACAGGTGTGTATACACTAGTCCATAATGTGGACAATAGATCTCTGATGGAAAAAGCACATGCTAAATGTATTAAATGGCCTATTTTCCAAAGATCAAAGTAAATCACTTTGAAATAACCCAGAACATCTACCCAGTCGCAGAGTTCAGAAAAGACCTAAATTTGAAGTAGACCCATATACCTTTTCTCATGCAGATGATTAAACACTGGAACATGTTTTTTTTTCATGTGACTAGACCCTAAAGACGCTAAACCTAATCAATAAAGAATTGATTACCGCTTAAGATAGTTGATATCCCTCTTTTTGATATCTGTAACACTTTGTTTTATATTAACAATTTGAGTACATCTGTTTCAGACATGGTTAACATAGTTATCCTTATGGGGAATTATCATATTGTTGTTGTTGCAAATAGCTTTGTTGCAAACAGAGAAAAGACACACCCTCTGTGTTATTTCATTTTATTCTGCTACACCCCATTAGTGTTTTCTTTTTCTTCCTTTTTTGCTCTGTATTATTTTTGTGTTCTCTATTTCAACCTCTTCGAGTGGTTGTAATTTTGGAATGTTCATTAAAGTGTTAAGAAAAAAAAAAAGAAAAAAAAAAAGAAAAACATTGGTCAGGGTGCAATTATTCATCCTTAACACTAGATGGTGCTGCTTTAATTTCCACGCAGCGTCTGAGTGTATTTAATAATTACACCTTTTTGCAAGAGTAAGTTTTTTTTTACAATTTTGATGAATACATTGATTTGACCAAGTTCATTTTAGACATTGTAACAGTGAATAAAACAAACAAACAAAGTCAGTCATTGAAACCATTGCTGAACAAATTGAAGCCACGTTACAAATTCTACTTTATTTTGTTTATGACGTTATAGCTAAGGTGCAGAGCTTATAAAAAATGATATAAGGTAATATCGTGGTTTAATATATTGATGGTGTAGGTCATCTCAGTTTGAAAAGTCTTTGAGTCTTTCCCATGTTGCATTGCAGGTTTTTTCTACTTCCTCTTTCCGCCATATTGCAGAACCGGTAAGATGTCTCTTTACTCTCCCATCCCCAATCTTACAAGTATCTAAAGCATCTGAATGTTAAATATCCTATTTATATGATCATCTTGAAGCGAAAATTCATAGTAATCGTTTGGGATAAGTATCGTTACTAAAAGTTAAACAAGCGACTCATATTTGAGCTAGAAATGTCCTTTAGTTGTCTCCCAGCCTGGCCCAGGGAATCGGTGCGTTTAAGGCGCATTGAAAGTGTTCGTTTCACGGCCGCATACATGTCACTTCGTGTTTAACAAATAAAAACGTGTAAGCTAATTTCGTGTCCCGTTGTGAAACACACTGTGTGCGGAATGCACACGCTTCAACCACTGGACGTTAGTGCAATAAGGTGCTTTGCTAATGTAGTCTGCTAGGCTAGGTAGCTATTCTGTGTGCCGAAGAGGGACCATGCTTTATTCCATTGCTGCGTTAATAGAAATGCAACGTTATCTGCTGCAAGTAAAACAATATTGGTATTAGAAATGTTTTTCACAGCATAACGTGTTAACGTTGGCTAAAGTGTCATCTATTTGCTATAAATGGATGCTTAGCGAAATAATCAGTGCTAGTTAGAATTTGCTTGCTGAACGATGTAGTCGCCACCTTTATTTCGTCGGTTAAGATTTTGTCTCAAAGTAGCGTTATGCTGTTATAAAGAATTACCAGCTTTCGCTTCTTGAGCTTAGCGAAGTATATGGCGATGATACATGATAGGAAGTCACCTCCTAGAGTTATATTATCCACAGCGTAGTTTGTTACAGTTAGGCCTTCATGATTCATTAAACATCTAATGTTCTTCTGCCTACAGGCATCATGGTGCGCATGAATGTTCTGGCAGATGCTCTGAAAAGCATCAACAATGCTGAGAAGCGTGGGAAACGCCAGGTCCTCATCAGGCCCTGCTCCAAGGTTATTGTGCGCTTCCTTACCGTCATGATGAAGCACGGTGAGTGGCTGTTTTGTTATTCTGTTAATTACTTTGGCCATATTACAGTGGTGATGCTATGCTACAGAGCAGGCTGTATATTATTGTTTTTTTTAAGGAGACTTGAGGTCAACATCAACCTTTTGAGTCAGTTTATGAATCCGTAGTAGCCAGCTCCAACTTCTATGCTGTGGTTTGCTGGGGCAGCAATATGAAGGTGACAGACAGTAACAGACTGGACAAATTAATAAGGAAACCTGGTTCTGTTCTGGGGGAGAAGCTGGACATGCATGTTGTGGCTGAGAGGAGAATATTGTCCAAACTCCTCTTGTTCCTGGACAATTTCTCCCACCCTCTCCACTGCATGATGGCTGCACAGAGGAGCACTTTCAGCCAGAGACTGATCACAGTCAAGTGCTCCACAGAACCTCACAGGAGACCCTTTCTCCTAGTGGCCATTAAACTGTTCAACTCATCCCCCTTCTGTTAACAGGAGGGGGACTAAATGGTCAAATGGACAGTATTGTCTTTATTTCATTTATGTTTACTCCTCTAGTTTAGTTTTTTTTCTTACTTATTGATCAGTAGTTTGTACTTGTACTTTCTGTTCTTCGTTTGAAGGAGGTTTTTTTTCCCTTTCTTTTCTATTTTTTACATGGAGAGCAGCTGCAACACAATTTCCCTATGGGATCAATAAAGGTGTTTGAATATTAAAGCTGTAACTGTCTGTGCCCAGCTGTTAAATGTAAGGTCATCATGAGCATTTGAACGTGGGGTATCCCTTGGATTGGTCTTAGCCTTGCAATGTATTATGTCAACATGCTAGGAATTTATATTCTTGTTTGTCCCTGCAGGTTACATTGGTGAGTTTGAGATCATTGATGACCACAGAGCTGGAAAAATCGTTGTCAATCTCACAGGCAGGCTGAACAAGGTACAGTCTATAATGAGCCACCTCATTGGTTACCACCATAAGTTTCTTCATTTTCAAAACATGAAATATGTTTGAGCTACTTTTTGGCATAAAAATGCTTTCATTAGATGAATTGTCAGTGGGGTTCACTTGGTGATATTTTATGTCTTTTGCAAGATGATAATCTGATGGTGTTTTACACATTTCACACGCATAATATATTTTAACATTGTTTTGCTTTGTCTTTTGTGTGTGTGTTTTAGTGTGGTGTGATTAGTCCTCGTTTTGATCTCCAACTTAAGGACCTGGAGAAGTGGCAGAACAATCTGCTACCTTCAAGACAGTTTGGGTAAGTATCACACTTAATGATTCTGTACTGTACAGATTTGAATATGGAAAGTCACAGTAATGTATGTTGCAGTTAAGTAGAAATGAAAACTTGCTCATGGTAAACATACAAGTGGTCTCCAGTCTTAGGTTAAACAGTGGATTACTGCAGGGATTTGAGTCCTCAACTTGACAGTTGTGATATATGCCTTGCCTGACCCTTTAGTACTGTTAAATAAAGGGAATTCTTTATACATTAGGTTTGTGAGGTGCATTGAATACTTGTACCTGGACAACGGCATCTTTTTAACGGCACAAAATGCCTTAAATTATAGGGTATCCATAGATCCTTTGTCTTGAATTTTATTTTGAAGTTGATGGGATATAGGAAGTAACTAAATGATTTAGGTATGATGCTGTGCTATAGACAAACCCAAAAGTCTTCAGGGAATAAATCTTATTTTATGTTAGACATTAGCAAATTATGAATGGGGCCAGAGTGGCTCAGTTGGTAGAGGCCACTTATTGACTGTAGGGTCAGTGGTTCGGTTGGTGGAGTAGACTCATTCTGACTTTGCAACGTGAGGAGCGTGTTCGCATTTTAAAAACAGCTGGTCTGAGAAATGTGGCCTTGATGTAATAAGATGGATAATAATAAAGAGGTAGAGGTAATATATGATTGAGCAAAATGGGTGACAGGGTTACAGGAAGTACTATAGTAGTTTTATCTATAAACGTGACTTCGGCATGTAGGGAATTTATTCTGGTGCTTCAGTTTAAGAAAGTTACATGAGGTCCAAGTGTATCGTAGTGCTGTAATCGGTTGAGTAGACCATGTCTGACAGCGAACTTACTTTTGAAAATGTACTCGGCTTTTTGTACGTATAGCGCTGTGTAAAATCAATCTGGGCTGAGCCCACTACAGTAAAATATTGTCTTTTTAAGCTCCTATTGTATTTAATTCAAAAACATTGTAACAACAGGTTGTCTGACTGTAGACTGGTCATATCAGTGTTTCGACTTGAATGTCTTAGACTATATTAGTCTAAGACATTCAAGTCACAGGTGACTTCAACACACAGGTGGTGTGTGTGAGAGAGAGATGTATAGATAAAATTTATGTGTTTAAAAAAAAATCCATAGTAATATCGTAAAAGATCTCAGCTCAGCACTTTACAGATACCCTGTATTCATGCTTATTTTGATTAGTTGTGTGACATGGTCACTAACTCATAGCAGGCTGCAGGTACAGCCTGACCATAAATATGATGGCCATGATCTTTACTGAAGCTGTCCACAAATGATCTCGGGCTTTCTGCTCCTCAAAAACAGAATGATATAAAATACAACTGGTGACAGATTCTACTCTCCAACACAGTGCTTGTCATTTTTTTCTGTATTTGTCAATTTATTCAAAACAAGTTAATGTGGCACTCATGTGTGACTTATATCACTTTAATTCAAGGAGGCTAAAATTCATAAACCTTAAAAATGGTTAGCTGGTTTTTTATTTATTTATTTTTTCTGTGAAATGGCCTGTTGTATGAACATGTTGGTAGTATGATTTTGTTTTTGTGTGTTTGTGTGTGTGCAGAGTTCAATCACATGTTGCTCAGATATTGACCATTTATCAATATATTTTTGACCTATTTGCTTATTTTAACAAGGCTTCTGTTCCCTTGTAGAGTTGCTTTTTTAATGCAAGTATTTGGTTGGATGATTTTCTCTTTGGGATGAGCGATGGTCAAATGCAGAATTAGGAGTGTTGCAGTCCTCTAAAGTCTTTACTATGCACTTTATAAAGGGTGTGTTTTTTTTCTTGCTGTAGCAGTGGGAATGGCATGTAAAGGTCACGAGCTGTGCTGAAGCTCATTATCACAGGGGGCCGCTGAGGCTGAAATTACTGATTTAAATGTTTTTGCATGATGTATCAGGGAGAGGACCAGGTAACCAGACCCTCTTGACGATTAGTGCAATGTTTAAGAATTCTCACATTCTTTTTTGACTTGTTTATTGGCATGTTGGAATAGCCCTCAGTTTTATACTCCATATATTATTATTGTAGTTCAGGGTTAAACTTCCTGCTTTTGACTTTATCTGCTTAAACCAAAGCTTTTCCGTTTGCTATGCACACAGTTTAACCAGCTGGCCGGCAGTTTGTTTCATTAAAGGAATTTGTGTGCATACTGTACATGACAGTTGTACTAGTCTACATTCCATTATACTGTGGTTATGGTACATTAAATTGTGCTTTGTGCACTGTAATCTACAGACACAATGAATCTAACTTGGTGTTAAATCTCCTCTTCCTTTCCTTTGGGCTGTTCCCTTTCAGGGATCGCCACAGCAAAACATGTGCCTCCATCTAACCTTGTCCTCTGCATCCTCTTCTCTCACACCAACTAACTTCATGTCCTCTCTCACTACATCCATACATCTCCTCTTTGGTCTTCCTCTAGACCTCCTGCCTGGCAGCTCCAACCTCAGCATCCTTCTACCGATATATCACAGTTCCTCCTCTGAACATGTCCAAACCACCTCAATCTGGCCTTTCTGACTTTATCTCCTTCTCATTCCTGATCCTGTCCATCCTCGTCACTCCCAAAGAGAACCTCAACATCTTAAGCTCTGCTACCTCCAGCTCTGCCTCCTGTCTTTTCTTCAGTTCCACTCTCTAAGCCAAACAACATTGCTGGTTTCCTTTCATTCTCGCTAACCTGGTGTTAAATGGGGATCATAAATACGAAACATTTTGAGACTGTGACCATGTGGGAAAAATATCATTCACTTTTTAAATTAGTGTTGTCATCAACATTTATAGCGTGATGAATTCATCTTACAAAGTGAGTGATAAATTTGACTTGTTTCCACAGATACATTGTGCTGACCACTTCAGCTGGCATCATGGACCATGAAGAGGCCAGACGGAAACACACAGGAGGCAAAATCCTTGGATTCTTTTTCTAAGATGTAAAGAACTGCAAATAAAAAAACAACCAGAGAAAAGTGGAAGTGTGCTCTTGATTTATTTTATACGAGGTGTCTGAAGAGAAATGGCCTCTTGTTAGTGTGTGTGGATGAAGCTTCACAAAGCTTAGAGACCTGATCATTACATTAAAAAATGTTGGGCCTGCAAACAGACAATTTGGTGGTAACAGTTTCTAACCAGACTGGCCTTCATTTTATTAAATTCATAGTTTTAAGCAGTATTTAATTATAGTCTATGCTAATGACTTGATTATGGTGCAGCAAACTTGGAGAAAAAGCCTAGAGAAAAGAGTTTGCCGCTAAATATGAATGTAGTTTAGCTGTATTAAAAAAAACTTGCAACTGAACTGACTGCAAAACTATTAAACCACAAAAGCACTCTAAAGGTCATAGGTATCTTATGACACGACCCCTGACATAACAGAACGTATGTTTTCATTCACTGCTAAACCACAAACCCGGGGTAGGTTATACAGCAAGTAAAAAGAATTTGGAGATGTCCTAAAACCGGTAAATGAAGTATTTTGAGTTGGAAGGCAAGACGATAAGCTGCAGAGACAGAACAATGGAGGGAAAAAAATACACTTATATACCACTTTAAATCCATGTGTGATCAAGGTACTTTACACAGAGAAAAACAAACTAGCAGAAAAATAGGGTCATTACTACAAAATAAAAAGGCAGGTCATGAAACCATAATTCAAAAAAAAGGGTCAGACTCCACTATTTATTAGTAGCCAATAAAAATGTCCTAAGCCATAATTTAAAAGCTGCCAGGGTTTTGGCTGATCCTACATTCAGTACTAAACTGCTATAATTTAAGGTCTTTAACAGTAAAAACACAATCACCCTAGCATTTGTATTTGACCCTTGGCACCAAAAAAATGAGGTAGGACAGTGTCGGAGGCCAGATTGTAATTGCAAATGTTCAAACAAAATATGATGGAAGCAGTGCGTTTAACATGGGGGGTTCGTTTGACTGGAGGAACTTCTTCTGTGGCCACTGCAGTTCACCTGATTGTAGAAAAATAAGTAAACAAGTCTTATTTCAGCTAGTTTAACCTCTGAATGTGTGTCGAACCGTCAGTGTGATATTACCGAGTCAACCTTTGAACTGCAGCTGTTAAAAGAAAGTGTTCAAAAGACTGTTGATGCATCTTGGCTCAGCACACCATTACAGAAACTGTTGACTTGTGATGTGACATGGGCCATCACCAGATATAACCACATCCACAAATGCTACATGACAGTGTGCAGAACTTGTGCTCCCCCATGTCCCCCTCCCTGTCCATTAAGAGCTGTTGCATTGCTGCTACATATCTTCCAGCTTGTAAAAAAAAAAACCTAGTTTTCGGGCCCAGCAATCGTCTCACTGGTGTGACCTTTGTAAGGGCTCCTCCATGTATTTTGTCTTGTCCCAAGCCTCTTTGAAGTCTTGCTGCCGACCTCCCGTTAGACTCTGAAGAGGAAAGGTAACAGCCTGCTAATGCAACAGCTCTGTCCAAGTGCTCCTTGTGGTGTAAGAGCACACGGGCGGACTTTGTCCCTCAAGGCTTTAAAGCATTTAAACGCTGCCTTGTAAAGGGAAAAAAAAATCTCATATGCTGCTGCTGTTTTAAAAACCAGCCAGCATACCAAGCTCTGAAAGGTTCAGAGAAGCTGTACGGCTTCATGGCCGTTAGCAGTGAGCCTTTAGACATGAAAACATCGGGGGTCGACTGTATCGGCAGCACAGAACAAAGCAAACTGACTGTAAACAGACTGGTTAAAAAAAACTAAATTAGCACACAACTGATTCTTCAAAAGAGCAAATCCACACAAAGGTGATTGAATACACTGGCTGTGTAATAATTTTGAAATATACCAGGAACCCTGAAAACCTTTAACACCCCCTCTTTTCTGTATTTTTCACTTTTAACCTTTTATCAAAGCAGAAAAGTCTTAAAATTAGTATCTCTGAAAGAGCACTGCACCAGAAATGCTGTCAGGCTCCAGGAGAAAGATGCTCCCCTGGAGAGAAATTTGTGAAAATCAGCTTTTAAAAACTAATTTCTGCTGAGCTTAGGATAGTGGCATTTACACGCCCTTTCAAAAGTATAAAAAGCTATATACTTTAATGCCTTAAGGCTCATCAACACTACCATGTCACCCAATCTTAAAATACATTTGTGACTCAAAATGTCATTAAAAAAACTTTAAAATATCAAGCGGAGAGATGTAATTAGTTTAAGAAAGTATGAAAAGCTACTTCACATAGGACATAAGGTCACCTTTTTTTTTTTTTTATGATTTTGCTTGGTTTTTGATTTTGTCAGAGTAGTTCTGGTATATCTAAAATTCCACACACCAAAAACAAAGTAATATTAGATTCTGCTTCAGAAGTTAGCTGGTCATAGGCCAAAAACTGCTGGTCCTAAGTCAACCACTTTCTACTTCTCTGTTTGTTAAGTCCACATCGATACATAATAAATAAAGAACTGGGGGAAATAGGAAATAGCCTTTTGTTGATTTCCAAGTTTCCACATTCACTGAAGCTTTCACTTCCCACCTACAGGGCATTTGTCAGCCGTATATGAAAAGTACTGCACCTTTAAATACAGTTTCGAACTCGCTTGATTACTGTGTAACAAAGTTTAGCTTCAAGCAGTGCCGGTGAATTATGTTTCCCATCAGGCCTCACCGTAGCTGTAAGCACTTGCTGCTGAGACCACTCAGGACCCCAACCCAGTCGGCTCTGGTGCTCACTGCATTAATTCAGGTAGCAGAATCACTCTGGACTAAAAGCCTGTGAGGCTCTGGATATTATTCATGCTGCCTGAGGCATTTGGAGAGTCTCACTGCGGCAGTTTGGTCGAGATACACAAAGTTTTAGTGTAATTACCAATTGTTTGGATTTGATTTTTAAATACACATGTACTCAAGATTTAGTCATAGATACAAGTTGGTAGAGTTTTGTCCATAACGACAAATTTAACACGTCGAGTCTGAAAATAGCTGAACCAACCCTGGTTAACTAGTGTTGTAAAATGTAAAATGTAGCTCCCATGGTCTGAAAAAACACAACTCCAAAATTCAGTGATGGTAACATGGAGGTACATTTACTTAAGTACTGACCTTCAGTTGAATTTTGCAGTATTTGTACTTCAGAGGAAAATATTGTACCTTTACGTCACTACATTTATTTGATAGCTATAGTTATAGTCATAGTTATAGTTACTGTTCACAGATATCATTTTTAAAATAAAAATTTAATTGACTAATACACTATGATGAATTGTTATGAATTGACCACCTGTCAGTACATAAATAGTTTTTTTATGTAACAGTTTAAATAATTTAATTAATTTAATTATTAATTTAATAAAGAGCTCAAAAGGACCTTCATCGATAATTTTAAGGCATCCTCCATGTTTTATTAGCCCACAATAGGTGTAACTGTTTAATTAAAAACACAATTTTTACTACTAAAGCGATTTAGTTTGAGATTTAGTGGTAGCAGCTCTAAATGGAACATGTCCTCACGACATCAGAGAAAACTCCTGAGAATGTCTCAATCTGAAAATTCAGGAAGGCTTCAGGAAGAAAACGCCTGAAGTTCAGATCAGAAAAGCCCTTCATCCAAATCACTCAGTGTCTGTGACATGGTAACTGTTTGAAGACATCATGCCACCATACGCGCAAGAGTCACGGCCTACAGCCAGGCTGCCTCCAACACGTTTCCCCAGTTCTTACCATATGTCAGCTGGATCCCCGAGAACTCCCTGAAGGGTTTGTAGCTTTGCTGTGAACGAGAGGAGATGTGCAGCTCTCAAAACAAATAGAATACATTAATACCAAAACAAAAAGTCTGTGGTCTCTCCCACTTTGATAGAGCAGGCCAGAGGCAGAAGACAGTCTCTGTTGAACACGTGAGACTGAAAAGAACTCTAGGATAACAGTCACATGTATAATATTGTCATTAGCACACAAACTGAATTTACACTAAGCAAAGAGTTGGGAAATTACTCTCTGCAAATTGCTGAAAAGAGGAAAATTACTGACTCAATTTTTTTTTTTTAATGATCGGATGTCCTTTGTGAAGCAAATTCTCTCTTAAACCAGGTCAAATAGCCTGGAAATCAACATCACACGACTGTAAGGACTGTAAGGGGCAGTAAAAAATCCCCCCAAAGGTTTTAATATGTACTTAGGTAACGTGATCCTTTAAAATGTATTTGTGTCAAAACTGATCTTGATACACTTCACTAAAAGCAAGGGGTTCTGTTGTTGTGTTGTTTTTCTTTTATTATTTAAAAAAATCTATTAAAGCAAACATTTCAGTCTACAAGTGTCAAAATGTGGAGGGAACGGGAAATATTTTGTTGCGTGTCTCTTGCAGTGCTGAAATATTGCTGCCCTATCCACATTGATTTTTCTTCTACACACTGACTCTTATTTCTCCAGACAAAAACCTCCACCGCCTCGAGTAAAATTCTATTAGTGCCTTTGGCCTAGAAATGAGTGCACTGTGAAATGGTTTTGTCTCTCAGTGTTCTTTCCCAGTGTGATGACGATGGAGCCTGAACAAAGCGAGTCAATGCTTCAAATTCCTGGCAGGGAGAAAACATTTTACAGTTGACAGTGAGGTCCTTGTGCAAACATCACATCTATTATGGGAGAAAAGTGAGAGACTGACCATCAAAGGCTGGAAACTTATTAGCCTCTTGCTATGGCATCAGTTTTCACAGAGCCACCACGTCCCGCTGTGAAGTGGGTAAGAAATGGTCTCAGTGAGGTCTAATGTTTGAACGTTTGCTGCTTCCTTTCCACTTCTAATTCCTCCATTGAACACTTGAGGGCAGTAGAAATATATTTTTGCATCCTCTGGTCCGGTCCTCATACTGCATTCAGGCCAGGCTGGTTGGCAAGCAGCTAGACTAATTATGATTGATTCCGAGATAACAGAATTAATATTGGAATAACAGTAAAAAGTATGAAACGTGGATTCAGTCAAAAGAGAAAAATCTACATTGTCGTCTAGCACCATAAATCACTTAGCAGGTCAGAATGAAATGAGGGAGAAACACAAAGATGATTAGAAAAGTGAAGGAGGATGTTAAAAAGTGAGTTGAAGCAAATTTCGACTTTAGACAATTATATATGCAATTTGATTTTAATATTAAGATTCAGAAACAGGCGAACAAAGTCTTTTGGATATTAAATCGGACTCATCGACAAGATCTTACAAGAATGAATCAATAAATACCTTTTTTCTTTCTTAACTAATGATGTCATAAATGGAAAATGATTGCTGAAACTTTAATCAACACCATGTTGTGGGGCAATGAATCGGCATTTATAGTGAGACGATCGGAAACCACAATCCGAAGCACACAATACTCTTCTGTGTCCGTGTGAACAACAACACGAAAGCCATTTGAGTCTATAAGGTTACACAGTCTCAGGCAAGGCAGCGTCTGCACCAACACAAACATGTCTTGTTTATCTTTGCACACTGGTGCTGCATGAGATCATATTCTGCATTGCACTTCTACTCCCAGCCATGTGATTTTGCCCACCACCCAGAGCACGGCTCCGACAGATGCCGTATCTACAAAGACCCGAGGATATTCTGCAATACATGGTGACCTGCTGAGAAGAAGATATAAAAATGTATCTTTAGTGGGGAAGAGAGAGGAGGACTGCTGTCTCCCACCAAATATGGATGAATTTATAAATTCCAAGGAGAAATAGAGGGCTGTGCATTGTCATATGGTCATTTCACTGATACACATATCTCATGCTTTTCACTCTCTGCCCTATCTCTGTCTGTATGCCTTATTTACTAGGGCGCACCAGGGGAAGGAGGGGTGGTGGGTGGGAGGTGTGTGTTGCTGTATTCGCGTTGCAGAAGAGTCTGGTGTGCATATGATGAATGAGATAGTTAGGAAGCGGTGAATTTATGGCCGTGAATGCAGCAATCCATTTTGCCCCGCAGTCCCTGGCTGTCCTCAAGGGCATCGCGCTCCTCCGGGTCTCTTCTTAGGTGGCTCAGGTGGGAATCCCACTGCAGCTGTTGCTGTGTGCTGTGGAGATGTTACCTTGTCCAGGTAAGCAACGCAGGCGCCCCACCCCCCCCCACCCCCCACTCACTGGAAGTTAAGTAACGGTTAATTAGCAGGCAATGAACACAAGCTGCTAATGTACATATAATAACAGCGAGGCCCAGAGGTGGCCGTGAAAAGCTGCTGGCATTGATTAGGCCTCTCATTTGTCTGCTATAGATCACCTTGAGCATTACGGTGCAGTTTGGCCTCTTATGTGAGATGGTGTATGTGTCCCACAGTCAATCAAAGCATACATAATTAATAAGGAGTGAGTAATGTCGCTGAAAGTAAAATCATCAGCATAACACATTACATAATATTTTAGTACACCTGACAAGTACTACATAACAAAATACACAACAGGCATGTGAGGAATGGCTTTCCTCACCTTTCTAAAATGATCCATGTGAATATTTTCTGGTCTGATGGGCCTTTTAGTAGGATACTGCTTCCTCTATTACAAATGTGATACATGTGACCGGTTTCTGATCTGCTCCAGCTTGGTAGAAATAAAGAAATTATGATGGTTTGGGTTACAACAAGACTGAGCATCCGCAGCCCAGCAGGCTAAAGGGTAACATGCTTTTAACATGAACATGCAGATGTTTAGCAGGTACAATATTCAACATGATCTCGATCTTAGTTTAGCTTGCTGACACTTAACTAACGTGCTTTTGCTTGTGTGATTAAAAGTGAGAATGTTTTAAGATATCTACTTCCTATTGAACTGAGCGTGTTGCACTTTTGACAAAACATGCCCAGAAAATTCTGTAATGTATAAAATAGTCTTCGTCCTGCAGAAGTCTGCTTGGCACAAACCTTCCCAAGGTTTTTTTTTTTCCAATTAATTATTTTTGTGGGGAGCATGTTGGGTTTTTTTTGTTTTTGTTTTTTTTTTCCATTTTTGTGCAACTCGTCCAACAGTTGTAGAGATATTTTGGTCAACACTACAGACCTGAGCTCCACTGTGGCACTAAAGGAGCTATCAGGGAATCACCAAAGTGCCAGCCTAATACAACTTGTTTGTCAATCCTCCAATAGTTGTTGCTATTGCAGTCTAGACCACTACAGTCCTTACACTGTACAGTCCTACAGTCTAAAATAAGGTCTGTAGTTAACACAATGTATAGATTTTAATATTTTACTTTGTGACATAATATTCACCAGTAAATACCCCACTTGCACTAATTTTGAGCTTTGACAAGCCACCTTAGCTCTTTTAAAAAGCAGTGTTTACCCGCTCCAACTTTTACTACTTTGCATCCTGCTGCGGCGGCAAAATCCGGGGCTGATTTCTCCAGACAATGTCCAGAGTTCATATGTTAAACAAGCTTAAGAGAGCTGAACAAGAACCCGATGGTTACTCTGACTGAGGTCCCGAGCTCCTTTGCCTCTACTCAGTGCACAACACATGAAAGCACTTGGACTGTCAAACAGTGCGGAACATGATTCGGTGGTCTGATGATGGTATTAACGTTATGTCTGCAGGAAACCAGGCACCGCTCATCACCTGTTCAATACCAACGTACCCACAGTAAAGAAAGGTGGTGGCAGCCTCATGCTGTGGGGTTGTTTTTCAGAAGCAGCTGCAGAGATATCGTCACTCAGGACCTCAGATGGACAGAAAGCTTTACCTTGTGACAACTTTGCACTCAAATCTATTTTAAAAAAACACAACTCCTTTCTGTTCTTTCTTGCACTTGGAAGACTTTATTGACAGGACTTTGCTGTGATGTTTTTCTCCTTGACTTAGATTTTTGCTTGACTTGTACCTCACGTGTAAGTAGCTTTGGATGAAAGCATCTGCTAAATAGCTAAAGGTAAACCAGACAACAATCCTGATCCTGATAACACAGTGTCTTACGGACAACTCTGTGAATGTCCTAGAGTGGCCCAGCCAAAGCCCTGACTTGAACACTTCTGAGAGACCTGAAAATGGCTGTCCACAGACAGTCACCTTCCAACCAAGTGAGTTATGCAAAGAAGAATGTCAGAAAATATACGTGTGCAAAGCTTGTTGTATCATACCCAAAAAGACTTAAGGCTGTAATTACTGCCAAAGGTGCTTCAATAAAGTCCTTAGCAAAGGGTCTGAATACTTATGTACACATGATATTTCAACTTTTTACTTTTTACTAAATTTACAGACATTTTTAAAAATTCTGTGTTCACTTGTCAGTATTGGGTACTGAGTATACATCAATTACCATAAAAAAATTACCAACTGTAGTGTCAGGCTCCAACATAACAACATTTTAAAAAGTAAAGATGGGTCTAAAAACTTTCTCAATGCACTGTATTTTGATATCGTATTACCCCAAACACTGCAGGACACTAGTGTATAAGAAGAAAGGATCTTGTGCACTTAATCAAATTACAAATAGATGGATGGAGGTTTAGCTTTTTACTCCTGGTGATTGTATCTAAGCTTCAAAAATCATAAAAGTGCTGTACATCTCTGCAGATTATCTCGCAGAACAAAATGTGCATCATAAATTGATTGTTACTGAGCTTATTTTGCCCAGTAATCCAAATGCCAGTGGAAAAATGGAACCAGAAAGACGCTGACTTGCTGGTTGAGCTACAAAAAAAGCTTCATCCCTACATGACTCTGTGGTGGACAAACTGACCATAGTAGACAACAGGCACAAAAACCACTGTTCACAACCACCCATATCTCTCACCTTTTGCGTTTGTTACATAAATAAATATTAGGATATACACTCACCTAACTAGGAGTATCGTTGTATTAATTTTTCTGTATAAAAGAAATCTACATGAGTTGTCTAAAAGCTGTTCCTTGCATTTTCTGCAAATACTCGGCTTCTTTTTGCATCATATACGTGATTGACATTTTCTGTGCAGTCACAGCTTCAGAATCCCATCTGCCAACATCCAAGTCAGTTTATTATTTGCAGTTGGTGAATCATCCTCTTTAATGTTGTGCATTCGCTGGGTCTCAGAAATAAAATGTTTTTTTTCACTGTGCCCCTGAACGTAAGCATTTAATTTACAACAATTATAAAAATACCTATTGAAACACACAAGCTTTGAAAAAGCCAAGGGTTTTATTTTACCAAACATGTTAATAGTTTCAACATTCCTCCAAGCAATCTAAAGATTCAGGGTCATTACAGAATAAAACCCTTACAACAAGTACAATATTGTGTTGAAAGGCAATGACAGACATAATTCTTTCAGTTTGGCTCTTTTATATTACCACACTATCTTATTTTCACTTTAGAAAGATCTGCTGTGGGTTGATTTTTTTGGCATGCTCTGTATACAGCAACTGTTATTGTTACATTTGATGTTTATTGAAGATGAATTACTTACAGTGAGCTTGAGTTTGGTGTCCAAAGATGCTTTGATACCAGTGTGGCGATTGGTGGATACATATGAATTGAGTCTATATAATAAACAACCACTTGGTGAGACACAGGTCTGCTGCACAGTCTATTCATGGAAATATTCTTCAATTAGAGCGCTTGTGAAATATGACCTCCAATGTCCTCTAAAAGCCTATAAGACATTATAAAAATGACATCACTAGTCAATTACATCATTCACCTTTTGTTGGCTTCAGAGACAAATATCACTGGCTAGTAATGGCAATTATTATTAAGTTTTTGATCTGAGTGAAGAACACTAGTGCACTATAAACTAACTAATAACTTTAAGTCAAAGAATGGCCGTAAAATGTAACATCAACAATGAACTGCGAAAAACGCAGTTCATTCTTCTCACAAAACGAAGTGTTTGTTAAACAGTACATGTTTAGTAAACCAAAGTCTAGTTTTGTTGATTTTGAATTTAATGGACTTAAACGGGTTATGTAGTCATGTGAACTCAAAACTCTATGTCAGCTACACTTGAATGGTCTATCGTTTAAATCCCAGGCTACACTCATGGTAGTTCTGTAAACTTGAGGATCACAAAATGATCTTAGTCCATCTGAGAGTTTTTTCTTCAAACTAAGAAAAGAGGTCTGCAGTTAATGACATGAATTTGCCTTTTCCTGAGACACATTGTACTAGAGTCAGGACAAAATTGTCACCCAAAGCTGCTCCATTGCTGCACCTGATACATTTTAAGTGCAGGGGGGTATGGACTACATTGAGCACTAACATTTGTCCTGGTTCACATTGTTTTCATTATGGTGAAAATAAACATTTCTGTCCTAATTTCTACGCTTATTACGACAGACAGCAAGTTTCCACCATTAAAGTTCTCTTTAAATTAGAAAAAAGAGCAATATTTAGAAAGCTTTATCTCTACGATTGTTGTTTTAATAATTTAATAACATTAAAGGTCATTAAAGGTAAAGACAAACTAAAACTTAAGTTTACTATAAAATTATAAAATTTTTGAATGACAATTTACAGCGAGGTACGAGGGGCCATGTGACAAGATATCTCCACTCACTAGAACTGTAACGATAGTGTTATGGTGCACACATGAATGTATGATCATTTATGTATTATTATCTTAGCGTGTGTCACTGCTTATGTGTTTATGTTTGCATCTGACACAGACAGAAAGATGTAGCAGCTGAGGAAAAGGGGGCCCCAAGGCCTCTGGAAGATGTCAGACCCAGCTGGACGCCTCCAGGCAAAGTCATGATGTGTTGACAGCTTCATGAGGCAGATGAGGACACAGAAGTGGCTTTGTCTCTCATCTCCACCTTATGTGGATCTCTCTGAAGATGGCACAAAAAAAAATCACATGAGCTTGTCTGTAATTAACACCTTTTAAGGATTTGTTAAGGGGCAGACGTGTCTCATGCACGGCAGAAGGCGTGTGTGTGGGCATGTGTTATCAAGTCATGTAAAACTGGATTAAGAAAAATGTGTGTATCTGGAGCAGATGTGCGTGCCTACACACATTCTTTTTTGATTCCTCATTCATATAAGAATCCCCTTGGTATTTATGTTTGCATGTGAAAGAGCATTTTTCACTGTTTAAGTGTCTTTATGAGGCAGCTGGGTGATAGCAGATGTCATTAGTAGATTCAGAATTGTTTCATTCTTCTCGCAAAAAGTGAATTACACACCATCAACCCCTCTAACCCGCATCAATAATAACTATAAAAAAAGCTACTTTCAGGTGCAAAGGTCAGAGAATGCTGTGATCCAGGCAACCCCCCCACCCCCACCCGCCCACCTCCCATTCTAGGTGCCTTCCTCTTCGCTTGGCAGCCTCCATATTGATTTGATTAGCTGCTAATTAAAACTTGGCAGGCTGGGCCGAGCAGAAAGGAGATCGCTCAATTAGCGGGGTGTCAGAGAATCTAATTCTCTCTCTCTTTCACCCTTTCCCTCTGTCTTTCTCCCCCTCTCTCCCTTCCTGCTCTATCACACATCTCCATTGTGTTTAATGAGTATAAAGGATGAGTAAAAAGGGAGGGAGGATAACTCTCTGAGGAAAGAGATTGAGCACTCTCAAGAAGCTAAAAGCACCCAGCCCTGTAATCCTTAAGCTAATCTTTGCTTAAAGATGCAGTTTGTCAGTTGTAAAGAAAATGCCGCCTGCCAGTGGACGTTTGTTTGGGCATGTTGCCTCCAGCACTCCTTGATGCCTGCTACCTTCTCTTCTCCTGGCAAGACAACCAAGCATCACACAAGCTGTTGCTGTTTTAGCGGTGCGCCTCTGGGAGAAGGACTTACAAGCTTTTTTTTTTTGCTGTTGTTTTTGTCAAGACACCAGATTTCAAAGCTGTATAGATCGGAATAGTCTTTTATTATAAAGGCTTTTCCCACAGAGGATTTCATGTTTATACCGCACGTTTCATAGTGACATATGGTCTATATATCACATGTCACTACATATATATATATATATATATATATATATATATATATATATATATATACTGTATATACCTATACACTTCAACCTCTATCAGTGAGGAAATATCAATGTTAGCATAGCAAGCTTTTACACCAGGACTTGAATGTGCTCCTTGCTCCATCCTTTGATCCGAAATGACTGACTGCCTCCTCTCTTATGATCAATGTTTGTCTCTGTCAGCAGCCTACGGAGAGAAAGAGGTTAACTGTGTAATACCATTTCTTTTAAACTGATTTCTTTAAGGCGAGAAATCTGGTCAGGTGAATTTTAGCATGTGTAGGCTCTTTGCAACATGTGGAATATGTGCCGTGTTCATTTTGTAAACCACATACAGTCAAAAATATGGTGCAGCGCTAAGAGGAATGTATAACCGGAGCTATTTGTTTATGCTATTATCAGTTAGCAGCAGGATTCTTGCTTTTCTGATCGTTCTTTGCTTCCAGTGACTTTGCTTCTGTCGGCTCCCACACAGACCCCAGGCCTTTCAGTCAGCTCGCCACCAGCCCTGTGTAGAAATGTGTTATTGTCAAAATGGATTTAGATACTGTATGCACCTCTAATGTATGACTACATACACAGACAGTCATCATTAATATTTTCTATTGGAAAAAGATGTATTCGAGATTTACAGATGTATGGAGGATATTGCAAAAGTTCAGCAGGTCAGGACGTAAAAGCTCGATTGCCACATAAGGTTTGGAAGCTATTTTATTGTAGAAGGTGTAATGAGGAGTTTGGGAGTCTATGGGAGGTGAAGTAGGGAACATGTGGGTTATTTTCTACAGGTGAATCTGACAAGGTGACTGGAAAGGATCTGGGACCCCTGAGTAGTACGAACAGGGGAGACTAAGAGTTCCCTTGGGGCGACCAAGAGCAAGTAAATACAAATGTACATTGTCTTCTCAAGAGAGATATTCTTATGTGGGTGTGGTGTGACAACTGCAGCATGTCCCAACATGTAGAATAGCTGTTGAACTTACTATTACATATTTGATGTGGGGAAGTCGGGAAGGTGCAAAATGACAAGTGAGATCTACAGCAGTGAATGGTGAGGACTTAGGACAGGAGGACAAGAGCATGCCCAGTATGCTGACGGACGTACATGAGGAGTAAGACGGAACCACAATCCAGATTCAAAATGTCATTTAATCAGTGGAGACTCTACAACAGGTGTCACCTTGGAAATATGAAAAATAGCGTGGATGCCAAGAAAGCGAGGAATCTTCAGGCGCACAGCCACTGAACCGATCAGCTTAGTCACAGGAAAACAAAACGAGATCCCCACACCCAATACGCAATTGCACATCAGAGGGGGATAGTCATACCCTTTGCCGTGTAAAATAAGCTAGACCTGCTGACAGTCTGCAGTTAGCTCCTAACAAAGGCCAGTGCAGATAAGACAGCAACTTCAGATTTCTGATAAGACAACAGTGGTGGCTTGTAACAATATGTGGCCTGGAAAGTGAACACTCCCGTAGCAGAAGAAGGTAGAGTGTTATGAGCATGCTCAAACCATGCAAGACTGAGAGATCATGAAAACATAGGCAATGCAGTCTGGTCTCCAGCTCCTGAGCCTCTCTGTTTGCCCATTTCTCTGAAATTGAAATTTTGAGCAAAAGTTTACATCAGTTTTCAACTCTGCCCAGGACTTTAAAGTGAATGGAAGACACCATAAAAAGAGTCGGGTACCTTTCTTTTGACCTCCAAGCGGGCTACTCTGAGGCATGCAGTAGGTGGCAGGATGAACTCTGGTGCCTGACTCTTTTTTCTCTTTGCTATAATGGTGGGAAAGGGCATCGAATTGCCATCCTTGTTGCTTGGATAAAAAGAAGAGTAAAAAGAGTAAATTTAAATCTTTAAAAAAAAACAATACCCAGCAAGCTGGAATTAAACTCTTGGCCAGCTTAAGTGCCAATAACTTCGTTCCCAGTGTCACAGATCATTTCAGCTGATGTACTCATCAGGAAAAAAACGCACAAGGAGTGGAATGTCATTGGTGGACCACTGGGACAAAGCTGTCCCACCACAAGTGTAGAAGGGATCCACCATCCCTGCAAGCTGTCTAGTTGGGTCAGCAAAGTCAAAATGGGAGCAGTGGCGAAGGTTTTGAGTTGGTGAAAGGAATGCAGCCCAATATGGCAGACAGGTCAGGGAAGTCATTCTTAGAATTTCCATCCTCGAGCCTACTGTAGGAAGAGCAGCAGATCTTAAGCTCGAAGAAAGGGAGCGAGTGCTCCGCCCCATTATCTTACCACTTGACAACTGGATGTGCAGATTGTATTTGCACAATCAGGTATGTTTAAGGATAAAATGATAGGTGGCATAGATAGCGCTAGGAATGATTTACTTGTGATGGTTACAAGACATGAAGACATGGGTTCACCCTGCTCTATGACTCAGTGGAGGGGATTAAGGGTGTGTACTGGCAGGGGTGTGGAGTGTAGTTTGTGTCAACATCTCCTCGTGAATCCACAAAAACTGACATATTGAGATTGTTTCTTCATAATTTGAGCTTGGATTAATAGTCGTGAGGAGATAGAGGTAGACAGGGTTTAGCTCACCAGTACCCTCACCCTTATTGTACAACACATCCTTTTAGCAGCAAGGTTCAGGCATTCCAGGATTGTTCAATAATAATTCTCTGAATCTGTTAGGTAACGTCGTAAGACCAGAAAGTATTTCAGTTGATGCCAGTAACTGTATTGCAGCAGCCTGTGGCAGTAATTGAGGCTGGAAATTACTGGTACCATCTGGGGTCCATGTCTGCCCACAGTATACCGTAACAGTTTAGCAGCTAAAGACCTAAAAACTCAGACACTAGATATGGTTTGAAGATATTATTTGTAAAAGATACATTTTGGATTATTTTCTGCAGGTAAATGTGACAAGGAGACTGAAGGGGATCTGGTGTCCCCAGGTTTTAAAAGCAGGCGAGACTGGGAGTTCTCTGGGAGAGACAGAGTAAGTGAGTACAAGGTCTTTGTCAAGAGTGATATTCTCTCAGAAGAGGTCAGGTATCAGAGAGGAAACTTGACAGAGCAGACAGGGCAGAGACTAAATAAAAAATCTGACAGAAATTTAGTCAAATCAGGCTGACAAACAGGCAAAGTTACCAACTTGGGGGAGGTATGGATCTGGTTCAGGCACAAGCAAATGGTTGGGGAAGTCAACAGAGTATGAATAGACAATCTGGCACTGAGTGAGCTCTGGCTGAAGCTTAAATAGAGGAGAGAGACAAAATGGTTGGCAACAGTTGAAGCTGATAACGAGGACAGGCAGGTGGAACAAACCAACTGAAGGGGGAGATCTGTTACTCAGAGGACAGAGGTGAGTGACTAGCAGAAATACAAAGTGGACCATGACAGGAAAGGATGATGTCAAAATAATGAAAAAGTCATTTTTATCAATTACCGACCATATCTTGTTCATGTGACACATAAATGTACTTTTTGCACAATACATAAGCTTGTAAGGCTGCAAATGAAGAACACCACCCAAGCGCACACCCACACACACAAATACATAACAGCTCTCCTAAATGTCTGTTTTGTTAAGCCTGCCTGGCTGTCATCATCCCTGCTCTTGGCAAACTGGACAGGGCCTGCATTCATTAGTCAACTCCATACTCTTATAATATTTACAAGGAGCAGTTTATTTGACTGCAGAGGCCGGGGGCTTTCAGCGAAGCCTGGCTGGGGTGCTGACTCCAGGAGAGCTGGCTCACCTTGGACCTGATTGACTGTGGCTTTTATACTTTTCCTCCATTTTGCATTGCAGCAGCAGTGCAGTCTAAAATGTCAGCAGTAGCCAGTTGTGGCTGCCAATGGCAATCACTCACAGACTAGAACTGATTAGCTTTGAATAGGGCTGAATAGCAACCTGGTCTGGTCTGTGCTGTCCATTGTGGGCTTTGCCTAATGCACACTAGGAGGCGATACCCTTGACATGCATGGATAATGTGGACAGATTAATCCTATCATCATCATTCATACAAAGGATGTCCGACAGATTGTGCCACATACAGCCATGAGCAATGTACCATTATAATATGGATACACATATGAAATAGATTTCTGTACATAATATTGTGACGTACAGTTAGGACCATGACACACTTTTCCTAATTTTTGCTCTGCATGCTACCACAATGGTTTGGAAATGAAACAATTAAGATGTGCTGAAAGTGCAGAGAGTCCATTTTAATTTAATGCTATGATAAAAAATGTTGGATTAATTATTTGATTATAGATCCCACAATTTTAGGTGCTAAAAGGTATTTGGGCAACATAAATTGCTCCACTGAGCTCTTCCTCTCTCTACTTTGCTACTCTGCTATTCTCTGCAAAGCTCCACCATGCTTAATACAACTCTGCCGGTTTATCATGGTCATATTATAGTACTATAAATGTAAGAGTCAAAGGTTTTACTAGACTTTTTATAATCTCTTTTTATAATGGCTCTATAGGTTTCCTAGTTACAAATAATTAATACATCTTTCAACAATGGCATATATTGAAATCATTAACTGACAGCCAAGATTAGAGGCCATTTAACACAAATGTTATAATGTTGGCATTAAAAACTTTTGCCTGTTAAGATCCCAATGACAGTTAAAGATGATAAAGTTTCCCAAATTTTAATGCCTATTGATTGTTGCATATTAAATAATATTACATTTCAAAATAAAATACAAAGTTTTCAGGGCCTTATAATATAATTACTTCATTGTAGTTATTTTTGACCTGTCAAAAATCAAGAATGTATCGGTAACCAAGTTAACTCATGACTGCAGAGGTCCCTTGAGAAAATATTTTACATACCAGATATTTGCACAATATACTTTATCAATAAGAAAGAATTCAGTCATGCTATAGCTTTGTGAAAATTATCTCTCTCTCTCTCCAATTTGGTGGCTCATTTTTATCACATATTCTGTTCACTCATGTTCCAGTGTTTCACATCAACATCCATAGGCAGACTCATGGGGGAAAGTGGAGAGGGACCTTCCCCCCGCTGCCCACAAGGGGAAACAAATAACGCAAACGTGTCCTCTACATTGCCCCTGCTGTTGAGCAGACATGATAACGTGACCTGTAAGAAATCTCTACATGATAACTTGATGTTGCCTTTTGTCCAGTTATGGATTATTGTCCTCTGCAGATTTTGCCCCTGACTCTTAGACAGTCTGATTCCACCGCTGTCAACATCTGTTTTCAGTAGCAGCGTCTCCATGTCTCTCTTCAGAACATGTCATCAGCACATTTCACAAGAATTGCAGTACCAGTGCAAACTGTCCACACTGAGAACTTTTTTCTTCTCTGGTTCATGCCAATTATGTCTAAACGTAACAAGTCATAAAAACAGAGGAGGAGACTGACTCACTCTGGGTGCCCATCGTCTTAGTTCAAAAATTAAAGAGGGTCAGAATGAGTGAAATAGAACCAAAGTACACACAAAAGGGAGAAAGGTCAAACAAATGTGTGTGTGTGTGTGTGTGTGTGTGTAAAGGAGAGTCTATTGGTACGATTGTATGAGAAGCAGTGAGCCATATACAGAAAGAGAAACTGAAAGCCCACACAGACTGAGGTGTGTGTGTGTGTGTGCGCATCAGGTGACAGTGAGGGATGGGGACATGGGCAGGTCCTGGTAATGAAGGACTGATAAGTCCCTATTTCCTGGGCCTGGGTTAATTGTGCCGACAGATAAAGGGTAATAAATTGTCATGGGGTAATGGCAGGAGCCTGGGCTGGGCCCTGTTCCACATTCATCATGACTGACTGGGCCTGTGAGCCTGGAGAACAGGCAGGAATGAAAGACTGGTAGAGCCAGGGAGGAAGAGTCAGGGAAGACAAGAGGGAGGAGAAAGCTCACAGGGATGGAAGAGGATATGATGCTGGTCTGACGAGGCTTCAGCAGTTAGCTGCATTGTATTGGAGCAAAGACAACTTCTAATGGTGCGACACACTAGGTTGCGGCCGTTGTTCCTCTTTATATTAGGATGTGGGTCACATGTGGCATGGAGGACGTTTTTCATACAACCTATAGATGAAGAAAAAACAATGCCCTTCAGATACGACTCCGTGTCCCACAGGAAATCACCACGCAGACCAATGTGGTCCACATCTGTGGCAATGAACCAAGGAAAGAAGTTCTTCCTTTTCAACCCCCACATTCAGTCAGATTTTACCCTCTGACTGTTCTCTTTTGATTGAATATTATTAGAGGGCCATTTAACGAGAGGGGAAATAGTATGGAAAGCAAATCATGAAGTTGCATTGTGAATGTGAGCTCTTGCTTTATTTATTTTTTTGTCAAGATGGCGCTAAGAAGCTGAATCATAACCCCCCCCCCCCCCCCAAAAAAAGTAGAAAAGACAAGTGAAAAACAAAGAAACATAATAAGATAAAAAAAAAAAAGATACATTTATTTACAATTTATTTACAATCCCAAGAACAAATTCCAGGGTGAGTAAAGTGCTGACTGTAGAGAAAATTGCAAGAATCTCATAATAGTATTATGACTGTCTAATGTTAGCTCATCAGTTACAGTAGTTTAGCCCTGCAAGTAGGTCTGTGTACTTTGTGACCAAAGGATATTTGTTTTAAAATGAAAAAATAAGCTAGTGAAGATATTTTCCTACTACGAAAACAGATAGCAATGGCCAACTAGTTGGGGTTGTCAGATATGCATGTTTTGTTCCAGTTAAGGGAAGTGTATGGGGTGATATCTCAGCAGTTTTATGTAACAATTTTGAAACGAACCAGGATTTTTCTGTAAAGAAACCTACGCGTCCCATCCACATAGAAAAGTAGCTTACATAGACCTGGAGGGTGGATCCTGAAAGGACCGGACGGTACCCGAGCGTTCAGGTTTGGTTTGCACGTGAAAAACAATGTGGGCTTGGTAAGGTAAGGCCATCACACTCTTTGAGTGAAGGCGGCTTTGGACAAAATAATGCGTGCTATACATCACATATACTGATAAAAACTAGTATTTTGCTTCAATAAATTAATGAACACAGTTTTTGTCAAGATTTTTGACTTTTTAACAACGTCTGGTGAAATTAAGAGGAAGCAACAAACTACATTGCATGGAGTAGCATTTCTCCTCGACATAAATGCATTTTTATTTACCATCCACTTAATTACTGGCCTTAAAAACAAATGTTTTTAGGTTGACTACTCATAAATATTCAGTTGATCGAAATCATTTTTCCAATTAGTTTCTCCGTAGAAGAAAAAGCTCTAACACTTTTTCCCCACCCCTGTACAAATACAAAGCCTTACCAAATTTCACAAAGGGCATTCTAATAATCTAATACACTGACACAAGACAAGGGTGGTCAGTTTACAGGGCTAAATACAACCAGCACTGTGTAGTAGGACAACCGAAAGCTAATTATTCTCACTTTCAAAATGTCTACTATATATATATATATATATATATATATATATATATATTCAATTCAATTCAATTCCAATTCAACTTTATTTAGATAGCGCCAATTCACAACAAAGTCATCTCAGGGCACTTTACAGAATAAAGTCAAGATTATAAAGATATATAAAGAGAACCCAACAATTCCCCCTGGAGCAAGCCATAGGCAACAGTGGAGAGGAAAAACTCCCTTTAACGGAAGAAACCTCCAGCAGAACCAGGCTCAGGGTGGACGGCCATCTGCCTCGACCGGTTGGGGTGAGTGGAAAGGGGAGAGAGAAAAGAACAGAGCAACAAAAGCAACAACAAAACATCTGGCAGATTGGTAGGATCAGTAGCTTCACGCTGGAAGACACACAGTTTCAAAGCCGGGGGACACCTGCAGAAAGGGACAGAGAGAGGGGGACAGAGGAGGACAAAGACAACTACGGGAGAGAACACACAGAGTTAATGACATACAGTGGTGACAATTGCTGGATGAGAGGAGAAGAGAGATGGTCTTCTATATATATAGATATATATATATATCTATATATATAGATATATATATATAGATATATATATAGAAGACCATCTCTCCTCTCTCTCTCTCTCTCTCTCTCTCTCTCTCTCTCTATATATATATATATATATATATATATATATATATATGTGCCATGTACAGCAGGGCCTGTATCTCACAGTTACTTTGTTTGTGTAAGTTGACAGAATAGAGAAGGTAAAATCTTGCAGAATCTTGTTCTATCTTGAAGATAGAACAAAATTAAGTTATGTCAATTTTATTAAGTTACCAAAACCTTAAATTTGATTGTACATAAATGAATCCAAAAATTAAGTTGCTGTGTATACATTTACATTATTATTTTAATACAATTCAAAGTAAGTTTTCAAATAAAAAATTGTATTTAAACCAATAACTTAGTTTTTTATCTTGGAAACATACATTTAATTAAATGGCGGTAGCAGGTCCGATGCCGATTCAGCCTGTTCTCATTGTCCCTCTGTGTTGTCCCTTTGCGTTACATGGCAACATGGCTTAGGGTTCCTGTGGAATCAATACGATATGTGAAAGGACATTAAAAAAACAGAGCACAATCTCACATCCTCACTATTCACAAAAAAGAAAATGTGTGATCTTCTTTTTTTTCTTATTTCCGTTTCTTATAGAATTTGTGTGCCATGTATTTGTGACCTTTTTTATAGGTTATTGTACAGCTCCAGAAAGTCCAAATGAAATTAGGGCAGAGTAGAGAACTTAGAAAGTAAGAAAGATGAACACATTGTGGTGTCTTTACAATAACAAAAATATATGTAGAATATTACCAGCCTTGAGGTAAAAGGCAGAAGAGCAGAGAAAAGAGAAGCTGAAACACTAGGAGATAATCAGTTTTTGTGGACAAAAAAGGCAGATTGGAGGAGAAAAGAATTTCACAGTACAGAGGAGATGACAGTGGATATAAAGGGAAAGAGGAGGAGATGTAAGTTAAAAAAGGAAATCATAAAGACACAGAGCCAATGAATGCTCAGATCCATTTGTTCTCCCCCCCTCTTTCTCTACCTGGTTACACACACCTTCTCTCCACTCCACCAGGCGGTGTTCACAGCCATAAATCTCAGAGTGACATTTTGGCCGGCGAGTCCCACGTAAACACGGCCGGCGAAATGTCAGTGCAGAAGGCAGACAAGCCTGACTTAGGAAGAGGGAGAACAGAGGCAGTAATGTCACCACACTTTAACACACCCACCATCAGTCTTCATGACATTTAAGAGATCTATCCCTCCATCCCTCCGGCCGCAGCGCAGTAAGGAAAACTTTGGAGAGGAAGCTGCATGGACCTGATGAATCAGGCGGTTTAATGGGTTGATCCGATCACAAACAAAAGGTTATTGCCTTCACTTATGTGTAATTTTTCTTGTTATGCCAGTCAGGAGGTTTCCTAGCTTTGCAGGAGTGCACTCTGGAAAGAAATTAAATCCATGACGTATTTTTATTGTTATTTTTTTTCAACCTTTTCCCTAAACCAGGCAGGTCATTAAAGAACACGCTCCTTAAACAAAACACTGATGTTGTTTTGTCTTTTAAATGTCAGCCTGACTCTACCTATCTCTGCAGTAAAACGGCACTGAGAACGGCTTGACCTCTCAGGCAACTATGTCCTCACATGCTTTTTCTGAAAAAACAAAAAAAGAAAAAAAATGTAAATATTCACACAGTTTGGAAATGTTGAGCATCCCAAAGCTAAATAGCTGATCAGAAATGAAAAACATCAGAAATTCTATCCTCCGCCTTCTTTTATGTTCTTTCTTTGTATACATATATACATATGTATAGAATATTTTGAGAAAGTCAATTCAACTGCCCTTTTGAATTCTCCTCTCCGATTCACTTTCTCTCCCTCCCTTTTGACTTTCTTTCAAAGTGATCATCATATCATGCCATCTCCTCCCTTCTTGCATCTCCCATCTCTTCCCTTCCCTTTCATCTCCTCTCGTGCACTGCAGCTGTGGATCCTGTTCTGTGACAGGTTGTTCAGGAGGGAATGGGTTGCTCGCATGGCTGGCCAGCCGGCCTATGTGTATCATCCGTCAGCAAGACACGCTGTTGTTTTAGAGTTCTGCTGGGAGCTGTCTCCTTGTCTCTGTCTCTTTCTCAGTTGCTTCACTCTCCACATACTTCTTCCCTGTCTCTCTCTGTCTCCATCTCTGTGCGTCCTTCCCTTTGCTTTCCTACCTGATTTATTTCCACTTTCCACTTTTAACTCAGACACAAAGCTGATCAGCATTTTAAAATCGACCTTAGACTCTGAAACGCTGAAAGTGAATATGTTAATTCAAGTGTGTGTGTGGGCTTTGTGAATATGTGTTTTTGGTTTTAGGACAAAATCTACATGTATGTCCTTTTTCCACGTTTTTCCGTTTTTAAGAAGCAGAATTTCCCTCTGACTTCGTTATAATAAAATATTTCTCTGCTTCTGGCTGAAAAAGACATCCAGATGACATCACCCAAACCACACATCATTAGGAGCTCAGATGATATCTTCTGAAGGAGCTTATTGTAATTATTATATTATTATAATTTACATATAAATTATGTTTTTCCAGTATTTTACAGTGATGATACTGCATTGTTTTTTATCCAGACTTTTTAGCGTTTGTTTCTATGAAGACTCTAAATGTTGTACGACTTGCCTTGCCCCAAAATATAATACAATAGGACATGTGGGAAAGGAGCATTGCATATATAATTGTCTAAACTGCATCAATAAGCAGTTTCTAACTTGAAATTACCAAATTGTTCACAATGGTTATGATCATTTTAACAAATTTTCCTAAGTCATTAACCATTTCAATTGTTTGATCCCAGATGAGGACAGTCATGTCTGGCGGCTGTTTTATTGAATTTAAAAGAACAATCCCTTTGTCTTGTTGAGGTTCAGTGACTAGGAGACGTTTGACCAAGCAATTCTGCTGTCCTTTCCACGGCAGTGCTTAACTTTTCAGCTGCCAGCTCAGGTTTTTGTATGTGTTTATAAAACAGTGTCATTAGCACACATCTGCCCCACAGATGCTGTCGTGAAAGATTGTTAATATACAGACTCAACAGCTGGGGACCTTACAATGATCCTTGAGGAACAGCTATTCTACACTTTATGCTGGTAGACTGTCCATAGTGTATTTTAACACACCGCAGCATATTTGATAAATAAGAACACATTCCATAGCACACTTAGAGAAAACGTCATGACTGACTTTGCTTTATGCAAATCTAAGAATACAGCACCAACCACTTCTCCTTTATCAAGCTTTGATTTTATTAGCCCGATTAGATATAGGGTTGCTGTTTCCATGGAGTCAACTGCTGCAAAACTGGCTGTAGCCCTGACTTCCATTAGAAATGAGCCATTTATGAATAACTTACACACTCTGCACAGCAGTATTGTCTTATGGAATCTTTGTGCATGTGCAAACAGTTTGGATCCAGTGGGGCATTATTTTACCAAATTCACAATTAGCCACTGAGTTTCGTATCATACAAGGCATAATCATTATATTCAAACATCAAACGATGAATGGGATGTTCACTATGCATAAGACACCAGGCAGTAAGCTAGGTAACTTGCATATTTGAGCAGCTATAACTGGTTGGAAACATGGTGTAATTGGTTGTGTGCTACTGGAGTATCAGGTTTATGAAACTCTGTCCAGTCCTTAGAGTAATCTTTCCCACTTTGGCATTAACAGATCTTAAAAGTAAAGCACAGCACAATGATGCACAGCGTCCTTACATTCTTGTTAATGTAACAGTATGTGCACAAATATGAATGTTTTAATCATCATTCTACAACTTGATTGGTATTTGAGACTAATGACCCCTATCGCACCATTGAACTTTTTGGTACACACTTAGCTGGCTCTAGATTAAGGATGGGGATACAGGGGAAATAAACTTGTGTGCTTGTGTGTCCATGCTGGTTTCCCCACTAGTTTTCATGACTTTCAAAATGTATGACTAACACTGAACCAGCCAACATCTACAACAATTGCTTGTATTTTTTTCCTTTTTTAAAGCAAATGGGACATTTGTCCAGCATTCGTAAAGCTTCTGTGCTGTTTTCTCACGTCTGCTTGGTGTACAGCAGATCTCTGCAGACACTCCACATTCTTCGCCTGTATACATACATTTATGAACAGTGCGTGAACATTACTCTCAGCTGGACATGCTTGCCTGTAGCCATGTTGTCTGTGAGAGTAAAAGCTCATCTCTTCCTGCCCATTTGTACACTCACGTGCACCTTGTGGCAGCTGGTGCGTAAGTGAAAGCTCAACAGATACCTTCTCCAAGCCTCTCTGATCAAGGGGTCACGTGGACTTGGCCCTTTCCTCTCTCTTAACGTTCCTGGTGTTGCTGATGTTTTCAGACGCCTTCTCATGTAACACCAGCACCAACCTGTCAGTCCACGCTATTGCTCCCACAGCACCTAGCACCAAGCTCTGCTGCATCTCTTGCTCGCTTCCTCACTGTCTGTGAGCTATTATTGAAATATTTAGCACCCAGTCTAGCTCACAAGCATGTACTTTCTTTCTTCTGCCTGGCTGGAAATGTATTGCATTGGCAGTATAATTTGGAGCTGTGCGGTGTCGAGGGGCTTTCATATCAGATCGGACTGTTAAGGACCTTTTTCTCACGTTCGGCAGATGCAAAGCTAAAGAGTAGCGGCAGCATGCTGGTACTGAAAGATGATGTCATTATTCTGTCCACTGGAAAGAAGATAGCAGAGATAAGTGTCATTACCAGCCAGCTTGTACTCAAGGTCTAACCATTTCCATTTTGTTTAAATCTTTTAGTGGCTTCTGATAGTGGATTCAAATGGTACTTCCCCGAACCCACGGTTTCGCATCAATTCTCATCTCAGCTTAAGTGTTTCACTTGCACCAGTGTAGATTTTGAAAAGTCACAAGGAAACAACATTTTTTCATAGTGTTGCTGAAAGTTGCAGGGAGGAATTGTTTCAGTAAAGCTTAACAGTGAAACTCATAGCATATTCAATGTAGCGGATAAAAGAA